>NC_136408.1:199126038-199793538 GCF_051521515.1 Lactuca serriola | reverse complement strand
TGTCACAATAAACAATGGTGGCTTTGTCAGGGGGCTTTTGAAGTTCCAGAAGGAAGTTGCGAATCCATAATCTCTCAGCAATGATATTAGCAACTCTGCGATATTCTGCCTCTGCACTAGACCAAGAGACAATGGTTTGTTATTTGGATGAACAAGAAAAACCATAGGTGGAACGTCTGGAGGTTGGGCAGCCAACCCAGACAGCATCCGAATAAGCGATTAGCTCCTGAGAAGAGGAGGCGTAGAGTTGTAAACCATATGTATCAGTACTATGTAAATACCGTAGAATACGCTTGAGAGTAGTAAACTGAGGCTTGTGAGGATCATATGAAGACATATCTACTAAATTGCATAAGTGATTTTTGGTCTGATGAACGTGATATACTACAATATGCATGCTAAGTTGCGATACAATTCAGATCAGCAACAAGAGGATCAGAAACACCAAGTTTCGGAGAAGTGCCGGCTGGTATCCAAGTCGGCTTGCAATTTTGCATTTTGGCTCGCTCAAGGATGTCTAGGACATACTTTTGTTGGGATAAGAACATACCTTTTCGATCACGAGACACCATAATACTAAGAAAATAATTAAGACCTCCATGATCTGTCATGGAAAACTAATTACCTAGGGTAGTAGAAATACGGTGTAACAACTATGTAGAGGAGGCAGTCAGCAGAATATCATCAATCAACACATCATAATAAATAAGTTTTATGTTAACCATCTTTGTAAATGAAGAGAGAGGAATTGTAACAACTATACACAAACCCAAATCCCATAATGAACTGAGCAAATCTATGAAACCGAGCTCTAGGGGCCTGCTTGAGGCCATAAAGAGATCTCTACTAAGACATACATGATTAGGAAATCGATGATCCCGAAAACCGGGAAGTTGCTTCATATAAAATGTTTCATGTAAATGACCATATAAAAAAACATGTTTCACATCAAGTTGGCGAATCAGCCAATGATGAAAAGCATCTATAGTGAGTATTGTAAGAATAGTAGTCGATTTTACAACACGGCTAAAGGTCTAACCACAATCAATGCCAGGCCATTGTGTCTTGCTATTATCCACAAGACCGGATTTTTACCAAGCAAGAGAGTCATATGTATTATGTTTCTTTTTTTAAACAGTCAGATGTAATTAAATGATGTTAGCATTAGTAGGGCGTGGGAAAAGGGTCCAAGTCTTGTTAGAAATAAGTGCTTGATAATCCTCTTGCTTGACATTTCGCCAGTTAGGGTCTCGAAAGGACTGTAAATAGAAACGAGGAATGGGAGAAGACACATCAACATGAAGGTTCAACTTTTGAATGGGTTTTGTCCTTGATCATTTCTACCAATTTAAAGCGCCAATTAGAATTCTTTTTATCCAGAGAAAAATAGACTTACATAATCTCTATTACGAATCCTTTGTGTACCTTAGTGTTCCTAGCTATCCATTCATTTTTATCAATCTACTTTAGGGTAATACATATGGTAATAGATAGTAAAAACCCCATAAAGTTGATCTTTTGAACCTGCGTCAAGTTATGATCACTAATCAATTAATCTTGGGGTAAAGAGTCTCTAATATTTATGTTTACTTTTCTTAACTCTTGTACATAGGAAATGAGATTCAATCTTTTACTGCAAATTGATAATCCGTTTGATATATCGTAATGAGAACGAGTCACCATCGGATGAGATGAAGTGGATGGACCAACCGGAGTAGCAGTAGTATTTTAGACAACTATGGAGACAAAAGGCTCGTAAGGAGCCATTATCGGAGAAGTAACGGAAGATTGGTCGACAACATGCTCGAAAGGAGTTGCACCATCAGTACCGGAGGTTGGGATGGAGGATTTCGAAGGGGAGACGTCGGAAGGAGAGGCATTTCCGGTAGGAGAGGTGGTAGTGTTAATAGTCGTAGACAATGGTAACCTAGAAGATCAAAGGATATTGATAGAAACAAGATTGATGTCATAAGTGTCATGATCAAGGAAGCGATGGGAAGGAGATTGAGTAGGAGTAATGAAACCAAACAAGAATGAGGTTTCGTCAAATATCGCATGTCTATATATGATAATTTTTTATGGCAAGATTTAAACACCGATAACCGCGATGATGAGTTGGATATCCTAGGAAGAAACACGGAGTGGAGAGTGAAGATAGTTTGTGAGAGGTAACAATATGGTGAAACATAAACAACCAAACACACAAAGATGAGAATAATCGGGTGATTTATTGAAAAGTTTTTGGTATGGAGTGGAATTTTTTAAGAGTTGTGGAAGGAAATATATTCGGTAAATGAAACGCCATGTGAATAGCATCTACCCAATATTGTGGTGGAATGTAGGCATGAAAAGGAAGAGTACGAAAACGTTGTTAATTATGCGTTACACACATTCAGATTTTTCATTTTGTTGAGACGTGTGTCTGCAAGAGAGACGAGTGGGAATGCCATGAGTGTCATAAACAACTTGAAAATTAGAATTATCATATTCACCCCCATTATCATTGAATATATTCAATAGTAGAATGAAGTTGAGTTTGAAAGAATTTATAAAAGTGTTGACATACACATCTGATTTGACATGTACGGGATATACCCATAAAAGACGAAAAATTGTCAAGAAAAATGACATAATATTTTATTCCACTAACACTAGAAATAGGAGAAGTCCATACATCTTAATCAGTGGCGGATCCCTTCAGGGGCCAGGGGAGGCCATGCCCCCCCTGCTTTTTACTCCAGTTCATGTTTATATATTAAATAATTTATAAGTATTCAATGGAAGAAAACCCAATGTTGCAGAAACTTAAATGGAATAAGAAAAACCAAGAAATAAAAATAGATATTAGAATTTGTGAGGATACCTAAAATTCCAAAATTGAAGGAAAACTGATCCACCAAAATTTAAACTTCTAAACTTTTATCTATTTAATGACAAAAAAAAGAAAGAAAATCAAACTAAAATGTCTCAAACATAAAACTGAAACCTTCTGCCCTAAAAAATCAGTCGGCGACACCTCTCTTCTCCGATTTGAGCATCTTCCTGAGTAGTTGTCAGCCACCGATTCACCTATTCAGCCTTGCTTACTTGTAAGTCCATACAATACTTCTTGATATCCCTCATTCCCTCTTATTTTGTATCTTCTTCCTTTTGTTATTAGAGCGATTTACTGTTTCTTTTTTGCTTTGAAGTTTGATTTTTCATGATATGGACATATGGTGTAATAAAGAAGGATGTAGTACTATGTGATCTCTTGGGTATCTATAATCCTTTTCTATCAAAGATTTTTGTCGCACACAATCACTACACAGTACAAACTAGACTATTTTAGGATATTAGATTAATAGCTAATAGCTTTTGACTCTTTTCCTAGATGTCTATAGTGATAAATGATTTTATATTTGTTATTGAATTGTTTATTTTATTTTTCCTAAACCATCTGCATGCTTTAATCACCGAGATAAAAAGATGTTTCATGCACTTTTTAATTTTTGTATTTATACTTGCTTTATTGATTAGTTGTCAAATAAGGTTTTAAGAAGACAAAAATAATGGTTGTTGCTAAAAATAAAATTTGAATAAATAAAACAATAATGGGTTTTTTCAACAACAAAAGGCTCAAAACAAAATGTAAACCAACTTGTTCATTATTAGTTAATTTAGATTACATAAACCTAGTTTGAAATTGTTAGTAAACTTATTCATAAACAAAAATTAATATTTGGTTTTTGAGATATATGTAATATTTATCAGCTATATAAGTTTCTTGAAGTTTTGATTTCGGCCCCCCTAACGTTAACTTTTGTGTTCCGCCCCTGATCTTAATGAATTATTTGAAATGGATATTGCGCAACAGAATTAAACATAGTAAAAGGTAACCAAACATGTTTACCCAACTAACACGACTGACATAAACTAGATTTATTCGAGTGCAAACATGGAATCAAACTTTTAGATGTTAAATGTTGAAAAACATGATGATCTGCATGACCAAGTCGTTGATGCCAAAGAGATGAGCTGATAGACAGAAGAGCTTGAGCAGTTGACTTGGTGACTGGATAAAGATCACCAATATTGTCACATTAACAAAGAGTTCGTTGACTATGAAAGTCATGCAAAGAGAAACCAAATTCAGTCATGCATTTATTATCTTTAACAAAAGGAAAAACATAGATTAAATTTTTTTTATAATATTTGGAGTAATTAGAATATGATTTAAATGAAGTAGACTAAAAGAGTAACTATGAGGAAGAGTTGTGTGACAAGAATTTTTTACAAGAATAATAGAACCGTCACCAACTAGTACCGTAGATTGGAAAATCATTATTGCTAAAAGAATTAGGGATACATGAATCCGCGTAAAGATGAGCAGTCACTCTCATATCAATATACCAGTCTGCTTGAGTCAGATCTTTCAATGTCACGGTGTTAAATATTTGCAGAAATGGAGTGGCTTGTTCTTGAGAAATGGGTTGAGGCGAGAGGAAGGCATGTTGTGAAGCAGAAGCATTAGACCAGGTGTGTTGAGAATGTGTTATAGTGGGCCAAGTATGATGTCGAGAATTAATTTGGGCTTGATAATGTTGGATCATTGGCATGAACTGATGTTGTTGTTGGGTTAAAGACCAAATGGGGAGAATTCCCTACTAGGAAATGTGCAACACATCATAGGACCAAGGGGCCCACCCACTAAGGAGTTAAAACCATTCTCTATTGTTGTTATGATTAATTATTACCACCATGTGCACCTCGTGCACCTCCTCTGCCTCCTCCTCATGAGTTCCTGTCACCCCTGTAGTTTCGCCACCTGATCGACCACCATCCTGATATTACTGAACATTATTTCCTCTTCTGTAATTTTGATTTTTCGAACTATGTTGAGTGGGAAGAGTTATTGGAGAAGATGAGTGATCAGAGTGACTACATGTAAAGAGAGAAGATTGGTTTTCATTATGTTTCATTTTTTGTTCCTCCATTGTGAGAATCGATCTCACTTCAGTAAGAGTTTGGAACGTAGTTTTGTGACGGATAATGGTAGCCACATTAGCATACTTGGAAGAAAGGCCATTTATAGCATACATAACCATTTTTCTCTCTGGGACCTTAGCATCGGTGTTGTCAAGGTATGAAATCCGCTTGACTCGTGTGCAATATTCAACAATGGTTACTTCTCGCAGTTCATTATCAAGAGTCATTGTGCATGATTCCTTGTTATCTCTGAAAAGAGTGTCCAAGCTTTTCCAAACATCGTATGCAATATCATTCCTTTTGACAATAGCCTGAAGGGAGTGGTAGCACCCTTAACACAATGTCACATCATTTTTTGTACTGCCACATCATGTTTTTGGTGACACTTCACTAACATGTTTCCCTTAGCATTTCATAGGGAGTTGTAGTGTGGCAATTTAATAGGGTTGAGTTAAGAAGATGGGGTAATTAAAATAAATTAAGAAATAGAAATCAGTCAAAGTCAATATGACAACCACCAATCAAACCCTCTTTCTCTCATCTTGTTGAGTTGTCGACAAGACCTCCCTAGCGAGCTCCCTGGCACACGCCAGGGGCGGTGTGTAGCGAGGGTAGCGACGCATGACAAGCCCCTCCTAGCGGCCCACTCTTTGTAGCCTTAGAGGGATGCATACTATATACTAGGTTACAATCCGTGGAAACCACGGGTAAAAAAGAAAAACATTCTTGATAATTTAAAATTGTAATGAATAATCATATATTTGTAAAGACATAAACCGTAAACTAACAAATTTCTTGTTATCGCAAAGAAAAACTCTAATAAGGGGCTTTGTTTTCTTCAAAACATAAACTTTCATCTAACATTTATGATTAATTAATTATATAAATGTTTTATATATAAACATGATAATGTTTCATTTAATCCTAATTTGTTATGTGATTTGATACATGTACAACAAAAACATTAAGAAAAACTTGTCTAACTACATCTTAAAATCAAAGTCATATCTTTTTATAACATAAAACATTTTATCAGGATTTTAAACTTAGATTTATTTTTTTTATTATTTATATACATAAACATCTTATAACTAACTAATAAAAATTAATTATTATCAAGTTAGTAATAGTTTTTTTATGGAAAAAATACAGCATATTTGATATATATAATTTTGAATTATTTGTTAGTTGGTTGCAGGTTAATCATGTTTATAGACTTTATATATTATTTAATAATCATATACTTTTAACAAATTATAATCCAAATCATATAAATTGTTATAATATTTTTATAAAACATCAAAATATCAGAGCATTGAAATTATATTACTCTTGCGTAACAATGTTGTTTATTATAAATAGAAAAAATTATATAAGTAAAAGAAAGTAGATTAAAGTTAATGGATTGACAAGATTTATGGGATTCTTGTTAACAAATTTAATGGAGGTGCATGTATTGATAACATAGATTGTTTACAAATCTATTTAAAGGTCACCACATCAATCTCTTTATAATCGGCAATTCAAAATCAAACCGAAATAAATGCTTTATTATAAAAAGGCATACAAACCGAAATTAAAATGAGTCAAGTGTATAAAAGTAAATTTACATGGAAGGAAAAATAAATTCTGGAAGAGCTATATGTACAAATGGTTTCTTTTATTAAGATAAAAGATGTTAGTGGTTGATAGTTATTAAGGCCGGTTTTCAACAAAAGAATACAGGGAAAAAATGGTATATGTAACCATATTTATTAAAGGGTATGTGTAACAATATTTATTAAACGGATTTTCTTAATAAGTTAATAATAAAAAAAATAAGTAATAATAATTAATAAAGATATATTAGTGTTTTTAAATTTTTAGGAGACCAAAATCCAAACAAAAGCAAATTATAAAGACGATGCTATGTAAAAAAAAATAGAGATAAACTTGTTAAACTTTTTGATTAACATATTTTTAACTCCAAACAAAATAAAATAATTAGTTTGTATGATGTTTGTTATCATAATTATTTGAGTGTGTGAATGTATAGTTCTACGTTGCCAATTTTAAGAAACTAAAATGATTTATTTCTTTTTTTAATTTTCTCAAATATTGGTTCGATATTTATAGTTACATGTTACAGCTGCCAAATGATATCGATTAATTTAATTTATTTATATGAATTTTTGTGTGGTTTTTAATAACAGGGACTCATATTATTAGTCATATCAGTGGAAGCAATCCCATTGGAGCATCGTCTACCACCCTTCTTTCTAGCACTTTATATAATCAACATCGGAGAAGGCGGCCACCGTCCCTGTATTCAGACCTTCGCCGCCGACCAATTTGACGACCATCTCCCGGAGGAGAAAGCCGCAAAGAGCTCATTTTTCAACTGGTGGTACTTGGGTATTGTGCTTGGCGCCATTTCCGCCATACTGGTTCTGATTTACGTTCAAGACAACATCGGATGGGGTTGGGGTTTTGCAATTCCGGCGGTGGTGGTCGCGGCGGCGTTAGGGGTGTTTTTAACAGGAACAAGCAGGTATCGCCGGGAGGTTCCGGTGGGGAGCCCACTTACAAAGGTGGCACAGGTGATAGTAGCGGCTGCTAGGAAACGCCGGTTGCAACCGGAAAATGATGGTTTTGGGATGTGTGTTGAGGCGGTGGAAGGTGGAGACGATGTGACTCGATCCTTGGCTCGTACTAACCAATTCAGGTATGAAATAGTTCCATTTACACCCCTCTACTTTCTGTAAATTGCAAATCGGAACACCGACAGCCTCAAGCTGGTATCAATGGTGTTTTCCGGCGAGTTACAAACACTCGATTTTCTCAGGTTTTTGGACAAGGCGGCGATGATGGACGAAGTCGACCGACTTCCGGGGAAAAAGAAGGATTGGAGGCTGTGCACAGTGAACGAGGTAGAACAGGTGAAGCTTCTCTTACGGCTGATTCCGATATGGTTATCCTGCTTAATGTTCGCCGTTGTGATAGCCCAACTCGGCACCTTCTACACCAAACAAGCCAGCACCTTAAACCGGACCATCGGCTCCCCCAGCCACTTCCAAATCCCTCCGGCGTCCCTTCAAGTCCTCCCAGGCCTAACAATCCTAACCGCCGTCCCCATCTACGAACGCCTCCTCATCCCCACCGCCAGACGTTTCACCAACCACCCCACCGGAATCACAATCCTCCAACGTATCGGAGTCGGGATCTTCTTCTCGATCTTGACCATGATCGTCTCCGCATTAGTTGAATCCCGGAGAATCAGAATCGCAACAGAACATGGTCTAATCGACACCCCGAAATCAATTCTTCCGATGAGCGTATGGTGGCTGGTGCCGCAGTACGTGTTGATGGGAATCTCCGACGTGTTTACAGTCGTGGGGTTACAGGAATTGTTCTACGATCAGGTGCCGGAGGGGATGAGGAGTATGGGAGCTGCGGCGTATATGAGTGTGGTGGGTGTCGGAGGCTTCATGAGCAGTGCACTGATAACGGTGCTGCAGGCGGCGACGGCGAGACATGGGGATGAATGGTTGAAGGGGGATAACTTGAACAGAGCACACCTTGATTACTTTTATTGGGTGTTGGCTTGTTTGAGTGGATTGAGTCTGGTTTTATATGTAGTTTTGGCTAAGGGTTTTGTTTATAAGAAGCTTCAAAGGGATGATGGGGTTTAGCAGTTTAGGGTTTAGGAGTCAATCTGGTGAAATGGTACTTACTAATATTTACTATTTAGGATAATTTTAATATAGATTTTAGATTGATATCACATAATTAATATGCTTTAAATATGTTAAGTCGTGTAAAAAGGTAAACCAGGGTTATAATTTGTATTTTGAACGGGTTAAGAATAAGATGTTTAAAACTTTAGATAAATGGGTTGCTTGAACTTGACCTATATTTTTTTTCTTGGAAATAACTTATTTTAAAATCTAGAATGGTATATGATGAATCAACTATATATCTCACCTTTGTACTATTTATTATGGGAAGTTTTGGACTATTATCTTTGTAGTATTTTAAGGACTTCTCTTTACAGATTAGATGATCCGTGTTTCTCGATCGACAATTTTAAGTATTTGGCTTGTTGCTTTTTTTCATGTTTTTTTCCTTGCACAAAATTCCTTTTACTATGCATGTTAAAACTCGATTTAAAATGTTGAACTTCATCGTCATTTTTTTTCTAATTTATCACCAGGGTTCGATCCATTTTGGGCTTTTGCCTACAAAATGTTTTCATCACTTTGATTGTTTTTTGGTTGATTACAATCATTTGTTGACTATTGTGTTTTGTTGTGATTAGGGTTTGTATGGGCCGGTTATAGGCAAACTCAGACCATAATCATTATTACTATTGATTAATATATTTTGATAACCATTGGTTATTGGTTATTATTGGTTTCGGTTAATGGTTTTATTTGGTTAATGGTTTTGATTATCGATTAATATTGGTTAACCAAAATGATAAAAACTTATATAAAAATAAGAAGTGTGTTGCTATAAACTGTGAAATACAAATAATGCATTACTATAAAAAGTAAAAAATAAAGTATGTTGATATAAAATGAAAGAAAAAAAAATAGTGTATTTTGCTATATGTTAAATATTATAATTGTAATTTTTTTTAAAACCTTTTTTAACATCTCAATTAAACGCAAAGTTGTCAAGATCGGGATCTTTTTTTTTTTTGGAACGGCAATATATATATATATATATATATATATATATATATATATATATATATATATATATATATATATATATATATATATATATATATATATATATACTAAACTACTCCTAAATTATTCTACTTATGTCCACAATGAGACTTGAATCCTCGACCTCAAGTAGGAAAGACAACACCGGATACCGTTCCAAGATCGAGATCGGGATCCTACGTATGATCTCAAGAACGGGATCCTACGTATGATCGTTTTTGGGTTGCAAAATCGAGATCATAAGATTAGGATTGGGATTCTAAGATCCTACAAAATAAAATATAATTTAAATTTATAATTTTTAATAATGAAAAATATTTCAAACATTCAATTTTTTATTCAAAAGTTAAAAAAACTTCAAAATATTAGTCATAAGTCACAATACAAAATGATAAATGGTAAAAAAAATTCATTTGAAAAAAAAAGAAAAAGAATCAAGGGAAGGTAGGATCAGATCAGATCGGATCTCGATCTTACAATCCTACCCCAAATACAATCTGATCCAGATCGTTTTTTATATCTAGGATCATACGATCATGATCGCAATTTTGAAAATCATGATTAAACGACCATCAATGTATCAGAACTACATTTTTAAAATTTATCTTCAGTTTAAAAAAGAAATTTAAATATAGATAGGCAAGTTTTCATTTTTTTTTTTTAGTTTCTGAGTATTTATAAAATTTTGCACTTACTGAGTTTCTGTCATAAACAATTCAAAATTCGATGGCAGTTGAGGCTTATAGTCAATAGAGAATCAAAATAAAGATTTGATTACAGAATTACGAATTTATACGAAGAAATTGTGTGAGGTATAGTTACAGTGATAAGAAGATTCAAAATTATGGTACAACTTTATTGCTTTCAAAATTATAATATACTACTTATTAATTGTGATAAATTTTTAGTCCTATCAATGTTGTTTATTAAAAAAATCAGAATGTTCCCAAGAGAACTGTTTTAAGTCAAATGTAGCACTGAAGGGAGTAAGTAACAGGCATAGTCTGAACAAAATAAGTCAAACTGCTAGAAACTGTGCATATAAAACGTCAGAAAGCTAAAACCTCCATTTACCAACATTAACAAGCAACTAATCTCTAATTGCTAAAACCTACTGATGAAATTACCAATCTAACACCAAATTACACAAACACGATAACAGTTTGCAATCTTAAACCCACAAACTTTGCCCATGATCCAAAATCCAACCATCTGCTTTTTATTAATCTTCCACAAATAGCAAACGCTTATTCCTCAATCTCTCTGCAAAAACAAACAAGTGGATCAAATAACCATTCTCTGTAAAATTATTTTTTTATTACTAACAAATTATACAAGAGTTAATCGCAAAAAAGACCTTATATTTTATATTTTGTGTTTTTTCCGGATTAAACCTCAAAAAAAACTGCCTGAAAAAGACCTTGTGAGAATTTTTTCGAGAAAAACTAAAAAGGTTGAGCGTAAATTTTGAAGCATTTAGAAGGTTGAGGTTTTTTTTTGGAAAAAATGAAAAATACAAGGTCTTTCTAAGACAAAAAAAACAATTTTGAGGTTTAATCCGGAAAAAACACAAAATATAATTTTTTTTTAGATTCATCCATTATATAACTAATTAATATTTTGGATTATAAAAAAACACTTACTTGCATGATCTCTTATTATGTCCAAGCCCTTTACACTTCCCACACTGCAACTGCCTTTTCAAGAAATCCGACGGCCCGATCCTTCCGGCCGCCACTTTCCTAATCTTTGTCCTCCCCGGAGTCCGCATGGTGGGCGGCGGTGTCACCAACACCGCCCCATCCTCCGCCTCACTATCCACCAACCTTTCCACATTTGGAATCGGATGAATCGAGTCAGCATAAGTGGACTGATACGTTTCCACATGAAAATACCTCGAACAATGGTCATACGGGCTCCGCCCATAAGATTCCAGCACAGCAATCGCATGACAGCATGGCAGTCCAGTCAGCAACCACCCTTTACAGCTACAATCCCAATTTTCTATATCCACAATATCCACCGTTTCACCGTACCTCACCTCGAATTTGCTCCCGTGGGACCGCAGGATTTGGACTGATCGCGCTTTTATGATCTCGTTTTTGAGTTTTTCTTCCATTGATGGAGTTAACCGAGTTAACCACTGAGTTGACTCGACTCGGCGAGTGTAGATGAGTTGCATCATTTTGCCACGTAACTCGTCGATCATTTGGGTTATTGGTAACTCGTTCGCTTCCGATACCCATGAGTAGAAAAGATGCCCGAAGTTTGAAGTCATGTGGTTGTACCTAAAAAAATAGCCACAAAAATAATTTAATAAATTAATCTTTTGGTCCTACCATAAAACAACAATAATTTGAACACTTGTCACGAAACAACCACCCATTTTGCAAAATGTTTTTCTTTTTGTGAAATATCTTAATGCATAGTATTGTTTTTTTCTTTTGTTTAATTACGTACATTATTTCGCAAGATAAGGAAAAAAATTGATTTTTCAAAATGTTTTTTTTCACATAATTGCTTTATGAATGGTCCATACTACAAAAGTCTTATGGTTATCTTGTGATAGGGACCACCCATATTGGTCATTTTAGTGTGTAACCCTTTTTTAAAATTATCATTAAAAGTTATATAAACTTATAAAAATGATTAAAAATTTTATCTTGAACAAAAAAAAAAATCCGTCAAGATAACCAGTAGGATAAAGACACAAGAAAAATAAAAAAATAAAAATAAAATGGTCCCGTCCTTTTAAAAGAGTTAAAACATAAACCTCTCCTTTCATTTTCAAGACTTTTCAAGAAAAGGACAGGTCCTTTTTTGTTTAAAAAAAAAAAAAAAAAAAAAAAAAACTATAAAGCAAAACAACTATTTTATTCATATAAAATTATACCTTAGCCCACCAAAAAACGTATTGGCCCAATGTTCAGGTTCGCTTCTAATAACCCAATTATACGCTTCAGGCGAAATCGCTTTAATATCCTCCGTACATTTCTCAAACGCTTCAAGCTTCGGTGCATGTGCAGCAGCGTATAAATCCTCCACCATAAGCCTTCTTGCATCATGTGAAAAATGCCCTTTCAAATCCTTATTCAATTTTTCCGCCAAATACCCAAGACAATACGCATGATAACACTCCCCACCAAATATCTCCCTCAAAGACTCCCTCAACCCCTTTTGAAAATCCGCCACAAACGTAATTTGCCCCGGCGTATGCACCACGAGCTTCAACTCCGTCAAAAACCACCGCCAGTTCTCCGCCGTCTCCTCGTCCACCACCGCGAACGCCACCGGAAACGCCCCGTCGTCACCGTCGGCCGCCGTGGCGGTCAACAACATCCCTTGGTAGCGCGAGTTCAACGGTGTGGAATCGAGGAAGAGCAACGGGCGGCATCCTTGTAAGAAACCGGAAATCGAAGCGTGAAAAGAGACGAAAAGTCGATGAAAACTCGAATCCTCTTTCGTGCTAAATGTGGCGAGAGATCCGGGATTCGTTTCCATTATTTTCTCACAAAAAAACGGGAGTTCGGAATACGCGTCTTTATAAGATCCAAGAAGTTGTTCGCGCGCGTATTCTTTAGCCCTACGCGCTTGCGAGTAGTTTAAATCGATCCCGTAATCGCGTTTAAGTTCAGTCGCGATGTCTTTCGGTTTGATTTTCGGTGATTCTTTTACTTTTTCTTTTATTAAATTCCCAACCCAACTTCGTTTCGCACGAAATGGAGCTTTTGAAGTGACACCTTGGCAATTATGAACGGGTCGCATTGTTTTGATGCAAACTAATTGAGTTGTGGAGAGTTTCGAGGCGTGGATTCTCCATGGACAACCTTCGGCTTTGCATTTTACAGTGACGCGTTGGTTTTCGTTTTTTTTGTAGACGAAGTTGAAGGCATGGGCGATTGAGAATTTGCGGAGCGCTTCACGGAATTCGGCGAGGGAATGGAATCGTTGGCCGACTCCGGTGATGAGATTCTCCCATTGCTTGGCGGCCATGCGTTGGTCGGAATCAATGACCGCCATCGGAAACGGATTCGCGGAGATCGGAACCGCTCCCGGAATGATTTCGGTCGTTGTTTCGATGTCGATTGGCTCGTTGAGTGCGATTGCGTTGTTTGAGGCCGGAATTGAGGTCGGAATTGGAGTCGCTTGAACCACTGCGGTTGTTTCCGTCGCCTTCTGTGGAGTCTTTTGTGGCCTACACAAAAAATTACATAGTAACAAAATTAGCTTTTATTTTGGGTAAAACAAGGAATTAGCAAATGTAATTTCATTGATTTGTGTATTATTTAAAGTATTCTACATTCATTTCTTCCTATCACAACATTTTAATTTGAAGTAATTTCATCAAAATATAAAGCACTTTTTACTTGCTATAATTGAGTATATTGTTTTAATAAGAAAAAAAACTGAAACTACAATGTTGTGATAGAAAGAAATAAAAGTAGGATGCTATGACACATAGATAAATGACATAAATGTGCATCATACTTTCAATTTTTTCTTTTCTTATTAAAGCATTGTAGTTTTACAAATCTTTCTTATTAAAACATCATACTTTGACAAATATTATAAAAAACAAACCAATGAAAGTACATGGATATTGCTTTCATTAAACCCTATATATTATATAACAACAAAAAAAACATCATAGAAATTTATATCTAAGAACATAAGTAAAAAGAAAACTAGATTACATATATAGGCAATTACCTCCGAGCTGGTTGTTTTTTCTTGACATTTTTACCCAGAGGAGCTTCTTTCATAATAAAGACCTCAAGCTGATCTGCTTCTTTATAGTAATTCACCATTCTTTGAAAGTCCTTATCTTTAGAAACAGTAATGAGATTCTTTTTGTTTCCAGGCAAGAAATACTTAACAACCATTCCATCTACAGTCGAATCGATAGTTTCTGCAATTTCTTGTTTGAAACCACTTAATTGCATATTTTCATCAAGATCAACAGCATATGCTTCACCTCCAGCATAAGTCATGGATCCATCATCATGAGTGTCAAAATCACCACCATATTGGCAAATTGCAATCATTTTCTTTGATGGAACTATCGCCATTTATGGCAATTTAGTTTGAAAGCAAACCTGAATGTTTATTTATCACCAAAAGGAAACTGTCAATTTAGAAACTTTAAAACAATCAGTGTAATTGAACCTTCTGGAGACATTGATCTTTCTGATACAGCAATATTCATATCATTTAAGCCAAAAATTTCACAGAGATGTAACAGATTGATAGGTGATTTTAACAACAAACACCCAAAAAGTCTAAATCATACAACGATCAAAAGGAGATACAAAATGAAAAGTACCAAACACTATAAATTTGTAAAACAAGAAAGGCTAAAAACGAAACATGTTAAAGACAGACTCAAATGATCCAAAAATCCAAATCAAACAGGTATTTTATCCAGAATTTCATATCAGTGTATGCAGTGATATTACAAATTCTTGTGTTCATTCAAACTACATAAACTGAACCGACTGTTGCTCTATCATCTGCGTCGATTAAAGGGTACAGTAATTCTTGAGATTTTGTACAGCAAATCAAGTACAATCTTCAATTGAAATTGAATTCGTTTCAAATCAGCATCTGGGTTTGTACCAATTCATGAACCATAGATTCATCAAATCTGAATAACCTTTACAGAACGCAAATCCGCAGTTAACCTAAACTTCAAAATTCATATCAACAACTTACACCGAACCCTTACAAGAACGAAGAGATAGATTACATGACATATAAAGCCCCACAGCGAACTAAAGTTCGAGTATTTAGCATGATCAAACTGTTAGTGACTAAAAACCCAAAACACAAAATCACATAAGAACAGCGATACCAAATCAAAAAAAAAAAAGTCAAACCCTAAAAATCTGATAAAGAGAATACAAAAACCCAAATCCGAAACATCGCAATTACTCAAGATTAACACAATCTAGCTAAAATTGAGTCCAAAGACTCATCGGAACTCATGATGAGAACCCGATTGTGCGTTCATCCTTTTGTTTAAAGGTTTGAGATGGATAAAATAGAACGAATGAGAAAGAGTGGAAGGGGGGAAGTAAAAGGGAATACCTGGTAAAGATTAGGGTGAAAATACGAAACTTTTGGATGAAATTTTCTGGTCTGCCCTTGAAGATTGCAGGTAGGGCTAAGGGGGTTGAGAAGACGAGGAGAGAAAGAATGGGGGATAGAGAGAGAAAAGGGTTAGAGAAAGAGGGAGGAAGAGAGGCGCATCTATGGAAGCTTAGGGGGGTGCAATAGGGCAAACTATATTATATATACCTACCATCTAGAACCCTACATCTATTTTTCAATTCAATACCCCTATTCGCAGCCGTTGATTTCCTTTTACCATCCCTTGATTGAATAAGAGTGCACAATACGGACTGGAGCTGCTACCACATAACAATTTCTCATATCCCATCTTCATCCAAATTTATATCACTATTTCGCAATTAATATCCCTCGCTAACACTAAATTTATAGTAGTATTTAGAAGTTATAGTTTTTTATTTGTTATATTAGATGATATCATATGTTATATGGGTTGATTTAAAAAAAATATATATTAAAATATAAATAGAAAATATTTTTTAATATGAAACTTTAAAATAAAAAAAATGTATTTATTGCAATTTAATATCATATATATGATATTGACAAAATTGCAAAAATTGTCTCTGTGGTATGCATATTTTTGGGGTTTTAGTCCAAACCCCGAGTTTTTTGGATTCATGGTCCTTTTGGAGTGGTTTGTATGTGGAATTGGTCTCCGGACTTAACTTCCGTTAAAAAGGATCTGTTAACCCCTTCATGTGCCTCACACGTGAGGGTATATCCGTCATTTCATATGTAAGGGACCATTTTTGCATAAACATTTTTTTGGCTTAATTCTTTTAAAAGATCCCCACCGTTCTTATCTTCTTCCCCAACGTTCCTTTCTACATCATTCTTGAGAAATTTCACGAAGTTTATATATAACAATAGTAAAGAAGACTTGCATTAGTAAGACCAAAAACCAAAGGGTTGGTCTTCATCTTCATCCTCATCATAACTAGGGAACTCAAGATATGAAGAATTCACAACTTCTAGTTCTGGGTAATCACCACATTCGATCTTCGGTAACATGTAACCACTAACGGGGGTTACAAATATCTTCTCCAACATATCTTCTTCCTCTAAAGATTCATCACTCTGATCTTGTTCAGACAAATACGACAAGTCGCCCTTCTCTAATAGACCAACATATTATGGATTGCTCGACTCAGTCACATCGCTTCTTGCACCAACATCTTCATCATTCAAGCACTCTGCCGCCTGTTCTTGTTGCAGTGGCTCAGATGGGCTTTTGGTGCTTGATGAATTGGAGGTTCCTTTCTCCATTTATTGCAGAAGCAACTTGTCACTTAGATCGTGAACCTATATAAGAAACCAAACAAAAGTTGAGATTTTTAAGTTACGTTTAAGAAATTTTAAAGAGAGAGATTTCTATAAAATATCATTACCTCGGATTTTAGTTTTTCTTTTTATTGAAGGAGATTTTCGTAGTTTGCTTTGAGTTTGTTTTAGCTTTCTTAAAGAACGTCATAGTCTTTCTCAAGCCGTTTGGTCTTCCACCGTGCATGGCGGTTCTGGAACCAGATTGCAATCTGTCGAGGTTGCAAGCCAAGCTCTTTTGCTAACTGAATCTTTCTATTGGGCTTAAGTTTGTTTTCTGTCTCGAAACTTTTCTCCAGGAACTGACCTTGATCAGCCTTCAAACATCTCTTCTTTTCGGGTGCTGAAAGTAGTCTTCGTATTCATCATCATCATTGTCTTCCTGATCGAATGTTTGTAAAAGGTTTCTTCCGGATCCATTTCCTCCATCCTGATCAAAGTTAACCATTGATCTAGAACCTGATATGAGATATCATGAACATGAATGAGTTTCTTTACAATTTTAGGGTTTTCTAGATCGACAATTGTTTATGAGTTAGTTTAACTAAAGATCATAAAATTCAACTAAATAGATTGTGGGTATGTGACAAGTTTTTCAATTCAAGTCGAAAAATGTGTTTTTTGAATCAAAAGTATCCACTTGAAATGAAAAGGCTTCAATCTTCGAAAGGGAACATTAAGCTTCTTGTTTCGTCATTACAAAGTCAAACAAGTCAAGAGGACATCAAAGATTGCTTTTGGGAACATTAAGAAGACAATATTTGGAAGATCTAGGAAGTCATGATGAAAGAATCAAACACCATTTTGGTTGTTCTTTTCATCACCCAAATGAATCTACAACCACACAACACAGACTGTAAAGTCAAAAGTATCAGAATCCAAACATATAAAGTATAATCTCTAATTGAGCGGCAATTAATAGAATAATAACCCCACGAGAAATCGTAAAATATTTTTCAAACAACATGATCCAAATAAGTAAATATGTGTAATTACAAATATCAAACAAGCGATAAATAAAGAGCTATCTAACAGATTACCTACAAAAGAATGAGTGGATCTAGATACGAAGTGGGAATCAAGAGGCATAGAAGAAGAAAAAGGGGCCCTCTTGTGTTGTAACCAGAACAGAATTGAAACATGAGCCGCCACCACCACCAGAATCGCCGCCGTAAAGAAAGCTTCAAAGAAAACATAGAGCCATTGTTGTTGTAACAGAGCTCAAGAAGAAGAAAGGTAGAAAAAAGAGACGCTGGAGAACGTTGGGGAAGAAGATAGCAACAGTACTGGGGATCTTTAAAAGGAATTAAGCCAAAAAGGTTTATGCAAAAATGGTCCCTTACATATGAAATGACGGATATAACCTCACGTGTGAGGCACATGAGGGGGTTAACAGATCCTTTTTAACGGAAGTTAAGTATGGGGACCAATTCCACATACAAACCACTCCAAAAGGACCATGAATCCAAAAAACTCGGGGTTTGGACTAAAACCCCAAAAATATGCATACCACAGGGACCATTTTTGCAATTTTGTCTATGATATTTAATATTTTACATATATAGTATATGACTTTAATTTAAAATTTTGAAACAAACAAAAAATTGACAAGTGGATAATATTTATTTCAAAAATACCATAAAATGACAAATATTAAAACTCATGAGAGATTGAGATATGACAAAAAAATCTTCATTTATTAAGGAAGATATGTATGTTTGATAAAAATATGATATAAATTATATTAAAAGAATTTGTCTCTGAATATGAAATATAATAATTAAATAGTAATTTTAGAAACTCAATAACTTTTTTTAAACACCAAGGAAATAACTTTTAGATTTATAAATTTTGGTTTAAACTAAAAACTAAAAATATGTATCTAAGTGAGCCTTTTGTTTAAATTGAACTTTTGATAGAAAGGTAAAATATATAAGCTTACTAAAAGTCTCTGCCAAACATGCCATTAAATTGTTAATTTATTGTTTTATCAACTTTAAACTTTAATTAATGATATGTTTAATAATTAATCTTTTTAATTTTTTTTATAAACTCATTTAATTTATTTTTATCTATGACTTTTTATATATATTTTTTACAATTTTATCTATATAAGATATTATATAAAATCTTTCGTTAATAGGTAGTTTTTGAAGTACAAATTATATTTTAATACCGAATTTTACAATTATATTGGATGTGTATTAATTCTCAACAACCTAGCTTCGCTACATAACTATGAGCTACGAACACCCTCTCTCCTTATAATTACAAAAAAAAAAAAAAAAAAAAAACAAAAAACAAAAAAAAAAAAAAAAAAAACATTGAAAACTTTATATAATTGTTATAGAATTTATATTTCATAAATCAAATGTTATTAAATATTTAATATAAATAATTAATTAGTAAACAATTAAAAATATTTAAAACTAAAATATGATTAAAGGAGAAAGAATAAGATCTTGAAAAACATAAAATGGTTTATAGAACCATATTTATTAATGGGCGGTTTTTTTCATAGACCGGTTGTGACGATAAGTTATTTGATATTTGGGTTCGTTAAAAATTTAAAATACTTTAAAAATATAAGAGGGTACACCCAAATATTTTAAAAATATAAGAGGGAATATCAAAATCTATAAAAACTACATATCTTAAATTTTGACAAATAAATATTAATTTTTTAATTAAAAATTTTGTTTATTATATTATTTTTATTTTATAATATATTTATTATTATTTTGTCTTTAAATTACTAACTTTTAAATGTAATCATAACTTTAAAACCTATATATCTATTAATATTTATAAAATTTGAATGAAAATATAAATATTTTTATTTTGCTACTCGTGGCTTGAGTTGTGAAAAATAAAAATCTAAAAACTAGGGGTGATGTAGGTGTTAGTGTGGGCTTATGAGAATAGTCGTATAGGTATAATGGTGGGGGTGGGGATGGTAGTGGGCGGTAAGGTATATGTTGGGTGTGGTTGGTGTGAACATGTAGGTGCGAGTGTGAAGGAAGGGCTCATGTTTATGGCTAATGGCTTAAGGCTTTGGACTTAAGGGTTTACGACTTAGGGTACAATGATTGGTTGATAGTTTGAGACCATAAACACCTAGCGATATACCATAAGCCATATACCCTAAGACCCAAATCATAATCCATAACCTATATAAGCCATTAATCAACCATAAGCCTTAAGCCATACCTCATGAGCCATAAACAATAAACACCTAGTGATAATACATAATAATCCTTAATCCATAAGCCCTATGTCTTGAGCCATACTATTTATGCCATAAACCCTAAGCTATAATCCAAAAGACATAAGTCATACATCATAAGCATTAAGATATAAATCATAAGTCATAAGCCATATGTTATAACCCACAAGACGAAATCCACAATCCATATACCTAAACCCAGAGTCATAAGTCATGAGCCTTAAACCCTAAGTCATAAACCCTACGCCTTAAGCAATAAGCACTAAACCATAATTCATAAGCTACAAGCCTTAAGCCTAATTCCTAATCCATAAGCCCTAAAGCCTTAAAACATAAATCATAAGCCATAAACCTTAAGTCATAAGTATGTATGTGTATATGCTTAGGGATTAAAGCTTGTGGATTGAAGCTTAAGGCTTATGGTGTATGGCTTATGGCTTGTGACTTATGGATTATGGCTTGTAGGTTAAGGCTTTGTAACTTAAGGCTTTATGCTTTAGGGTATAGGGTTTAGGGTTTAAGCCTTATGATTTAGGCCTGATGGTTTATGCGATAAGCCATATGACATAAGGTATGCTATATGTCAAAGGTATAACCACAATCCCTTAGTATTAAACATTTTGCATCTTAAGCCATACACCATAACCCTTAAGTTATAACCCTTAAGCCTTAATCCATACGTTATAATCCATAAGCTATAAGCCATAAGCCATAATCCATAAGACATAAGTCATAAGATATAAGTAATAAGCATAAGCCATGATCCATAATTCTTGAACCCTAAGCCTTAGGATTAAGATTAGGGATAATGATTATGCTTAATCCATAATCCATAAGCCTTAAGCAGTAAGCCATAAGCCATAGCCCACAAGCCTTAATCCCTAACCTCTTAACCATAATCTGGAAGCCTTGATTTTTAATCCCTAATTAAAAAGCCTAAAGTCTTAAACTCTTAGCATTAAGCCCCGAGCTATACTCCATAACCTCTTAGATATAAGCCTCATTCCTTAAGCTCTAAACCCATAACTCTATACACCCTAAGCCATAAGTCAATTGCCCTAAGTCCTAAGCCTTAAATCCTAGTCCATAAGACCTAAGCCATATGACATAGATGGGTGAGTATACGGTAAGTCAAATGGGTAGGGTAGGCTATGAACGTAAGGGTGGGGGTGGGTGGGTAAAGGTAGGGGTAGGTGGGAATTTAATTAAAAAATAATGCTACTAAACGTTATCTTATAAAAAAATCATAAAATTGTATCTAACATTGTAAAAAATATATCATATATCAAGAATTTAAATTAAAAAAGAATATGAAATTCTAATTTTTTTTTAGATACTCCACAATTTTGAAAAAAAAAATCAAATATATGAAAATATGGGATGGAAATATGGACGCCAAATTTGCCGCCATGCTAAGTTGCTAACCATTTTCCCATTTTGCCCGCTATCAAAACCTTGTTTGTTTTTTAAGAAAACATAGAAGAAATCAGAGCTCCATCGGGTTAGGGAATAGGAGGCGGATTATAGTTGATGTTTCTCATCGATGGAAGGAAGCAACCAGAGAAATTATGGCCTTCAACAACCATCAGACATCTGCCACCACCATCTACAACCACTCACCGCTTTAATTCCTCATCAATCCAACACTTCAACTTACTTTGTACACCGACATGTAAGTTTGGACTATTTTTCTCAAAATCCCCACAAAAATATGAGTTTTTAACCATTCAATTATGGATTATTGGTGATTAGTTAGAGTAATTGGTTTCATAATTTTTTTAAATCCTCTCTCAATAAATCATCATTTTCAATAAACCAGAGGCATGTTGGTGAAGATTTCCAATGAGTTCACATAGTTTTGACACATTCATTGTTGTATGGCTTTTTAACTAGATTCAGTTGAAATTCTTTTTAGTTTAAGATTATCATACACTATTTGGGTCATTTGTATAGAAATCCCAGTCAACAGGTCACTTATTTCTAAAATGGCTCTTGACTTTTTTGAAATTCTCCGATTTTGTTGTTGATTATTGCATTGCAATCTAAACCCCAAATCTTATTGGGTTGTTCAGAGTATTACCCCGATTTTGTTGTTGATTATTACAGTACAATTTAAACCCATCGGTTCTCTCTACAAGTTCAATTCTCTTCTTTCTTCGTTGTTTCTCCCTATTTGCTTCGATTCTGTGGAATTGGGTCACTGTAATACTCATACCTCATTTAAAATGTGTTCAATTGAGATTGTTTTTTTTTCATATTTTTAATGTGTGTGCTTAGGGAGAAGAAGAGGTTGCAACGGATCATGTTTAAAAGCCTTTTATTGATGGATATAATCATATAATAATGAAAAGCAGAAGAGGAAAAGAAATAAAACATATAAATTGCTTTTGAACTGTAAACTTTTCTCCCAATTAAATTTCAAAGTTCTTGAATTAATGTGTTTCGTTTGTGGTATTTGTTCATTATATGCAACAATTCACCACATAGACTGAGATTTTCCAAAAATTTCGTTTGTAGTACAACTCACTCACTAATTGTTGCAATAATGATCAATCCTTGTTCCTACAAACACATATATAATGTAGTGTATTTCATACAGTATAGAAAGAAACCAAAAGTAGATTCATTTCTTTAAGAAAATAAAACATACAAAAGAAGAAATATGCACAACAAGTGAAGCATCTTCTTCTTCTTAGTGCAACAGTTCCTCAAATAGATGATCCATAATTTGTCCTCATTTCCCATGATACAACTTTGGAACTTCTTAGTTGGTGTTAAACCTGCAACAAATACATGAGGCCAAATTTAATAAAATGTTATCAACTCTGGAATTTTCTTATTTATAATTTAACTTTTTTTGATGTAGGGAGATTTAATTGGACTACTCATAGTGTGACAACCCGAAATATTTTAGATCAAGTAAGGTCTAAATTGTAACCATATTACAATGAAAACCTTGAAAACTAAAAGGGCATAGGTGCCTATACATGGAAGTATACACTTTAGATGCAAATAAATTCTCTAATATGGCATGGTAATGTAAAATACTTTGCAAAATTAGTCCAAAACAGTTCCTTTAGCTTTAATTTAATTATATAAATTGTCTCTTTTTACCGAAACACAAATGTATTCTTTTATTCAAAAAATACAATTTAAAATTTGTTAATAAAGTTAACATGTACTCAAATAAGTATTAATATTTATGGGTTATAATTAAGGGTTTACAGGTTACGGTTTATGGCTTGTAACTTACATCATATGGTCTACAGTATAAGACTTAGTAATTATAACCCCTAGACCTCAATCCTAAACTCCTAGGCTCAAAAATGTACCGAAAACATATGAAACTCATCAAAATACCAACATAATTTATTTCATTAACATATTTGTAATGACACATCAACGGTTAATTTACTCTATATCAAAACAGCTAAGAAGTTGATCTGTAGCAACATAACTATGAACTATTATTCCTTAGCAAAATTGCTAGGGAATTTAATTTCGTAAAAAAATTCGTCACAAAATAATAATGAACATTTACTCCATTGCAAATCATTTACGGAATCGATTTTTGTATCTAATATATGTTGCTAAATAGCTTCAAAATATTAATTTCTAACAAATTTCGTTACAAAAGTTGCAATGAATATGGGCTCCATAATCAAACTTCCATGACTTTTATTGTCATTGCAAATTTACATAGCTAAATAGCTATGAATTTGAACTCCTTTGCAAATTTTCTATGTAATTTAATTTCGTAAAAAAATTCCTAACAACATAGCTAGGCTTTTTTTCATAGCAAAACAAGCAACAAAAATAAAATATCATAGCACAATTTTGTAGGTAAATAGCTATGAATGCTACTTCCATAGCGAAACAATTATGAAATTCTATTCCATTGCAGATTAACTACGATATGTAATTCCGTAGCAGAATTACAAAGGAAAGTATTTTCGTAAAAAATGTCGTTGAAAATTTGCTACGAATGGTTTTTCCATAGAAATACCGGTAGCAATATATCAATGAATTTCGAGTCTGTAACAATTTTCGTAGCAATTCTCATGTTTTCTATGGAAAATTAATTACATGGAAAATTTGTTAGCAAATTAGCTATGGAACGACATTTCATAACACGAACTGTTGCAGATTAACAACGAAAAGATGTTCCAAAGCGACATTCCCTAGCAAAATCGGGTTTTTCTTATAGTGATGAAATCATTTGGTTTGGCTTTGAATCCTTCAAGTTGAACTATGAAGAGAAGACAAGTACAATGCCTAGTCTTGTCAATCAGTAAATTTGCTTAAGGTTTGACTATGAAATCATCCGGTTTAACTATGAAATAATCCAATTTCAATACCAACTTTTGTATATTTATAATCGGATTCATTTGATTTTCCTAATACACTTTCATTTCATGTGAAAATGACTTCTTACAACCAAAAAATCTCTTGTGACCTACCAATATTCTTTCATAATCTTGAAAGAACAAATCCTAATACCTTCACAACCATCAAGAAAATAGATACTGAATGCTTTCAATTTTGTTTGTTGGCTTTAGGTTGCGTTGTATGTCATCTTTATTTTATTGATTTAGTTAATAGTTGTAGATAATTTACCTCCTTTAGATTTTGCATGTGACTAATATAAGTATGTTTAATTTTTATGCAGATTCGTACCTTCCTTAGGTGCATGATACCATTAATATATGTGAGTTATTTACCCCTGCTTGGCAAATATCTGACAACAATGTACTTTGTGGTAGATTTGGACAAAAACCATGAACCACTACTCTTAGAAGTTGGTTTGGGAACCTTAGAGTGTGAGGAATCTTGGGCATGGTTCATGAGGAAGTTAAAAGAATGTTTAGGTGACAGTTCAAAGATTGGTTTCATAAGCCACCTATGTGATAAAATAGACTTTGCCTTTGGGAAAGTTTGTTGGATTAGGTGTCTAAGCCCATAACTATAATTGATATGTACTTGAATTGATAGTAGCATAGTCCTTTTGAGTTGCCTTCACACTAGCAACTAGACAGGATGATTAATTGAGGAAGAGGTTGAACTTATTATTTGGAATGATAAATTCATATATAAAAAGATTTATTAATATGTTATGAAAATAATATATTAATTAGAAATCATGTTGTTTAATTAATAGTTAATCGGATATTAATTTGGAATTAATTTTGGGATTAAAGGAATTAATTAAAAGTTCATGGGTTGTTTTGCAATTAATTAATAGTTGTGGTTTGGGCTCTTGGATCAACCTACAGAGGGTTGGTCGAAATTTCTAAAGGAGGCCCTTAGAATTTCATCCAAGGCATTAAGAAGGTGGATCCATGGGCTGCTCAGGCCTTAAGCTGGAAATTAGGGTTTCCACCTAAAAACCCTAGCTTTGGGACTAAGCAACATTGATTATAAAAGGAGCATCACCCCTTAAGATTTTGGCCTCCTTGAAGAAACCCTAGAAGAACTAAAAATTTGAGTGCCTCCCTCCTCTCTCCTTTCTCTCAATTATCCTCTTACCTTGGTGTGTTTGTGAGCCATTAGAGGTGTTACATTTATGGCACTTGTTCTCAAAGTCAAGATCTTCAAAGGAATCATTTTTATTACTATATAACAATAAAGGTATGTATCTAAACCCTAGTTTTATGTTAATTTCGAAAATTGTACATACTTCCTAGGGTTTCTAGTTTTTGTGTTAAATGCTTGTAAGTCTAATAGAGAAAACCTAGATCCAATCATTTAGGGTTGCATGCACACATATGAATGTTTGTATACTCAAAACCCATCAGAGTCTACCCATATTTGTATCATGGGTATTGTCCTAAAGATATAGCTCGGAAAATACGAGATTCTATCGGACATAATGATATCACATTCGAAAAGTTGTTTTGGAAGTCATCCAATGCATATAGTGTGCATTAATTTTACTTATGTTAGGAAAGCTTTCAAAGTGCATGTAGGAATCCAATTGTCTGTCTTAATAATATAGCCATTTCAAAATAGGCATGGACATTTTTTCCTAAAGTAGGTTACAATGTTAAATCAATTGATATTCTTCTAGTTGTGAATAATATATCCACCTACACATATGAGTTACCTATAACAGCAATCATTGAGTTAATCCATCAGTCGATTCAAGTGGAATATGTTGAACGGGCTGAAGTTGGAGGTAAATTTATAATTATAATTTTTTATTTCTTGTGTTATTATTTCTAAATTAACAAATTTCACAAGGAGGATTTATGTTGGTGTGACCCCTTATGCTGAGAATAAGGTTCAAAAGCGAGTGAGCAAGTTTTATAATTGGGATGCAAGACGTATTTATGGGGACATGTTTGAAGTGGATGAAAATTCCGACACCTTGAAAGTACAACTTGAACGTAGGGTATGTAGTTGTGAAAAAGGTTATTGGGGCATACCGTGAAAAAGGTTTTCGGGAAACTTAGCTTTACGTTCATCACCCAACTCATCTCCATTAGAATTGTTTTCTAAGTCGGTTATATCTAAAGTTACATCAACAAAATCCCCGTAACCATGTACATTTTCATCTTTTTGAATCATAACTTTTTTCTTTTTACTATTATCTACTCCACCCCTATTCATAACTTTAACTTCTTGTTGGGGAACGTCAATATAAGAACCACCCATGTCATTAAGATATGTACCAACATCATCATCACCAACGGACTTGTAATTTTCAGGATCCACATAGTGAATAGGTGAATACCTCACATTAACATTTTCAGCAACACTATGAAACTGAGGTACGCTGAGAGTCATGAAAGTAGCTATTGGATTGTTGCTCCCTTTATTGATGCATAAGTTAGCAATCAGCTCATTTCCACTCTCGTCACCCTCCGTAACCGCATCACCTTCACCAGCCACCACAAATACTTTCACAGTCCTTCTCCAACCGATTTTATTACGTTGATCAACATTTTAACATCCATGCCTTCAACTATGGCTATATAATGATTGAATTCAGGATGATGGAAACAAAGACTAATTTTATATCTGTCGAACAAACCGGTTTTCATTTTCACCAAAGATATAAATCAATATAACTAATATTCTCAGAAAATATCAAAGCATATTCTGAAATACTCCCTGTGAACATACATATTTAAGATTTGTTTCCATAACTTCCCACCTCCCACCAGTTACAACGTAAACCAAATATTCATTCTTTTTATTAGAGAGGTTTTAAATAGATTTTCCAAAGAAATAACAACTAAAGTAATAATTTTTTTGCAAAACTTTATATATAATATGGTTGTTTCATAGTCAAACCCTATCAATTTCATAGTAAAAAAAAAGCACAAAATCGCAGGTGGATGGTAGACGAAATCACAGATGAACTTAGTTTATTTGTGATTTTAGTGTGAGGTTGCAGATATTTATACGGGAAAAAAAAACTTTAAAAATCACCTGCGAACGTACAAGACACTAAAGCGTACCCGTGCTTTAGTGATTTGTACGTTCGCAAATGGTATTGGAAAATCGTAGATGAACTTAATCCATCTGTGATTTTGATGACTATTTTTGTAATTTTGGTTTTTTTGTGCTATTTTCAACAAAATAATTAACGAAAATGCCTACTATTGTAATTTTCTCATATAACAATTGTTAGATTCAATTAATTTTTTTGAGATTTAAGTTTGTCCTAATTAACCACTTTTATTTAAGAGTGTTTCATTTTACTCATTTTATTTTTCTTATTATTTTTGATAAATTACTTTAAAATTATTTTATTCTTCAATATTAAATATAAATTCATAATGATCACATGATATTTTTACCGTTTTTTATAACTATAAACATAATAAGTTTATCTTTTTTATTTTTTTTAAAGACCAAACATATTTATCTTTTTCAGTTTTTTTAGGCTATTTCATTTTCTGACTACAAAAAACATTGTTGGTGTTATTGCATATCAAGCAACCTCATTGTTTTCCTATACTATCTCATAACTTCTTTTTCTCTAATTATGATCGTTGAGCCATCAAAATACTTTTTTGTACAAGTAAATAAGATTATGATATCGTTGAATAGCAGCTTATGAAAAGTTGTTAATGCTTATGGAGAAAGAATTTACAGATAAAGTAGAAAGTGTTGGGGAAAAACGAAATAGGGTTATTGGAAATCTGGATCATAAACAAGAATCGTGTTAACACTTTCCTTGTTTGATATTTCGACCCTATATGCCTTGAGTATCACGAAATCCAAACTGAGATAATTCCTGATGTAACAATTCTGATTTTAGGCACAAAATCAGAATCAATTTTGAGAAGAAGATGAAGAAGAAAGCGTTTCCAGTTTTCTATGTTTCAAAGGAGTCGTTATTTTTCCCGGATTTATCCACTCAACGGATAAACAAGAACAATTTGCATCTTTCATAAAAGACAGATTAGTCCTTAAATCTGGATCACTAACAATGTTTAGTAAATACAAGTGTGCACTCCCACACCTCCTAACTTGTATTATAACTAAAACATTATTCTTGAAACACTTGTTAAATCCATTACACTAAAATATATTTGGTGATAAAATCACCAACAATCCTCCCCTATTTTAGTGTAACCTTGAATTAACAAACTTAAAAACAAAAGAAACAAGACTAATGCATAAATGAAAATATCGATACGATTGAATTTTCATGTTAGTATATTACACATTTCAAACACTCGAGAAATCAAGGTATCTCAAAGATTGAACCCATCAACTCTTTTGAATATCTGAAGATAATATACACATTAGTTTTACAATCATCTCAAAAAAATAACTTGACACTAATTATAAAGCCGTGTGTCCCAATCCATTCTTGATCGTATAAAAGCCAAGTCCCATGCTCTTTTAAGTGTGGCTACACTCTGTATACATTTTATAAAAAGAATCATTAAGAAATCAAATTCATCCTGGTCTCTACAGGTTGAAACACACGTACCTTGGGATAGTTATAATGTGTTCATATAAATAAGATTTCCTCATTGAATTCAACCTCTAACATTATATTAGAGGGGAATTGGGTGTCTTATTCATAAGAATTTACAAGGACTTTAAGCCCATCCCTATAACAGACTTGTGCACTAAGTCTCGCGCCAAACTCTTAGTGAGATGGTCCGCCAAATTTTGTTGTGATTTTACAAACTCAATCGAAATCACACCATCCATGATTAGATTTCTAATCATCCCATGTCGCACCCCAAAACCGGAACGACGAAAACGTTCTGGGGTGGATCACATCATGTCAAGTATCACAACATGTGCAGTATAGTAATCAAAGTACAACAACCATTGTATTAATAGTAATAATTTTACATAGGTTACATTTCATAGCAACATCAAAGTAATACAGAGAATAATATAGATGCAACTTGGTACTAGGCTGACTTCACAAAAGCTCCTGGGGTGTACGTGTTTATCGACGACCTGATAATACAAGTTATTTTGAAAGCGAGTATCAGCATTTTTATAATTCTGGTGAGTTCATAAGTATTTAATGACATTAGTATAAATACATACTTTACTTCAAAATAAGCTCATGAAAGATGGCGGTTTAGAATCTACAGAGTATTAGAATTCTTTCCAGAAAATCCTATATTTTCTAAATAAAAGCAGTCTTCTACCAAGACCCAATTGTTTATGTTTAAGGAGTAATTTCCCCAAAAGTACTATCATTATCAAAATATAGTTTTACTTGAAAGGAGTTATGAGAAAAGCCTCAAGTAAAAATAATAAGGGAAAATCATATCTTTCCTCAGCAGAAACACTGCTGGCTAAAAGTAAATAAAACCTAGACTCTAGGCGGAACGCCTCGCAAAGCTTAAAGGTAAATAAATCATAGAATTCAGGCGGGATGCCTTGCAAAGTCTAAAAGTTAAGTAAAACATAGACCCCAGGAGGGTATCGAATGAACGATACGTCTGGCTCGGTCTAAAACAAGGAAGCATAAACTCCAGACAATATCAAATGAAAGATACAACTAGCAAAGTCCAAAACAGGGAAACACAGACCCCAGAGAGTATCAAATGAACGATACAACTAGCAAGGTCTAAAACAAGGAAACACAGACCCCATACAGTATCAAATGAACGATACAGCTAGCAAGGTCTAAAACAAGGAAAACATAGACTCCAGGAGGGTATCGTACGGACGATACGCCTGGCTCAGTCTAAATAAAAGAGTGGATAAAAGGGTGAATGTGAACTCGTATGTAACCATGCTGATTGACGATCGAATCCTTGATGACCCTCCAGGTCATGCGATGTATAGTGACATATGTCACCCATGGGCCTTACCGGTTCGGACTGTAGCAAGCAGTCAGGATGAGGGAGTGTCTGTCCCGTATAATCTATACATATGATGTCCGCTCTCCTTCCAGGAGACTCTGGTTACACGGCGATGGCATTATGAAGCGTCGTATCGGGAAGTAGTGTGTCACATTCTATTTAAAGTATTATAATAATAGTATAGACTCACGAATGAACTGACTCCTGAGTAATTCTTCGTGCTAGAGAGAGAGACCGAGAGAGTGAGGGTGAGAGAGAAAGAGTGAGAGCGAGAGAGAGAGAGTGTGAGAGTGAGAAAGTGAGTGAGAGTGTAAATAGAATCTCTTAACTATTCCTATAATAGTTACCAGTGTTCTAGAAATATGAATAACGGAAGGATGACTTTGCTACCCAAAGGAGATGAATTGGCTGATGGAAACCTTTATGACTATATATGTATACATGATATATAACTAATAATTAAACGACCTTCGGACGGATAACCAATACCCTAGAACCACATCCAAACAAGGAAAAGGGGGAAGGGCGAGCTAGCCTTCCTAAGTCCTTCAAATATTACTTATATAACTATGCAGATACAGGCATGCATTTTACAATGTTAAGGAATAAAAGAAAGTTCGGTAAAACCTTTGGAAAACTTTTGAATGAGAACTTATGACTTGATGTCAGTTTATAAAACAAGCTTTGAAAACCTTTTGAAAACTTGTGATAATCTAAAATAGTAATTCATACTTTAAAGCAAGATTTGAAAACCTTCAATGGGATAAAGCAGTTTGACAAGCAAAATCTATTTTGCTATACAGTTATTAATCACATGTGATTGATCTAATAACTCTATAGTTCAACTTGTATTCCCCCCCCATAAAAGCATTTAAAATCATTTAAAAGGTTGATTCAGGGGTATGAACTCACCTGTCGTGGGTGACTCGGATGGTCGGACGATATAGGATGCTATGTGTCAATTGAGGTCTTGAACACACACTTGGATCCTATTTAGCAAGTAATGATACATTTAAGTATCCAATTAGTCATTAATAACTAATTAAGCAAGTAAAGACCCTCTAATGCATGGAAACACCTTGCTTCAAGTGCTAGGAGTGTTAAGGGTTGCATCTAAGGAGAGTATAGTCCCACTTTGGAGTTTACTCCTCAAATGGTAATACCTAGGGGTGTTTACGGTTTTGGAACCATATCCCCATGAGCTTACGGCCGTAAACTCATGGGTGGGGTGTATTTGTGTGCTTTAAGGCTTCATGCTTCACAAGGAAAGGTTCTAGGGTTGATTCAAGGGCTATGGAAGTGATTGGGGCTCAAAATGGACACTTTTTGGAGTTTACGGTCCTTGGATCACTCCCTTGGGAGTTTACGGCTGTAAACACATGAGTTTATGGTCGTAAACTCATGTTAGTCCATTCTTTTTGTGTTTTGGTGGTTCTATCTGTTGGGTTATGAGCATTCTAACACTCCTAAGTGTACATGCAACCCTAAATACATTGGATCTATGTTTCTCTATTATACATGCAATTATGAACATCCAAGGTATTATCCTAATCTAGCATACAAAATAATGAATATAACAAGATAGAATACATACCTCTTTGATGTAGAATGACTTCATGAAGCTTGAGTGCCTAGTGCCTCAAGTGTGACACCTCAAATGGTTCACACAACACCAAATACACTTGGAATAACTTGAGAGAAACTTGAACACTCCTAAAATCTGCTAGCCCTTTCTTATTATTCATAGTGGCTGATTTTTCCCAAAGAATATGATCTTATATAAGCTGCTACAATTAGGGTAAACCCTAATTGTCATGGCCTTCCATTTCCTTGGATCCATGGGTTCAAATACACCATGGAGCATCCATGGACCATCCTATGGGTTTTAGCACAACTTGATTATCCATAGAGCATTAGCCTACTATATAAGTATGGATGATTTACACAATCAACCCATATATTTAATTAGTCTTCTTTTGATCACTTAATTAATTCTAGATTAATTCTTGATCAATACTAATTAAATAATCCTATTAATATATTAGAACTTATAATATATTAATCAACCTTAAGTGTTATTTCTCTCATTATAGTCTATCCAAGTGCATGATGCCATGTAACCCAAATGGACCATGCCGGGTCGGGTCAAGTCTTACCAATTATAGTTATGGACTTAGACATTAATCCAACAGTCTCCCACTTGGATAAGTCTAAAACTATTATTGCAAGTATGACTTCAAGAACCGACTAGAAATCGTAGCTCTCAAAAGCTTCCGTCGAACTCTGACCTTGCCGATGAACTCTGACCTTTGTCAATGACTTGTCCATTAGATAAGTGATCATATATTCCTCCATTCTGGATATCGAATGGACTGAGACATGGATTATCAATCATTCTCTCTGTCCATTTGTTGTTTCCTGATTTCCGATTCATGATGACTGACTGATTGAACAAATCAAATCAGTCCTGGCTTGGCCAAGCACTCACATGTGTCATCATTAAATCACCGAGGGGCCCACAGATATCGCTTTTATCCCAAAGGTAAAAGGAATGGATACACTTCGACTCATATGGTTCTGCTACTTGCTGAATCATACACAAAGGCACGTTTTATAACATCGAGTTACCAATGCGTTTTCATGCAATCAATGTACTATCAACTCATAGTAACAACTCATATCTCTAGGTTTGAAGAATATACGATATTATCGTCTCATGATCACTCGTGATAAAATCCATGAAGTGATTCAAATGAGCGCGGGTTGAATCCAATACTCAGAACTTATGAGCACTCATAAGTGTTGTAGCACAACTTTGTCCACCAACTTGGACCTCTACAAGCCAACCCATGACAGTCTTGATTCATATCTACTTCTAACATATGACCGACTGTGGGATGGTCTGAATAACTTAGTCATTTCGGAAGAATAACCTAGTTATTATGGAAGTCAAAACATGCAAAGTGAAACACAAGAATAAATGAATCTAATATGGTCTCAGAACTTATGAATATAAATAAAACACCTTTTATTTATCACCATATGATTGCACATTATTCATTGTATACTGTTTCAGCTATCAACTTTATTCTTGAATTAAAACAATAGTTGTCACATGCTCCGAGCATGTACACTATGTTTTTCTAAACACTAGTCATGCCACACCCCAAGTATGCATACTATGTTTGACTATTACCCTTACTTTGTGAAATAAACCAATTGACCAAACTTTCAATGATTCTAATTTCACATTCTCGAATTCTTATGGCAAATGCAGGAATTCCAAATTCATGCCATTTTACCTAAATCTGTTAGATTGTCAACTTATATGCAATGATTCTTTTGTAATGATTATGCACAAAGTCACAAAGATTTGACAACAACCATTACAGAGCATTCCAAAGAAGATCAACTCCTTGGAAACATCCTTCTTGCATTAAGTTTCCTAATCTTATAAAGACTTATTTAACAACTTCCACCAATGGGATCATTTCCACATTCCCTTTTTGACTATCACTTCTGAACAAGAGTTGCCACTTTTCAGAATATGTCAATATGGTCCTTCCAACAATTAACACTATACTTCCAACTGTCCCTGAGCAACCAATATTTGGTAAACCTTAGATTGTCCTCGACAATTGCTTAATTGTTTTAGTCATATCCAGTTTTAGACCTTTTCCCTTCTTAATGCCCCAGGCATCTGGAAAATTTTAGACAAGATGAATATAGCACATGTAATCGATCCTATATCCGAAGCATATGGGACACGATTCATGATGTCTCACATAAAGACTAAACCAGTCTTTTGCTATAATATTTTCATTTCTATTTGCCAAGTTCTCATAATTCAGATTATGGAAAGGGATGCTGTAATCATAATCGAATTTTAGAACGCAAATAATGAACCCATATATAGAATTTCCTTATGTTGAGCCATTCCAACATGAAATTCATATATATTCTTGACTAAATTTGATCAAAATCTCAATCTAAGCTTTCAGAATTGAAATGAAGTATAATTTCCTCTCCCTTAATTATAACAAAACAACTTTTTCAACCCCTGCAGCCTCACGGATTGAAATTTTTATTTTCTATAATTAACATTACTAACTTGCAATACTTTCATAATTATCATGCTCCCACTAACATGATGATTATTAGCATAACACTTATGCTCCCACTAGCTTTGACATGTACTCAGAAATCAGCTGGACTTCTAGAAATCAATACTTTATTGACTTTCTTACCAAAGTTCAGTTTTCTGATACTAGATTGCTTTGATAAGACTTTATCAAAATCATACACCTTTCATTAGATAGCTCACAGGTATGTCTAAACAATTTAAGAACTATGAAAAGGGATGCCGTAATCATATTCTCAATTGTTTAGACCTTTTTCACTTCTCACAAGTCCAGGTTAGTGTTCCGGTTAACCACACACGCTCCACTAACGACTTTGAGAATGCAAATATCACAATTGCTATCTACTTAAAATCTACTTAGTGAAAGAGTTTCGTTACCATGATTTTCATGAATCGAAGAGAAAACCTTATGACACTTAGTTTTTATGGTATATGTGTTCTTATCCATGTGAATTTTTCAAAACCATAATCACAAGACTAGGTTAGTGACAAATCCTAACTCATATGAATTGAACTTGTGCAATCTTTACTTCTTGCCACCTGCCAGCTCAAGGGCCTGCCATTGCTTCCAAGTAGCTATGCAAACAATTTGAGAACATGTAGAACTCAAATGTATAGCCAACTTAACTGGAATGGGCATAGAAATGTCAACACGATAGGTTATAAACCCCACGTCGTGTGTTAGTGTTAAACTACAGTTTTTTATTCTTGATTAGATCTTGAACTTCTTTTCAGGATCTTTAAGACTCCCACTGTCCTCTTGACATATAAGACTATCTTGCCAAATATTCAAGAGATAGTGTGGATTCTAATCAAGACAGACACTTAACACAATTAACCTTAGTTGGTCTTTGTTTTATCCAAAATATCACAACTTACCAATTTCAAATGTACAAGAGTAGAAAACTTTTACTCTTACATTTTGACAAGTATTTTTTAAACCTTCTTTAAGACATGTCACTCAAGTTACAATCTTGGAGTATGACTCTAAGAATTGTTATGGAATGAAATATGACTCATCTTCTTGATTTAACCACTTCAACAATTCATAGCTCCTCTTCTTAGCTATCAGAATGCACTTAGAGAATGAATTGCGATAAGGTCTCTTAATCATTAAGATGATCATATATACATGATTACTAAAGTACTCTCCCATCTTTTTAGATTTGAGAAACTTTTATCCCTTTGCCTAATTTGATTCTTCTTATTCGCTCTGTCATACATTGAAAATTTTCCAATGTTTTAGAATTATACTTAAGCTTGTAAGTATAGTAATATTTACTAAACCTTAGTAAATCATGACGAATAGTCTTATCCATCTTTTGTGGTGAACTTTAATAAGTGCACAAGAAAGTGTACTTGATCCCTTAGTCCTTCACTTGACTCACACATCCATGTGAACAAGTAGTTAGTCTTAATTTTCAAATGCTTGAAAGTTCTCATTCATCATGCTATACAACTTGCATGATTCAAGTTTCTATCCAACTGAAACTTGGGTGATGAGTATCTTTCCTTATTTGGTAAATTTAGACACTACCACAAATGATAGAATCAAATTCATATTTCCAATATTGCTATCAATGGAATCATATAAGCAACACTTCTTTTCCACAAATGCCATTGTAAGGATATTTTAAAATAAATAAAATTAAAAAATTTTCTTTTATTTTAAAACTTTGCGGAAAAACTACCCTTACATTGCAAAAAAAAACAAGAAAATTATGTTGTTATCTGTTCCTAAGCAATATATCATAACTCCTAAGAAGTAGCTCAAGAATCCGATCTTCAAACTATGTGATAGAAATCCATCTACGCGATCAGATTCAGCATATTCTTTCTTTAAGTTTCTTCGCTTTTCTTTGATTCCTAAACATCAACATGTGACCCAGTCACATAATGTATCAATAATCTCAAAATAGAAACTTAACAGAGTTAGATAGTGGACTTCACCTTTAGTAGAGTCAAACTTATTGACTTTACCAGCCTTATGATCTTTCAGATAAATTTGGCAGCTTCGTAAGCAATGCCCCTTCCTTTGGTAATGGACCCTTGATAATGGGACTATCTCAGACTTAGCCTCTCTCTTTACCATTTGGTCAACCGAGTTGACTATGGCCGATCCCTTTCCATTGGGAATAGAGAGCTTTACTGGATATCCAATGTCATCATTGTCAATGTCCATAAAGTTTTAGGAAGTTGATCTTAGCAAATAGATAAGATCATTAAGGGTCTTGTCATAGTCTGTTTCATAGGGGTCCCAAAGGAACTCACTATGTGACTTAGAAAGTGATTGAACATCCAACTTTCTCAAGACTTTGACACCCAACTCTCCCAGATTGTCAATATGTGACTTCATCTCCAAGATGTGATCACACCTAGACCTTGCCTTGCCAATAGGACTTGAGTGACCTTGAACTTGTGGGTTAGGGACAATAATTGGAGGAGGTGGAGAAAGTGAAGTTCCAAGAGATTTGGGAAGATCATAGATGTCTGAACTAGACATCTTTTGGGAGATATTCAAGATAGTTGATCTAAAGTCCTTAATATAACACCCAATATGACATATTAAGGCTAGGACCCAACACAATATTTTATAACTCGGAAGAGGGATGCCGTAATCCAAGCTATAAAATATTTGAAGGTAGGTGAATGACGATTCACCAATTTACACCATGAAAAACGAAATAATTATTAGGTTTTTAATTGGATTTGAAACTCCTAGATCTTTTGAGATTCATTGAACTATTCAATGACATGTTTCAATCTCGAGTGTGCCCTTCAGGGTTTGTGACTGGGATGCTGAGGATCACAAAACAAGGTGTGAATAACCATGCAAATATACTTGGTACCCTTAATATTTACCCCTCAATCGATGTGCCGGTTAACCACACATGTTCCATCGATACTATGATAAATATTAAGTTACCTTTTGCCTACCTTGTTAAATACGAGTTAGTGTGCCGGTTAACCACACACGCTCCACTAACTGACTTAAACAAAGTGCAAAGTGTAATTTCATAGATTAGCACCTTATTCACATTTTCCTAAAGTAACTAAGATTGAGAATTATAAAAAACATTTAGTTACTTTATATTTATCATTAATACTTTTAATGAAGGGAGAATTATAGTCCTTGTCCTACCCGTTCGGCTAACGACCCTCCACCGGTCAAGGAAGCGGTGGGTGAGAGTGGACACCCATTAAACTGCCATTTTATAGGCAGTAACCTTATACCCCCCTTATAGACCGACTTCGTGAATGAGGCCTACTAACGGTAAGACTGACTTGCTCTTATACATATATAAATATTATTAACTTATAATATTATAAAGTATAATGGTTGAATTTTAACTCTTTAAAATTCTAAGGGCTTAACTTGGAATTAAAGTATTCATAAGAGAAAACTTTTTCAAATTCCAAAACTTGAGGGCAAGTTTTGAAACTATTTAAAACTAATTAATTCCATAACTTATGAGTTTAAAGTAGTTTTAATTAAAAACTCTTCAAGTTCCATAACTTGAGGACAAGTTATGGAAGACTTTAAACTAATAAAAGAATTAACTTTTCTTTATTTTATAACTTATGGAATTAATTAAGGTTACACATTTTTTATTTATTTATTCATTTAATGAAGAAACTCTTGAACCTCCATAACTTGAGGACAAGTTATGGAGTCATAAAACCATTTAATTAGAACTAGACTCTTCATTTTGTAACCTTTGCCAACTTTTATGAGTTTTATGATTCTTAAATGTGACTTTTCATATAACTTGAGGACAAGTTACAAAAACACACTTTGGAATCAACTCTTAGATTAAAATGGATTGAAATCAACTATTTCACACAACTTTTCTATTAATCTAAGAACAAGATAATTCAAATCATCAATCTTCAAGAAATTAGCATGAACATACAAACTAATACAAATCTTGAAATTATGACAATTATCATAGAAACTGGATTAGTATGAACATTACCACATCAAAAACAAGTTTATAAGTCCAAAAACATCTTAGGGTAATGTTCCTAGTCAACAATCGAATATATGCTGTCAGGGGGTCCAACTTGTCGAGTGCACGAACCAACTCGGCGAGTTGGATGCATTTTGCCTTGGACTCGGCGAGTCTGCAGTGCAGACAGCATCAAAACTCGATTTTTTCAGCTACTTTTGCAAGTATAACAAGAAAACAAGCCTAGGCTCTGATACCACTGTTGGGTTATGAGCATTCTAACACTCCTAAGTGTACATGCAACCCTAAATACATTGGATCTATGTTTTCTCTATTATACATGCAATTATGAGCATCCAAGGTATTATCCTAATCTAGCATACAAAATAATGAATATAACAAGATAGAATACATACCTCTTTGATGTAGAATGACTTCATGAAGCTTGAGTGCCTAGTGCGTCAAGTGTGACACCTCAAATGGTTCACACAACACCAAATACACTTGGAATAACTTGAGTGAAACTTGAACACTCCTAAAATCAGCTAGCCCTTTCTTATTATTCATAGTGGCTGATTTTTCCCAAAGAATATGATCTTATATAAGCTGCTACAATTAGGGTAAACCCTAATTGTCATGGCCTTCCATTTCCTTGGATCCATGGGTTCAAATACACCATGGAGCATCCATGGACCATCCTATGGGTTTTAGCCCAACTTGATTATCCATGGAGCATTAGCCCACTATATAAGTATGAATGATTTACACAATCAACCCATATATTTAATTAGTCTTCTTTTGATCACTTAATTAATTCTAGATTAATTCTTGATCAATACTAATTAAATAATCCGATTAATATATTAGAACTTATAATATATTAATCAACCTTAAGTGTTATTTCTCTCATTATAGTCTATCCAAGTGCATGAGGCCATGCAACCCAAATGGACCATTCCGGGTCGGGTTAAGTCTTACCAATTATAGTTATGGACTTAGACATCAATCCAACACTATCTCATGCATGCAAGGTTCTAGTCACTTAAACAAGCATTGGAAGGTGTTAAGGGCACTTAAACCCCCCTTAGAAGGTGTTTACGGTTTTGGGAGACCTTCCCAAACCGTAAACTCATCTTTTTCCCTTCATTTCATGTTCTTGGGGTCCCTAGTTCATGCAAGTAAGGTTCTACTCCATTACACAACCATTATAAGGCATTAGGGGCATCTAAACACCTTTTGAAGGTGTTTACGGTTTTGGGATGGCCTCCCCAAACCGTAAACACATATGATCATGCGGATATGATGATTTTCGAGTGTTAAACTTATTAAGGAAGGGATCTATGCTAGTTGTCAAGGCTTAGGATGAACCAAGGCACACTTTGGCATCCATTTAAGGGTTTACGGTCCAAGAACACCTTGGACCGTAAACACCTTGTTCTTGGTGTTTCTTGGATGATTTCAAGTGTAAACAAGTTCCCATTAAGCACACAAGAAGCTAGGGTAAGTGTACTTACGTTCTAGGATCTTGGATGATCGATTTTTGTGGATTTGACGGGATGAATTTATGATAGTAGAGAGAGAATCCTTGGGTGTTCTTGAGGTTGGAAGTTGGAAAATGAAAGAAAATGACTAAGTGTCATATTTATACTCCCGGGGGTTTGCGGTCAAAAACTCCGAGTTTACTTCCGTAAACTTCAAATTTTTGGAGTTTCATGACTTACGTGATATACAGCAAACTCTAAAGTATAATTCCGTATTATTTAATCGTTTGACGAATATTATTTAAAATATTCAAATGGGATTAAATCCGGCCAAAAATATTTTGAGATAAATTTGGCTAATTTTTTTTGAAGTGCTTAATCACGGAGATAAAACAAATGGAAATTTTGGGTTGTCACATCATCCCCCCGCTAGAGGGAATTTCGTCCCGAAATTAGAGTTTAGGCAAGGAAGTAGGCATGAACAATCGAGCAGAGAGATGAGGGTACTTCCTATTCGGTTAGCCCTCATGCTCCCGAGTGAACGCCGGTCTTCGCATGGCGTTCCAACGAACCTTCACTAACAGGATGCGGATTCGTTTCGTTTGCTTGATTGTTCGGTTCATGATTTCCTACAGGTTCTTCTACGCAATTAGGGTTCCCAATGATTTCTATTACGACGAATGAGATTATACAAGTCACGTCGGACAAACATCTTGTCCATGTTGGAGACGCGAATAGACTACGGTGGAATTTATGGAATTCCAAAAGTAGTCGAGGTCTGACGAGGGTTGGACCAATTCTTATAAAAATTTCGGATGGTCCTAAGCTATCGGAAAGATAGAGTTTTTCAGTACTTAGAACATAAAGTACTTCTATGGTGAGATCATCACTGGCATGATCACCATTTTGTAGTTATAAAAGTTCTCTCTTACTAAAGGTGTAGTTCTCCGGGTTGGCTCTTTAGAAGACTCAGGTCGTTTTCAGATTCGTATTCCCTACTGATCGGCTCTCGGAGGTTTTCTGGATCATCGGATGTATTGGATATCTACTGGTATCTATTGGTTACGTGGCATCTATCTTGACTTAGTGCAACAATGGACCTGCACTTTTGACTCTCAAGATGTTTCTAACGGAAACTCTCAAAGTCGGTGAGATAGGATTTTACCAGACGATTGTTTAGAAAGTTTTAGATTTTTCATCATCGTCTAATTGACGCTTTCACAATATGATTCCTAACTGGAAAGAATCATGCTCTTAGTTGCTTTGCTGTTTCATGGATAACAGTCTCTGTTCAGGGCTAACTTAGTCCTTAGAGATTTTCTGAAGTGTTGGACTATCTCGGGAGGTGGTTCTACTATTTCTGTTGAGATAATATTCTTGGAACACCTAGTAGTCCAACGAATCTCTAAGACATGCCTCATTCTCTAAGGTGTCGGCTCTTTCCAGTTCGTGGGACGCGCATGTTCTCGTATAACCCATCGCCTAGCACCTAGACCGGTGTCGAGTCTATAATCTCTTTACGACCTGGGTTATACAGCTTGACACATCTTATCGCTTACTATTCTCGAGTACTCTCGGTCGTGATGGTTATCCTGTGGTTCTTGGCCATCTAGTATTCACTCCGATGAATGCGGTCAATCGTCTAAAGGGTGCTGGTGACTTCTCTCGCATGAGGAGGCAGTGTGTCCTAGGAACTACTCATCTGTAACGGGATGGACGAAGTGCCTGAGCAGTGCGAGCATCTTCTGCAACTACTCTTCCGGTGTTTCAGAGTTTCCTCAATCTAGATCAAATCTAGAGAGTATAGGGTTTTGTCACTCGAAACTTCTAATTTCCTCATTCACTATTTTCAGTGTTTAACCTGTTACAACCCCCAGGTTTCCGGGATCTCTGTTGAGATGCTTAATTTGTGGGGTCAAGCGTGAATGGATGGTCGTAGTCAATGTTTTGGCTCTTACGACTCGGGTTGCTTTACTAACTGAGGGTGTTAGCTACTATGTTGGCTTAACCGGGATGAAATCAAATTTCGGATTTGTGGTCATTTTAGTAGCTCAACTTGCAGTGGTTCTCTTGACTCCAGCTCCTTTTCTACGGGGGAAAGGATGAAGGATCGTATTATTCGGTTCGTGGTAGAGCTCATACTCGGCTTAGTCACTAATACTCGGTGCATGCAAGTCGTATATAATTGAGATCGACGGGATATTCAGTTGTGTGGCCCCACCCCAAACCCACAACCCAACGAGGAACAGGGAGTAGGGAGGAAGCACACATCTTAAATCTTATTGATCTAAATTATATACCACTCTACTGAATATACTCAGTAGTAGCAAGTTAATCCCATGAGTTCCTTCTCTTGATTCATGAATCTGATTATGAGGTGCTAAGGGTCTTTCAAGGGGATCTACGGCGTAGGTTTCAAGTGGTTATCGTCTTTTGGAATACCTGCAGTGTTTTTTGCTTCGGGTTCTATCTGTCTAAGGAGGGGTTGGTTAACAGCACGCGATACCCTTCTCCTGGGTATTTCGGAAAGTTTTTAGATAAGAGAGACGTCCGACGGATCGCATTAGGTTTCTTATTAGGTTCGGAAGAACCTTTATTTGACAAATTGGCTATGGTGAAAGTTCTCATTACACATCATGAAGAATTTTCACATGGTTGCAAAAAGTTAGACCATGATTGACGGAAGTGTCGAATCTAACGAACATCGACATGATGTGAAGGAAAATTGATAGGATCATGTGCTGTACTGGGCACACAAGTTCTTAGCGTCTCAGGTTTCATCCATGGTATCACTGTCGCGGATACTTGGACCGATAGAATCGACACGGAACTATAGGGGGTCCTGATGTTTCTGAATAACGTACTCTTCATGAATGGATTTCCCACGAGGCCTCTCTATAATCGCCTAGTATACACTAGTCATGTATAATTAAGGTGGAAAGGACTGTTGACTGAGCGACTCCGCCCTAAATCCACAACCCAACGAGGAACAGGAAATAAGGCAACATTACTCACTCGGGGTCTATTAATCTTAATTATACACGGCCTTAACGTATATATCGCGCTATTATAGCTTTACCTGATGGATTTTTAAATTTTACAACAGTGCTGCGGCTTTTGCCTTAATGATAGGGTAGTTACCATTAGAATTTATCATTTAATGTTTTCGGTTAACTACTCTGGATAGAGAGAGACGTACCAAAAATTCTACCAGGTTCCTTGATGCTTCTCCCTAGGCATTATGGTTAGACTCCTCCTGCGCCCTTGTCATTTCTTTCAGTTGGGCAGTCCCTCTTGAAGTGTCCAATTTCACTGCATAGGTGGCACACTGGACTGGTCCCATGTCACACCCCCAAACCAAGGATGGCGGAAACGTCCGGGGGTGGAGGACTTCATGTAGAGTATCACAACAACGAGTATAATACTGCTCAAAGTAAATACAACCATCATAAATATAATTGAAAAAGTTACACCAAAGTATATGTTTACATGATTCGAATCAATTACATTATGATACAAAATGAACTGTTTGCCGATTTATCGTCCCATCCTCAAAATGTTGTTGATTTCCTGTTTTCACTGAATTCCTGAGAATACAAGTAGTTTTGAAAAGTGTCAAAACAAAGGTTGGTGAGTTCATAAGCTTTTGACAGTAAGAGTTTAAAAATCGATCTTTGTAAAGAGATGTATATTGCCAAGAAAAATCCAATATTTTCCTTATAAAAGTTATGTGGTCCTAAATGCCAGTACCGAAAAAGTACAAGTATTTGTCATACTTAAAGATATAAAAGTGGTTTCAAATTGGCGTAAAACCCTTTCTGATTTGAGAAAAACTCTCGTAATGAATGGTGTGTAGTCTTAAATAATAAGACTGAAAATATACAACGATATTTGTAATTGATATAAAAAGTGATTTTAAATGAACATAAAAACCTTTTTAATATGAAGACGTACAAGTATTTTTCCATACTTAAAGTAATTTCTGAGAGCTAAATCGACATAACTCGCTAATTTAAAGTTAGAACCCGTAAATCTTATGATTGTTAATACCACATGTGAGCTATCATAACCATACTTGACATAGACGGCCTCGTAATACGACGTTCTTCAGGCGTCGCCGTTAAATGACACTTGTCACCACAGACCTGCCGGTCTAGCTGTTGCAAGCAACTCTGGTGTGGGTTTGTCAAACCCAATATAGATCTATACACAACTATCACGTTCTCCCTACAAGAGACTCTGGTTATAATTTACAGGACTTTTTGACTTTGTTACTTTAGAAGTAACCCGAAGTGAATGACTCACAAATTTATTCATTAACAGATTTACGTGAACTAAACTGAAATACCTTTGATAAATAAGTTTGAGAAGTAAATGATACATAAACTATACCTATTATAGTCTATCAGAAATGTTTGTAATATATAAGAACTGTTTTATGAAAACACATTAGTGTTATAAATCCATAAATTATGCTTATTATAGCTTAATATACGTGTTCTAAATGAATGAATAATCTTATCATGAATGACTAAGTTTCAGTTTATAATGATAAACTAACAAGGAAACACATTCAATATTTAGAACTTATTGTTATACACTTTGCTCAACATAATACAAAGTGTCATGAAAGTTATAATGTTGTTAACTAAATTTAACCCTTCTGCGCTATTTTAGAAAAGTCATAGAAAAATCATACGAAGTCGAAAACTAAATCCGTAAATTCTGAGAGTTCCCAAAATGTGTCTAGTTTACTCATAATTTTTATCATGATTTTTAATGACCTCCAACTTGGGTGAAAAAGTCCATTATCACAGACTGGTCCGGATTGGTGTTTGAAATGATAGGCAGTTTTGTAAAAATCACCATAAATTGTAGAAAAATCATATGGAGATGTGCAAGTAGTCATTATAAAGATAAGAACTGGAACTACGTACAACTAAAACAGTTTTTCAAAAAAAAATGTTTAAGTTGTACAAAACAGTCCGTGAATGGAGTCCAACTTTTCTGATGAAAGATGTTAGAAAAATTTAGTTATGTTCTTGATGTTTTAACTTGTATTCCCCCCTAAAAACTTAATAAAACATAAAAATATAGGGGTATGAACTCACCTTGAGTGATTTCAGTAGATAAGTGTTGAAGTAGAGAAGTGTTCAACCCAAGAACACTTGAAGAATCACTTGAAGAATCACTTGAAGATTCGAAGATCTAACACAATTATGACGGAGTTTGTGTAAGATATCCATGATTTGAGTAGAAAGAAGTGAAATAATCATAAGGAGAATGGATTTTTCTTACCACATGTGGAGGAAAAACCCAAGATCAGCCCTTGAATCTCGAATTCTAGAGAGAGGAAGTGAGAGAGAAAAGAGTTTGATCTTTTTGGTGAAAGGAGAGAAAATGAGAGAAGTGAGGAGAGAGGAGAGTTTTCTTACCCTTGACCAAGTGTATGGCTGAAAAAGGGTGGGAAAGTACCATGAAATGACTAGGTATGGGTTGATGGTGAATAGTGACATGAAGTGGGTATGGGAGTGGTTGCTTGTGTCATAGGATAAAGGAAAGTCAACACTCCACCTCTTGTACTTCACCCACTCTCTTTTGGATAAGGTTTTATCCTTAAAACGTGATTAATCATTAATTAAGGGGTCTTATATGTTAAAATAAAGTTTTGGGTGAACATCCCGTGTTAAAACAATTAAAAACGGGCCTAAAACGCAAAATTAGTCGAAAACCGGGAGAAAAAGGACTTCCAGCGAGACCTCTCGGTCCTAGGCCGAGGTTCGGTCCTTACTGATGCCGAGCCGGAAGCGAAATGGGGCGAACCAGAAGTGAGAAGCGAAGGCGAAGGCTCGATCCTATGTCTCAGAAGCGAAGGTGGTCAGACCCGAATGAACAGTAGTCTCGGGTTCGGGTGGGGCATGCGAGGTTCGGGCCCGAGAGGACCCTTCGGGTTCGGTTCTCAGCAGGTTCGGGTTCGGCTCAGGAGGGTTCGGTCCCTAAGAGGACTTTCGGCCCTAAGAGGAGTTTCGGGTCCTTAAGAGGGGTTTCGGGTCCTCAAGCCCATTTTACTCGTTTTTACCCCGTTTCAAGCCGTTTTTGACCCGGTCAAGGGTCGGAATGACCCGAATGACTTCAAAAAGTTACGTAAACTTTTGAGAGAGATTTGGGAGAGATTTCACATACTTGGAGAGATTTGGGAGAGATTTGACATTCTTGGAGAGATTTCACATACAAAGAGATGTTTGGGAGAGATTTCATATTCATGGAGAGATTTGGGAGAGATTTGACATTCTTGGAGAGATTTCACATACAAAGAGAGATTTGGGAGAGATTTCACATTCTTGGAGAGATTTGACATTCTTGGAGAGATTTCACATACAAAGAGAGATTTGGGAGAGATTTCACATAGAGAGGGATAAAGTGAAAACGATTGAGAGAGGTTTCATTTGTGACCTTTTTGAGTTTCTGGCTTCGCAATGCAAGGTCCGTAAACCCGTTAAGCCTTGTTTAAGGATCTTGCATACTCCCGATGAGTATGCAACATTGTTTTATCGGTTTGGCTCGCCACGTACCACAGTTTTAGGTTAAAGAGATCTAGATTTACGCACTTTTCGATTTATGATCTCTCTTTAGAATAGCAAGTTGTTTAGTAAATACATAACGTAAGCCCTCGTACACAAGGGTTAGTTGAGTTGACCGGTTTGACTTGTTGACTTTAGTTGACTTTGACTTGACCGAAAATTGACAGTTGTCACATCCCAACATTGGTGGTCGATGTAATGAACTCAACCAGGGTTTTGTAGACATGAGCGGTATGCCCCTTCATGTTGCACCTAACACAAAAGAGTTCTCGGCAGATACCATGGTGATGGTAGCTGCAATTGCTGCAACGGGGGAGGTTTCCTAGGTATGGTCTTCTTGGAGTCGGGACAGAAGGGTTGTCAGGGGTACTAACTGCCTCAGCTCGTTGCTCTTCGGAAGGTCCTTGAGCCGAGGTACTTCCCTCTTTGTTGTTGAACTTTCTCTTCAGTAGATTTGGTTGGGGTTCTTTGGTGGCTGGGTACGCAGGTGTTGGTTGCTGCTGTCCATTGCTAGGATCGGAAATCTCGTTAGGCCTCCTGCTAACATTGGCATTGTTAGCATTCAGGTGAGCCATGACAGCTGCTACGGCTGCTGAGACTGCTGCTTGAAACGTAGCTTCATCGAATTGGAGAGTCAGTGTCTTACTAACGGGTTGGTTACGTTTCTTTGGAGGCATGATTTTTCCTACATGAAAAAGGAACACAAGCTGGTGAGAGACGATGATTAACCCTGGACGTATCTACCTTTACTATGATAGGCACAAATTTTTCCCGCGCCTTGAGTTATGGTTATCTGAGTGTCGACCTACATCCCCATGATGCAGTCCAGGTAACAAGGTAGGAGTAAGAGTATCAGAAAGCCATAAGATGGGAGTCGTTTCTACTAAGTTGTCTTTATACTGGAGAGATCCGCTCTCCGGCTTCGGGAAGATTTGGGGACAGTTCGGAGCGAAGATTACAGAAGAAAAGGGCTCATGAAGACTTATGGCTAAACACTCTCGATCGAGAGTTCGAGATCCGATCTGTTCGTATTACTTGCGACGGGAAGGACGACTTACCTAACACATAGTGTGAGTAGTGTAATCAGCAACTCACTAAATTGTATTATTCTATGGATGCATTAGCGTGACGATAATGAGAAAGAGGACACTTCTCGGGTTCCATGTATTGGCTCCCTCTGTCTTCCTCTTATCCTTGACTGGGACCGACGTTGGTTTTCTTCGGGTAATTACCTAGGGTTCTCTTCTCGTGTAGACATATTGAATTTCTACTCCGTCTTACTTCCGATTCCGACTCTAAGTGTCATCACTACCTTACTTCTGATCCCGATCCTGAGTGTCATCGCTTCATGGTGGATGACTGGAAATCTCAGAAGTTCAGGAGAATTTCCCACCGATGTCCCTAAAAGGTATAGGCACTTGGTGGTTTCAATAGTCTCGTCCTAGTTCATTTATTCCCGAACTGGAAATCTTCTCAATGAACCTCTTATGGGTCTGAATCAACTCTTTTTTCGAACACTGAAGTGGATAAGGTTCTCTAAAGGGTTTCGTGCAAGAATGGAAATGTCTAAAGAATCCTAAAAGATTATTGAAACATTTCAGTGGGTGATCCATATCAAGTCCCGCTACAATTCCATAGTGTATACAAATCGTATATAACTTAGATCTGATAGGCTTTCGAATATGTGATACTACTCTATATCCACATCCAAACAAGGAAAAGGAAGTAGAGCAAAACCACACATTCTTAGCCTATGCGATCCTCACTATATATAACCTTGGGAGTACACACTTTGTAATCGTAGGTATATTAATAAGGATCTTTTTAGTTCTTCACACAGGGTTATCTATGGATCCTAAAACACTCCTATAGTATTTTAAACTTTATGTTTGGCTCTAGCATTCCTATTTGGTAGGTTTCAGACTTGTTGCAACACCACTATCACTCCCAAGCACACGTTCATCGCATCTCGAATAAATATAGTTGATCAGGTTATATTTATTCCAACTTACGATTACATAACTGCCCAGGTTTGACGGTAATGGTCAACATCCAAAGACTTTTATTCTTGTTCTTCTTGTGATACTTTGCTCGTGTATTTAGATTTTGGATGTTCTTATACTTTTGTAAAATATGGTTATATTTTAAAGTATAATTCTTGGTCAGAGTGTTTTATCCCAGATGTATTTGTAGGTTGTATATCTTTTATGATTAGATATACAGAGCTCAATATAAACAATGCTCTGATACCAATCTGTCACACCCCAAAACCGGAACGACGAAAACATTCTGGGGTGGATGATGTCATGTCAAGTATCACAACATGTGCAGTATAGTTATCAAAGTACAACAACCATTGTATTAATAGTAATAATTTTACATAGGTTACATTTCATAGCGACATCAAAGTAATACAGAGAATAATATAGATGCAGCTTGGTACTAGGATGACTTCACAAAAGCTCCTGGGGTGTACGTGTTTATCGACGACCTGATAATACAAGTTATTTTGAAAGCGAGTATCAGCATTTTTATAATTCTGGTGAGTTCATAAGTATTTAATGACATTAGTATAAATACATACTTTACTTCAAAATAAGCTCATGAAAGATGGCGGTTTAGAATCTACAGAGTATTAGAATTCTTTCCAGAAAATCCTATATTTTCTAAATAAAAGCAGTCTTCTACCAAGACCCAATTGTTTATGTTTAAGGAGTAATTTCCCCAAAAGTACTATCATTATCAAAATATAGTTTTACTTGAAAGGAGTTATGAGAAATGCCTCAAGTAAAAATAATAAGGGAAAATCATATCTTTCCTCAGCAGAAACACTGCTGGCTAAAAGTAAATAAAACCTAGACTCCAGGCGGAACGCCTCGCAAAGCTTAAAGGTAAATAAATCATAGATTTCAGGCAGGACGCCTTGAAAAGTCTAAAAGTTAAGTAAAACATAGACCCCAGGTGGGTATCGAATGAACGATACGTCTGGCTCGGTCTAAAACAAGGAAGCATAGACTCCAGACAATATCAAATGAAATATACAACTAGCAAAGTCCAAAACAGGGAAACACAGACCCCAGAGAGTATCAAATGAACGATACAGCTAGCAAGGTCTAAAACAAGGAAACACAGACCCCATACAGTATCAAATGAACGATACAGCTAGCAAGGTCTAAAACAAGGAAAACATAGACTCCAGGAGGGTATCGTACGGACGATACGCCTGGCTCAGTCTAAATAAAAGAGTGGATAAAAGGGTGAATGTGAACTCGTATGTAACCATGCTGATTGACGATCGAATCCTTGATGACCCTCCAGGTCATGCGATGTATAGTGACATATGTTACCCATGGGCCTTACCGGTTCGGACTGTAGCAAGCAGTCAGGATGAGGGAGTGTCTGTCCCGTATAATCTATACATATGATGTCCACTCTCCTTCCAGGAGACTCTGGTTACACGGCGATGGCATTATGAAGCGTCGTATCGGGAAGTAGTGTGTCACATTCTATTTAAAGTATTATAATAATAGTATAGACTCACGAATGAACTGACTCCTGAGTAATTCTTCGTGCTAGAGAGAGAGACCGAGAGAGTGAGGGTGAGAGAGAAAGAGTGAGAGCGAGAGAGAGAGAGAGAGTGAGAGTGTAAATAGAATCTCTTAACTATTCCTATAATAGTTACCAGTGTTCTAGAAATATGAATAACGGAAGGATGACTTTGCTACCCAAAGGAGATGAATTGGCTGATGGAAACCTTTATGACTATATATGTATACATGATATATAACTAATAATTAAACGATCTTCGGACGGATAACCAATACCCTAGAACCACATCCAAACAAGGAAAAGGGGGAAGGGCGAGCTAGCCTTCCTAAGTCCTTCAAATATTACTTATATAACTATGCAGATACAGGCATGCATTTTACAATGTTAAGGAATAAAAGAAAGTTCGGTAAAACCTTTGGAAAACTTTTGAATGAGAACTTATGAATTGATGTCAGTTTATAAAACAAGCTTTGAAAACCTTTTGAAAACTTGTGATAATCTAAAATAGTAATTCATACTTTAAAGCAAGATTTGAAAACGAGATTTGAAAACCTTCAATGGGATAAAGCAGTTTGACAAGCAAAATCTATTTTGCTATACAGTTATTAATCACATGTGATTGATCTAATAACTCTATAGTTCAACTTGTATTCCCCGCCCCCATAAAAGCATTTAAAATCATTTAAAAGGTTGATTCAGGGGTATGAACTCACCTGTCGTGGGTGACTCGGATGGTCGGACGATATAGGATGCTATGTGTCAATTGAGGTCTTGAACACACACTTGGATCCTATTTAGCAAGTAATGATACATGTAAGTATCCAATTAGTCATTAATAACTAATTAAGCAAGTAAAGACCCTCTAATGCATGGAAACACCTTGCTTCAAGTGCTAGGAGTGTTAAGGGTTGCATCTAAGGAGAGTATAGTCCCACTTTGGAGTTTACTCCTCAAATGGTAATACCTAGGGGTGTTTACGGTTTTGGAACCATATCCCCATGAGCTTACGGCCGTAAACTCATGGGTGGGGTGTATTTGTGTGCTTTAAGGCTTAATTCTTCACAAGGAAAGGTTCTAGGGTTGATTCAAGGGCTATGGAAGTGATTGGGGCTCAAAATGGACACTTTTTGGAGTTTACGGTCCTTGGATCACTCTCTTAGGAGTTTACGGCCGTAAACACATGAGTTTATGGTCGTAAACTCATGTTAGTCCATTCTTTTTGTGTTTTGGTGGTTCTATCTCATGCATGCAAGGTTCTAGTCACTTAAACAAGCATTGGACGGTGTTAAGGGCACTTAAACCCCCCTTAGAAGGTGTTTACGGTTTTGGGATACCTTCCCAAACCGTAAACTCATCTTTTTCCCTTCATTTAATGTTCTTGGGGTCCCTAGTTCATGCAAGTAAGGTTCTACTCCATTACACAACCATTAGAAGGCATTAGGGGCATCTAAACACCTTTTGGAGGTGTTTACTGTTTTGGGATGGCCTCCCCAAACCGTAAACACATATGATCATGGGGATATGATGATTTTGAGTGTTAAACTTATCAAGGAAGGGATCTATGCTAGTTGTCAAGGCTTAGGATGAACCAAGGCACACTTTGGCATCCATTTAAGGGTTTACGGTCCAAGAACACCTTGGACCGTAAACACCTTGTTCTTGGTGTTTCTTGGATGATTTCAAGTGTAAACAAGTTCCCATTAAGCACACAAGAAGCTAGGGTAAGTGTACTTACGTTCTAGGATCTTGGATAATCGATTTTTGCGGATTTGATGGGATGAATTTATGACAGTAGAAAGAGAATCCTTGGGTGTTCTTGAGGTTGGAAGTTGGAAAATGAGAGAAAATGACTAAGTGTCATATTTATACTCCCGGGAGTTTGCGGTCAAAAACTCTAAGTTTACTTCCGTAAACTTCAAATTTTTGGAGTTTCGCGACTTACATTATATACAACAAACTTTAAAGTATACTTTCGTATTATTTAATTGTTTAACGAATATTACTTAAAATATTCAAACGGGATTAAATCCGGCCAAAAATATTTTGAGATAAATTTGGCTATTTTTTTTGAAGTGCTTAATCACGGAGATAAAACAAATGGAAATTTCGGGTTGTCACATCCCATGTCTAACATCAATGTGTCTCGATTTACCATTATAAACTTGACTATAAGCTTTACTCAAAGTAGAAGCACTATCACAACAAATAGATAATGGTGAAATCGGTTTCCTCCACAATGGAATCTCCTAAATCAAATTCTTTAACCATTTTGCTTCCTTACTTGCAGCAACCAATGCAATAAACTCAGATTCCATTGTTGAACTTGTTATACAAGATTGCTTCTTAGATGCCCTTGAGATATCACCTCCACCAAGCAAAAATACCCAACCAGTTGTAGAAGAATGATCTTCTCTATTGGATATCCAACTCGCATCAGAATATCCTTCCAAAACTGAAGGAAATCCTGAATAACACAAACAATAATCCTTGGTTCCTTTCAAATACTTGAAAACACGATGAACCGCTTGCCAATGTTGAGTACTAGGATTATGAGTAAATCTACTCAATCTTCCCACTGCAAAAGCTATATCGAGACGAGTGCTAGTCATAACATACATCAAAGAACCAATAGCCTGCGAATACTTAAGTTGAGAAACTGATCTGCCTCTATTAGGCATCAACTTCATGATTGAATCCATAGGCGTGCTAACGGGTGTACAATCACTATAATTGAACCGTTTGAGAATTTTCTCAATGTAATGTGACTGTGTAATAGCAAGTGCCTTGTTCACCCATTTAATCCTTATTCCAAGGATTACATCCGCCTCCCCCATATCCTTCATGGAAAACTTTGAAGACAATAAATTCTTTGTTGCATTAATTTGATTTTGATCAGTGCCAAAAATCAACATATCATCTACATACAAGCAAATGATCACACCAGATCCAGATGAATCAAAACGGCTATAAACACATTTGTCAGATTGGTTTAAAGAAAAACCATTAGACAAATTAACTTCATCAAACTTCAAATGCCACTGCTTTGGAGCTTGTTTAAGTCCATACAACGATTTTACAAGTCTACACACTTTTTGCTCATTTCCAGGTAGAACAAAACCTTCTGGCTGTTTCATATAAACTTCCTCGTCAAGATCACCATCCAAAAAAGCTGTTTTTACATCCATTTGATTAATAACTAGATTGTGAATAGCTGCCAAAGCAAGCAACAATCTAATGGTAGAAATCCGTGCTACCGGTGCATACGTATCAAAATAATCGATACCGACTTTTTGTCTAAAACCTTGTATGACCAGACGAGCCTTGAATTTATCAATGGTTCCATCTACCTTCATTTTCTTTTTGAAAGTCCATTTACATCCCAAAGGCTTAGAACCAGGAGGTAAATCAGATAACACCCAAACATTATTCTCCATAATGGATGACATCTCTTCATCAACCGCTTCTTTCCAAAACGCAACATCTCAAGACTCCATAGCTTCCTTAAAAGTCTTTGGACCAGTCTCAAGATGAGAGGAATATGAGTATTGTTTCTCCACTTTATCCCTCGAACCTTCAACTAAAAATAGTTGAAATTCATCGCCAAAATTTTTCGTGACTCGACCTCGTTTACTTTTACGAAGTTGTTGTGTTTCTGGAATTGAAACAACATCCTTAACATCTAATTTAGGCACCTCACTTGTGCTTGGAATTAGATCCTTTGGTCTTTGAATTGAAGAATACAACAGCTCGTCAAAAATAGCATCTCGCGATTCTATAATGGTATGAACGGAATATGCCTCATTAGGTTCTATAACATAAAACCTATAAGCTTTGGAATGTTCTGCATATCCAATAAATAAGCAGTCAATTCCTCTTTCACCCAAATTTTTCTTTTTAGGTTCGGGTAATTTCACAACTACTCAATATCCCCAAATTCAAAAATAATTCAAATTTGGTGCTTTCTTGTGCCAAAGTTCATAAGGAGTAATTTTGTTCCGTATATTAGGAACCTGGTTTAGCACATAATTAGCTGTAAGCATAGCTTCACCCCAAAATCCTTCACTTAAACCCGAAAAAGAAAGCATCGAGTTTACCATTTCTTTTAAAACTCGATTTTTCCATTCAGCAACACCATTTTGTTGTGGATTGTAAGGAGATGTGGTTTCATGAATGATTCCAACCAATTGAAAGTATTCAGAATCCATGTACTCTCCTCCCCTATCTGTCCTAAGACATTTTATAGAAATACCCAACTGTAATTCGACTTCAGTTTTATATACTTTAAACTTTTCCAAAGCTTCATTTTTGGAATGTAACAAGTATACATAACAAAACTGACTTGAATCATCAATAAAAGTAACGATGTACTCTTTATTTCCCAAGGAAGGTGTAGCATGGAAATCACATAGATCACTATGAATCAATTCCAACACTTCTGATTTTCTATTAACATTTGGAAACGGTTGTTTCATGATTTTAGTTAACATACAAGTTTTGCATTTTTCAGAATTAATGTCAAAAGCTGGAATCAATCCGGATTTTTACATTTCGACCATTCTTTTAATATGAACATGTCCTAATCTATTATTCCATAACATAGAATTATCAAGATTAGATGCAGAAGTCATACAAGTAGATTTGACATGTGATGCAAAACAATTTATAACATTTAACTTAAAAACATGTTCACAATAATAACCAAATCCCACAAATATTCCACATTTAGACAACACATACTTGTTCGACTCGATCACTTGTTTACAACCCATACAATTCAACAAACCACTAGACACAAGGTTCTTTCGAACCTTTGGAACATACAGTATATCAAACAAATTAATTGTTTTTCCAGAAGTAAACATAATATTAACGACACCAGTTCCTAAAATTGGCTTTGATCCTTCATCCGCCATGTGTAAGACAGAACCTTTATTTACTATGTTCAACTTCGTGAACCACCGTTCATCATTACACACATAATGTGTAGAACAGGTATTAAGCCACCATTAATCTGTATCAACCCCCTATACAAAAGAAACTTCTGGAGTTAGTAGCATAACATTGAATACTGAACTTACAAGATCAATAGTAATTTGACCTTTGGTTGCAGATTGATCATGAGATCCACTGCCACCACCAACACCATCTTTTCCACTACCACTTGCACCTTTATTTCCAAGTTTCACTTGACAGTCACGTTTCATATGCCCTTTCAGATGGCATCTACAACACACAAGTTCCTTGGAATCCTTGTATTTTTTGTTGGACTTTTTTTTGTTAACCTCATACTTATGTTTTTTTTACCCTTTCCCTTGTGATTAGAATTGTCTTCTTTATCACATTCAACCATATGAACTTGGGGTTGTCAAAAATCAGATTTGCCCTTTCCAGTTCCTTTGTCATTCTATTGAGCACGAAGTCCTTCGATTTTCAAATGACTCCCAAGTTGAATCAAACTTATCTCTTCCTTTCTATGTTTCAGATGGTGTTTGAAATGTTTTCATGAGGGTGGAAGTTTATCAATCACACTTGAAACAGCAAAGGATTCGTCCATGGACATGTTGTGTTGTTTGAATTGACCATAAATTCGTAGGATTTCATTATATTGTTCCATTACAGATCGAGAATCAACCATTTTATAATTGTTGAAATAAAAAAACAATGAACTTTTTACTTGAAGCATCTTCTACAATATATTTTGCTTCAAGTGTGTTCCACAATTCACTTGCAGTTTCAATATTTTGATGAGTGTCAAAGAGGGAATCACACATACCATTCAGAATGTGACCAAGGCAGATGTAGTTGTCATTCTCCCATTTGCTTCTCCTTCTGATTTGTTCCAGAATTGCATCTTCAACCTCTTCCGGTTTTGGAGTAGAAAGAACATAGACAACTTTCAAAGTGGTCAACCAGAAGTGCATCTTCTTTTGCCAACGTCTGAAATCTTGGCCCTGAAATTTCTCCAATTTGCTAAACGAAGTATTCATGTCTTTCAATGAATTGCCAGCCATTTTTTCCAGAAAAACAAAAAATATCACACAAGATTGTTGAGGAAAAATAAAATAGGGTTATTGGAAATCTGGATCACAAACAGGAATCGTGTTAACACTTTCCTTGTTTGATATTTCGATCCTATATGCCTTGGGTATCACGAAATCCAAACTGGGATAATTCCTAATGTAACAATTCTGATTTTAGGCACAAAATCAAAATCAATTTTGAGAAGAAGAAAGCGTTTCCAGTTTTCTTTGTTTTAAAGGAGTCGTTATGTTTCCCGGATTTATCCACTTAACGGATAAACAAGAACAGTTTGCATCTTTCAGAAAAGACAGATTAGTCCTTGAATTTGCATTTTCCAAGAAAAGACAGATTAGTCCCTGAACCCCGACTTCACACAGTAGATTTGGGTTCGGTACTAACAATGTTTAGTAAATACAAGTGTGCACTCCCACACCTCCTAACTTGTATTATAACTAAAACTGAAGGGTCATGTAAATGTTTTGGGCTAGGCTTAGCATGTGATTTGTTTTGGTTTATGTTTGTAATTGCATTTGTTTTAGTTTTGTGTTTTGTGGTGTTTACGACCGTAAACACGTTTACGGCAGCAAACTATGTTTGCGGTCTTTGTCTAGTATAAATAGTCTACGTGTTTGTCTTTTGGGGGGTTCGATGCTCTAGAAGTTTACTGCTGGTATTTGAGTTGTATCTGACGATTTCAAGTGATTAATCGTATGCAAGCTCAATTCATTCATCTTATTTGTGCTATTCTTGTTTCGTAATTGTTTGATTATCAGTATCAGGTCTAGAATCGGACCTAACAATTGGTATCAGAGCGGAAACTGGTATCAAACCCCTTCGATCGAGATTTTGTGTGTGTTCAAGTTGCTATTCTCACTGTTTGATCTTCAGAGTTTACGTTCTAGGCATTGACGAAACTGATTTCATCTGAAAAATTTCGAGTTTGAAGGATATTTGAATTTACTGCCAACCGTAAACTCTGTTTATTCTCGTAAAAGAACAACAAACCCATAATCCGTAAACTCCAAAAACAGTGAACTTATACCGTAAACCCTGTTTACGGTCGCAAACAGATCAACCGTAAATTCCATTTACGACCGTAAACTCTCTTTACGGCAGTAAACATTTACTTTAATCGTAATTTTTTTTTCTTGTAACTGCAATTTCAAATGGATTCTCAAAGTCAAACCAACTTTCAAGAACTTGATGCTGTCATGGGCACTACTACACGCATTCCAAGGTTGATGTCTGCAGAAGATTTTCCCGAGTGGAAGTACAGAATTGAGAAATACATTAAGATGAAAGATTTCAAGATCTGGAGAAGCATTCTTAGAGATCCTGTCAGAGTCACTGTGTCAGTTGGAGGACAATTGATTGACAAGGATATTGAAAACTACACTGATGAGGATTTTGAATTGATTGAGGAACAGGAAAGAGCATTAGCAACTTTAACCATGGCATTATCTCCTGAGATTGCTCAAGGTTTCCGTGAGTACACTTCAGCTAAAGCACTATGGGAAGCACTTATTGAGGTCTATGAGGGCAATGAAGAATATGAAAGGTACCGACAAGCGGATCAAGGCTGTCTAACAACATTGATCCCAAATCACTCTGAAAGTTAGATTTCATTTTTATTTTTGTTAAATTTGTCATAGTTTCTTCTAATTTAAATATTAAGGGAATTAAAAATTAAAAATTATGAAAATAAAAAAATTCAAAAATCAAAGAAAAATCAGAAAATTTAAAAATCCAAAAATAGTGTTATTTCTGTTTTATTTCTTGTTCAGAAAAATAAAAAAAAAATCCAAAAACATTAGAAAATCAAAAAAAAAATATGTTGGTTATGAAATGTGCTTGAGGGAGATGTTTTGGGAAGTGATATTATCAAGTGATAACAGGCAACCTGAGTCTGCGTAACGTACCCGAAGTTGAAGGGTCTATGCTCTGGTTTGATGCGTCGGTAGGCACGAAAAATTTTAAATGGACATGACTAGGCAGAATTGAACTTAGGAAATTTATAGACTTGACAAATCTTAAGCTAGTTAGATCCGTTCAATCTGACAATATGACGCTAGGATAGGTTGAGCAGGGAGATATATATGGGAATCTACTCGTCACATTAATTGAACTCGTACTTGGAACCGTGGTTTAATTTTTCCTTGATGTGCGGATTCTGTCCTTAATTTCGGTTGGATGGGGCGACTGGTAAATTCCGATAAATTTGGTCTGTAGAATATCATTTTCTTTCTTTCCGTCTGTTAGTCATATGTTGTGTCCTTTGCGTGACTTCCAATCCGACCTGGTACACAACATATGCAACTCTATTTCTCTGCAGGTTATATATGTGAAATACTTCTTATCTGTTAGCCATATGTTGTCTCCTCTGCGTGACTTCTAATCCGACCTGGTACACAGCATATGCAACCTTCTATTTCTCAACCCCTCTGGAGTAATAAGTAATAGAATTCAGAATCTATCCTCTCTCTGAATGGTTCTCTGCTCACCCGGTGTAAGGAGTACTCTGGAAGTTCTTGTTGGCTGGGGCATATAAGGAAGCGGGAAACATGTTCCAGTACACTTAAAATTGAACTCATACAGATTATCTATAGATCTCGCTGCTCAATTTAGGTGGACAAATATATCCCTGGTCGTCGTCAGATGAATGGTCCTTAAGATATAGTATTTAAGGAATTAGGATTAGATATAAATTTTAGGATTTTAAGTCCATCCTGTCTTGTAACAAATAGTATGTCCTAAATATGTCATAATTTTTCGTGTTTAAGTGGACAACAATACCGACGATCGACCAGACAAAGATGTGAATATGAACGGTACCGACAAGTGGATAAAGATTGTCTAATAAATTTGATCCTAGTATCTCAAGATGAAGTAAAAAAAAGTTAATTAACAGTTACTTACGTGTATTATTTAGTTAAAAATTTTTTATTTTTATTTTTAATTTTTATTTTATTTTATTTTAATTTTTAATTTTTTAATTAAAAGGCAAATTTTCTTTTAATTGTTGAAATTAGAATAATTTTATTTTATGTTATTTTTAATTTTATTTTTGTTTTTTTTCTTAATTTTATTTTTACTTTTAATTTTTTATTTTAATAATCCTCAAAAGGTTTTATTTTTTAAAAAAAATTAAATTTTGGTTGGAAATTAGACCGGAAACCTTTCAGTGTATGCGGCTTTGAAAAGTCAATGAGGTATTAAAGGGAGAGTTTACCCCAGCAAACCCTTTTTACTGCCTCTTTATTCAAGTACCGTAAACTGCCCTCTTTTTCTCTCTAATCTTCGAAAATCAACTGTGAGATTTCTCAAAATTGTTTAGTCCTCGTCAAAGGTACGTTAATTCCGACCCTAAACTTGTAGTTTTTTGTTCGAATCGACTTAGGATCATAGGCGAATTTTGCGATTGAAGACTGTCGGAGTTTACAGTGTTTGAATATTCATACACCGTAAACTCATACACCGTAAACCCTTTTAATGTAACTTCATAGACCGTAAACCTGTTTTGACCTTTGTGACCATAAACGGTCCCTTGGTCTTACGACCATAAACTAGGTTTGACCTTACGGCCGTAAACCCTGGTTACGGTCCGTTGACCTAGTTTGACCGTAAACATCTGTTTGCCCAGTGTTGACCGTAAACCATTGTTGTCTTAGTTGTTTATGAATTTCAAATTTAAATATCATGTTTTCTTACTTGGCTTGTTTAGTGCAGATAATGACATTTCTTAAGACAGCTGAGATGCACAACCTTGCAATAGTATTGGATGACCCACCAGAGGCTCACAAAGATTTCATGTCCATGATGTATCGCGTTCGTGAATGCTGCTTGGCCTATGCTATCTCAGTAAATCCTGTCATATACGAAAGTCTGATTCAAGAATTTTGGAGGACAGCCAAGGTGATCGAGAAGAACAAAGAAATGAGTATTGAAGCGGTAGTGCAGAATTGCAATGTCAGAATCTCAGAACAATATATAAGAGACACATTGATGATTCTGACTATCTAACTGAAGCCGATGCTGCGAAAATTCCAAAGATTCTTGAAAGAATGTGTCACACCCCAAAACCAAGAACGGCAGAAACGTTCCGGGGTGGAGGACGTCATGTGAAGTATCATAAAATAAAGTAAATAGGAAAAGAATATAATAGTCTTCTACCAAGACCAAAATGTTTTGCTATGATAATGATAGTTTTTCCTTCTTTTTGAGTATTACAAACAGTACTTAGTCTAACTCATCGTTTATGTGCATGTATCACAAAATAAAGTAAATAGGAAAAGAATATAATAGTCTTCTACCAAGACCCGAATGTTTTGCTATGATAATGATAGTTTTTCCTTCTTTTTGACTATTACAAATAGTACTTAGTCTAACTCATCGTTTATGTGAATGTATCACAAAATAAAGTAATAGGAAAAATATAATCATGTAAGTGTTATCCTTTTGTATTAGGATTAACACGAAATCGCGATTTGCGAAATGTATAACCTTTGAACATCCGTAGATTGTTTAATTTTCCTCTGTAGCTATAGCAGGGGGAGGAAGAGTTAGTCCCGTAAAAGTATTCCTAATATAAGTATTAACCGTAGGCATCCGTAGATGTTCATCAACCTCTGTAGGTTTGTACGGAATGAAAATTTCGGGTTGTCACATCATCCCCCTGTTAGAGGGAATTTCGTCCCGAAATTAGAATCTATGTAAGGAAGTAGGTAGAAGTGATCGAGTCGTGAGGCGGAAACTTCCTAGTCGATTGGTTCTCGCGCTCCTAAGTGAAATCGGGTCCTCGGTTGGTATTCCAACGAACCTTCACTAATGGGCGATGGTGTTGCTTCGTCCGCTTGACCTCTCGGTCGAGGTTCACTATGGTTCTAATACGAATGCGAGGATCTCGTTAATCTCGATCTCGTCGAGTGGGCTTACGAGAGTCCTAACGGAAAGGTACTGTTTCAAGTTCGAGATGCGAAGAGTAAAATGTACGTTACTGAGTTCGCGGAGTAGGTCTAGTCTGTGAGATACAGGACCGATTCTGGTAAGAATCTCGGAGGTCCTAACTATATTGGATTTAGCCTTCCACACTTTACGAAGCATATTAAGCCATTCCCAGAGTGAGACTTCCTAAAGAATTTGGTCTCTCACTTGGAATTCCAAAGGTTCTTTCTCTTACTTAACTTCCCAGTCAAGGGCCACCCCTTGCTGGGTCAAAGTCGAAAGGGTTTCTGTAATTTGCGAGGAGTTCTGAATGGACTATGATAGTAGGTCTTTAAGACCTAGAATTTTGGCGAATTTTCTGTCGGTGTCTATGGTGTTGACAAATTCTCAACGGTTTTGACAAATGGAAAGAGTACTAAAAAATTCCCACATCACTAACAGTGTGTCTTAGGAATCTGACTCTTCAATTTCAAAACTCATGTTTAGAGAACTTCGCGAAAGTTCCTCTGAAGGTAATGTTTCTATGGGTTCTTTCTTACTACGAGGGTAGATAAGTAAGTCATTACAAGGAGAATGACGAACTGATCCCAGTAAGAAAGACGTACCCTACTCATTTAGCTCATGAATACTATGGGCGTATTGGTCCTATCCGAGGGGTATCACTACGGACTCGAAGTGTCCGCATCGAGTTCGAAGGGTAGTCTTCAGGACATCCTTCCCTAACACTCTAATTGGTGATATTCAGATCTCAGGTCCATTTCTGAAAGTAATTCTTTCCCTGCGTTCGCTAAATCAACTCATCTATGCGAGGCAGAGATAACGATTTCTAAAGGAAATCATAACGGAGTCCCCGATCGTCGAGGTACATATGATGCAATCCGTCGACTTCTGGAAGAATAAGACTGGAGCTCTCAAGGGTGAGAAGCCTGGTCTTCCAATTCTATTGTTGAGTAGTTCTCTGAGTTGTCCGGGCTGTTCTTGTATCTTTGTAAGTGTTTAGACTGTAAGGCGATCTGGTTATAAGAATCATACTGGGTTCTAAGTTTGTTCCTATGCCAATGCAATTACTCGTACTCTTGGCCAGTCTCCGTCCTAAAGTTCATATTAGAATTCATACATGGTTCAATGATCACAATCTCGTGTATACGGGTTGTATATAATTATGATTGAAAAGGTAGTCGAATAACTGATTCTTCCTTAAGCTCACATCCCATCGAGGGAAAAGAAGTTAAAGTGGAATCATCAATTCTAAACCTGTAGAATATTGATTATATATCACTCTCATGTATACATTCTTCAGTGATAGATCAACCGTATGAATCTTTGGATTGAACTTGACGTACTGCATGAGTGATACTGCGGGGATTCCTTCGGAAAGGAAAAGAACTATAAGGTACTCCATGCATGAGTACCTCGGTGTTCTGATATGAGGGCTTCGCTAAAAGACGTTTACTGAGAAAGAGATGTACTTATGAAGCTGGTATTGCAAGGATCGAATTTACTCGAGTCGTATGATAAAGTCAGAATTATATGGAAACTAAAGACATTAGATTTGAACATAAGGCGTTACAGACAAAACACAACAGTGCAACTTTTAACTGGGTTACTATACTTTTAGAGTTACTACAAGACTATTGTTGCGAACAAGGTATACCACAAAAGACAAGTATACGCAACACGAGCATCCCTAAACGGACGGGATCTCGCAAAAGATAAGACTCTGGTTGCACTAGTTTTGGATAGTTTATAAATTTGTTATAACGAAACGCCTTAATTACTTTAACGTGGATCCGGAGTAGTCTCTCTTGCGGCGGTGGTCGGTAGCATACTTCCGTCTGTGCCAGCATTTGCTGCCTCTGGGCAGTTCCTTCTGTAGTGACCTACCTTGCCACAACCGTAGCAAGCCTGGTTTACATTGGTGCTGGGCACTTGGTTGATCGACCTTGTTAAGCTCTTGCAGTAACGCATGGTGTGCCCCTTTCTATTGCAGTTTGAACACTGCATCTCCCCACAAGGTCCATGGTGGTGATAACTGCATTGGATGCATTTTGGGAGATTTCCAGCATATTGCCTGGCTGGGTTAGGGACAATTGGGATACCTGAAGGGATGGTAGCAGGAGGTAATAGATGTTGTGGCTGTGAAGGTTGTTACTGGTGGTTGTTTCATGTTCGCCCTTCGAAGTGATTTGTCCTTAGATTTAGCCCAAGCCTTCCGTTTGTTACACTTGGTCTTGGGACTTGGGGTATCGTGGTAGTTTGCTGCTCGTTGAGGTGCTTGCTTGTTACTCGGATTGGAATCGTTGTTAACAATCCCGCTAACATTTGCATTGTTAGCGTTAAGGTGGGTCAGAATTGCTGACACGGCAGCCGAGACTGCAGCTTGAAAGGTAGCTACATCAATATGAAGAGTTGGTGTTTGGTTGAGGGGTTGATTGTTTTTCTTTTGCGACATGATTCTGTTACACGGAAAGAAAAATGAATTTTTGAGCGAGAATGGTTGAACCTAGACGTAGTTCGATCGCTCATGTAAAGTATAGAAGTGTGCTCTCCAAGGTTTGACCTACATCCCTATGATGCAATCCTAGTACAGAATGGAAGTATGTTCACGAAGGTTTGACCTACATTCCTATGATGCAGTCCTAGCAAAGATCGGAAGTAAGTTCGTACAATGGTCTCAAGATGTTTGTCGTTCTAGCCGAGGTATCGTTGGCTGGTGAATAACATGATCCAACCATTAAAAGAGACTTGGAGATGTCTCCGGAGTCAAATTGCTATAGTCCAATGACTTGACTAGAGCATGTTTCAGATAGACTCTAATGAAAGTATGATAAGAGTATTTGAATATAGAATGACACGAAGTTAGCCGACTATCAATATCTTTGATATTCATAACGTACAAGTTCGTGAAAATGACCTTGTAAAAAGGTCTTACATCATATCCAGAGAAGATAGTTCTTGACAGCATAAAGACCTAACCAAAAGTACTTACAATACAAGATAGTTTCATAGAAAATGCCACAGCGGGCATAGACAGAAAAACGATTCCTTTCTAACAAGGAAAATAAAGTAAGGCATCTACTACTAGCGACGGTCATCCCTCTGGTGAACTCTCAGTTCTGCCAGTTGGCGTTCCACATCAAGTAGGTGTCTTTCGTACACCCTCTGGCATACTCGAAGGCTATGACTTCGGCTCGTGATTCAGCCAGTGCTTGCAGCAGGGCTTCATGGTTTCTCTCAGATCTCTCACGAGCATCTTCTATACGAATGGTGCGGAGGGTATGCATTCTCGCATCGGCGACAACTTCGGTGATCTGATGTAGGGCTGTCCTGCCTTGAATCTCATTTCGGGCCACTCTACGGACCAAGATTGGCAAGATTCTGTCTGCTGAGCCCCCATTGCTCAGGTCATAGAAGCTTCGGTCACCATTAAATGGCATGGGCTGATCTTGTCCTTGACACCATGTTTCCAAGAATTCCACCCACTCAGGCGTCGGGCCATGAAAAGCCAGACGAGGGTTAGGAATTGGAAAGGGAGCTGCCTGGGGTAGGTTCTCAACCTCGGGTTCGGAGTTAGCACCGCCCGAGAGGTCTTCATCATGGTGATCATTCACATGGATAGGATGATCATTCTCTGGCTCTTCTTCAAACCATCCAACAATGACCTCGTTCGGAAGGTACGGGTTGCCGTGGGGATGGAGTCCAACCATGTTATCTACGCGATAATTGGGGTAAGAAAATAATTATTAGACGAACTATCTAGATAAGTATTAGAAAATCTTCATTAGTTATATCGCTATTTGTAAAGTGCATACCAGTTATATGTAATCAACACAGGATAGGCCTTCGAATAAGTGACCTTAACTCCATATTCACAAGGAATAGGGGTAAAGCAAAAATTTCACCGATTCTAAGTCTATAACATCCTAGTTACATATAGCCTTAGTGTATCCACTTAGCAACTATCAACTTAGTAATGAAGACCCGTTTTAGTTCTCAAGTAAGTAATTATAGTAGCACAAAACACCCCTATGGTACTTTAGACTTAGGTTCTGTTATAATGTTCTCATTGTGGAAATGTTGGTAAGTTTTTAGACTTGTTTCCATATCACAACCATTCTTGGGAATGTGCTAATCACTCCTCAGGACAGCATAGTTGATCAGGCTATGCTACTCCCAAGACTGACCATACATCCCCAGACTTACTTGTGATGTTCAACAATCGTAATACTTTTGTTCTTGTCATTGTGACACGGATTTAAGTATGAATGCAGGCACGTATACTAAATTAAATATTTTACTATTTAAAGTATAAACTCTTAGACAGAGTGTTTTAATCCCAATGTATTTATAGTTAGTATATCTTTTCTGGGTTGATATACTTAATTCACTATAAACAATGCTCTGGTACCAATCTGTCACACCCCAAAACCAAGAACGGCGGAAACGTTCCGGGGTGGAGGACGTCATGTGAAGTATTATAAAATAAATTAAATAGGAAAAGAATATAATAGCCTTCTACCAAGACCCGAATGTTTTGCTATGATAATGATAGTTTTTCCTTCTTTTTGACTATTACAAATAGTACTTTGTCTAACTCATCGTTTATGTGAATGTATCACAAAATAAAGTAAATAGGAAAAGAATATATTAGTCTTCTACCAAGACTCGAATGTTTTGCTATGATAATGATAGTTTTTCCTTCTTTTTGACTATTACAAACAGTACTTTGTCTAACTCATCGTTTATGTGAATGTATCACAAAATAAATTAATAGGAAAAATATAATCATGTAAGTGTTATCCTTTTGTATTAGGATTAACACGACATCGCGATTTGCGAAATGTATAACCTTTGAACATCCGTAGATTGTTCAATTGTCCTCTGTAGCTACAACAGGTGGGAGGAAGGGTTAGTCCCGTAAAAGTATTCCAAATATAAGTATTAACTGTAGGCATCCGTAGATGTTCATCAACCTTTGTAGCGAACAGTAGGCCCAAGGAATGGTTAGTCCCGTAAAAGTACTCCTAATATAAGAAATAACCGTAGGCATCCATAGATGTTCATCAACCACTGGTGCTAACAGCTGGGTTTCGGAATGGTTAGTCCCGTCTAGACATCCCGTTGAACTGGGATAGGCAGGACAATTTACACAGAAGGTACTAATAAATCATCCTAGTGAATCGAGGTACAAGTATCCATGTAAATGTATACAGGAAAATGTATCTACGTAAAGGTACTCATGTATGGCCTTCATGTAAGTGTATTCATGTAAGCGTATCTATGTAAGCGTATTCATGTAAGCATATCTATGTAAGCATACTACTGTAAGCGTATCTATGTAAGCGTATTCATGTAACATGTAATGTATAGTATAGACTCATGAATGAACTGACTCTGATGTAATTCCTTGTAATAGGAATAATGTTATGTATCTCCTAACTATCCCTATAATAGTTAACTAGAAGGTAATTGATTGTCCAAACAGGTTTATACACCCTTGCTACACAAGAGTGTGGGAAACTGAATGAAGGATGAAAATTATAACATCAATACATATAAAAGAACATAAGTGTATAGATATAGTTTTGTTCAAGAAGGTAAAAATGGTTTTCTAAGATATCTAAGAGTTTTGAACAATAATTAACAATGACTTGATGTCATTTTCATAAACATTTCAAAAGTAATACTTTTTCTATCAAGGTATTTTTAAGATATAAAACCATTTCATACATGACATTTTGTAGTATGTGAAATCTGCTGAATGAAAATAAAGTTATAAATAAATATGATTGATTAAATAACATGTTGTTTTCTACCTGTATTCCCCCCCCCATTTAAAGCATTTAAAATCATTTAAAACATTGATTAAGGGGTATGAACTCACCTGTTGTGGGTGATACGGATGAACTAAAGAGGTAGGATTGCTAGGTGTCAAGTGAAGTCTTGAACACACTCTATGATCCTAGTTAACATATAATATCACATATATGTAACAAATTAGTCTATAAACAACTAATAAACAAATCAAGACACCCTAGGACATGCTGAACACCTTTATCAAGTGTTATTAGCCTCTAGGATTGCATCTAAGTGTTTGTAGGGGAAGCTATTGTGTCTAACGCTCATGGAAAACTCCGCCATGAAGTTCACGGCCCTAATGACACTACCAACGGAGTTTATGGTCGTAAACTCATGGGTTTACAGCCTTAAGGTCACACCTATATGTCCATTTTGTGTTTTATGTTCTACAAGACCCTAAGAAGCATTTCTACTTAATGGCTTGGTCTATGGAAGAGTTTAGGGCATTATATAACTCCTTTTAGGAGTTTACAGCCCTGGGACCAAATCCCATGGAGATTACGGCCGTAATCTCCCTTGGATGGGTGTTTTTGGTGTTTTCAATTTCCTAATTCAACTAGGAACTAAACTAGGCTAGTGTACAAGGCTTTAGAAGCGTTTATAGCACCATTTGGACCTATTGTTTGGAGTTCACGGCCCTGGAACTTCTTGGTCCGTGAACACCTTACTCTTGGTGTTCTAATGGTGTTTGCTAGTCCTAAAAACATTAGGGTACATGTCTAAACTAGTCTCTTGGCTTAAGGAAGGCTTTTAGGGCATTTTGACACCTTAAAATGGAGTTCATGGCCCAAGAACATCCTTGGTCGTGAACTCACTTCTAGCCTTTGTTTCTTAATGATTTTGTGGTCTAAACATGTCATGGTAGTTTCTAGGTTGAGTTCTAAGGCTTGGAGGGACATTGGGCACACTTTGGCCCTTATAAAAGAGTTTACTCTCCAAGTGTTCTTGGGTGGTAAACTCTCAAATCTTGCGGTTTTGATCTGATTTTGATGTTATTAAGCACAATCTAAGCTATATAATACAACTAGATAGAAGTAATCACGATTTGGGACGAAAGTCCGAAGATCCGTGAGAGAGAATTTGGCTTTTCTCTAGTTGGAAATGGAACTAATGAATAAATATGGCTCAGATTTCTATATATAGTCCTGGGATTTTTGGCAGAAAATATTTTATTTTCGAAATGAACTCTAATATCATAGAGTTTTGGAATAATAGTGTTGCACAAAACCCTAGTGCATCCACTCTCCTGATATCTCCTTAAGTGTAAATCCTAAAAAACTGTCAAACTTTTACCCAAAAGTCTGGAATTTCACTATAACTGTTCTAACTTCGATTGACTTGATATGGTTTGTACGGAATGAAAATTTCGGGTTGTCACAGAATGGGATATGAGGGCTCTTATCCTCCTACTGTGAAAAATGTCTTGCCTCCTTACTAGCGCTTCTTGGCTCACATTTTTATTAGTTGCGTGTCAGGACGGAGATCGGGAGCAGATGAGATCTCAATCAGAAACACAGGAGCGATTGTGTCCTTGGCATCCGGGAACAAATTCAACTTTTCAAAGTATATCTTTGATGAGTTCTTAGTAAACAACGGTGCCATGAATCGGGGAAACAGAGACTCCTTTCTGATGTATCCCCGATTCATTCAAGCTTTTATTTGCGATCAATTTCCGGACATGGTCAAGTCTGGTGAAAAGATGGATACTAAGTCCCTAGGCACTCACACCATTGGTCTTATTAAACAAAATAGAAAGGGAAAAGTGGTATTTCAAGGTCTTCATCCCTTGGTGAAGTTCGGACAATTTGCTGAGATAAATGAGTCTTCCAAATCCCATGAAACTTCTGAAAAGACTCTATCAGAACCGACTTCATCAGAAAAGGTGTCCTCTGAGTTTATTATCACTGCTTCCAAACATGAAGATGTTGAGACTCCTGCTCAAGTGACTCAAGTTGATGATGAAACTGAATTGCAATCTGTTCAGGCTCAGAGTGACTATAATGAGGAATCGAGAAAAGATGACAGAGAAGATGAGAACGTTGATTTATCGGGATTTGATCAAGATGATATTCCATAGAACTTTGGTGGAAATGACGACTTTCTGTCTGAGTTGAACCTCGACAGCTTGCTTGACAATGTCAATGAAGTGGCTCCTGTGACCACTGAGACAAGGATCGAAGAAGATGTTTTTGTAGTCTCTCATCCTGCTTCAAATCCAGCGGCAGAAATAGTAATTCCTACGGTGATAGTGTCAGGGATTCCTCCCCTTGACACTGGCCTACCTACATCATTGCCAATGGAAGAAGATCTTACCACCTCTCAAGCCACTCCTCCCCCTAACAAACAACGTAGACTTGTACTGAGGTTAGCAACTCAGAGTACAACGACACGAAGTGCTACAGCTCCACCAACAATCACACCAGCTATTGTCTCAACCGAACCCATCAGTGAGGGCCCCAATGCTGTATTTGAAGCTGGTGGTCCCTCATTTCAAGTAGATCCTTCATCTCCTAGACCAAACGAAGATGATGCCTCCGTCAAGTTAGCCCGTTTACTAGTTGAAGATCAATTTTCGACTCCACCTTCTCGTGGCAAGGGAATCTTTATTGGAGATGATAACACAAGAAATTACTCCCCCTCTCTTCATGGAATTCAAAGCCAGCTCGACGCCATCAAACAGAAAAATGTAGAACTTGATCAAAGAAATATTGAGCTTGTTATAAAGGTCGCATATCTCCTATCAGAGAATACCAAGCTCAATATTCAAATGGCCGAACTTAATGAAGAAAATATTTTGAAGACCAAGAAAATTGCAGATCTTCAAACTCAATATGGTCGTCTGGCTGCAAGTTTCCTAGAGTTGCAGAAAAATCTTGAAAGTAGGTTTGGTGATGATTTCAGTATAACTGCTGATGAACCTCATGACGATTCCCCTGTTTCAGATACTCATCATGTTGATGCTCCAATCTCTTCTCAACTAATCAGATCCACGATTGTTGTAGATCGTTTTGAAGTGGATCCAGAACAGGCCTCCAGAGCTGCAAAGGTAAAAGGAGCCAAAAGAAAGAAAGCTGCTGATAAGTCGACCGACAAGAACAAATGGCTATTTAAAAGAAGTGTGGATCATAAATCCCCTTGAGATAGGCCTCGAGTAACTTTCACTGACCTAAGCACTCAAACTTTCAGAGACGTATATGGTGATAGGTCAGGAATTATATCGTGGGAATTTCATGATACGCTGGATATGTTTATGGTTCGAAGGAAGAGTGGGAATAAAGAATTGTACAAGGACGCTCATGATTTCAACTCCTTTACCAAGGTTGATCTTATTGAGCTATCTAAAGCTCCTTTCTCAAATCCGTCAAAGAATTCCAAGGCTAGAGAATTCAAATCTTTCTTGGAAGATCAAGTGACTAAGGGGTTTCCATCAATGAAAACTGCGGAGTCCTTTGTTGCAGTTCACAAGCATGTTTTGGATCAAGAAACCAGCGAGCCTATTCAGGCAGTGATGTGGCCTGCTACTGCTCAAGTCAAACACATCCCTGTTCCTCAAAATTGTCCTAATGGATCTCTACACTCTATGCTTTATTGGGTGTATGATGAAACATCAGATGCTACAGTTATCAAGCTCAATGAAGATTGCATTCGCTTGTATGACAAAAGGGATCTACTCCAGTTTGGTGAGCGGGACATTCATCAGCTTGCCAGTCATCAGATTATTGCTGCTGATGAGTTATTTGAACCTGTTGCAAAGGATTATACAAGGATGGTGGCTATGATTATTGCCAAGAGAATATGGAATGGAGCTATGGGGAGATCCGATGTGCTGGTTGTTGACAAAGACTAAATCCAAGCCTGCTCCAAACCAAGGGGGAGATTGAAGGGTCATGTAAATGGTTTGGGCTAGGCTTAGCATGTGATTTGTTTTGGTTTATGTCTGTAATTATTCTTGAAACACTTGTTAAATCCATTACACTAAAATATATTTGGTGATAAAATCACCAATAGAAAGTTTTAGTTAACGATCAAAGAAAAAATATGTTTGTCAAGGTCGTGAAAAAATACACACTTATTGGAGATTATACTTTAGATCAACATGTTTTCCCATGGATCATCTTTAGACAAAGGTTTCATGGGAAAGAAACAAATATCAAGGAAACAAAAAGGAAAAAGACTATTGTAATATCCTATTTTTTGGGTATGTTAATATTTTTTGTATTTTGATTATTTTAACCAGTATTTATTTTATTAAAGGAAGTATCTCAAGCGAGGGACTTAAATGGAACAATTTTATTAACGCTGCATTTCCAAGTTTTCCCTTTAAGCCCTTATTATATAAAAATCTTTTCAAAATTGGTCCCTAGCCGAGTACGTTGGGTGTACTCTATGAGTACGTTGGGCATACTGACTCTCAAGTTGGTCGCGGAGGTGCCCACGTACGCTAGGTGTTAGTGGGAGTACGCGAGGGTTACGCTTGGAAGGGACAAATCCTAATTTTTAGGATATGTTCTGTGACAACCCGAAACTTTTTTGTTATCCTTACCCAGTTTCCGTTAATAAAATTTGGGTTTTTATTAAATTCTGTCAAATTTCGTAGTTTGGGAAGGCCTTTACGTTTTAAATAAATAATATGTATTTTATACGATTCGGAATAAACCGGGAATCACGCGGAAAACTCGAAACTTCAATTGAAAATACCGAGTTCATGGTCAGGACGAGTTTACGGTCGTAAACTCATGTACGACCGTAAACCCGTTTACGGTCGGTGTCAGGTGGACCCCACCATCAACCAAACCCACAACCTATAAATACTAGACCCCAACCTCATTTGAACCTTCTTAACCGGAAACACCCACTTTCTCTCTCTAAACCTCATGATCGTAAACACCATAAAGCCCTCCTTTCAGTCGAAAAACGTCGGAAATCATCATTTGGGGCTGTTTAGGAGCCTCTGGAACACATTTTCGTCGAAAACAAGCACCCTTGTTCTTGAGTTTATGGTCAATCTTCATAGACCGTAAACCCGTTGCGACCGTAAACTCACCAGATCTTCATAGACTGTAAACTGCCTGTCGACCGTAAACCCTATTCACGGTCTGTCGACCGTAAACTCCATTCACGACCGTAAACAACTCTTTCGTGGGGAAAAGCTTGTTTTCTCAATTCAACCAAGTCCCAGTAACATTCCTTAACCAAAAACAAGTGTTTATCTCACACTTTATCTAACGAAATCGATAATTTAGATACATATATGTATTTATTTGATATTAGGATTCCGTTAAGTGCAACGTACACCAACTCAAGGATCATCCAGTTCAATCCTTTGCATCCAACCAACTGTGAGTTCATACCCCTATGCTTTTATAAGTTTTTATAATGTTTTCAGGGGGGGGGGGGGGGAATACAAGCCAAACATCAAGGTTTTCAAAAGTTAAAAATTGATGCATTTACAACAAGTTTTACATCAAATATTTAGATTCTTTATCCCTTTTGTAATATGCGGAGCATAAGGGACATTTTCTAAACATAATTGAATAGTTTTCAGAATAGTACATGAACACAACTTACCAGTCAAGCTATAATAGGTATAGTTTGGGGAATTCATTACCGGTTTTACAAATTCAAAGTACGTACCAAGTCAAACACATAAACTATGACAAATTTAGTTTATCCATACAGATAACAAGAGTATCTTACTAAATAATTATTTTATGTATAATTATTTATACTCTACACCGTTTACTAACGATTTCGAACTCGAGACCAACCGAACTACACGTAAACTAGTTAATACAAGATTGTGAGACCTATCTTCGTTATTCCCTTCGGGGTACCAATAAATCCTCACCATTAGTATAACTAGAGTCTCCTGGAGGGAGAGCATGGAATTTGTGAATAGATCTATTCGGGACCGACAATCCCACACCAGAAATGTTAGCTACAGTTAGGCGGGCACGCATGGGGTGACAAATTTTCTATTCGTACGACGCCTGAAGAAACGTCAAGGAGGTCACCGGTCACATTAGCATGGTTATACGACTCACAATAAGTATAAACTAACCCTTGTTTATGGGATTTTCCTTCTTCGATAGTTTTATTTTTAATTAATAAAACTACCTGCTTACTTACTGGAGGGCATTCCAGGGACACAACCTTTAGTTCTATTTTAAGTAATAAAACTACCTTACTTACTAGCGGCAACCAAGGTTTTTGAACTAAACATACCTTACCTACTGGTGATAGCCAGGGTTTTCAAACGAAACATACTTTACTTACTGGTGATTGACCAGGATTTCGATACAAACGATATTTTACTTATAATGAAAAGAAATCATTTGTACAAATTCAGTGACTAATTTTCAATACAAAAATATGCTTATTAACTCACCATCTTTATGCTGATACATTTTCAAAACCGCTTGTATTCTCAGGGCAACGATAGACAGGTACCTTCTTTAGCTTTTGGAGAAGACGGAGCATCTTGGAGTCTTGTCTTTAACTTTTGCTACTTTTGATATATACAAACTATGTGTTCAAACAGATGTAAATATTCATATTGTAATGTAATGGTTGTGTTTACTGTGATTGCTATGATACGATTGTTGTTATACTACGCATGACGTCACCTGCCCCCGAAAGTTTTTGCCGTCCTTTTTGACGGTTCGGGGGTGTGACATGTTCCTTATTTAAACACCTTAAGTGTCCTTTGGGCTTTCTGATGACCAAACTCAACCTTTTAAAACCATAAGATCGAAACCTTAGTCCCTATTTAAGTGTTTGTGAGTGTTGTGGTAATTTTGAGGTGTTTTTGAATCCTATGAAGGAAGGGAAGCTTGGTGGTGAAGCTTTGGTGGATTTGAAGCTTGAAGATCCATAATCTTCATCAACTTTGCAAGCGATTTGTAACGTCTGCAAATTCGGACTAGTCAATTTAGAGACAATAAACATTGAAAATGAATTTTTGATAGAATATTATTTAAAATAAATAATCTTAACCAAAGTATATTATATGTCACAAGAATTTCATACATATAAAGAACGCTAAAATCCGACTTATAACGAAGAAGTTATGACCCGTCGAAGTTTTACGACTAAACCGGCACAACGCCGAGTATCGTAAAAAGTAAATTTTTGATAAAATACCTTTTAACCTTAGCAATCTAAACGAAAGTAGTAGTGTATGTTAAACCGAGAGCGCGCATATAGAGAACCTCCACATCTGACTTCATTTGAGAAAGTTATGAATTTTCTAAGATTTAGCATAGTAGTACACAACCCGAAAATCTAATTTTAGATCGATCGATTATTAGCCGACACAACCTAAACAAGAATTGAGAAACTCATTAATAGGAGGTCAACAATATAAAGACAGTTGAAAACGGACGTTGGATGACAAAGTTATGTATTTTTAACGGATTTTAACTGTCTAAGCCTGTTAAAATATAACTTTAAAAATAAATTCAAAATTAACCGACAAAGTTTAAATGAAAGTTGTAGATCCTGTCGAAACCTACGCATGGATATAAAGGACGTCAAAAATGGAGCTCATGTGAAAGTTACAGATTTTAGAAGATAATTAGTTTTTAGAGAAACCAGCGAGTGACACGTGGCACGATGTGAGCCACTCCTTCTTCCCCACACCTTGCCACCAGATAATGACACGTGGCCAATGATTTCCCAACGTTCAGCTAGGGAACGTGCTACATTCGTCATATTCACACCTATAAATAGAAGGCGCAAATCACTCCACTCGTCACACCTTTCTCACCCATTCTCTCCCAAACACCCCAAACCCTCTAAGCCTTTCCCTATCACCTCCTAGGTGTTAGTATTGAGTCCTGGAGCGCCAAAAGGCCCTGAGAAGAAGAGCTTTCAACTCAGAAGTTCTGCCTGCGCAAAGCCCGGTTCCTCGCTAAACCACTTTGTAAATGAGTTATGTTTACCATACTTTAAGTATAAATTATGTTTAAGTTCATTATTGTTATTGTGAACCTATAAACAAGATTTATCAGTGATTCCAAGTCGTTATACTAAATGATCTACTTATGGGGATGATGTATAGGCTGTGATTTAGTGAGGTTTTTAAAGTGGGATTTCCAAACAATATACTTTATATACCAAACGGACCCTACCTCCGATATGATCCTACCTGGTTATTCCTTACGTGATAGATCTTGAAGTAGAATTTGAGTTAATGATGAATCTAGACTAATAATTAGTCGCAACAAATATTAGACTAAAACTTAGCGATAATAATGCTAGGTTATGTCAAAGGAAAAGACAGTTGCTAGAAGCGAATGGTTGTCCAATTTCAAGTCGTCACTTTAACAAGTGAGTGCATAGTCCCTTTCATGAACATCATTTAAATACAAGTATTAAATATATGTTTATGTGTGAAATATTTGATATTGCCTGAAATACATGTTAAGAGCATATATGACAATATACGATGATTTAGGATACATAGTAAGCCTAAATTAATTAAGAGGAATATTGGGTAGTATCTTCTTGTGAGTACGTGTAACACTAGCCAAAATAGGTCAATAACAATCACATGTGATTATGCTAATCATGTAATGTGATAAATGTACTATGTATTTCATGATAAATTCTAATACAAATATGAACTTTCGTTATGATACAACTCAAAGTATACGTCTATACGATTCCAAAAATATAGAGAACGTCTGAATTTAACTTCGCATGAAGAAGTTATGATAAACCGAACACTATAAATCTATATAGTAAGATGAATTTAAAAAATACTAAGAATTAGCTATTAAAATCAAAAAGAGAGCTTTAGTTCTTGTAAATACCTACGCGTGCATATAAAGAACGTCAAAAACGGAGTTCGTATGAGAAAGTTATGACCTTTCAAAGATTCAGCTGTCAAAAACCCTAGTCTGACTGAACTCACGAGGTGAACATAAATGTTCACGAGGTGAAGAGTCATAAGGCCAAATTTCGGAGCTAGTAGGCGCATGGTAAGTCTACGAAGTGATAAACCAAAGGTTCACGACGTGAGCAAGGATTGATTCACGACGTAAGGAGTCACATGGCCACCTTCCGAAGCTAGGGACGCAAATTGCAAGATTACGGGATGATCATGCAAGACTCACGACGTGAGCCTTATGAAACTTACGACGTGAGTTTATAAAATCCTTACTATAAATAGCATGTCCGACTTCAGCCATTCTTACAACTAAACGTCTTCCCTTTCTCTCCTTTTCTAAGGCCATTTTGCATCCTGAGCCCCGACGATCTCGTACGCTGACCGTTTTTGCTTAGATAACATAAAATCACGCTACTAGGGTGAGTTTCACAGCCCCACTTTCTAATATTTCGGGGGAAAATGCATGCTAGATATTATATATATATATATATATGTTATTATTATGTCTATATGATAGTATATAATTATGATAACCGAGATATGATTGTTCTAAATATAATATTTTGAATATAAACAGCTATTATCAACTTATCAGTATGTTAATTTACTAATGTAGATCTTGAGTTATACTTAGGATTCTATATATATGTTGTGTGCGATATAATACCAAAGTTATATTCGAAAGTTCTATATGTTAAGTTATAAAGTATGTTGCTATTAATAGTTTTATGTCAAGATAAAACTGGATATGTTATATGTTGTTATTGTTAGCATTATGTCAAAATAAAACTGGATATGTTATATGTTGTTATTGTTAGTTTTATGTTTAGATAAAACTTGGTATTGTTATTGATAGTTTTATGTCAAGATAAAACTAGAAATGTTATATGTTGTTATTATTGGTTTTAGGTCAAGATAAAACCTGGTTTTACTTCAAGATATAGCTGTTATACTGCCTAAATATTATGAAGTTATAAGTAATGTTTAAAAGCATACTCTAGTAACTTAGGGTTTTAGACATGAAGATGCTTTTGTTGTTAGAGCTATAGGAAGCCGTCAAAGTCTACATGAGTAATTGTATTCATCAAGTAAGATTGGGGATGTTAGCGAAAATCCTCTTAACTGTAACCGTTAATCCCGTGTGAGCTAGGAAGCCGTGTACAATTAGTATACGAGTTGACCACCCCACTTGTGACTGTTAGCTACAGTCAACCAAAAGCAAGTGATGAACTATCCTTTTATTTGTTATTGTTCCGGCGTCGATGAAGCGTACGGTGTTGTTTCTCATGGTAAATCATGAGTGTGTTTGTTTATCATGGTAAATCATGAGTGTGTTCTATCAGAGGTATTATTTCCATTACTAATTTTGTCAAACCTATCGATGCTTCCACTTCCACATGTCAGAAAGCCTCTATTGCAGTTGAAGACTCCACCAAAGATTGCAAGCAAGCGACTGCAAACGTCAAAAAACTAGTTTCTGATGCTCAAATTTTTCTTGACTCTCTTCAGGCTGCAGCTCAGAAAAATGCTCAAATGCTGAATGCTTCTGTTGATAATCTTACCCGCTTGCTTCAGGCTGAAAAGAAGCATTTTGAGGAAACACGCAAAGCAATCTAGACTGCCAACACCGAGCTTCACACATCACTTGATGCTCGTCTTACTCAACTTGAAGATGAACTAGCTGTGGAAAATAAGAGAATGGATGAGCTGGATCGTCGTCCTTCTCAACTTAAAACTCAGAACTTGAAACACACGATGGTAGCTAAGGAAATTGAAGAACTCAAGTCAGAGCAAGCAATGGTCAAAAACTCTGTTGGTGATGTGCATTCTATTCTATTACATCTTCTGGAAGCACATGACTCGGTCCTTACAATCACGGTTCAACGCCACTTGGCTGAGAAACTAGGACATGCTCTAGACATTCCTAGCAGGATTGAAGATGTTCCGGAGCCTATTGTCCCTCCGAAACAAGGGGGAGAAAATGTCACCCTGGGTTAATCACAACAACCTCCAAAAAGCAAACCCATCACCCAACTGAAAGTCGCTGCTAAACCGAAGGGTAATGAAGCCTCGGGCAGTATGAAGGACAAATGAAAGAAGAAAATTGGTGATGATGATGATGATGAAATTGATGATGTGACTGATACAGAAGAAACAGTTTCCAAAATCATAAATCTCAAGATCAATCCTAATGATCGAGAGATTGAGAAAAAGGTTTGTAAAGCTAAGGAAGAAGTTAATAGGGAGATGAAATAAAAAGAAGCGAACGATGTAATTAGAACAGAGGAAATCTATGTTCCCTTTATGGACTATGGAAAAGCTTTTGAAGGAGGTAATTGAAGCTCCAAGCACACATTGGCTCGAACCGGTCCTTTCATTCGATCTTGAGAATTTCAAGGATTCTCAATTTGATATGCCAATCACCCGAAAGGCATTCATCTTTCATTGTTTTGAGTAAACAGTTGCCATTCCCTCTCCTGACTTGAAGGTTTATTGAGACCTTCTTGAATACTATCTTGCGTTCTCTCAAACTCAATACCTGACTTGGAGTAAACAAAAGATCACAACAGTCAAGGTGTTGAAACCCACTTCAGCAGGGAAGTTTATCGATATCAAGTTCAAAGTGACCTGAGTCTCAGACAGTTCGGTTCATATGATCTCCCTGGCTGATTTGCCAAATTTGGATCGTCATGACTGGATTCTCCTGAACAATATTTTGTTGACTAATAAAAAAGAGTATGAGCCTGTTATAGATCACATCAAGAGAATGCTAGTGTATTATATTCTTGAAGTCACAAAGATGGATCAGGAAATCGCCTCTGCCATAAGAAACAAGCCCACTGTCAAGCCAATTGGGAAGGCAATCGACATCAATTTTATGATGGAGGGTAAGATCAACCCACAGTTTCATACAATCATGTTCATCAGGGGCGAAGGTCAAAAATGCATGTTTGCTCTTGTTGACAAACACCTGTTCTCCACTTCCTGCTTGGAGCATATTCTCGATATCATACACGGGTGCGATCAGAACAGTGAAGCCGATAAGAAGATGTTTTCAGATATGCTTCAATGGTACATTAACTTTCGTCAAACTCTTCTTGTCATCATCCCCAAGCTGTTTAAGACTGTGAAGAAAACCACCGTTACTCGCCAGAGGTGGTCTTTTGCCTCAATTGGCACAAAGGGGGAGATTGTTGAGTATATGGGTTGCGCCATTGGGCTTAGTTAGTTTGGTCCATATGTAATCACGGTTTGGGCCTATCCAGCCGTGTTCTATTTTTAGGGTTTAGTGTATATATATATATATATATATATATATATATATATATATATATATATAAAATGCATGCATGCATTATTGTTGAGAGAAAAACTTTGAGACACACTTGAACAAACGTTAGAGCAAGTATATTGCAGAATAGTAATCTCGAAGGATCTAAAAGCACAACAATAATATTTAGAGTTAGATGGTTAGAGAGTTAGTTGCGGAAAAGTAAAGAAATGGAAATGACAATAATTATTATATCAAGTATACACATAAGTTGATTCATAACGAGGAATGCATTCAAGCCAAGTTAAGTGAGATCAAACTTAGTGATTAAGTCTCAAAAGACTTGCTTCGAAGAGAGATTGTAATCTGTTATGTGAGAGTAAGAAGTGTAACTAAGAGAGATAGAAAATATAACTTCAAAGATGTGTATTCAAAATAATAGATGCATTTAGAATACAAGTGAATAAGCACTATTTATAGAGACTCAAGGAGTTACATTAGATTCACTCTCTAAGAGTAGCCATGCAAGGCATACTGGACAATAGAGAGGATTACAGTAAGACAAAATGAACTAAGTAACAAAGAGTGACTGCAGTAGGTAGAGACTCCGGATGTGGTTGTTGATCAAGGAGCTTGACTGCTGGTGCTTGTAGATTGCGGTAGCTGAAGTTCAAGTAGGTCACTTTTAATGATTCAACAATTTCCCTCTAAGTGACCTCTTTAACTTTTGTTCAACTATCAAGTTTAAGAAACTTGATCAGGATCCACCAAAACTTCCTGATGTTTTCCAACCAGATGATTCTCCTTAAAATTTTGAACTTGACTTCTGCAGTAGTGTGCTTCGATTTTTCAACTTCGGTTCGACAGATATCAAGTTGCTTCCTGGTGAGGCGATGTATGGCGGTCATAGAAATCAAGTGTTTGACATTATCGATCTTCCATTTCAAAATGACTTCGAGTTCAGGGTAGTTGGTTGCACCTAAGGATCTTTCTTCATATCCTTCAGTAGGCATTGTTGCAGGGTTGAGTGGTGACAGATCAAATTTCTTGGCAATGGTGGGGTAGATGTCTATGTCGATTTTAGCAAAACCACAGAAGGTTTCCTTCAAAAAAAGTATTATCCCTTTCAAGCGCAATCTTCATATTTAGGTGCTTCTCTGACTTGTTCTGGAACACCTTTGCAATGAGAAAGACTTCTTCCGGATTCATACAGGGGAAGTCAGCTTGGGTTCGGACATAGTCGTGTTCCCTTCTAGTGAGAGTATACTAGATGAAGTCAGCCTTCATGAACTTCCGAATCTTGTAGTTCTTGACTGCGAATGGTTTATCGTTAGGCCATATTTTTTCAATGGGAGAGGCATGCTTAGCATAAAAAAGTCTAAGTCTCTCAAATTCCATTGGTAGTCTTTTGAGGTCTGGAAGGCTGCGGTCGAATTGCTCAAATACTGTGAAGTATCTGGCATTTGGAGAGATTGGGACATCCCAGTAGCCATCTGAAGGGGGTTCAACATAGGTGAGGCGAGGTGTGTAATCGTCATCCAGCAGTCTGTGGTGAGGATTGATCCAAGAGTTTATCAAGGATTCATCCATGATAGTATCAAAACCGTATTCTCTCCATATGAGCTCTGCAAGTTTAGCTGCCTTCCAATCGTTTTTCCTTTAGGTGGTGGTAGGAGAGTCATTTGAGCTTGGAGAAGACATGTGCTCCGCAAGATTTTTGAAGTGAGGGGGAGTCTCTGGTTTCTCAGGAGTGATCTCCTCTTGCGGTGGAGTGTTATGAGGTGGAGTATGATGAAGTGGTTGCGGTGAAGGTTGCGGGGAGGGTTGCGGTGTAGGAATTTTTCTTGTGGTGAAGGGGAGACTTTGATGTTGTGAGTTGGAATGATTGGAGTGATGGACTTCCCCCTCTTGAGGAAAGCAACCCAAGAGCTTCCTCAAGCCATTTTCGAAGGCCATCAACTTTGGCAAAAACTTCTTGAAATTGAGCTTTGAGGGCATCTGCCAGTTGTTGATTTTTGGGGATGGTGGAGTTGAAGAGCAGCTGGTGAATTTCCTTGGTGAGTTGAAGGTTTTCAGGGCCATGGAAATTTATGGACAAAGATCGCTGCAGGCGGTGGATTGTAGCTTGAAGGACTGATATAGTGGACTCATAGGCAATATGAGTCTCAACGATCAGCTTTTGAGATTGGGAGGCTTGATCCGCAATGGCTGCTTGAAGGTCTTTCTTGTTTGCAATTACCTCAGAGATGAGGCGTTCCGCAGCAGCCATAAAGTCCTTGTGATCTGCTTGTCGATTGTGGTCAAGGGACCAGATTTCCATTTCTACTTTGAGGGAGATACGCTCAGAAGCCAATCTCTCACGAGTTTCCAAGCGCTCTATCCGTTCAATCAATGACTGCGGTCCGGGGGTGTCTTCTGTTTGCGGTTGAGTTGGCTTGACCGCAGTAAGGATTTGATCAATATTTGCTTGTAGGCTCAAAAATTCTTTCCGAGTGACAACATTCTTCTTCTTTTTCTTCTTCTCTTTGGGCTTTGAAGTTGAATGGTGAGAGCCATTGAATTCTTCTTCTTCATCAAATATCATAAGATCATCATCAGAGGGAGAGGGTTTGTTTACCTCTTGTAGATCAGCATCATCAAGACCGAAGGTGGGAGCAGAGCTCACTTCTATTGCGGTTCCTTCGTCTTGTGATTCTTGGACAGTGGGAGTGGGAGGAACTTTGGAAGCATTTTGATCAACAGTTGCTTCCTGAGCCATGTGGAGAGTTTAGACCATCTTAGACATCCAGTCTTGAACTTTCAATATGGTGGCTACGGTATTGGCATTGTTAAATGCATCTGCCCAATACTTAGCCACAGCTTGGATTTCTTGTTCCTTCTGCTGCTGTTGCTTGATTTGTTGATCTTTGCGTGTTTGGAATTCCCTACGGAAAGTGGCATATTTCTGAATTTCAGTTTCAGATACCGGATTGTAGTTCAACCAAGAGTCATTCGAGTCTTCACCGTCAAATCCTTTGTATCGCACCGCAGTGTCCTTCGGGTCGACGGATCCTTGCACATTTGTGCTCACCATGCCTAAACCACCTGTTATAGATGTAAGCAGAGTAGGATTTCCTAAGCTTCCTCGGTCTTCTTGACCCGTAGTCAAGTTTGGCCTTGGCTCACTTCTGGCATGGGCGGAAGAAGTACCCTGCGGTTGGGAAGGTGTTTGAAGTGTATGGGTTACATTCAAGAGGATGGAGTTCAACTCCTTAGGTGAAAAGAAATGCAGTTGGGAAGCCCTGGAGACCTTAGGGCAAGAACCAATGTTATCCTCTTCGGAGTGAACTGGGGGGAGTCTCCACGATGTGGTGAATCAGACTCACTTTCTGAGCTTGAGTGGTATTCGATGGTGGTGTTGAATGGGTGTGCGGGCACCTCAAGGACTACCGAAGCCTATTGAGAGGCTGAGGTATCAGTCCGGTCACGCATTTGGTCTGTGGGATCAGTTTTTCTTTTCTTAAGGATTGCAATTGGTTGATCATCCTCATCAGAGTCACTGTCATGTATGGTGGCGGTTGGTTTGGTTTTACGTTTCTTGGAGGGTGCGGTTGTTTTGGGAGCATCCTTCTTGGGAGTTCTATGTTTCTTCCTGGAGGCCAATTTCTTTCTTCTTTGAGAAATATTGGAGAGAGTAGTGGAATAAGGGACTGCGGTGCCTTTAGGGTTAATGATTGCGGATGGATTTTGAAGAGGCGGGGTAGGAAGGTATGGGGTAATACCTTCCATAGCCTCAATATGATCTGAGACATTAGCAGTCTCAAGACCAAGAGTGGAAAGAATGTGGGTAGGAAGTCTTCAAATTGGTCCAAAAATAGATTGATCAGATGATGGATTGTACCTTTTGAGATCCTTGGTGACAAAGAAGTTGATGTCGCTGACCATGTTGATCCCTGTATCCGCATGAAGGTCTGAAATGTAGAGGGACCAGAACCTTGCAAAAGTGAGTTCGGTTGGGTTCTCCCTTGGGCTCTCCTTGGGAATGTATTGAATAAAGTCGTCCCATAGGATCTGCCCGTAGTTTACGTCCTGACCTGTGAAGATACTCCACACCAGCTCTAGAAGTTTGAGTCCCATATTATCCGTGCCTCTGGTTCTGCCGGATAGACTACGGATGACAAAATGGCAAACGAATGCCAGACCGCAGGCAGTTGGTTTTTATTGAATTCCCCAATTCCTTTAATCTTCTTTTATATCCCATCTGGTAAAGTGCAGAAGTAACGTCCGCCATGGATGGGGTGAAAATCTTGATGGAGGGATGAACAAGGAGGTTAATGGTAGAAAGAAACTTTTCTTTGGGTAGAGTGACCAAGGAATCGTTAACCAGGTTAATATGAACTTCTTTTGGGTTTTCGAGTGGGCGATCGGCCGAGAAGGGACATTTGAAAAGGGTTGAGATTGGGACAACGTCTGTGAAAGCATCGAAGGGGCCAAACAGGGGGTGATTCTTCAGAAACTTGATCATCATCTTGATCGGAGCATTGTAGAAGGAGTGTTCTTCAAACAAGGCTCTAAAATTGCTTGAAGAAATTGTTGGTGTGGGATGTTGTGAAGTAGAGGCTGAACCAGTGGGGTTCATTGATCCAGATGCCTTGGATTGTTTCTTGGATACACCGGATTTCACCATTGTAGGAGCTTGAGAGAAAGAGTAGAAAACAGAGTGCTTGAAGGAATTTGAGAGGGAAGATTCAATGTTCAGAGAACGTAAAGTGATTTTGGGAAGAAGAAGGGTTTATATAGGGATGAATTTGAACAGTAACTGTTTGTTACCCTAGGTAAAAAGAAAGGATAAGGTAAAAGGTCGTTTGGGGGGAATCTTTTGAATTGGAAATTAAATCTCAGCTACATAATATGAAACAATTTAAAAAGTTTTTGAGATTTACCAAAAAAGGGTTTGCATTTAATGAAAAATCAGACGTATATCATCACGTCAGGTGATCGTGTGGTGAGGGGAAAAGAAGTTGTAACGAATGGGACGTGCTGTGTATGAGGAAACTACAGATTAAGGATGTGTTTATGGAAAAACGTTCTTTTTGTCATCATACCTAAAATAGGTCTGACACAAGGTTTATAAAAAAGAGAATGAGACACTTTCTCAAGGAATGTTTTTATTTATTGTTTTATTTAATGAAGGATCATTAAATAGCACACCATGATTCAAGAATTAATGAATCAATTGAGAAATTATCAATGCGATTGTGGATGGGTAGATGTATGACTGTAGTAGAAGAAACTGAGGAGAGCACTTGTAGAATAAGTTAGTAATAACAAACAAGAAGGACCAGTGAAGGATAAATATAATATATGATTGTGGTATATAGACTGCGGTACACAGGATATACCAAAACCATTTATTATAAGTGACTTTCAGTTAGGACCGCAATAGAGACAAAGGATGATCTGTGGTACCTATCAATTCAAGAAGAATTGAGGGTCCGGATTCATCATTCCTAACATTTGTAAGAAAGTGTTGAGCTTTGTAGAGTCAAGTGCCTTTGTGAAGACATCAACTATCTCTTCATGAGTATAGACAAAGATGAGTTCAATGTTACCTTTCAGGATGTAGTCTTTGATGAAGTGATACCGTAGTTCAATATGCTTGGTCCTGAAGTGCTGAATAGGATTGTGAGAAATCGCTATAGCACTTTTAGAGTCACAGTAAATTGGTATCCGCAACATTCTGTATACGTAGTCCAAAATTTGTGTCTTCATCCATAGAACTTGTGAACAACAGCTGGCTGCGGTGACATATTCAGCTTCTGCGGTAGAACATGACAAACAACTTTGTTTCCTTGATGACCAGCTGATGAGTCTTCCACCCAGAAATTGACATCCACCTGAGGTGCTTTTTTGATCTAGTCTGCATCCAGCATAATCCACATCTGTGAATACCTGAAGGCTGAAGTCATTGCCTGCGGGGTACCATAATCCAAGGGACTTGCTTCCTTTCAGGTACCGTAGTATTTGTTTGGCTGCGGTCATATGTGACACTTTTGGGTCAGCCTGATACCATGCACATACACCAGTTGCAAAGACAATGTCTGGTTGGCTTGTGGTGAGGTACATTAGAGAGCCAATGATACCTCTATAAGTCTTGTGATCCACAGATTCTCCTGAGGGATCAACAGAGATCTTATAACCGAAGGCCATAGGGACCTTAGCTGAAGAACAGTTGTCCATAGAATATTTCTTCAATAGTTCAGTGGTGTATTTATCTTGATGAATGAATATCCCTTGCGGAACTTGTTTCACTTGAAGTCCTAGAAATAAGTTAATCTCTCTATTCATGCTCATTTTGAACTTGTTGGTCATGAGCTTAGCAAATTCATCCACCATTCCTTGATCAGTCGATCCGAAGATGATATCATCCACATATATTTGTACAAGCGTAAGGTGGTCACCATTTGCTTTTCTAAATAAAGTGTGATCAATTACTCCTCTTTTGTATCCGTACGAGACAAGAAATTCAGAGAGAGTCTCGTACCACGCTCTTGGGGCTTGCTTCAGACCGTAGACTGCTTTTTCAAGTTTGTAGCAGTGGTCAGGGAATTCAATATTTCAAAGCCTGGAGGTTGCTGAAGATAAACCTCTTCTTTTAATTCCCAATTGAGAAATGCACTCTTAATGTCCATTTGGTGTACCTTGACGTTTTTGTGGGCTACGAATGCTAAGAAGATTTCGATGACTTCCATTCGTGCCATCGGAGCATACGTTTCATCATAGTCAACACCTTCAAGTTAGCTGTAGCCCTTTGCAACTAGCCTTGCCTTGTTTCTGACTACCGCACCAGATTCATCCAACTTGTTTTTGAATACCCATCTAGTACCAACAATGGTGTGACCATGTGGCTTAGGGATGAGCTTCCACACTTTGTTTCTTTTGAATTCTTCTAGCTCTTCTTGCATTGCAGATATCCAATCAGGTTCTAGTAATGCTTCTTTGATCGTTCTGGGCTCAACTGAGGACATAAATGTTGCGTAGTGACAATGATCAGATAAGTCCTTGGAAGATCTAGTCTGGATACCTGTGGATGGGTTGCCAATGATTTGACCTGGTGGGTGGTCCTTCGTCCATACGTGAAGATGGGGTTGTAAATGATCAGAACTACGGTAGAGGGAATATCTTCAATATCAGAAGAATCTGAGGTTGGAGATGACAGTTCCCCCTGGATTTGAGAACATCCTGCGGAATCATCTTGGTTTGTTGGAACGAGAACGGAATTTTCTCGAGCAGTTTGGAGAGGTTCCCCCTGGATTGCTAATGGGAGTTCCTCTGGAACCTGAGAAGGTTCCCCCTGGACTACGGATGGGAGAGTGATAACACTTGAATCGGTTCTTGTGTCAATGTTCTCTATGAGTTAATCATCCGAATTCGAAGATACGTTTGATGGTAATGATTCTCTGCGGATAGGAACTTGAGAAGCATCAAGTACTGGAACCTCGATGGTTGTTGCTTGATCCGGAGTAGAGCTTTTCCCCTCAACCGGAAAGGTGAAAGTATTGAGAGATGCTACTTCGGATAGAGATGGAACATAAACATCAGCGTGCTGTTGTTGAGCGGCCGGTGACACAAGAACTTCAGATAGTTTTGCCGTTTCAACAGGGCCGAAAAGATCGTCATAATTGACTTCAACTAGATTTAAAGGATCGAAAGAGGCAGGAATATCGCTTTCCATGATTGCAGTGGTTTCAGTGGATGGAGGGGCGTTACGGATGTTAGAATCATCATATTTCACATCGAAGCTTTCAATGATTATCCTTGTACGTCTGATGAGGACCCTGTAAGGAACTTTGTTAGTGGAATAGCCAAGGAAGATGCCTTCATCAGACTTCGACGCAAACTTGTTAAGCTGGTCTCTGTTGTTGATCACAAAATATCTACACCCAAAGATATGAAAGAAGCGAACATTTGGTTTGCGGTTGTTAAGGCCCTCATACGGTGTTTTATTGAGGCGTTTGCACATAATGCTTCGGTTTTGTACAAAGCATGCGATGCTACTGCTTCAGCCTAGAAGTAGAGAGGAAGGTGTGCGAAGTTGAGCATGGATCTGGCTGCTTCTACTAGTGTGCGGTTCCTTCTCTCTATTACTCTATTTTGTTGTGGTGTATAAGGATCTGAAAGGTTGTGAGTGATGCCTTTGGACACCAATAAACTATGGAGAGGATGCTTAGTAAATTTGTTTCCATTATCACTGCGGATACGTCTTACTGGAAGCTTGATCTGAAGTTCTATTTCCTTGATGAAGTTGATAAGAATTTGCGGTGTTTTTGACTTGAGTCTGAGGAAGAAAACCCATGTGAAGCGTGTGAAGTCATCTACTATAACCAGTATGTACTTTTTGTGATGGAGATTGGCTACGGTTGATGGACCGTAGAGATCAATGTTCAGGAGCTCAAGTGGTTTAGAAACTGAAGAGTCAATCACCATGGGGTGACTTTCTTTGGATTTCTTACCACATTCACATGCAGGACAGAGAGTATCATTGCTGAATTTGAGAATAGGGAGTCCTCTGACTAGTTCTCCAGTGACCAAAGTGTTGATGTATCTGAAGTTGAGATGAGCTAGCTTGCGGTGCCAGAACGAGCTAACTTCGGATACAGCTTTGGAAAGGAAACATAACTGCGGCTTGCCTATGATCAGAGAGACATCCAAAGGATACATAGTACCCTCGGATCGAGACTTGATCAAACATGTTCTCCTATCACTTGTCATTATATAACAGAATTGATCATCAAAATCAACTCGATGACCTGCCTTACATAGTTGGCCAACACTGATGAGATTGTGTTTAAGGATTTCTACATAAGCGACCTTTTGAATAGAGAAGTTCCCCGTTGTGAGTACACCATAACCTCGAATGATTCCATTCGCATTGTTGCCGAATGTAACATTTCCACCGTTGCAAATTGGCCTAGAATCCCGAAGGTATTCTAACCTTCCAGTCATGTGCAAGGAGCAGGCACTGTTAATTAACCATTCATCTTCTTTTTCCTACTTGCACAAAGCCTGAGAATGACACGGTTAGTTTAGGCATCCAAACTAGTTTGGAGCCTGGAACAACATATGAGTTTCTGAATGATGCATGGACTGGTTTTGTGTCAACTTTTAATCCTAGTCCTGGGTGTTTGTGTAGTTTTGGAGTGTTGTGTGTTTTTCAAAAGTTACGAGGTTTCTGATTCCAACTAGATTTGACATAGGATGAATCCTTTAGGCAACTACACTGACATTCATATGTTGAGATTTTGTCTTTTGTTCTGACACCACGTTTGGTCAGCGGTCTAAAGGATGAGTTGTTGGGCTTGTGATTAGTCCGAGGTTTAAAAGATCTCACATGAGTGTTGTTTGGTTTCTGAAAAGTTTGTTTTGAAAAAGGTTTAGCATGTGTAGATCTTTGTGTCCTTTTTGTTGGATTTGGTAGAATACCCTTCCACTTGTTAAAATTTTGATGTGACTTTAAAAGTGTTGGAGTGGGTAAGATACCCTTCCATTTTAGATCATCTGAGGAATATATTTGAAAACCATTGTTTCGAAAAGACTTTACAACTTTTTGGGTTGTGTCAGATGAATTAGGAATGACTGTTCAAACTGTACATTCCTTTTTGTATGTTTTCTTGATGGCAGAGTCTTTTGAAAAATAGTGAGAGAAAACAAACTTTTCTGGACTTTTGGACTTTTGAAATCTGACACGCTTCTTGTTTTTTGAAAAAAAATTCTATTTGTGCCTCGGGAGCGAGTTTCTTCTTTGAAAGCCCTTTTAGCTAAGGATTTTGGTGAACCGCAGTCTCTGTTGTTCAACAACGGTTTCCTAGAACCCTTTGAAATTTTGTGAAAATATGGGCTTGATTCATCCGAACTTGAAGATTCAGGGATTTGAGAGCATTGTTCCACTTCAAAGTTTTCTATGGGTAATTCATGATGAATTGTTTGAAGAGTGGTAGATATTTTGTTCAAAGACTGCGGTAGGGATGACTTGACTACCGCAGAGTAAGTCTTAGTTGGGACTTCAGTGGGACTTTTGTGGGACTTTTGACTACAATGTAAGACACTGCGGTCTGAGGACAGAGATGGTAAGTCTTTCGAGACTTCGGGGCCTTCAATGACAATTTCTTCATCAACTATGGATGAGGTTTGAGAATTTGGGTAAGTGGTGCCACAGATAGGAATTTTATCACATGTATGACCCGAAACCTCAGACACAATTTCCTCAATGACACAATTATTGCTTAGATTATGCAGTCTACCGAAGTGAGTTTTGATATCTTCGGGAAAGGTCTTGTCATTGACTGGGAAATGAAATTCTCGGTCTAGAGGGACATACAATCTATCTTTGTTGAACCGGGGTGAGGCATCCATTGCGGTAGGATATCCATTTGACCAAAACCAATTGTATGTATTGTCCACAGTTCCATTATTAACTAAATTTTCAATAGCTTCACTTTCATTGAACAATTTTTCTATTAAAAGATTTAAACATACAATCTCACTTTGAGCTAAATCTCTTTAGTTCAAAGCTATTTCTAATTGTGTTTCACTCAACATTCATGCATCTATTTCTAACTCTAAGTCCTTTTCTAACATAGCCATTTTGAGTATTTTGTTACCCAATCGTCCTCTCACATGGAACATTTCCTGGGACGCAATGTTCTTCTCATCTAAGGCTTTGTTATAGTCTATAAGGACCGCAACACATGTGTCATTAAGATCATTTATGTAAGGTTGACAGTCATGCATGATATAGTTTAGAGTTTGGATCATGAGTTTTACCTATTTGACGATGCTTAGAGTTCCATCCTTTGCCATGTAGCAGTAGTTCTTGTCCAACTTTGTAGACCCATCATCATCCGCAGTTGCCAGCATGCAGATCTTCCCTTTTCCTTTGACACTGCTGATGGCTTCAGCTTTGTCTCCGGATGACCAAACCTGATGGTCTCTTTTGACATGGGCTACGTATGCCCTTGCCTTTTCCTTATCATCCAACTCTTGAGCCATTCTAAGGTAGAATGCTTTGTCTTTTACTACATCGGCCTTACAGTCTCTTGCAAAGTGATTCTCTTTGTTGCATTTGTGGCAAATTACAACATCAGTCTTGTCTTCTGAGGGAGTACCAGAGACAGTGGTTTGAGTAGACCACAGTGCTTCCTTTGGTTGAGTATTTTGAGATTGCGGTGGTGGATGAGAACTTTTAGGATAATGAGAGTGATTGTTTTGTGGGTTGAAGTTACAATTTAAAGGTGGTTTGTTGAATTGTTGATTTTTGCGAAAAGAGTGGGGTGGTAGTCGGTTGAATTGTTTGCTAACTAGAGCAATAGCCTTTTGAAATTGTTCTTCATCATCATACTCTGAGTCAGCTTCGTATGAATGCGGTGGAGTGTCATAGGAGGGAGACTAAGATTGATTATGTGAAGCTTGTGCTATGAGAGAAAGAGGTCCTCCGAAGTCAGCATAGTCTTTGAGTACAGTGGATTCTTGTGCTTGCAGTTCTCCATAGAGCATGTAGAGTGACAAGGAATGAATCTTTCTATCGCCTTGGACTATCATCTTAGCCGTAGTCCAATGTCTTCCCAAACCATTAAGAAATTGAAGATTTGTTTCATGGTTACTGCGGATGGTGCCCGCATTGGATAGCTTGGTGACTATGAGGTTGAACCTTTTTAAGGAGTCTTCCAAACTTTCGCCAGTATGAGCTTTGAAGTTGTTGACCTCATTGAGTGCGGTTGTAAGCTTCTTGTCTTGTGCTTGTTCTGAGCCTTCGTACATATTCTTGAGAACTTCCCAGATCTCTTTTGCTAATTTGCAATTTATGATAATATCAAAGTTGTCAGGAGCAACTCCACAGGAGATTTCATAAAAAGCAACATCATCATTTTCCATTTTATCGAGATCATCCTTGGTGGGACGGTTCATGACTGGTTGACCTCCTCCTAGTCTGGCTGTAGCTCCATCGGTTTGAACAGGTGTAAGAACAGGGACGTGTGGTCCTTCTTAAACAGATCGCCATACATCTCTTCCAAGTCTCCTTAAGTATCTTTCCATTCTTTGTGACTAGTGATGATATTCATTTGCTACCAACATTGGGGCTCGATTAGAACCATTAACACTGTTGGAAACATTCAGAGATAACGATTGTGCCATATTTTTGAAGTTTTTTTAAAATTTTTTTTTATAAGAAATGAGCTTCAGTGGTATAGAAGGCCTTTTGAAAATCAGAGTTCCGTTTTCAAAAAGCAACCACTATGGCTCTGATACCAATTGTTGAGAGAAAAACTTTGAGACACACTTAAACAAATGTTAGAACAAGTATATTGCAGAATAGTTAATCTCGAAGGATCTAAAAGCTCAACAATAAAATTTAGAGTTAGATGGTTAGAGAGTTAGTTGCGGAAAAGTAAATAAATGGAAATGACAACAATTGTTATATCAAGTATACACATAAGTTGATTCATAACAAGGAATGCATTCAAGCCAAGTTAATAAGTGAGATCAAACTTAGTGTTTAAGTCACAAAAGACTTGCTCCGAAGAGAGATTGTAATATGTTATGTGAGAGTAAGAAGTGTAAGTAAGAGATATAGAAAAGATAACTTCAGAGATGTGTATTCAGAATAATAGATGCGTTTAGAATACAAGTGAATGAGCTCTATTTATAGAGACTCAAGGAGTTACATTAGATTCACTCTCTAAGAGTAGCCATGCAAGGCATACTGGACAATAGAGAGGATTACAGTAAGACAAAATGAACTAAGTAACAATGAGTGACTACGGTAGGTAGAGACTCTGGATGCAGTTGCTGATGAAGGAGCTTGACTGTGGGTGCTTGTAGACTGCGGTAGCTGAAGTTCAAGAGGGTCACTTTTAATGATTCAACAATTATATTAATTATGTTTTTCTTGAATATTTCCTTTGACATGTACTGTAACCCTAGCACACCTCTAAAGTATAAGTTCTTCATCGAGCTCTTCTGAGGTGTTGTTGTCTTATTGATATCTGTTTGAATCTATCGATCTTAGAGAATATTATTCTTATGAACTAGGAAGGTTAATCTCTTTAATTTTCTTGTTATTCTTCAAAATATAAGCATGGTGTTCCTAACTCTCATCAAGAGAGTCAAAAAATTTATGAATATGCATGTCATTATTCTTAAGAATCTCAAACTTTCTTAGATCATTGATCAAACAGTTAAAATGATTAAAAGTACTAGTTAGAGGTTCATTCTTCTAAGCAAAAAATATGCATACTTATGAATGAGAGACTCTTATGGTTGTTCTTAACTTCATCAGTGCCTTTTTAAGTAACTTTGAGAGTGGCTATATTGCTTTGGTTGACACAAAATTTTCCGCAAGATGATAAACATCATATGGAAATGTTGAGAAGATAGCAGCCCCAGCCGTGACATCTAAATTTGATTTTCTCATTTCTTATTCTGTCCATTGATGAGTAGGGGCTCTTTTCTGATATGGTTCTTTGCATTCTTCAGTGATGGTTTGATATGTAACAAAAGGGACATCATTCAAATTTTCCATCCTATTGGTATCCATAGTTTCGAGAACCATCACCTTCTTGCTTAACCACATGGAGAAGTTGTTCTCATCGAATGAAGGATATATGTTTAATGAAATAGACCGAAAATAAGATGAGGAATATGAAGAACTTGATGAAGCCATTTTGAACGGACCAATTTAGATGTGTAACGTCCCATTTTTGTGAATAAATTTTTCATTTTTAAATTAGAATAAATACTTATTTTCAAAAAGTTATATTCAAGACAAAACCACTTTTTCATAAACCATAATCCAAAATCAGAGTTATAAAGAAAAGCGCCGTGGAATCTCAAATCACAAGTCTGCTGATGTGTGTTCAATCACGCCTTTTCCTTCCCATGATCCGAAGAAGTACATAAAAATTTTAATTGAAAACTGTAAGAACAAAGCTTATTGAGTTCACCAAAATACCACCCATAACAATATACATACAATGCATATAAACAATGGTCTTTAACACAAAATTAGTCTGCCTCTTTGTCCTTCATCACAAAGATGGTCCACCCCATCCTTTACCACATAGCTAGCCCACCCCTTTCACCTTTAGCATAAAGTTGGTCTCTTTATTTGGCGTTCATCATAAAGTTGGTATGCCCTTAGTATAGCCTACAACACAAAGTTGGACACCTTCAAATTACCACATAATATGTTAACACACACACACACACACACACTCATATATATATATATATATATATATATATATATATATATATATATATATATATATATATATATATATCAAACAGATACATAGACAATCCAACCCCACATGCAACTAATTAACTAGTCTACCTGCATAACAATGTACCACATGTAACACCCCAAATTCTGGTATGTTATTTAAATAATTATTTTTCAAGTTTCCAAGAGGAACTCGACGAGTCAGTAGCCAGACTCGTCGAGTAGAGTCGGGATTTTGAGCACGTTTAAGTTGGCGACTCGGCGAGTCCATATTCCGGACTCGGTGAGTCCGCCAGTTTGGATGAAACCCTAATTTCAAGGGTTTGCACCCTATTTAGTCAACTTTTTGGGACCCCAAGTCAGCCCCATCACCCCCAGAGCACCCTTCTCAAAACCCTAGAACTCTCTTAGCATTTTGTGTGATTTGGTGTGATTCTTTAAAGATCTTGAGAGAAGAAGGAAGGTAGATCAAGAGGAGAAGAAGGAGATCCAAGATCTTTGTGGCATTTCAGAGTATAGTAAGGTATAACTCGACCCCTTTGCTGTTTCTATGCTTGAAGCCCCATTGGAACACCATTAAAGCTATTCTTGAACCATTTCGTGGCTTGGTGGTTGCATAGAGGACACATTGAGATGAATAGCCTCTGGATCTAGCTATGTTTCAGTTCTAGAAACCTAGATCTAATACCTTAATGGAGCCATATTGCATGAAAGCCCTAGATCTATTCTTATGGTGTGCTTTGAGCCTTATAACCTTCATTTGGTGTTTATTTACATGTAAAGTTGGAAACTTTACGTGTTAAACAAGCCCTTAGAACCCAGATCTACGAATGGAATGAGCTGGATTAAAGCAGAATCGAATATATAGTGATTGCATGTATACAACTCGGCGAGTCGTTATTCATACTCGATGAGTCGAGTCGCGATTCCCCTGTTTTCCCCTTTTCGAGTTATGCTGAGTGGAGCCAGTGAGTGAGAGATGGACTCAGTGAGGTGGAGGATAGAGTCATTCATGGAAGAACTCGGCGAGTCAATGCCCTGACTCGGCGAGTCCAAAGAAATCTTCATGCCTCAAGAAAAGACTCGACGAGTTGTTCATACAACTCGGCGAGTCACAGCCAGAGTGTTCATGTATTGAAGGAGGACTCGACGAGTTGTTCATACAACCCGAAGAGTCGGATGCAGATTGACTGAGTGTTAGTATCGAAGAGGAACTCGTCGAGTCTATGCCAAACTCGACGAGTAGTAGCGAGCAGAAACAAGAAAGTGAGAGTAAGGACTCGACGAGTTGGTGACCCAGCTCGACGAGTCAGGTCAACTGAATGTTGACTTTGACCAATAGGTTTACTTTGACCATGGGTAAGATAGTCATTTTATCCTCAGTATTATTATCAGTATTTCGATTGAGGGTACTTATGGAAATTGTAGCCGGGGTGAAACCAGAGCCGCAGCAGACAGATTCCGGAGCAGTCGTTTCAACAGCTAGGATACAAGGTGAGATTCCTTCCAGTAGGAACGGGTCTAAGTCCACAATGCCAGCCCGTTTAATTAGTAGTAGTTTTCGGACCTCGGTCCGATGCAGTAGTTAGAATGTTTGACGCCTTCGTGGCTCAGACAGGTTTTGCGTGTTATGTGTTTCGGGTATGGCCCGACTCAGTATGCAGTCTATGTCGTTATGCTAGTTGATATGTGTATGCTATGCTATGTTCCGTAGTCCGGACTTCGGTCTGATGCAGTCAGTTCCGGGCTTCGGCTCGATGCAGTTAGTTCTGGACATCGGTCCGAGGCAGTTAGTTCCGGACTCCGGTCCGATGCAGAGGGCAGGGCCCTGGTTAGTTCCGGACTTCGGTCCGATGCGATTTCCGGGCTTCGGTCCGATGCAGTGGGCGGGGACCAGTAGTTGTTTATATGTTTGTATGGTATGTGGTAGTTTGGGTGAGGTCACTAAGCTTTGTGCTTACAGTCTCAGTTTTGGTTTCAGGTACTTCCGCAAGTAAAGGGAAGAGCTCGGGATGACGGCATCGCACACACCACAACTTCAGCTTTATTCCTGGGAGTTTTGTTCAGATACTTAGACATGATTTGATACAGTTTTTGATACAACACTTTTATTATGGCTTTTGAGATACTCGGCGTATGGTTTTTATTATATGGCATTTAGTGTTATGACTTTTATTACTATTTAAAAACAAAATTTTTTGGGTCGTATTTTTGGGATGTTTCACCACAACATTGAAAGATCTTTATGCCTAATAGTCATTGTAGAATGATATTTGATAATGAAATATGTGTTGCAAATAGGTGTCCAAAATCATTACTAATTGGTGCAACTTTGAGAATAATAGTAAATACCTTTTTGGGTTGCCCTCAAGAGCAAGAATAGCTAGAAATAGTTTTAGGAGACTGGAAAAAGAATTTATTAATTTCCTACATGATAATAAATTAATTAGAAACTAGTTAAAATTAATTAGAACTTATTTAGAATTAATTCGACATTAATCTAGAGGTGTAGGGACTGACTGTTAATTGTTCAATAACTGAACAATGAGAACATTCTGGAAACCCTAGGTGGTGGATGGTTTTGGGAGACTCATTGGAGGTTTGCATAATCAATCCTAGTAACAGATAAGGAAATAATTTGAATATGTATTAAATCCTAATATTTAATTGATTCAAATTGGGGTTATCCTGTTACCACCACAACTATATAAAGGGGCCTTATGGAGCTCATAATGTAGTCTAATCGTACCCTCCTGGAGGCCAGTTGAAAAAAATCTAATCCTCTCTCTCTCTCTCTCTCTCTCTCTCTCTCTTAAATCTCTCTCTCTTTTAGATTCTAAGGTTCTTGACTTTTGGGTGTGAACCATTAGAAAAACCAACATTGGTATTAGAGCCTTAAGTTTTTGTTATATGCAAAAGATTTAAAATATTTGATTATTTGATTTAACTATTAAAAAATTGTTTGATAGGACGATGTATCATTAAAAGTATAACAAATATAATACTAAAAACAAAATTCTTCATTCTTAGTTTTTTGTTAGGAAAATGTGAATTTTTTCTAATCCATGATTAGTGTAGATTATTCGTTACGAGACTATTTATGGAGCTGACACATAAATTTAAGAGATAAAAGGGAAATGATGTGGAGTTGTGGTTATGGATTATTGACGGAGCGTGTGTGGTTAATTCGCACATCAATTTGAAATTCATGATATAATCAAGGGTCACATGTTCTTGCATGGTTCATTCACGATCCTATTTGTGAGACCACGTTATCCATGGCACAAATAGAGGATGTGCAAATCTGAGTGAACATGCCATTAAATAATTTTAATGAATCTCAAAGATCTAGGAGCTTCATAGTGATAGAAATTAGTAAAGTGCATTACCTACCTAAAATAAATATGTAATATGATTACAGTATCCCTCTTCATAAACAAATTGAAAATATGGTTCCTAGCCTTCAAATAATTTGGATAATTACTTTAGGATTAAATCAACTAACTAAAATCTATCTCTTTTATAGATGTCGGGAATTCCTCTTGCTACTCCTCCTCTTACCAACCAACACTTCTCTCTCGTTTCTGCTCTCCGAAGAGAGAAAATCCCTGGCGGGGCTAACCACTTTGACTGGAAGAGAAATATGAGGATCACTTCAAGGTATGACAATCGTTAGTACTTGATCGATTAGCCAATTCTCGAAATCGATGAGCACTAAAACGATGAACAAAAATCCCTCCATGCCAAACATGCTGATGACTCGAATAGGGTCTCTTTCATCATGATAGCTTCCATGTCCTCAGATCTTCAAAAGACATTCGAGAACACTTGGGCTCATGAGAGGAACTTGAAATTAGTAAGAATGTTTCAACAAACAGCAAGACAAGAGCGATTCGAAGTCATCAAATCTCTAACGCCATGCAAACTCAAAGAAGGTGGTTATGTGTGTGATCATGTTCAACATATGAAGAATTACATTAACAGACTAGAGAACCTGGATGTTGTCTTTCACAGAAACCTAGCAGTGGATCTTGTGTTTAGTTCTCTTGCAAGTTCATATGATAATTTCATCATGAGTTATCATTTGAATAGTGTGGACAAGAAAATGATGGAGCTCTACAATCTACTCCAAACAGCTGAAGCCATAAAGAAAGCTCATGATGAGACAACCAATCAAGTCCTTGCCATCCATAGTGGTGGAGGACACAAACGAAAGCGTTTAATCCCAAATGAAAAGAGAAAGCAGTGGCTTCACATTCCCAAAGTGGAAATAAGGCTAAAGGAGATAGGCCATATCCACCTATGACTTGTCCTATGGAAGCATTATAATTATATTGTGGCGTGAAGGGGCATTATAAATGAATCTTCCCTATGTACTTGGAGGATTTAAAGGATGGCAAGGTTCAATCGACCGGGTCCGGTTCAGTTACTTATATTATCGAACATCATAATACTACTACTTCTAATTCATGGATTCTTGATATTGGATGCGGTGTTCACATATGCTCGGTATTGCAAAGGACTAAAGGGAAGAAAGAAGCTTAAGCTTGGGGAGATTAATATAATCATGGGAAACTGACAAAGGTCGCTTGTCATGATGGTTAGAGAGTTCGAATTGAAGCTTGATAGTGGAGTTATGGTTGGTTTAGTTAATTGTTATTATTCATGAAAGATGTTTGGAAACATCATTTCATTCCATGCATTGTATAAATAAGGTTTTCAATTTTCATTTGACAATGAAAAGGGTGACTTCTAGTTTATAAAGATGGTTGTTTTGTTTGTAAAGCATCCCCTTGCAATGGAATATTTGAAAGTATTATTTGTGTTTGTAATAATGACAATGTTAATTTTAATATGATTCTTCTAATAGTCTAGAAAAATCATGCTTGTGGCACCGTTGCCTTGGCCATATAAATAAGAAGCGCATCACCAAGCTAAAGTCGGAAGGAATCTTGGAGTCATTTAACCTCAAATTAGATGATGTATGCAAATCTTGTTTATTAGGAAAGATGAAAAAACACCATAAACTTGGACTTGTGAAAGAGGTATACGATGAAGGGTTTTAGCCATAAGATCATCCTATGTGCTCATACAAACCCTAATGCTTGGATCTAGGTTTCTCTATTGTACATGAAATTCATCAAAGACTTCAAACCCTAGATCTAGCATATTATAATCAATATAACATATGAATAAGGGTTTAGATCATACCTTGATTGTTATGTAGCAATAACAATCCCAAATCCTCTTGTAATGACTTTAGAAAGTTTAGAGTCACAAATGTCACTCCTTTAATGGTTCACAAACACCAAGATCAAGAGGATGAAGAAGAGAAGAGAAGAAGGCTGCCCAAAACGTGTGGAAACCCTAGAAGGAGTCTTCCCCACGTTTTTGGGGCTTAAGGGCACTTTAAATAGAGAGACAATTAGGGTTAACTAACAAGGAAACCCTAATTTGGATGCTTAAGCCCTAAGCAACCCATGGACTCCTTCCTTAAAGGCCTAGGACGATTTCTAATGGGTTTCCCCATAGAATTCGTCCACTCCTGTAATATGGAGTCCATTAGCTCAATATTAAACTATCATACAATTGACAGTTCCAGTCCCTTAAGTTTAATTAATGTCTTTTAGCCACAAACTTAATTCTTATTAATTCTTGACTAATATTAATTAAACAATATGATTTCTCCTTTAATATATTATTCCCTTAATATATTAATAAATCATATTTAATCCTTTCTCTCCATAATTTATCCTATCAAGTTGCTTTGGTGAAGGCAACCCAAAAGGACCATGCACCATCGGGTCAAGTACATACCAAAATAGTTATGGACTTAGACACTAATCCAACATAGAATTGTTAGATCTCATACACATATATGTTGACCCTACAAATCCGCCACAAGGGATGGATACTACATTACTTTTATTGATGCCTACAGTAGATATGGTTATGTTTATTTGATTAAATATAATTCAGATACTTTTGAAAAGTTCAAAGAGTATCATAATGAAGTAGAGAACCAATTGGGTAGGAAAATAAAGGTTCTACAATCCCATAGGGGAGAAGAATACCTTAGCATCGAGTTCTACAATTGTCTTAATAATTATAGAATAGTCTCATAGTTGGCTCCTCCAAGGACACCACAACTGAATGGTGCTTCTGAAAGGAGAAATCGGACCTTATTAGATATGGTTCGGTATATGATGATTCGTGAATCATGTTTTGGGCTATACAAATGAGATAACTACTCATATCCTAAACTTGCTCCAACCAAGAAGGTTTCAAAGACACATCATGAAATGTGGAGATGAAACGTTCCTTCGCTTAAATACATTCATGTTTGGGGTTGTGAGGTTTTCGTTCGGCATGAAACCCATGAAAAAGTTGAATCTAGATATGAGAGATATCACTTTTTCAGCTATCCACAAAAGTCTTTTGGATATTTGTTTTAAAAACCCAGTGAAAATGTGGTGTTTGTATCTCGAAAATGAGTGTTACTTGAAAGAGAACGTCTATCTCAAGAAGTTAGTGGGAGTCAAATTAACCTTGATGAATTACAAGAGTCAATTGACAGTGAAACAATAGTTGGCACTAGCTCTCAACCAGAGTTTGAAAAACCTGTTGAACCAAATGAGATTTCCTTATCTCTTTTAAAATCTAGTAGAGTTAGCCAATGACCTGAGTATTATAGTTTCCATCTAAGTGTGGATGGGGACACATTGGTCAGTGATAGAACACTAGTTAATTTGGATGATCCGGCTAACTACAAAGAAGCAATGACGGGCCCTGAGGTTGCCCAATGGAAAAATGCTATGGACAATGAGATTTAGTTCATTATGGATAAACAAGTTTGGAATTTTATTGATCCGAAACCTGGTCTTAAGATAATAGGATTTAAATGGATTTTCAAGAAGAAGACCAAGATGGTTGGGAATATACACACATTCAGGTCTAGATTGGTGGCAAAAGGTTACACTCAGACTCAAGGAATTGATTATGAGGAAAAGTTCTCACTAGTAGCCAAGATAAAATCTATTCGACAGTACTTGCGATAACTTCTTTTCATGACTATGAAATATGGAAAATGTATGTTAAGACAACGTTCCTTAACAAAACGTTTTCTAAAGATGTATACATGACACAACCTGAAGGTTTTCAACATGCCATGTACCCAAATAGAGTATGTAAGCTTGAGGGGTCCATCTATGGAGTTAAGAAAGCATCACAAAGCTGTAATATGTGTTTCCACAAGAAAGTCAAAGTGTATGGCTTTACTAAAAGTCCAAATGAGTCTTGCATATATGTCATAGCTAGTGGGAGTGTCATAGTTTTCCTAGTACTGTATATAGATGGCATACTACTCACAGGAAACATTTTTTCTGAGATGGAAAGTGTAAAACCTTGACTCGGGAAATGTTTTACTATGAAAGACGGGGGAGAAGCAGCATACCTACTTGGTATAAGGATTTACTGGAATATACCAGAGCATTTAATTGGACTTAGGCAGAGTTGTGGATAAAATATTGAAAACTTTTAAAATGGAAAATTCCAAGAAATCAATTATTCCTATGCATCGTAACGTGAAATTGAGTAAGACTCGATGTCCCAATTCTATTAATGAAATGGAAAAAATGTGTCGAGTCCCATGCTTTGGCTATATGATCGATCATATATACTATGACATATAATCATCCTGATGTGGCATATGATTTGAGTATGGTGAGTTGGTATCAGGAAAATCTAGGTTTGAGTCATCGGACAGCTGTTAAGAACATTCTTAAGTATTTGAGACATACGAAAGACATGTTGCTTGTGTACAGTGGATAACTTGAGCTTGTAGTGAAAGAGTATAGTGATTCCAGTTTCCAAATAGATTGAGATGATTCAAAGTTATAGTCTAGATGGGTATTTGCGAGTCTGTGTACATTGATGCAAGTAAAGGCTCCAATGAAGAAGTTTGAATCAACGACTTCTTAGGAGACCTTGGAGTTGTTCCAAGTAACAAAGAGCCATTATAGACATTATGTGATAACAAAGGTACAATCGCCTTGACTAAATATCTTAGGGATAATAGAAGGTCTACACACATAATGAGGAAGTTCCATTACATTCGAGACAGAGTTGAGGATGGAAATCTAGTTGTGAAGTGATTATCATTAGCAGAGAACCCAACTGATCCGTTCACAAAAGGGTGACCAAAGAGAGGCATAGTATGCATGGTAGGAGAATAGGAATGAAATATGATGTAAAGTTTAGTATTTAGTTGATTACTTGAAACATTTAGATCAAAGAACAAATTTTGTTATTGTTTTGGTAATTAAGTAATGAAGATTTATTTATATTCAAGTGTGTTACCATTTACAATAAAATTTATATCGTCTTTCATTTTTACATGTTTACATTCCCACTTCCACAATATTAATTTACTCAAAATCCACAATCATTCATACTCTTGGGAGTGAGTATTGAGTTAAGATTATCATGAAGTGTTAGTAGATTGCCTATAGAAATTAGACACAACATGGAGATTACGACTAAAGTTCATATGTGCTTAGTAGAGATTTAAGTATTGGAAAAACCCAGGCTCAGAGAGATCACTTCATGGATTCAATCATGAGTAAGTATGAGATGATAATATATTTTAATCTTAAAACAGAGAGACATTTGAGTTATTTGGATATGAGTTGGTTGTGTAATAGTATTATTCTAATGTTATACATAACTGGTGGTCATAATGCATAGGTCAATGCATAATTTGGCTCATAGACAAAAGTTGTGTAGTAAAAGTTTATTTTTTCCCTTTTACCAAAAGTGAAAGCAGATATCATGGTCCCCTCTGTGAGTTGATGATTATATTCATGTGCTAGTCCTAGCCCAAACTAAATTGATGTGTTTGATTAATAGTCAAATTTGTTCGTCATAAATTGGAAATCGAGAAACATACTGATGGACTGTTGGTTGATTCATAATCCATGGCTCAGTCCATACTGATATCTTGAAAGAAACAAAGGAATAAACTATCAATTATATAAGGGTTAATTCTTTATTAGATCACATTTCATAAGTTGTTGTGGAAATAACACTTTCTTGGTTATTCGAAGTCTATCCGACCAATAGTAGTTGATGAATTTGATGGGTTTCGAGCCTCATTAGATCAAACATAGGGCATAAGAAAAAATAAACAAATCTGATCTAAACTTGAAATTTGAAGGATCTAAACTCACTAATCTACGCAACTTATTAGAACTCTATAGATAGAAAACATACGTTTGACTTCTTAGTTGGTTTCTTCTTTTTCCAAGCTAGTGGATTGGACTAGAACCCAAAAGAGAGTTCATCTTCTATGATCACACCAAAGATGTAAAAAAAATAGATCCAATCAATCCCCTAAGTTACAGCTTCAAAGAAAATCAAAATCTCGATTACGTTCTTCAATCATGACGCAGGGATCAAATGGCCATGACGTGAGAACGACGATTTGGGATTCTTTATGTTTTTGAGGATTCTGAACTTTGGTAGCTTAGAGGTGTATTTTTCAAGTGTTAAAATCGGATTTGGAGCCTTCTATATATAGGGAGGTGATTTGAAACCATAGAGATAAATACCAAATATAATACTAATTATCTATGGTATTCAAATCATTCTGGAAAATCCATATTCCATTTATATACTATTAGTTAATTGAACTATTAATTAATTAACAAAAAAAGTTCCTCAAATAAATATATTTTCAGATCTGCTTCATTTTTGTTCTTGTGTGTAATCCAAAAGGTCACTCCCATTTATAGTAATATTATTGGGCTTTGTTATGGATATGGTCACTAATATCCATCAACTCCCACTTACACTTAGACATCAACAATTGACCAGTCTAATACTTACTAGGAACAACAATGAGTAGCAGTCCAATGCAACTACTTTACTTATAGCAACTTTGCTATAAACAACCCTAAGACTAGACAAAACTGCAAATTTAGTCCTTGTGGTTTGCAAAAAACTTTGGATAGGGTCCAAAAAGTTTCCGACTTGCATGGAAGGTCCAAAATCAAGGTTTTTCTGAGTTTTTGGTCCAAAAAAACTTGAAATGACGGTTATACCCTTTTAATTTCTTTTTTATATTTTTTTTAATTTTTCAAATACTATTTTAATTTACAAATAAAAAGAAAAGAAATTAATTATCCCCAACACACACACATACTCTCTCTCTCTCTCTCTCTCTCTCTCTCTCTCTCTCTCTCTCGGAAACGCAAAGTGAAAGGGGACATCCTTCTTAGTTCTTCATTCATCCCCCATCTGATGCGAACCCTAAACCTTAAATCGATCTATGTATATATACGACTAACTAGATGAAATCCTTTTCATATCTTCATCTCAAACCAAAATTATACAGATAGATATAGCGATATGTATTTAAATCGAATTTCTTTTGATCTGGAAAAAGAAAAGGATGATCAATATGTATGAACAACAACAAGAATGAAGACAAAAAAATACATTAAATCCAGAAATCGACATCAATCCACATTCAACGAATCCACACATATATGGGTTGCTCTGATGAATGCTTTGAGGATAGTTTGATGGGCGGTTGATGCTCCTCCACCACCAGGATCACCGAAGCTTGGATCTGAAGTTGTTGATGTGTCGTCAGTAGTGCTCGTCGATACAACATGTCCAGGTGCCTTAAATCGCTTGATGGACAGATCAAACCAGAAAGCCCTAAAGGAAGAACGATGAAGAAGACCCGATTTTCAATCTCAGAATTGATATTGATTTGAAGTTTTTAAGAACCAAGATGTGCCCCCTTTCTTTCCCCTCCACACAGGTCCAATAACAATGTTTATTCTCCAAGAAACGTGAAGAACCGATGAATTGGGTCTTCTCCACCTGCAATTTGTGTTCATGTTGAAGGTGGATGAAGATCTGTTATGTTTTTCGGAAAAACCCTAGCATCCGACGCCACCAACCTTTGATCTGTAAGGAATCGGGTCTTCTTCATCTAATGTTTTCCCTTTTTCTTTTCCTAATTGTCAAGTTAAATATAGAAGGGGAAAAAGACGTTGAAGAAGGGAAACAAAGAACGATAAAACCATGGTGCAGAGAGAGAGAGAGAGAGAGAGAGAGAGAATGTGTGTGTTGGGGATAATTAATTTCTTTTCTTTTTATTTGTAAATTAAAATAGTATTTGAAAAATTAAAAAAAATATAAAAAGAAATTAAAATGGTATAACCGTCATTTCAAGTTTTTTTGGACCAAAAACTCAGAAAAACCTTGATTTTGGACCTTCCATGTAAGTCGGAAACTTTTTGGACCCTATCCAAAGTTTTTTGAAAACCACAAGGACTAAATTTGTAGTTTTGTCCTAAGACTAATAACTTCAAATTCCTTTGATCTTCATGATATTCTATTATGAACTAGAGACATGGATCAATAATCAATCTCATGGTTCAAGATTATGTTTCCCGATACTGAGTTGTGGTGACCTTTCAGATTGATTGTGAATCTATTCAACTCAGTCCCAGCTTGGCCAAGCATTTGTCATCAACACCAAATCAACGAAGCCCCTGTAGATATCAACTTATCCATTTTTGACAGAAGGATCAAGTAAACTTTGACTACATAGGTTAGTACTATTCCTCATGCAATACCTAGCCAAACCCTATATAGATGCCAGTTACGAACAACGTTAAGGAAAAACCAAGATACAACAAATTGTAGGACAAAACCTCATGTATCTCTATTTGAAGAATATGAAAAATAGTCATCTTAATTTACTCATGACATGATCCATGAATTAATCTTTAAGCGTGGTTACTCCAATACTTAAAATATCCATTTTCATGTACTCATCAATATTGATCGTAGAACTTTTCTATATTCATCCCTATGAACAATCTATCAATACTATGACAACATTAATTCTCTACTATCTTCCAAGAATAGGATAGATTGTGGAAAGTTCGAAAAATAAATTATTCCGGATGGGGTTCTAAACATGAAAAAGTAGGAACACATATATTATTAACTAACATAGTAACTTATTATTAATATTTACCAAATCAAAAAATATCCAGTAGGTTCCAAAAAGAGATCAAACTACAAATTATGTTATCAAACTAATTCACTAGCAAATCTAATGCTAATAAACCTAGTATGAGCATTATGCTTAATCTGTGACAATGGTTTGGTAAGCGGGTCTGTAGGATTATCTTCAGGTGGAACTCGACTCACAATAATGTCTCCATCTTCAACTAGTTTCCTTATAATATGGAACTTTCTCTTAATATTCCTTGTGCGCTTGTGATCTCGAAGTTATTTAGTTAAGGCAACTGCACACTCATTATCACAGAAGATCTGAACTGGTTCAGATATGCTTGGAACAATACCTTACATTGATGAACTTCTTGATACACACTGTTTCTTTAGTTGCTTCACTGGCTGCAATATACGTCGACTCTATAGTTGAATAAATAATAGTCTCCTGCTTGGAACTTCTCCAAGTCACTGCTCCACCATTCTTTGTGAATACAAAACTCGACTGAGATATTGAGTCATCTCTGTTAGTTTGGAAACTTGCATCCACATATCCTCTAATACTTCACTCATATTGACCACCATAAACCAAGAACATTCTTTAGTCCTTCTAAGATACTTCAAATTGTTCTTGACTGTAGTACAATAACTTTCACTAGGATTTGTTAGGGTCGAAGTCTTGTTGTAAAGAGTCGAAGTGTATTTGCTTTAGTTCGTATGTAATGTATTTATTAAGTCATTTTATGTTCGAAGCGTAACTCCTAGACTTAGTATTTTTTGTACTATCGGTTTCCTATAAATAGGAACTGAACTTAGTGTTAGATAACTAGTTTTCCCTATATGTTGTCTACTTTTGTACTCTTGTTCATTTGAGAGTAATATGAGCTGAAACCATATTCTATTTACATTCGATGTTCTTGATTGATCTTTAGTTTGTTTAACTCCAATCCTATTCGATTTCTCGTTACAATTCCTCTTCATTTGGTATCTGAGCAGGAATCAAAATGCAATGATCTGATTTTTATTTTGAATCATCTGTTTTTGAGTCATTTCTCGTCTCAAAAAATTTCCGCGTTTTGGTTCTGAAAATCACGTCTGATCTACTGATTTGATTAGATTATGCATTTGAATTGTATAATCGAGTGATCGATTACAAGCTTCTAAGCAATTCATTTGATCAAATTTCAAATTCATCAAGTTTTCTAAATTTTCTTGTTTGTTCATCAATGGCAAACATCATCTTGAATACAATGACTTCTTATTCTCTTCTACTTGGATCATTAACAAAAATTCCGATGTTGATTCCAGAATACTACGATCAATGGGCGGATCGTATGGAAGACTATCTGAATGGCCTGGATGAGGAATTATGGAATTGGATCAAAGGAACAGTTCAACCTCCACTAAATGTTCAGAACATTGGTTCATCTGGAACAACTTCTACAGTTAACGATCAATCCACAAGATTGGAAAACAACGAGAAACATTGTATGAGAGAGACGAGAGGTGCATTGCCACCTGTTGTTTACAACTACATCCATGGTTGTAAAACTGCTAATGAAATCTGGATCATTCTCAAGGAGAAGTATCAGGGGAGTGAGAAGACGAAGATCAATTCAGTCAAGTAGTGTTTGGTAGAGCTGAAGGAGTTTAGAAAAAAGGAAAATGAAACAATCGAAGTTTATTATGATCGTCTGAATGAGCTGATTTACCGATGAAATAGGTATGGAATCACAAGGTCCTTAACGGAGTTCAATCTTACTTTTGTCATGGGAATTCGTAAGGAATGGAGGAGTGTGAGTATGATGATTAAAAATCAACAAAGTTTCGACAGTCATCTCTAAATGATTTGTACAACCAACTGAAAACATACGAAAGCGATGTTTCGGAAATGATGGAAGAGGCGAAACATAACATAGGAGGACCACTAGCTCTTGTTTCTAAAGTGTATGAGGTGGACACTATTGAAAAAGAGGGTTCGAATGAAGAAAGTTTTCTCATGAACTCTGATGATGAAGCTGTAGGTTTTTACTCGAACAATCGAGTTAAAAAGTTTTTCAAGAAGCCTTTTAATCCCAAATGGAAGCAAAGTGATGGAAAAGGAAGCTTCGTGAAGTGTGGTGTAGATGAGAAGAAGAAATTCGAAAAGTCCGAGAAGAATGATGAAAAAGGGAAAGAGTCAAAGACAAAGAAGAAATTGAAAGGTGATTCAGGAATAGATTGCCATTATTGCAATGGGGCGAACCATCTTGCGAACGACTGCCTGCTTCATCAGAAAAATGAGAAGAATAATAGAGTGAAGGACGAAGAGTACTACTCTAAAAAGCTTGAAGAGGTTCGTACGAAGGTAAGGGAATGTCCGTTGTGGCAAGAGGAGAAGATGGAACTTATCAGATCTGGTCATCTAGATCTGATGACGAAGAGATGAGGCATCCTACTCATGGTGCCATGTCCGTAAAGTTTGAGGATGGAGAAGAAGAAGAAGTGAGTGGTCGATGCTTCATGACAAATTGAAGTGACAAATCTCCAATGACAACAAAGGTACTTTCTGTTCTTGAGTCATTTAACATTCCATTACAAGCATATGATTATGAAATAATTGCTTTTGATGATAATGTTGCTTACTTTGATGCTATTCTTGTGTCTGCAAGTAACGAAGCTAAGAAACTTAATAATCAACTGCTAGAGACACAAAAGTTACTTGTCACGAAACGAAGTAGAGTAGAGTATCTAGAATTACAAATAAGGAACGTTAATATTGATAGGTAAAATCTAGATAACGATGTTAGGATGTGATGGGTTTTGGGCATTCTAACACTTCCTAAGTGTACATGCAACCCTAATAACCTTGGATCTATGTTCGACTAATTATCATGCAAAGTTGAATTCCAAGGTAATATGCCCGTCTAGCATACATGGGGAACAATTTTTAACTTGAATGAAAGATAAAATAACTTACCTTGTTGTTGCTTATGTTCCTTGAAACCTTGTGAGCCTAGCACCCCAAGTGTGATGCCTCAAATTCTTCACACAACACCAAATGCTCTTGGAAAGACTTTTGAGAGAATACACACTTCTTAAAATCGGCCTAGCCCTCTTGTCTCATATGTGTAGCCGATTTTGGTGGAGAATGGGACTCTTATATGGTGTTGACACATCTAGGGTTACACCATGTAAAACCTAATGTGTCATGACTCTTCATTTCCATGACCCATGGGTTTGTAACTCCCATGGAGCATCCTATGGGTGGAACCCAACTTGATAATCCATGGAGCCTCTTTAACCCACTATACAAGATATGGATGATTTACATAATCAACCCATATATTTAATTAGTTATGTTTTGATCACTTAATTAATTCTAAATTAATTCTTGATCAAACTAATCAAATAATATTATTAATATATTAGAACTTATAATATATTAATAATCTCCAAGTGTTATTTCTCTCATTTAGTCTATCCAATTGAATGGTGCCATGCAACCCAAATGGACCATGCCGGGTCGGGTCAAGTATTGACCAAAAATAGTTATGGACTTAGACACCTTATCCAACAGTCTCCCACTTGGATAAGTCTAATAACTATAACTCTAGTACTTCAGGAAACGACCGACAATCGTAGCTCTTTCAAGGTCTCTCGGAACTGAGAAGATGATGATATGCTATTTAAGATAAGTGATCATATAATCCTTTGTTCTAGATATCAGCCAGACAAATACATGGAACAATGTGTTACTTTTTGTCCAGCAGTTTGTTTCCCGATTTCCGATTTGTTTGACAAAGAACTTAATTGAACACATCAACTTAGTTCTGACCGGGCCCGATACATAGGTCAAAACAAAATCATCGAGGGGCCCAAATATCAGCTTCTAATCCAAGAAGGAACAAATAAACTTCGAATCATATGTTTGTTCTACCAGTCATTGAATTATACACAAAAGCACGTTTTATAACATCGAGTTACCAATGCGTTTTCGTACAATCAATGCATAACCAAATCGTAAGTAACAAATTATATCTCTAGGTTTGAAGACTTATATGATGTTACCGTCTCACGATCACTCGAGATAAATTCCATGAAGTGACTCCAGTGAGCGTGGGTTGAGTCCAATGCTCAGAACTTATGAGCACTCATGATTGTTGTAGCCATGTCCAACACCTTAGACCACTGCAACCAATCATGAGAGTCTTGATTCATACCTACTACCGACACATGACTGACTGTGGAGGTTTGAATAATATGACATACCAAACATAATTATTCTGGAAGTCAAAACATGCAAAAGAAATATATTAAACGATCGACAAAAGATAGCAATACTTTACTCATAAATAAAACACCTTTTATTCATCATCTAATGTCAATTACACTTTACAAATTTCGAGCTTATCTAACTACTAAATCTAATATCATCCTTCATTTCTATGCTCCGAGCATGCTGGAGATGCTTAACCCGAGTCAGTCCCTTCGTGAGGGGATCTGCTGGATTCTCATCTGATGATACCCTCTTTGACACGAGGAGTCCTTCTTCTATTCGATGTATGATAAAATGGTATTTTCTGTTGATGTGTATGGATCTCCCGTGATCCCTTGGTTCCTTGGCTAAGGCAACAACGCTTTCACTATCACATAAAATTTCCATTGGCTCTTTAATAGCTGGTACAACTCCAAGGTCTCCAATGAAGTTCTTCAGCTATATCGCCTCCTTTGTTTCCTCGCTAGCTGCAATATACTCTAATTCACAAGTTGAATCAGCCACTGTCTCTTGCTTGGAACTTTTCCAAGAAATTGCTCCTCCGTTTAGGGTAAAAACCCAGCCTGACTGAGAGCGGAAATTATCCCTATCAGTCTGAAAGCTAGCATCACTATACCCTACAACCCTCAAGTCATCACTCCCACCGAGGGTAAGGACCCAATCCTTAGTCCTCCGTTGGTACTTGAGGATATTCTTTACCGCAGTCCAGTGTGCCTTGCCAGGGTTCCCCTGATACCTGCTAACCATGCTCAGGGAAAAGGCTACATCAGGTCGAGTACACGTCATAGCATACATGATCGATCCTACAACCGAAGCACAAGGTATTCGACTCATTTCTGCTATCTCAGCATCAGTACTAGGGCTTTGTGTCTTACTCAATCTGGCGTTACTCTGGATGGGTAACTCTCCTTTCTTGGAGTCCTGCACGCTGAATCTCTTCAGCACCTTATCCAAGTAGGTACTCTAACTAAGTCCAATTAGTCTTTTACTCCGGTCTCTCAAGATCCTTATCCCTAGAATATAGGCAGCTTCTCCTAGGTCCTTCATAGAGAAACACTTCCCAAGCCAAGACTTAACTTCCTGCAGAGTTGGGATGTCATTTCCGATGAGTAGTATGTCATCCACAAACAATACCAAAAAGCTTACTATACTCCCACTAGCCTTGACATATACACAAGATTCATCTTCACTCCTAGAAATGCCAAATTCCTTGACTTTCTCCTCAAAGTAAAGATTCCTTCTACGAGGTGCTAACTTTAACCCATAAATGGATTTTTCAAGCTTACACACTCTATTTGGGTACCCCGTACTGACAAAACCTTCTGGCTGACTCATGTAGACATCCTCAGCCAACTTTCCATTAAGGAAAGCGGTTTTGACATCCATTTGCCATATTTCATAGTCATGAAATGCAGCTATGGCTAACAGAACCCTCATAGACTTAATCTTGGCCACTGGAGAAAAAGTCTCATCATAATCAACTCCTGGAGTTTGTGAGAAACCCTTTGCAACCAGTCGTTCCTTATATGTGTGTACTTTACCATCCATGTCGGTCTTCTTCTTGAAGATCCATTTGCACCCTACTGTCTTACGACATGGTGCATTCTCAATCAAGTTCCAAACTTGATTGTCATACATGGACTGTATCTCGCTGTCCATTTCCTCTTTCAACTTGGCTGCCTCAGGGCCTGCCATGGCTTCCGCGTAACTGTTAGGTTCATCCAGACCTATCAGTGTCTCATCACTGATAAGTGTATCACCTTCTGCAGTAATATGGAATCCATAGTAATGCTCAGGTGCATTCCTAACCCTTATGGAACGCCTCAGAGGTACAGACTTGTCAATTGGCTCAACAAGAGTTTCCTTCTGAAGTTGAGTGGTAGGGTTTGATGTTCCTTCACTGGTTGACTCTTGAATTTCTTCAAGACCAACTTGCCTCCCACTGTTTCGAGGTTCGAGCTTATCATGAGTCTCGCGTCTCACGAAAAGAGGTAACCAAAGGATTGCTGTGGGTAGCCGATGAAAATAGACCTCTCGCTTCGAGGTTCGAGCTTATCATGAGTCTCGCGTCTCACGAAAGCCTCGCAACCCCAAATCTTGATGTGGTCTAGTTTGGGTACTTTACCAGTCCACATCTCTTGAGGAGTTTTGGCAACTTTCTTTGTAGGGACCAGATTAAGGATATGGGCGGCAGTCTCTAAGGCATACCCCCAAAATGAGATTGGTAGCGAAGCTCGACTCATCATGGAACGAACCATATCCAACAAGGTTCGATTACGCCTCTCAGCCACACCATTCAACTGCGGTGTCCTGGGAGGTGTCAATTATGAGACAATCCCACATTCCCTAAGATAGTCAAGAAACTCTGAACTAAGATACTCACCACCTCGATCGGATCGAAGCATCTTAATGTTCCTGCCCAATTGATTCTCAACTTCCTGTTTAAATTCCTTAAACTTTTTGAAAGTCTCTGACTTATGCTTGATTAAGTAGACATATCCATATCTACTGTAATCATCAGTAAAAGTCAAATAATAACGATTAGCATCCCTTGTGGCATGTTCCAAGGGCCCACACACATTCGTGTGTACAAGATCCAACAAACCTTCACCCCTCTCACAAGTACCTGTGAAGGGTGACTTTGTCATTTTGCCAAGTAAGCATGATTCGCAACTATGGGTGTAACCCAACTTGATAATCCATGGATCCTCTTTAGCCCACTATACAAGATATGGATGATTTACATAATCAACCCATATATTTAATTAGTTATGTTTTGATCACTTAATTAATTCTAAATTAATTCTTGATCAAACTAATCAAATAATATTATTAATATATTAGAACTTATAATATATTAATAATCTCCAAGTGTTATGTCTCTCATTTATTTTATCCAATTGCATGGTGCCATGCAACCCAAATGGACCATGCCGTGTCGAGTCAAGTACTGACCATAAATAGTTATGAACTTAGACACCTTATCCAACAGGATGTTATTTGCTCAACGAAAACGTCTATTGTAACTCAGTTAAGCGTTTGTATGCGAAATTAACTCCTTTATGTTGGGTAAGGTGTCCAAGTCCATAACTATTTCTGGTATGTACTTGACCCGATCCGGCATGGTCCATTTGGGTTGCATGGCACCATGCAAATGGATAGACTAAATGAGAGAAATAACACTTGTGGATTATTAATATATTATAAGTTCTAGTATATTAATAATATTATTTAATTATTTTGATCAAGAATCGATTTAGAATTAATTAAGTGATCGAAAGATAACTAATTAAATATATGGGTTGATTATGTAAATCATCCATAACTTGTATAGTGGGATACGAGGCTTCATGGATTATCAAGTTGGGTTCCACCCATAGGATGCTCCATGGGAGTTACAAACCCATGGGTCATGGAAATGAAGAGTCATGACACATTAGCGTTTACATGGTGTAACCCTAGATGTGTCAACACTATATAAAGAACATATTCTCCACCAAAATCGGCTACACATAAGAAACAAGAGGGCTAGGCTAATTTTAGAAGTGTGTATTCTCTTTAAAGTCATTCCAAAAGCATTTGGTGTTGTGTGAAGCATTTGAGGCATCACACTTGGGGTGCTATGCTCACAAGGTTTCAAGGATCATACGCAACAACAAGATACGTTATTCTATCTTCCATTCAAGTTAAAAATTGTTCCCCATGTATGCTAGATAGGAATATAACCTTGGAATTCAACTTTGCATGATTATTAGACATACATAGATCCAAGGTTATTAGGGTTGCATGTACACTTAGGAAGTGTTAGAATGCTCAAAACCCATCAGTGGTATCAGAGCCTAGGCTTCTTTGTTGATTTTTTGTGCAAACTGTTGAAACAAATCGTTTTTCTGTTTTCTGCTCGTATGAACTCGCCGAGTCCATGGGGGGACTCGACGAGTCTGTTCTTGCACTCAACGAGTAGAGGCTGCAGTTTTCAAAAATTCGACTTTTGTTCCTGGAAATGGACTAGAAACATTATCCTAAAATGTTTTGGTACTAGAAAACTTGTTTTAGCAGGTGTAATGTTTATGCTAATCCATTTGCAATGGAAATTATCAAAATTACAAAGTTTTAAGTGTAATTTTTGATTCTTGAAATGTTCATATTCATGTTCTTGAACTTATGAAGATTAGATGATCATAGGAATTGCTTGTAACCTTCATGGTAGTTTAATTCAAGATCATAAAGTGTTTTAATGGAGTCCATAACTTGTCCTCAAGTTATGGAAAACCAAAAGTCACACTTTTATTAAAGTCATTAAAAGAACACTAGATTTATAAAAATGAAGAGTCTTCATTTTTATTACTCAATTAAATTCATAAGTTATAAGAAATGAAAAGTTTTAAAAGTTTACTAAACTTGCCCTCAAGTTTTGGAACAAGTAAAGTCTTGATTAAAACTTTAGTTCCAACCCTTAGCATTTTAAAAGTTAAAATTCAACCCTTATACTTTATAGTATTATAAGTTAATAATATATATATATATATATATATATATATATATATATATATATATATATATATATATATATATATATATATATATATGTATGTATGTATGTATAAGATCAAGTCGTCTTACCGCTAGTATGCCTCATTCACGAAGCCGGTCTATAAGGGGGTATAAGGTTGTTGCCTATAAAATGACAACTTAATGGGTGTCCACTCTCACCCACCGCTTCCTTGATCGGTGGAGGGTCGTTAGCCGAACGGGTAGGATAAGGACTTATAAGTTCTCATTAAAATTATGATGAATATTATAAAGTAACTAAATGTTTTATTAAATTCTCAATCTTAGTTACTTTAGGAAAAATGTGAATAAGGTGCTAATCCATGAAATTACACTTTACACTTTGTTTAAGTCGTTGGTGGAGCGTGTGTGGTTTACCGGCACATCGATTGAGTGATAAACTTTAAGGGTACCAAGTGATTTGCATGGTTACTTCACCCTCGTTTTGTGATCCTCGGTATCCCAGTCACAAAACTAGGAGGACACACTCGAGATTGAAACATGCATTTGAAAAGTTCATTGAATCTCAAAAGAATCTAGGAATTTCTAAGAACCAATCAAAAACCTAATCATAAATATTTCGTTTTTCATGGTGGAAATTGGTGAATCGTCATTCACCTACCTTTCAAATATGTTATAGCTTAGATTACCGCACACCTCTTCTGAGTTATAATATATTGTGATTGGATCCTAGCCTTAATATTACATTTGGTTGTTTTATTAAGGACTCTCTTAATATCTAAACTAATCTTGTCCTTTTGTTTCAGATGTCTTCAAACAACGCTGCTTCTGGCTCTAATCCTAATGGCTCCTTTACCCTTATGAACTTATGTGGGAAAGTCACCTTTGATGGATCCAACTTTAAAGAATGGATCAGAAACATCAGGATGATTACTCGCTACGAGGACAAAGAATATGTCCTTGATAAGGAGCTTAAGGAGATTGATGAGACCACTGCAACTCCCCAGGAGATCGTTGACTTTCAGGCACATGAAAGGGATGCTACCAACGTGGCATGCATCATGATGGCCATGATGACAACGGAACTCCAAAAGTCCTATGAGGACTTCTACCCTTTTGAAATGCACCAGGATCTGATGGAAAGATACCATCAAAGTGCACGACAAGAGAGGTATGGAATCATCTGCTCCATGATAACAACCATGATGAAGGACGGGGAATCCGTCATGAGCCACATGCAGAAAATGCAAAGGTATGTGGATCGGCCGCTGAAGCTTAATGTGAACTTCCCTGAGGAGCTTGCAATAGATATCATTTTGCACTCCTTACCATCGTTCTATGATCAATTCCGCATGACATGTCACATTAATAAGGAAGAGGTCACACTCAACAAACTTCAGGGTCTTCTCAAGACCGCATAAATAGGTCTTATGGGGAAGTCGGTTGTTAACACTTCAACTCCAAACTCTGCTCCGGTTTTGGCAATCGGGAAAAGTCGAGGGAAGAAGAGAAAGAGCTCTTAAAAGGGTACCAAGGCTAGGACCCTTGATGGATCTTCTTCAAGTGGAACCAAGAAAGGTTTCGTCACTCCTTCTTCTGACCCAAAAGAGGCTGAATGTTTCTATTGCCATGAAAAGTCACATTAGAAGCGGAACTGCCCAAAGTACCAGCAAGATGTGAAGGATGGGAAAGTTAAACCTAACCATGCAGGTATTTACATTATCTTATCTAATAACTAACCCCATTCTAACTCTTGGGTCCTTGATATAGGTTGTGGTATTCATATCTGTTTTGATTTGTAAGGACTAAGAAGAAGTGAGAATGTGGAGCAAGGAAGAATAAACATAATCATGGTGAATAGGAAAGCTCTACCTGTCACCAATATTGGAGTTTATACTGTATAACTAAGTAGTTGGTTTACTTTAGATTTGAATAAATGTTGTTATTCACCAGAAATGGCATGAAATATTATTTCCTTTCATGCATTGTATAAACAAGGTTTTACCTTTTCATTTGATTATGAAGTTGGATCGATTAATGCTTTCTTTAATAATGTTCTTTGTTTTAAAGCATTACCTTGTGATGGTGTGTATGAAACTGTATCTGTGGTTGATAACATAGGAAATAATGTATTGTGTATTGATTCTGTTAATGATAATAACTTGGATAAAGCGTCATTATGGCATTGTCGTCTTGGACATATAAGCTAGAAACGCATAGGCCAACTCCAAAAGGATGGAGTCTTGGAGTCATTTGACCTAAGGTCAGATGATAGTTGTGAATCATGCTTACTTGAAAAAATGACAAATTCACCCTTCATAGGTTCTTGTGAGAGGGGTGATGGTTTGTTGGATCTTGTACACACGGATGTGTGTGGGCCCTTCAAACATGCTACAAGGGATGCTAATCGTTATTATTTGACTTTTATTGATGATTATAATAGATATGGATATGTCTACTTAATCAAGCATAAGTTAGAGACTTTTGAAAGGTTTAAAGAGTTTAAACATGAATTCGAGAATCAATTAGGCAGGAACATTAAGATGCTTCGATCCGATCGAGGTGGTGAGTATCTTAGTTCAGAGTTCCTCGACTATCTCAGGGAATGTGGGATTGTCTCACAATTGACACCTCCCAGGACACCGCAGTTGAATGGTGTGGCTGAGAGGTGTAATCAGACCTTTTTGGACATGGTTCGTTCCATGATGAGTCGAGCTTCGCTACCAATCTCATTTTGGGGGTATGCCTTAGAGACTTCCGCGCATATCCTTAATCCGGTCCCTACAAAGAAAGTTGCCAAAACTCCTAATGAGATGCGGACTGGTAAAGTACCCAAACTATACCACATCAAGATTTGGGGTTGCGAGGCTTTCGTGAGACACGAGACTCGTGATAAGCTCGAACCTCGAAGCGAGAGGTGTATTTTCATCGGCTACCCACAACAATCCTTTGGTTACCTTTTCTACCAACCTAGTGGAAAAGTGGTTTTTGTAGCTATGAGGGCGTTCTTTCGAGAGAGAGAGAGAGAGAGAGAGAGAGTTCATTAGCCAATGAAACAGTGGGAGAAATGTTTACCTATAAGAAATTCAAGAGTCAAGCGGTGAAGGAACTTCAAACCCTAGCATTCAACTTGAGGAGGAAACTCCTATTGAGCCAATTGACAAGTCTGTACCTCTAAGGCGTTCCACAAGGGTTAGGAATGCACCTGAGCATTACTATGGATTCCATATTACTGCGGAAGGTGATACACTTATCAATGAGGAGACACTGATAGGTCTGGATAAACCTAACAGTTACGCGGAAGCCATGGTAGGCCCTGAGTCATCCAAGTGGAAAGAGGCAATGGACAGCGAGATACAATCCATGTATGACAATCAAGTTTGGAACTTGGTTGAGAATGTATCAGGTCATAAGGCTGTAGGGTGCAAATGGATCTTCAAGGAGAAGACCGACATGGATGGTAATGTACACACTTATAAGGCACGACTGGTAGCAAAGGGTTTCTCACAAACTCCGGGAGTTGATTATGATGAGACCTTTTATCCAGTGGCCAAAATTAAGTCTATTAGGGTTCTGTTAGCCATAGCCACATTTCATGACTATGAAATATGGCAAATGGATGTCAAAACCGCTTTCCTTAATGGAAAGTTGGCTGATGAAGTTTACATGAGTTATCCAGAGGGTTTTGTCAACATATGGGTTAAAATCCATTTATGGGTTAAAGCAAGCACCTCACAGATGGAATCTTTGCTTTGATGAGTAAGTCAAGGAATTTGGCAGTGAAGATGAATCTTGTGTATATGTCAAGGCTAGTGGGAGTATAGTTAGCTTTTTAGTATTGTATGTGGATGACATACTACTTATAGGAAATGACATCCCAACTCTGCAGAAAGTTGAGTCCTGGCTTGGGAAGTGTTTCTCTATGAAGGACCTAGGAGAAGCTTCCTATATTCTAGGGATAAGGATCTTGAGAGACTGGAGTAAAAGTCTAATTAGACTTAGTGAGAGTACCTACTTGGATAAGGTGCTGAAGAGATTCCGCATGCAGGACTCCAAGAAAGGAGAGTTACCCATCCAGAGTAATGCCAGATTGAGTAAGACACAAAGCCCTAGTACTGAGGCTGAGATAGCAGAAATGAGTCGAGTACCTTATGCTTCGGCTGTAGGATCGATCATGTATGCTATGACGTGTACTCGACCTGATGTAGCCTTTGCCTTGAGCATGGTTAGCAGGTATCAAGGGAACCCTAGCAAGGCACACTGGACTGCGGTAAAGAATATCCTCAAGTACCTACGGAGGACTAAGGACTGGGTTCTTACCCTCGGTGGGAGTGATGACATGAGAGTTGCAGGGTATAGTGATGCTAGCTTTCAGACTAATAGGGATAATTTCCGCTCTCAGTCAGGCTGGATATTTACCCTAAACAGAGAAGCAATTTCATAGAAGAGTTCCAAGCAAGAGACAATGGCTGATTCAACTTGCGAATCAGATTATATAGCAGTTAGTGAGGTAGCAAAGGAGGTGATATTGTTGAAGAACCTCATTGGATACCTTGGAGTTGTACCAGCTATTAAGGAGCTAATGGAAATTTTCTATGATCATGAAAGTGATGTTGCCTTAGCCAAAAACCCAAGGGATCATGGGAGATCCAGACATATCGACAAAAAATACCATTTCATCAGACACCGAATAGAAGAAGGAGTCCTCGTGGCAAATAGGGTATCATCGGATGAGAATCCAGCAGAACCCCTCACGAAGGGACTGACTCGGGTTAAGCATCTCTAGCATGCTCGGAGCATAAGGCTGAAGGATGAAATTAGATTTAGTAGTTAGATAACCTTGAAATTTGTAAAGTGTAATTGATATTAGATGATGAATAAAAGGTGTTTTATTTATGAGTAAAGTGTTGCTATCTCTTGTCGATCGTTTACTATATTTCTTTTGCATGTTTTGACTTCCAGAATGATTATGTTTGGTATATCATATTATTCGAACCTCCATAGTCGACCATATGTCGGAAGTAGGTATGAATCAGGACTGTCATGATTGGTTGCAGAGGTCTAAGGTGTTGGACATGGCTACAACAATCATGAGTGCTCATAAGTTCAGAGCATTGGAATCAACCCATGCTCACTGGAATCACTTCATGGAATTTATCTCGAGTGATCGTGAGATGGTAATATCATATAAGTCTTCAAACCTAGAGATATGATTTGTTACTTATGAGTTGGTTATGCATTGATTGTATGAAAACGCATTGGTAACTCGATGTCATAAAACGTGCTCTTGTGTATAATTCAATGAGTGGTAGAACACACATATGAGTCAAAGTTTATCTTCTTCTTCTTGGATTAGAAGCTGATATCTGGGCCCCTCGATGATTTTGTTTTGACCTATCTACCGGGCCCGGTCAGAATTAAGTTTATGTGTTCAATTAAGTTCTTTGTCAAACAAATCGGAAATCAGGAAATAAACTGCTAGACAATAAGTAAGACATTGTTCCATGTATTTGTCCGGCTGATATCTAGAACAGAGGATTATATGATCACTTATCTTATGTGGTGTATCATCATCTTCTTAGTTCCGAGAGACCTTGACAGAGCTACGATTGTCGTTCGGTTCCTGAAGTATTACAGTTATAGTTATTAGACTTATCCAAGTGGGAGACTGTTGGATAAGGTGTCTAAGTCCATCACTATTTTTGGTATGTACTTGACCCGACCTGGCATAGTCCATTTGGGTTGCATGGCACCATGCAATTGGATAGACTAGATGAGAGAAATAACACTTGTGGATTATTTATATATTATAAGTTCTAATATATTAATAATATTATTTAATTTGTTTGATCAAGAATTAATTTAGAATTAATTAAGTGATCAAAAGATAACTAACTAAATATATGGGTTGATTATGTAAATCATCCATAACTTGTATAGTGGGCTAAGAGGCTCCATGGATTATCAAGTTGGGTTCCACCCATAGGATGCTCCATGGGAGTTACAAACCCATGGGTCATGGAAATGAAGAGTCATGACACATTATGGTTTACATGGTGTAACCCTAGATGTGTCAACACTATATAAAGAACATATTCTCCACCAAAATCAGCTACACATAAGAAACAAGAGGGCTAGGCCGATTTTAGAAGTGTGTATTCTCTCTAAAGTCATTCTAAATGCATTTGGTGTTGTGTGAAGCATTTGACGCATCATACTTGGGGTGCTAGGCTCACAAGGTTTCAAGGATCATAAGCAACAACAAGATATGTTATTCTATCTTCCATTCAAGTTAAAAATTGTTCCCCATGTATGCTAGATAGGAATATAACCTTGGAATTCAACTTTGCATGATTATTAGACAAACATAGATCCAAGGTTATTAGGGTTGCATGTACACTTAGGAAGTGTTAGAATGCTCAAAACCCATCACTTTACATCATTCATATGATATTAGCAAAGAACAACATCGTAAGTTGCTACCTTTTCTGGTCTTTGAAAGAGAAAAAGTTGATATCATCTCATATGATTGTGAAAATACCATAACTGATTTTAACAAAGTAGCAGATGATAGATTTACTTATGATATTGTTAAGATAGATGAATTTCTAAATGCTGATGAACTTGTTGAAATTGTGAATGAAAGTTTGACAAAAGATGAACAAGTGTAAATTTTGAAAAGAACTAAACATTCGAAACTTGACTCTCAATTCAATTTTGCTGATATTGATGATAACTCTGATAACATTAGTGAAATCAGTGAAATTGAAGAAGAGGAAAGTATTGATTGTTCTCAGTTATCTATCATTAATGTCACATCTAGGATCAAAGGTACATAAATTGTTACTGATTTGATGGTTGAAGATGACACTGGAAAACCCTCTACTTCAAATGTTTGTGACTTTGATGATATGGAGATACGAGATAGTCAAACGGATAGTAGTGATGATGAGGAGGACGAAGTTAAAGTTTTGTATGATAATAAGTCAGAGACTCTTCGAGAGACATTTTTCAAAAGAAAACCACCAAATACTTCTTTTCATTATCTAACAAATGTAATAGATAAATTTCCATCAACTAAGCATAAAAGTGATACAAATCAAAAGGTTGAAAATGTTCGAAAGATTGTCAACTTTCAAAATTTTAAGACAACTCACAACCATGTGAATGTTTGAAAATATGACAATGTTCAAAAATCAACACATTCTCAAATGAACGTCACATTCACTCCACAAAAACCAAATTTTCCAAATCCATCAGTTCATAAAGCAACAAAGGTTACGTACTCAAAATTTACTTCGGATGTGCAATCAATCAATCATTGGCTTGAGGGACAAGGGAAAAAGTTTCAATTAGGAAAGTTTTCTCATCAACAAATCTAAAATGCTTATGAAGAGTATTTGAATGAATCTTCAACTGGATGTTCATCTTCTCAAGATTTGAATATTCCGGTTCAGAGATGGCAACCAATCAACAAAGCTACACGAATTGAGAAGCCTGAGGTGAAATCAAATGAAAGTCCAAAACTATTGAAAAATTATGTTTTGATAACTTTAACTGATGATGTTGACTTAATTGATAGTATAAAAATGAAAGTTCTGTAACAACCCGTTATTTCCGGGCATTATAAATCGAGTCTTGTAACCTCTTTGGAATGTAATGGGAATATCATCGATAAATGAATTATTCAAAATCTCTGACTGGAGTACACTATGTAGTAGATATCGTCTTAAGGTTTCCAAATATATAAAGAACACAAAAATCCGAGTTATGACGAAGAAGTTATGACCATTCTAAGATTTCCGACAAAAAACCGACAACACCGATTAAACGGAAAACGCAAAGTTTCAATATGATAGCATTTAGCCTTAGGTATCTAAATGAAAGTTATAGATAACATTAAACCGTGAGCGTACACAAAAAGAACGTCCAAATCTGACTTCATATGAGGAAGTTATGATTTCTCCAAGATCCGAATATAGCAGTAGACAGCTAAAAACTCGAATCGGAGATCGAGCGACTTTTGGCCGGAATGACCTAAACGAGAATCGAAGGTCTCGACAATGGTATTTCAGCGGTAAAAAGTCTGGCAAAAACCGACATCAGATAAAGAAGTTATGAATTTTCAAAGAAATTCCTTAAACACGTTGAGTTATAAAATAAATAATAAAAATAATTTCGGAATTTGCCAATGGAGTCTAAACGAAAGTTGTAGAGCGTAGTCTCACCTACGCGTGGATATAAAGACCATCGAAAACGGAGTTCGTATGAAGAGGATATGAATTTTTGAAGTTATTAAATAAATTATATATTTATTTAAATCAAAATTTCGGACCTTATCCGAAGAGGAGTCAGCGTCCTCATCCGGGTACTCGCTGCGTACCCCTGTACGCCCCGCGTACCCGAGAGACTTGGCCTCTGATCGACCACGTCGCCCTATCCGAGCCATCCGACCCGTCCGAAGTACCCGACCCGTCCGACCCGCTGTCCCGTCCGACCCGCCGTCCCATCCGACCCGCGTACCCAGCAACTCGTCCCATCCGAAGCCGAGGCAGTCGAGGCTTCGGTCATGCATGACGTACGCGTACGAGCTACGTACGGGCGTACGCCCCGCGTTCGGAGGCGGTTCAGCCTTCCTATAAATAGGATGCGAGGGCTTCCGAGAAAAATCCTCATTTCTCTCCTCTCTCTCACAATCTTGCCTCGTTTTCCGTGCCTGTTCAAACCCGAAGCTCTGGTCTTTTTGCTCTAGTCCCGAGGGTCGATTTTACTCCCGAGATTCCCGAGAATCCCGAGGAAAATCCGTTTCCCGAGACGAAACTCTGTCCGGTTTTCCATCTCGCTATCTTCAAACTATCAGGTGAGTTCATACCCCTGCGAGCACACTTTAAATGCGTTTTTAAATGCTTTTTATACTCTTTTAGGGGGGGAATACAAGTAAACACACGACTAAAATCGTGTGAAACATCGATCTTTTTATATACTTTTCATACTGTTGTCTTAACTGTCTTATGAGGTCATTATCATGCAAAACGCCTCACAACACAACTTTACCCTCTTGGGATACAATATGTTTATAAATAAAAATATGTTTTATTTATACGTTTGCAAACAAATACATCATATCAAGGGTAACATTCTTTACTAAATCATTTTATGCATTCAAAGAACTTATGATTTATGCTTTGTCAAACATTGTGAAAAAGGATAAACTTTGCATACAAACTACTACTTTAATACAAACTTAGTTGAGAATCCATGAGACGTGTACATCTTCAAACACTGCCTTTTTTATAAAAGGTATCGCTACAAGTCCTGTCTATAACCAGAGTCTCCCGTTCGGAGAACGTGTCAAATGTGTATAGATCTATACGGGAAGTCATGATCCCGCACCCTGACTGTTAGCTACAGTCCGTCTTTTGGGGTGACAGTTGTCATAACGCTATAACGCCTGAAGAACGTCGCTACAGGCATATTATGTTTAGTATGGTTATAAAACTCATCGGATATACAATTATTATGGTATTATGCTTTTATGAATGAGTAGCTATTAAAACTATTCTTCATCTAACAAGTGCGAATCTTCGTATAGCTTTACTATGTAAAACTATGACACAACTTACAAGCACGTCGTTTGCTTGCGATTTTCGGTCTTAGAGACTGCCAGTTATGTCAGGAAAATAAGGGTTTTTCCTGTATACAAACCAAACAACTAATAGGAAAATAAGGGATTTTCTCGGTACAATTAGTTGCAACTTATATCACGAACATTCATATGCATTTCATACTTTTATAAGAAAATAAGGGTTTTTCTTGGAAAACACAACGCATCATATCTCAACTATTAGGGAAAATATGGGATTTTCTGGATCTAATACATTCATTTTCAACACACGAATCATAACTCATTACAATTGAAATACTACATTTTCTGGAAAACATACAAACACTTTCGAATGGCATACATTTTCTGAAAACACCACTTATAAACTCACCAACTTAAATGTTGACACTTTTTTTCTTTGAAATAACTTGTATTATCAGGAAACCGCTAGACCAGGTAGCAACTACTTCTGAAGACTAACGCGCTGGCGTTAGTAACATATTTTGGATCACCATTTTGTATTTGATTTCTTTTGCAAACATGTAACATATACAATCATGTAAACTTTTCAAATATATTTATATTATGGTGGTGTGTACTTTCCTTTCTATGAACTGTTATGATACTGAATATGACGTCCTCCACCCCCGAACGTTTCCGCCGTTCTGGTTTGGGGGTGTGACAAGTTCGAACTTGGGTTGTGAGTTCTAAATTTCATTCATTGTTTCAAGCTAATAACCAAGGACCCAAAAAGCCTTGGGTACATAAATTTTTTAATTAAATGCAGATATTGTGTGACAAGCAATATGATGAGAAATGGTACATTGATAGTGGTTGCTCTCGTCACATGACTGGAAGAAAGGAGAATTTAATAGATTTTCGAAGTCTTGAAAATGCTAGAGTTGTGAAGTTTGGAAATAATCACAAATGTCAAGTCAAAGGTTATGGCAAAGTAACAAACGGAAAATTCACAGTGAATCAAGTTGCTTATGTGGAAGGTCTTTAACATAATTTGATAAGTGTTTCGCAACTAGTTGTGGGCACTGGGAATCAAGTTGTGTTTAATGAATAAGGAAGCATAATATCAAAAGTTGAAACGAATGAAGTGTTGTTAAAGTCGAAACGATATGGATATATGTTCATGCATGATATTAAACCAATTGTGGGCAAACCATCTGTTTGTCTACTTTCGAAAGCTTCAAATGATGTTAGCTGGTTGTGGCATGGGCGTTTATCACATCTTAACTTTCGAAACTTGAATAAGCTGGTTACAGAAGACTTACTTCGTGGTTTACATGTGCTAAAATTTGACAATAATCCTCTTTGTGCAGCTTGCGAACAAGCAAAACAACATCGTAAAGGACATCCAATCATCATAGATTCGAAAATTGTTGAACTGTTGGAACTTCTTGACATTGATCTTTGTAGACCATCAACCGTTGAAACAATCAACAAGAAATGGTATATTATGGTTATAGTTGATGATTTTTCACGATTCACTTGGGTATATTTTCTCAGGTTAAAATCTGAAGTTGCTCAAACAATGATCGAATTTATCAAGAAAATAGAGATGATTCTGAAAACGTGTGACAACCCGAAATTTCCATTCGGTCAAACCCTAAAAGTCAACCACTTCGTAACATAAGTCAATGTAATTATTTCTTATTTTTAAGAAATATAAAGTTCGTTTGATTATTTTAATATTATTTTTAAGCGAACGGGTGAAAGAAAGTGTCGTCTCGGGTTTTGATATTTGAAAACCGCAAACACCTCGCGTAGTAGAAACACCCGGCCAAACTTTTATGTTTGGGTTGAAAAATCATCCAAAAATCGTGAACTCATACCTATGTATGAGTTTACTCCCCAAAAATTAGTCATTTGTGTTTACTCCCCAAAAGTCAAAAAGAGTAAACTCCAAAATATCCTCTCAAGTATCATCCAAGTTTTTATTCCAAATCTTCAAAGTTGTAAGTGTTTCTAGCCTTTCAAGTTAGTATATCACTTAATCTAGTGATTTTACATCCTTTAATCCATCCATTTTTGTGTTTTGATTAGTTTTTCCAAAACACCAAGAACACCAAAAACATACACTAGTGTTCTTGGACTTAAAGTTCATTTCAAGCTTCCACAATGTAAGTACTTCTATCCTAGAGTCATTTTAAGCTAGCTATACATGTTTATACCAAGGAAAAGTCCCAAGAACACCAAGAGCAAGGTGTTCACGGTTTTGGGAGGCTCCCAAAACCGTAAACACCAAATATGGTGCCTTAGGGTGCTTTAGGGTGTTTAGATGCTTCTTTATGCCTTAAGAACTTGTATAGATCCACCCTTGATGAGTTTATCACCAAAAAAATCACCAAAACCTTCCATTTTCATGTGTTTACGGTTTAGGGATGTCCTTAAACCGTAAACATCCCAAAAAGTGTGTAAATGTCCATTAAAAGTCCCATGGTTGTTCGTTATGGCTAAATCTAACCTAGACTAGTGCCATGATTGAGCGAAGGACTTAAAAACCCCAAATACCATAAACATAGGAGTTTAAGGTAGTAAACTCATGAGTTTAAGGTAGTAAACTCATGAGAAATGGTCCTTAGACCGTAAACTCCATTTAGGAGTGTTTTGATGCCACACAACACTTCCTAAGTCTAATTCATGAAGTAGGAATGCTTGGAATAGCCTAGAAGACTTCAAATCACCAAATGGTCAAAAGGTTAGGAGTTTACGACCGTAAACTCAAGAGTTTACGACCATAAACTCAAGGGGTGTTGATCCTTAGGGAGTAAACTCATTTCAAGAGTGTTCCTCGAACCCCAAACACACTAGCCTTTCCCTACAACACTTAGATGCAACCCTTGATACTTATAACACTTGTGTAAAGTGTTTAGCATGTCCTAGAGTGTCTTAACTTTGTTTAATTAGTTGTTTAAAGACTAACTGTGTATATACATATATCCTTATATGTTATTAGGATCTTTGTGCGTGTCTAAGTCTTCACTTGACACCAAGCACTTATCCGACACTTCCTTCCGATCCACTTACTACAGGTGAATTCATACCCCTTAATCAATGTTTTAAATGTTTTTAAATGTTTTATGGGGGGATACAAGTAGAATTATGCTAGTTATTATATCAATCACATGTGATTAATAAGTAGAATTATGCTAGTTATTATATCAATCACATGTGATTAATATGCAACATTCAAATGATTTACTACACATTAACCGTTTTACCAAACAGATTCTTCAAATGATTTTTCTTAAATGTTTTATATGTTTCAAAATCCTTATTAAACTGTTCATTACACACTGTATGATCCTTTTTCAAACCATTTTACTTCGATTTGTTTTACTCCAAGCTGTTATCAAATCGTTTTACTTCAAACTGTTTTTACTTCAAACTGTTTTATTGATTGACATCAAGTCAATATTTTCTTAGATAATAATTATGTTCAAAGATTTTACAAAACTTATTTTATGCTTTTGATATTATAAATTGCATGCTTATATATGTATAGTTATATAATAAATGTTGAAAGGACTTAGGAAGGCTATCCACCCTATTTCCTTTTCTTCGATTTGGACGTGGTCTGGTGGGATATCGGGTATCCATCCGAAGGTCATTTAAATATTAGTTATATATCATTTGTACATATATAGTCATAAAGGTCCTTCCAGTTCATCCAATGCCCTTGGGTAGCAAGGGTATACATCCATGTCCATTCGTACCAGTTAGGTTACTAGTAAACTACCATATGGGTAGTTTAGGAATATATTAGAACTATTACTAGAACACGATATCACACAACGAGTCAGTTCATTCATGAGTCAATACTTTCTAGAACATTATAGTAAATTACTATACTTGCTAGATAGAGAGAGCACACTTTATAGCTAGAACAATACAGTACATTACTATACTATTACATAGATAAGTTTACATGGTCACACTTTCATGAGTACAATTACATGGTCGCACTTACATGAGTACAATTACATGGTCACACTTACATGATTTCAATTACATGGTCACACTTACATGAGTACAATTACATGGTCACACTTATATGAGTACAATTACATGATTACACTTACACGAGTAAACTTACATGTACATAGAACATATGTCACTAGGTGCTATAGCATGGACCCAGTTCAGGATCTAACTATACTGATGAATCACAACGTAATTGTGATAGTTATATCGAGTATACATGGTCATAGTAATGTGGATGCTCACGGCTTGCATACATGCAGGGGTCGTGGGTAGGTCCCAAAATCCCTTTGATAGGGGAGTGTATAGCCTGGGATCTAGACATCACATTATACCTTATCCCTCAAATAAGGCAGCTGAGTACCGATGTAGTTAGTTGTTACAAATGCTACAGTACTTACAAGATTACCCTAGATTTTAGGTAATTGGTACGGTCGTAGTTCGGCACTACACCATAGTACTATCTCATTCTCCCACTACATCCAGAGCAGTTAGGTCTTGGTAGAAGACTACATCCAGAGTAGTTAGGTCTTGGTGGAAGACTACATCCAGAGCAGTTAGGTCTTGGTAGAAGACTACATTCCAGAGCAGTTAGGTCTTGGTAGAAGACTACATCCAGAGCAGTTAAGTCTTGGTAGAAGACACTCTTATATATTAGTAGGAATCATAGGGATTTCTAGGGTTTTTCAACGTTTTACAGTTATTTTACATACATTCCTAATACTTAAAATCATTACTCATACAAATTCTTACATACAAATTAATACACTAAAATCTTATGATCTCACCAGCTTTAAAGCTGATACTCTCTTTCAAAATAACTTGTATCCTCAGGTCAAACATAGACAAGTACCGATGTAAGGTTTAGAGAAGATGGAGCTCGTTCAAGACCCATCTTTCATTTTGATTTATGCTTTAGTGTTTATCAAAATTTGACAGAATACACTTGTATAATAATTCTATTATTAATGCAATGGATGATGTTGTTGCTTGTTTACTACTTTACATTGTTGTGATACTGTACATGACGTCCTCCACCCCAGAACGTTTCCGCCGTTCTTGGTTTTGAGGTGTGACAGATTGGTATCAGAGCATTGTTTATAGTGAATTAAGTATATCAACCCATAAAAAATATACTAACTATAAATACATAAGGGATTAAAAATACTCTGACCAAGAGTTTATACTTTAAATAATAAAATATTTAATTAGTATACGTGCCTGCATTCATACTAAAATCAGCTTCACTAGGACAGTACAAAAGAATTACGATTGTTGGACAACGCAAGTGGGCTTAGAGACATAGGGTCAAAACTGGGAAGATATAGCCTGATCACCTATATTATCCGAGGGTTGACTAGCATGTGCGTAAGTTTAATTGTGTGGTTGCAACAATGCTAAAATCTTACCAACCCTACCACAACGAGAACAGTAGAACATAACATTAAACTTAAAATACTATAGGAGTATTTGGTGTTACTATAACTACTTCATACTTGAGAACTAAAACAGGATCTTCATTACTAAGTTGATAGTTGCTAAGTGGATACACTAAGGCTATATGTAATTAGGATGTTATAGACTTAGAATCTGTGAAAATTTTACTTTACCCCTATTATGTGTGAATTTGGAGTTAAGGTCACTTATTCGAAGGCCTATCCTGTTTCGATTACATATAACCGGTATGCACTTCACAAATAGCGATGCAACTAATGAATATTTTGTAAATAATTATCTAGATAGTTCGTCTAATAAGTATTCTCTTACCTCAATTCTCGCATAGATAACATGGCTGGACTCCATCCCCACGACAACCTGTACCTTCCGAATGAGGTCATTGCCGGATGGTTTGAAGAAGAGCCAGATAATGATCATCCTATCCCTATGAATGATCACCATGATGAAGACCTTTCGGATGGTGCTAACTCCAAACCCGAGGTTGAAGATCTACCCCATGCAGCTCCTGTTCCAATTCCTAACCCTCGTCCGGCTTTTCATGGCCCAACGCCTCCATGGGTGGAATGTTTGGAAACATGGAGCAAAGTTCAAGATCAACCTATGCCATTTAATGGAGACCGAAGCTTCTACAACGTGAGTGAAGGGAGCTCAACAGATAGAGTTCTACCCATTCTGATCCGTAGAGTTTCCCGAAACGAAAGTCAGGGCATGACAACCCTACAACGTACCGCAAAAGTTGATACATATGGAGGAATGCATATGCTTCACACCAGTCGGCTTGAACGTGCTTGTGAGAGTTCTGAGAGAGACCATGAACCTTTACTGAAAGCACTAGCTGAAACTCGAGCCGGAGTCATAGAGCTCCGAGTACGCCAAAGGGTGTACGAAAGATACCTTCTCGATATGGAACGACAACTGGCTGAACTGAGAGTTCACCAGAGGGATGACCGTCGTCAGGAGTAGATGCTTTACTTTATCTTCCTGGTTAAATGAAATCGTTTTTCTGTCTATGCCCGAGAGGTGATGAGTCGACCTCTGAGGGTTTCCATAGCTAATGAGAAAGCGGTATATGCCACCGACGTGATTCGAGGATGTGTGCTCGAGATTTTTGGTGTCGATTTTCCTATAGACCTAGTTCTTATCGCTATGGGAGATGTCTGTGTCATCGTGGGCATGGACTGGTTGAGTAAGTTTGGAGTGGTCATTGACTACGAGAGACAGCTGGTGACTATGCGAGACCCTAATGGGGAAGTGCTTACGGTGTATGGCGAGGGGAGCCGGTGTGGGTCAGCGTTTTGTTCGGCTGCCAGGGCGAGGCAGAGTTTGCAGCAGGGCTGCAGTGGATTCATAGCCTATGTGATGGACGCACGAGTGGCCACTGGGAGGCCAAGTTCAGTTGATGAGGTTTCGGTAGTGCGTGAGTTCCCGGATGTTTTTCCCGAGGAACTGTCGGGCGTGCCTCCGGAAAGACAAGTGGAGTTCCGTATTGACTTGATTCCGGGAGCAGCACCTATCGCCAAGGCGCCTTATCGCCTCGCGCCGCCGGAGATGCAGGAGTTATCCTCGCAGCTTCAGGAGCTATTGGGGAAGGGGTTTATTCGACCGAGTAGCTCGCCTTGGGGAGCACCGATCTTTTTTGTCAAGAAGAAAGATGGTTCGCACTGGATGTGTATCAATTACCGGGAGTTGAACAAGTTGACGGTCAAGAACCGGTATCTGTTACCTAGGATCGATGATCTATTCGATCAGTTGCAGGGGGCATCTTGGTTCTCCAAGATAGACTTGAGGTCGGGTTATCATCAGATGAGGGTTCGGGATGAAGATATCCAGAAGACTGCATTCAGAACTCGTTATGGACATTACGAGTTTGTGGTGATGCCTTTTGGGCTCACCAATGCCCCAGCTGCGTTCATGGATCTCATGAACAGGGTGTGCAGGCCGATGCTGGATCGGTCGGTGATCGTATTCATTGATGATATTTTGGTATATTCTAGGTCTAGAGATCAGCATGAGGAGCATTTGAGGGAGATCCTTGGAGTTCTGAGATCCGAGAGAGTGTATGTCAAATTCTCAAAGTGTGAGTTCTGGTTACGAGAGGTCCAGTTCCTAGGACACCTTGTTAACCAGGAAGGGATATTGGTCGATTCGGCCAAGATTGAGGCAGTGATGAGATGGGAGGTGCCGAGATCACCCACTGAGATCAGGAGCTTTCTAGGATTGGCCGGCTATTATCGGAGGTTTATTAGGGATTTCTCCAAGATCGCCGTGCCACTTACCAAGATGACCCGGAAGGATGTTGCATTTTCATGGGGTCCGGAGCAGTAGTCCTTGTGACAACCCGAAATTTCCATTCTGTACAAACCATTTGAAGCCAATAGAAGTAGAACAGTTACAGTGAAAATTCAGATTTCGAGTATAAGTTTGTCAGTTTTTCAGGATTTACATTTAAGGAGATATCAGGAGAGTGGATGCACTAGGGTTTTGTGCAACACTATTATTCCAATACTCTAGGATATTAGAGTTCATTCCGGGAATAAAAATATTTTCTGCCAAAAATATCTCAGGACTATAAATAGAATTCTGAACCAAATTCATTCATTATTCGCATTTCCAACTAGAGAAAAGCCATTTTCTCTCTCACGGATCTTTGGGTTTTTATCCCAAATCGTGAGTACACTTCTCTAGTTGTCTTATAATGCTTATTATGTGCTTAATAACTTAGATTACATATCAAATCTGTGAGATTCGGGAGTTTACCGCCCAAGAACGTTCTTGGAGAGTAAACTCCAAAATGAGGCTTAAATGCTACCTAATCTTTTCCCCATGATAAGTAACAAACTTAGGCTTATTAATAAATGTATTTAGGACTAGAAAAAAATCCAAAACCCCAAGATTTGGGAATTTACCGCCCAAGAACACATGGGGAGTAAACTCCATTTTAAGGGCCAAAAGAGTCCCAATGCTCCTCAAAGCCTCGGATCTCAAACTAGAAGCCTACATTACATGTTTAGACCACCAAAACAATTAAGATTCAAGGGAGAAAGAGAGTTCACGGCCCAAAAGGTTCTAGGTCCGTGAACTCCAATAAATGGTGCCAAATGGTGCCATAATTCCTCCTAAAGCCTTGAACAATCGCCTAGAACATATCCTATGTGAGTATGGGACTTGAAAGCATCAAAAACATCATTCCAAGGGAGTTTACGGCCGTAAACTAAAAGTGAATATGGTCCCAGGGCCGTAAACTCCTAAAAGGAGTTATATTATGCCCTAAACTCTTACATAGACCAAGCCATTAAGTAGAAATGCTTATTAGGGCCTTATAGAGCATCAAACATCAAATGGACACATAAGTATGAGTTCACGGCCGTAAACTCATGAGTTCACGGCCGTAAACTCATTTGGTAGTGTTGTTAGGGTCGTGAACTCCCTTATGGAGTTTTCCTTGAGCCCTACACACAATAGCTTCCCCTACAAACACTTAGATGCAATCCTAGAGGCTAATAACACTTGATAAAGGTGTTTAGCATGTCCTAGAGTGTCTTGACTTGTTTATTAGTTGTTTATAGACTAATTTGTTACATATATGTGAAATTATATGTTAACTAGGATCATAAGTGTGTTCAAGACTTCACTTGACACCTAGCGGTCCTACCTCTTCAGTTCATCCGTATCACCCACAACAGGTGAGTTCATACCCCTTAATCAATGTTTTAAACTATTTTTAAGTGTTTTATGGGGGGGGGGATACAAGTAGAATCATGCTACTTATTATATCAATCACATGTGATTAATAAGCAGCATTCAAATGATTTACTACTCATTAGTCGGTTTACCAAACAGTTTCCTTCAAATGATTTTCATAAACACTTTATATGTTTAAAACTCCTTATTAAACTATACATGTTACTCTGTATGTTTCATTTCAAACTTATTAACAATTGTGTTTCAAACAAATGTTTCTTTATACTAAACCATTTTATCAAACCCATGCCTTCAAAACCCTTTTATAGATCGACATCAAGTTGATCTTTTCTTAGAAAATATTTTTGTTCAAAGGTTTTACAAATCTTATTTTATGCTTTTATATTATAAATTGCATGCCTATATATGTATATTTATATAAGAAATGTTTAAAGGACTTAGGAAGGCTATCCACCCTATTTCCTTTTCCTCGATTTGGATGTGGTCTGGTGGGATATCGGGTACCCGTCCGAAGGTCGTTTAAATATTAATTATATATCATGTGTACATATATAGTTATAAAAGTCCTCCTAGTTCATCCAATGCCCTTGGGTAGCAAGGGTATACATCCATATTCATACGTACCAGTTAGATTACTAGTAAACTACCATATGGGTAGTTTAGGAAGATACTAGAACTATTACTAGAACGCGATATCATACAATGAGTCAGTTCATTCATGAGTCAATACTTTCTAGAACATTACAGTACATTACATATACAACTATACTAGAAAGAGAACATATACAACTATACTAGAATGGTTACATTACTATACTTGCTAGGTAGAGAGCACGTACATTACAGCTAGAACAGTTCATTACATTACACTTACATGAATACGTTAAAAATTTTGATCCACTGTATCGGAGCATGCCTTAATGTCATGGCCCGAGTTGTAGCCATAATTCTCCTAGAGGGAGAGCGTGAGTTTGCGTATAGATCTATACTTGATTGACTATCCTACACCTTGCTACTAGCTACAGTCGGACCTGCAGGTCTGCGGGTGCCAAACGTCATTCCGTTATTACGACCATTCGTATGTCGTTGTTAACAGTTGATAGTATGGTGCAATTAATCACATGATGCCTTAATATAAATCCGGTTTAAGGTAGTTAGTACAGCAGTAGTCTTATAGCTCTACGTTTTAGTACTACATTAATTTTCCCTGTACATATATTTAGTGATCTATTCACTTAAACTATAAATGTAAAAAACTATATTTTGATAATGATAGTTACACTTGGGAAAATTACACACTTTTACAAGAGACGAACATATAGAACAGTTAAATCTTGGTAGAAGACTACATTGAGAGCAATTAGGTCTAGAGTTTTTCAAACGTTTACAGTTGTTTTACAAACATTTTCATACTTACAGTTCATATAAATTTTTCATACTTACAATTCATTTACTTACAAATTCTTCATACAAATTAAGACACTAAATACTTATGATCTCACCAGCTTCAAAGCTGATACTCGCTTTCAAAATTACTTGTATCCTCAGGTCATCATAGACAGGTACCGATGCAAGGAGAAAAGAAGATGGAGCTTGTTCAAGACTCATCTTTCATTTTGATTTATGCTTTAGTGTTTATCAAAATTTGACAGAACACTTGTATAATAATTATATTATTAATGCAATGGATGATGTTGTTGCTTGTTTACTACTTTTCATTGTTGTGATACTGTACATGACGTCCTCCGCCCCAGAACGTTTCTGCCGTTCTTGGTTTTGGGGTGTGACAGATTGGTATCAGAGCATTGTTTATAGTGAATTAAGTATATCAACCCATAAAAGATATACTAACTATAAATACATATGGGATAAAAATACTCTGACCAAGAGTTTATACTTTAAATAATAAAATATTTAATAAAGTATACGTGCCTGCATTCATACTAAAATCAGTGTCACTAGGACAGTACAAAAGAATTACGATTGTTGGGCAACACAAGTGGGCTTAGAGGCATATGGTCAAAACTGGGAAGATATAGCCTGATCACCTATATTATCCGAGGGTTGACTAGCATGTGCCTAAGTTTAATTGTGTGGTTGCAACAATGCTAAAATCTTACCAACCCTACCACAATGAGAACAATAGAACATAACATTAAAATTTAAAATACTATAGGAGTATTTGTTGTTACTATAAGTACTTTATACGTGAGAACTAAAATGGGATCTTCATTACTAAGTTGATATTTGCGAAGTGGATACACTGAGGCTATATGTAATTAGGATGTTATAGACTTAGAATCTGTGAAAATTTTACTTCACCCCTATTCTGTGTGAGTACGGAGTTAAGGTCACTTATTCGAAGGTCTATCCTGTTTAGATTACACATAGCTGGTATGCACTTCACAAATAGCGATGTAACTAATGAAGGTTTTCTAAATAATTATCTAGATAGTTCGTCTAATAATTATTCACTTACCCTAAATTATCGCATAGAAAATATAGCTGGACTCCATCCCCACGGCAACCAGTATCTTCCGAACGAAGTCATAGCTGGTTGGTTTGGAGAAGAACAAGAGAATGATCATCCTATCCCCTTGAATGATCACCATGATGAAGGCCCTTCGTATGATGCTAACTCCGAACCAGAGGTTGAGAACCTACCCCGAGCAGCTCCCTTTCCAATTCCTAACCCTCGTCCGGCTTTTCATGGCCAGACCCTGAGTGAGTGGAATGCTTGGAAACATGGAGCCAAGGACAAGATCAGCCCATGCCATTTAATGGCGACTGAAGCTTTTACAACTTGAGCAATGGGGGCTCAGCAGATAGAGTCTTGCCAATCTTGGTCCGCAGAGTGGCCCGAAATGAGATTCAAGGCAGGACAGCCTTACATCAGATTACCGAAGTTGTTGCCGATGCGAGAATGCATACCCTCCGCACAATTCGTCTAGAAGATGCTCACGAGAGATCAGAGAGAAACCATGAAACCCTGATGTAAGCACTAGCTGAATCACGAGCCGAAGTCATAGAGCTCCGAGTACACCAGAGGGTGTCCGAAAGACACCTACTTGATGTAGAACGTCAACCGGCTGAACTGAGAGTTCACCAGAGGGGTGACCGTCGTCAGTAGTAGACTCTTTACTTTATTTAGAAAGTAGTCGCTTTCTGTCTTTGCCTGATGTGGCATTTTCCATGAAATTATCTTGTACTGTAAGTACTTTTAGTTAGGTCCTTATGCTGTCAGGAACTATCTTCTGTGGATATGATGTAAGACCTTTACAAGGTCATTTTCCCGAATCTTTACGTCGTGAATATCCAAGATATTGACAGCCGGCTAACTTCTGTGTCATTCTTCATTCAAGTACTCTTATCATACTCTCATTGGAGTCTATCTGAAACCTCCTATTAGTCAAGTCATTGGACTATAGCAAGTTAGATCCGGAGACATTTCCAAGTCTCTTTCAGTGGTTGGATCTTGTTATTCACCAACCCACGATACCTCAGCTTGCACAACAAATGTTTTGAGACCATTCTACGAACTTACTTCTACTCATTACTAGGGTTGCATCATAGGGATGTAGGTCAAACCTTCGCGAACATACTTCCATTCCGTACTAGGACTGCATCATAGGGATGTAGGTCAAACTTTCGAGAACATACTCTTACTCTTTTCTCGAGCAATCTAAGTACATCTAGGGTCAACCAGAATCGCTCACAAATCATTATCTTTCGTGTTACAGAATCATGTTGTCATCTGGAAACAATCAGCCGAGCAACGAAACCCCCATCCTCCATATCGACACCGCTACATTACAAGCTGCAGTAGCAGCTGCTGTGACAACTTTCCTTACACACATCAACTCAGGCAACACAAACAAGACTGAAAAAGGAGCCGAGAGTTCCGATGGTAGTACCAAATCGGGAAACCAACAAATGGCAACAGCCATGGACTTGCAAAGTAGTAAGACCGAAAGGAAGAAACGGAAGCGTCAAGCTCAGAGGGAACGCAAGAAATCCCAAAAACTTGCTATGCAACAGAAACAAGTGGAAACCCCTGCCATCCCAGTACCGAGCAGGCCATACGAGGGAAGACTCCCGAAGTGTGATAAGTTTAATTTCCATCATCATGGGGCTTGTCATTAGATGCAATGTTGCAATTGCCTAAAAATAGGGCACCATGCTCGTGGCTGTGGAGCACCGGCACGACCCATCACTCAAGTCCCTTTCATCGGGACTAATCCTACACACGGGAGTAGTTATAACACCGAACGCTTTAGAAATCAATTTTCAAAGTGGAGTAACGAGGAAGGCACTCGTGTCCACATAGCACTGGCTAAACACCTCACTACCACCACCAATATTGGTGCTGTCCAGATATGTCACCAATGCGGTGAAATTGGACACTTCAAGAAAGATTGCCCGATAGCAAAGAACTCGGGTGTTGATGGGAAGATTCTCAGGATCACAGCTGCAGGAGAGCCTACGCCAGAACCCTTGTTATTGTAACTTAGGCGTGTTGTTATAACAGACTTATAAACTATCTAGAACTAGTGCAACTAGAGTCTTACCTTTTGCGCGATCCTATCTGAATAGGGATTCTCGTGCTGTGTATACTTGTCTTTGGTAGTATATCTTATTCGCAGCAATAGTCTAGTGGTAAATCTAAAGTACTGTAACTCTGTTCATGGTTGCACGGTTGTGTTTTGTCTGTAAACGTCTTATGTTCAAATCTAATGTCTTTAAGTTTCAGTATGATTCCGACATTATCATACGACTCGATTCAATTTGTTCTTCACGAAAACAGCTTCATACGTACATCTCTTTCTTCTAGATCGCTTTTCCATCGCAGCCGTTATATCAGAACACCGAAGTACTCATGCCAGGTGTACCACTTAGTTATTTTATTTCCGAAGAAATCCCCGAAGTACCACTCGTGCAGTATGTCAAGTTCAATCCAAGGATTCATGCGATTGATCTATCACTGAGGAAAGTATACATAAGAGTGATATATAATCAAGCTTCTACAGGTTTAGAATTGATGATTCCACTTTAACTTCTTTTTCCCCGATGGTATGTGAGCTTAAAGAAGAATCAATTATTCGACTACCTTTTCAATCTTAATTATATACGAATCGTATACCCGAAGTTGTGATTGTGAAACCATGTATGAATTCTAATATGAACTTCAGGACGGAGAACTGCTCAAGACTACGAGTAATCACATTGTCATGTGAACAAACTTTGAACCCAGTACGACTCCCGTAAACAGATCACCCTATAGTCTAAACACCCACGGAGATACCGGAACAGTACAAACAACTTAGCGAACTGCACAGCGATAGAATAAGAAGACTAGGCTTCTCACCCTGGAGAAACCCCAGTCTTATTCTCCTAGAGATCGACGGATTGCATCGTATGTGCCTCGGATTTCATGGACTCCGTCAAGATTTTTCATTAGAAATTGTTATCTCTGCCGCACGTAGATGAAATGGTTGAGCAAACACAAGGAAAGAATTACTTTCAGAAATTGATCTGAGATCCGAATATCACCAGTTCGAGTGTTAGGGAAGGATGTCCGGAAGACTATCTTCCGAACTCGATGCGGACACTTCGATTCCGTAGTGATACCTTTTGGATAGGACCAATACGCCCATAGCTTTCATGAGCTAAATGAGTAGGGTACGTCTTTCTTACTTGGATCAGTTCGTCATTTCTCTATGTGATGACTTACTTATCTACCCTCGTAGTAAGAAGAAAACCCTTGGAAACATTACCTTCAGAGGAACTTTTAGCGAAGTTCTCTAGGCACGAGTTTTGAAATTGAAAAGTCAAATTTCTATGACACACTGTTAGTAATGTGGGAAATTATGAGTACTCTTTCAATTTGTCAAAACCGTCGAACATTTATCGACACCAGAGACACTGGCAGCCTTTCGCCAAATTCTAGGTCTTACCGACCTACTATCATAGTTCATTCAGAACTCCTCGCAAGCTACAGAAACCCGTACGACTTTGACCCAGCAAGGGGTGGCCTTTGTCTGGGAAGTTAAACAAGAAAAAGGAACCTTTGGAATTCCAAGTGAGTGACCAAGTTCTTTAGGAGAACTCACTCTGGGAATGGATTAATACGCTTCGTACCGCGTGGAAAGCTAAATCCAATATAGTTAGGACTTCTTATCAGAATCGGTCCTGTGCCTCGCACAAACTAGACCTACTCCGTGAACTCAGTAACATACATTCTACTCTTAGCGTCTCGATCATGAAACCATACCTTTCCGTTAGGACTCTTGTAAGTCCACTCGTCGAGATCCTCGCCTTCGTATTAGAACTGTAGTGACCCTCGACCGAGAGGTCAAGCGGACGAAGCAATGCCATCGCCCGTTAGTGAAGGTTCGTTGGGATTCCAACCGAGAACCCGATTTCACTTAAGTGCGCTAGAACCAATCGATTAGGAAGTTTCCTCCTCACGAATCGATCATTCGTACCTACTTCCTTGCCTAAATTTTAATTTCGGGACGAAATTCCCTTCAACAGGGGGATGATGTGACAACCCAAAATTTCCATTCTGTACAAACCATTTGAAGCCAATAGAAGTAGAACAGTTACAGTGAAAATTCAGACTTCGAGTATAAGTTTGGCAGTTTTTCAGGATTTACATTTAAGGAGATATCATGAGAGTGGATGCACTAGGGTTTTGTGCAACACTTTTATTCCAATACTCTAGGATATTAGAGTTCATTCCGGGAATAAAAATATTTTCTGCCAAAAATATCTCAGGACTATAAATAGAATTCTGAACCAAATTCATTCATTATTCGCATTTCCAACTAGAGAAAAGCCATTTTCTCACTCACGGATCTTCGTGTTTTTATCCCAAATCGTGAGTACACTTCTCTAGTTGTCTTATAATGCTTATTATGTGCTTAATAACTTAGATTACATATCAAATTTGTGAGATTCGGGAGTTTACCGCCCAAGAACGTTCTTGGAGAGTAAACTCCAAAATGAGGCTTAAATGCTACCTAATCTTTTCCCCATGATAAGTAACAAACTTAGGCTTATTAATAAATGTATTTAGGACTAGAAAAAAAAATCCAAAACCCCAAGATTTGGGAGTTTACCGCCCAAGAACACTTGGGGAGTAAACTCCATTTTAAGGGCCAAAAGAGTCCCAATGCTCCTCAAAGCCTCGGATCTCAAACTAGAAGCCTACATTACATGTTTAGACCACCAAAACAATTAATATTCAAGGGAGAAAGAGAGTTCACGGCCCAAAAGGTTCTAGGGCCGTGAACTCCAATAAATGGTGCCAAATGGTGCCATAATTCCTCCTAAAGCCTTGAACAATTGCCTAGAACATATCCTATGTGAGTATGGGACTTGAAAGCATCAAAAACATCATTCCAAGGGAGTTTACGGCCGTAAACTCCAAGGGAATATGGTCCCAGGGCCGTAAACTCCTAAAAGGAGTTATATTATGCCCTAAACTCTTCCATAGACCAAGCCATTAAGTAGAAATGCTTATTAGGGCCTTATAGAGCATCAAACATCAAATGGACACATAAGTATGAGTTCACAGCTGTAAAATCATGAGTTCACGGCCGTAAACTCATTTGGTAGTGTTGTTAGGGTCGTGAACTCCCTTATGGAGTTTTCCTTGAGCCCTACACACAATAGCTTCCCCTACAAACACTTAGATGCAATCCTAGAGGCTAATAACACTTGATAAAGGTGTTTAGCATGTCCTAGAGTGTCTTGACTTTTTTATTAGTTGTTTATAGACTAATTTGTTACATATATGTGAAATTATATGTTAACTAGGATCATAAGTGTGTTCAAGACTTCACTTGACACCTAGCGGTCCTACCTCTTCAGTTCATCCGTATCACCCACAACAGGTGAGTTCATACCCCTTAATCAATGTTTTAAACTATTTTTAAATGTTTTATTGGGGGGATACAAGTAGAATCATGCTACTTATTATATCAATCACGTGTGATTAATAAGCAACATTCAAATGATTTACTACTCATTAGCCATTTTACCAAACAGTTTCCTTCAAATGATTTTCATAAACACTTTATATGTTTAAAACTCCTTATTAAACTGTACATGTTACTCTGTATGTTTCATTTCAAACTTATTAACAATTGTGTTTCAAACAAATGTTTCTTTATACTAACCCATTTTATCAAACCCATGCCTTCAAAACCCTTTTATATATCGACATCAAGTTGATCTTTTCTTAGAAAATATTTATGTTCAAAGGTTTTAAAAATCTTATTTTATGCTTTTATATTATAAATTGCATGCCTATATATGTATATTTATATAAGAAATGTTTAAAGGACTTAGGAAAGCTATCCACCCTATTTCCTTTTCCTCGATTTGGATGTGGTCTGGTGGGATATCGGGTACCCGTCCGAAGGTCGTTTAAATATTAATTATATATCATGTGTACATATATAGTCATAAAAGTCCTCCTAGTTCATCCAATGCCCTTGGGTAGCAAGGGTATACATCCATATTCATACGTACCAGTTAGATTACTAGTAAACTACCATATCGGTAGTTTAGGAAGATACTAGAACTATTACTAGAACGCGATATCATACAATGAGTCAGTTCATTCATGAGTCAATACTTTCTAGAACATTACAGTACATTACATATACAACTATACTAGAAAGAGAACATATACAACTATACTAGAATGATTACATTACTATACTTGCTAGGTAGAGAGCACGTACATTACAGCTAGAACAGTTCATTACATTACACTTACATGAATACGTTAAAAATTGTGATCCACTGTATTGGAGCATGCCTTCAATGTCATGGCCCGAGTTGTAGCCATAATTCTCTTGGAGGGAGAGCGTGAGTTTGTGTATAGATCTATACTAGATTGACTATCCTAGACCTTGCTGCTAGCTACAGCCGGACCTGCAGGTCTGCGGGTGCCAAACGTCATTCCGTTATTACGACCATTTGTATGTCGTTGTTACCAGTCGATAGTATGGTGCAATTAATCACATGATGCCTTAATATAAATCCGGTTTAAGGTAGTTAGTACAATAGTAGTTCTTATAGCGCTACGTTTTAGTACTACATTAATTTTCCTTGTACATATATTTAGTGATCTATTCACTTAAACTATAAATGTAAAAAACTATATTTTGATAATGATAGTTACACTTGGGAAAATTACACACTTTTACAAGAGACGAACATATAGAACAGTTAAATCTTGGTAGAAGACTACATTGAGAACAGTTAGGTCTTGGTAGAAGACACCCTTATATAATAGTAGGAATCATAGGGATTTCTAGAGTTTTTCAAACGCTTACAGTTGTTTTACAAACATTTTCATACTTACAGTTCATATACATTTTCCATACTTACAATTCATTTACTTACAAATTCTTCATACAAATTAAGACACTAAATACTTATGATCTCACCAGCTTCAAAGCTGATACTTTCTTTCAAAATTACTTGTATCCTCAGGTCATCATAGACAGGTACCGATGCAAGGAGAAAGGAAGATGGAGCTTGTTCAAGACTCATCTTTCATTTTGATTTATGCTTTAGTGTTTATCGAAATTTACCAGAACACTTGTATAATAATTATGTTATTAATGCAATGGATGATGTTGTTGCTTGTTTACTACTTTTCATTGTTGTGATACTGTACATGACGTCCTCCGCCCCAGAATGTTTCCGCCGTTCTTGGTTTTGGGGTGTGACAGTCCTCATTTGAGACCCTTCGTCACAAGTTGTGCGAGGCCCCAATGCTCGCACTCCCGGAAGGGATGGAGGATTTTGTGGTATATTGTGATGCATCTATATCTGGGTTAGGGGCAGTGCTTATGCAGAGGGGGCACGTTATAGCGTATGCATCGAGGCAACTGAAACCTCATGAGTCGAGATATCCAACCCACGATCTGGAGATGGGGGCTGTGGTGTTTGCCCTCAAGATCTGGCGGCACTATCTATATGGGGTTCGGTGTACCATATACACGGACCACAAGAGTCTGAAGTACTTGATGGATCAGCCGAACCTGAATATGCGCCAGAGGAGATGGTTGGATGTGGTGAAGGATTATGATTGTGAGATCCTGTACCACCCGGGCAAGGCTAATCTCGTAGCCGATGCTTTGAGCCGTAGGTCAGAGAGCGCCCCGATCCGAGACATTTGTATGAGGTTGACGGTGATGACTCCGGTATTGGACACCATCCGAGGGGCCCAGGTTGAGGCTACGAGACCAGAGAACCGAAAGCGGGAACGGGTTGTTAGGTAGGTGTCGGAGTTCGTTACCGATAGTTGGGGACTTATGACATTTCAGGGTCGGATTTGGGTACCATTTATGGGCAGGACGCGTACCATTTTGATGGAGGAGGCACATCGATCGAAGTTCTCGATCCATCCCGGGCCTACTAAGATGTATTTGGACCTAAAGAGGGAGTATTGGTGGCCCTGTATGAAGAGGGATGTTGCATGGTTCGTCGAGAGGTGCCTAACTTGTCGCCAAGTTAAAGCCGAGCACCAGTGTCCACATGGTAAGCTGCAACCGCTGGAGATTCCCGAGTGGAAGTGGGAACAGATTACCATGGATTTTATCACCAAATTGCCAAGGACTGCGAGAGGATTCGATGCAATTTGGGTGATTTTGGACAGGTTGACGAAGAGCGCTCATTTTCTTGCTATTAGTGAGAGCTCTTTTGCTGAGAGGTTGGCGGAGTTGTATGTGAGAGACGTGGTATCGCGACATGGGGTTCCGACGTCGATTGTTTCAGATCAAGACGTGTGATTTACTTCCAGATTTTGAAAGAAGTTTCACGAGGAGTTGGGTACGAGACTGCATTTCAGTACCGCATACCACCCACAGACGGATGGGCAGAGTGAGCGGACGATTTAGACGCTCAAGGATATGCTCCGAGCGTGTGTTTTGGATTTTGGAGGGAGTTGGGACACCTATTTACCCTTGGAAGAGTTTTCGTACAACAACAACCATCATTCGAGCATTGGTATGCCACCCTTTGAGCTATTGTATGGGAGGAGGTGTCGGACCCCCATCTGCTGGGGAGAGGTGGGGCATCGGGTAATGGGTAGTACGGAGATTGTGATTCAGACGACAGAGCAGATACAACAGGTCAAGCCGAGATTGTTGACCACTCAGAGTCTCCAGAAGAGTTATGCGGACAGGCGTCGGTCCGAGCTCGAGTTTCAGGTTGGTGACCTTGTACTCTTAAAGGTCTCTCCTTAGAAAGGAGTGATTCGATTCAGGAAGAGGGGCAAATTGGGGCCTCAATATATTGGACCTTTCAGGGTAATCGCGAGGATAGGCAGGGTAGCCTACCGTTTAGATCTACCTGCGGAACTGGGATAGATTCACGACACCTTCCATGTGTCGCAGTTGAGGAAATGTATTGCCGACGAGTCGGCAGTGGTACCATTAGAGGATATTCAAGTGGATGCGGGCATGAACTATATTGAGAGACCGGTGGCAATTAGGGATCGAAAGTTTAAGGTTTTGAGGAACAAGGAAGTGCCCTTGGTGCAAGTGCAGTGGCAACATCAGAAGGGGTCCGAGCTGACATGGGAGCCTGAGTCGGAGATGCGGGAGCAGTATCTGGGGCTGTTTTCGGTATAAGACTTCGGGGACGAAGTCTGGTTCTAGTGGGGGAGAATTGTAACAGCCCGGAATTCAGGTATAACCTTTTAGCCCTTCATCTTTTCATAAATGTCATGTTGGCCCTTTTTTGTGTTGGGGGGAGTACGTTGGGCGTACAAAGAGTACGCTGCGTGTACTCGCACGCTTAAATTGAACGCGTTGCCACCCGGGTACGCTGGGCGAACCTAAGGCTACGCTGGGCGTAACCGGTCTAGACCCAAAACCCTAATTTGAGTTGTTGGCTATAAAAGGAATGAGATGGCTTGGTTCCTCAGCCACCATCCTTCAGAAAGAAACCCTAAGAGAGTGTCCCTTCATTCCTAGCCCTTTTTGTGAGTGTTCTAAGCTTGGTGGTGTCATTTCAAGGTAGCAAAGGAGAAGAAGAGTCCATTGTGAAGGCTAGAAGCTGGTGTTCAAGTGTAGATCCGGGCTTAGCAAAGGTTGGAGCTTCTTTCTAAGATAAAAAGTTTGGATCTTGACTTGTAGATCTTGTGGTATGCTTTATGGACCATTTTCTAGGGTTTTGGTCCCAAAGGTGGAGACTTGATGAGCAAGTGGTCTCCATTAGCTTAGATCCGTCATATTTCCGGTCCATTTGAGTTGTAGATCCATAAAAATGTAATCTTGGACATGAATGATTAGCCATGCATGAGATCTAGATCCTTGAGTTGAAATGGAAAAGTGTTAAGAAGTATAAGAGCCTTTACAGCCATGCCAAGGCTTAAAGGTTCTGACTTTATGAGTAAGGATGCTTAAATAAGGCCGGATCTAGAAGTTGAAGTAGTGGCTTAACCGATTAAGACCAGAAATGAAGTGAGTCTAGATCTGACTATTACGCTGGGCGTAACTCCCAGTACGCGTAGCGTACTGGGTGGAGACCCCGATTATTGAGTTGGCGATGTACGCCCCGCGTACTGAAGATGTTGACTTTTGCTGACTTTTAGGGTTTTGGTCAACATGTGGACTTTGAGTCAAGGGAGGGTAAAATGGTCTTTTACCCCTCTGAGGAATGTTAATAAGGGGTAAAGTCTAGTGGTGGGAGTCTATATTAATTAAAATGATATTCGTTATGATTAGGCAAGGTTGAGTCTTCATTTGGGATTCGAAGATACATGCACGTGAGATTCTAGACTTTGCACGAGGTGAGTTTTCTCATTATACTGTACCCGGAAGGGTTTTATGGTGCGACCAGAAGGTCGGGTATGTTATGAGTTGTATGCATTGTATGTGATTAAGTTAGCCGTTCATATGTGCTATGTATGCTATGCTTGATGTGGGCCAGAAGGCATTATGTTATGGGCCGGAAGGCATTGTGGTGTGGACCGGAAGGTCGACGCGGGTAAGACCGGAAGGTTTACCGGGTTGGGACGGAAGTCCCCTGAGACACATGGATCAGAAGGTCATGGCCTGGAAAGGCGTATGTGCGTAAGAAGTATTTTGGGGAAACTCACTAAGCATTTATGCTTACAGTTGTTGTGTTATGTGTTTCAGGTACTAGCGAGGACCGTGGGAAGGCGCCGGCATGATCTGTACACACTGATGGGGAATTTATGATCTTCGGATTTATATGATTTGTATTATGATATGATACATTGGATCTTTATGACTTGTTTTGGATGAAAACATGTTTTTAAGAAATGAAAATTTTGTTTTGAAAATTTACGTCGTTAAACAGATCGCCCTACAGTCTAAACAACTATGGAGATACAAGGACAGTACAGACGACTTAACGAACTACCAAGAAATATAATTAGAGGACGAGGCTTCTCACCCTGGAACAACTACGATCATATTCTTCCAGAGATCAACGGATTTCATCGTATGTACCTCGGATATCAAGGACTCCGTCAAGGTTTTTCATTAGAAATATGTCTCTGCATCACATAGATGAAATGGTTGAGCAAACACAAGTAAAGAATTACTTTCAGAAATGGATCTGAGATCCGAATATCACCAGTTCGAGTGTTAGGGAAGGATGTCCGGAAGATTACCTTCTGAACTCGATGCGGACACTTCGAGTCCGTAGTGATACCATTCGGATAGGACCAATACGCCCGAAGCATTCAGGAGTTAATGAATAGTGTCCGTCTTTCTTACTTAGATCAGTTCGTCATCCTCCATGTAATGACTTACTTATCTACCCTCGTAGTAAGAAGGAACCCATGGAAACATTACCTCCAGAGGAACTTTCGCAAAGTTCACTAGGCACGAGTTTTGAAATTGAAGAGTCAAATTTCTATGACATACTATTAGTGGTGTGAGAAATTTTGAGTACTCTTACAATTTGTCAAAACCGTTGAGAATTTGTCGACACCAGAGATGCCGACAGTCATACGCCAAATTCTAGGTCTTACAGACCTACTGTCATAGTTCATTCAGAACTCCTCACGAATTATAGCAACCCTTTCGACCTTGACCCAGCAAGGGGTGGCCCTTGACTGGGAGGTTTAGCAAGAGAAAGAACCCTTGGAAGTTCCAAGTGAGAGACCAAGTTCTTTAGGAAAAACTCACTATGGGAATGGCTTAATACGCTTCGTATCGCGTGGAAAGCTAAACCCGAGATAGATAGGACCTCTGAGATTCCTACCAAAATCGGTCCTATATCTCGCAGACTAAACCTACTTCGCGAACTCAGTAACGTACATTCTACTCTTCGGTCTCGATCGTGAATTATGCTAGTTATTATATCAATCACATGTGATTAATATGCAGCATTCAAATGATTTACTACACATTAACCGTTTTACCAAACATGTTCTTCAAATGATTTTTCTTAAATGTTTTATATGTTTCAAAATCCTTATTAAACTGTTCATTACACACTGTATGATCCTTTTTCAAACCATTTTACTTCGATCTGTTTTACTCCAAGCTGTTATCAAATCGTTTTACTTCAAACTGTTTTATTGATTGACATCAAGTCGATATTTTCTTAGATAATAATTATGTTCAAAGATTTTACAAAACTTATTTTATGCTTTTGATATTATAAATTGCATGCTTATATATGTATAGTTATATAATAAATGTTGAAAGGACTTAGGAAGGCTATCCACCCTATTTCCTTTTCCTCGATTTGGACGTGGTCTGGTGGGATATCGGGTATCCGTCCGAAGGTCGTTTAAATATTAGTTATATATCATTTGTACATATATAGTCATAAAGGTCCTTCCAGTTCATCCAATGCCCTTGGGTAGCAAGGGTATACATCCATGTCCATTCGTACCAGTTAGGTTACTAGTAAACTACCATATGGATAGTTTAGGAAGATATTAGAACTATTACTCAAACGCGGTATCACACAACAAGTCAGTTCATTCATGAGTCAATACTTTCTAGAACATTACAGTACATTACTATACTTGTTAGATAGAGAGATCACACTTTACAGCTAGAACAGTACAGTATATTACTATACTATTACATAGATAAGTTTACATGGTCACACTTACATGAGTACAATTACATGGTCACACTTACATGAGTACAATTACATGGTCACATTTACATGAGTACAATTACATGGTCACACTTACATGAGTACAATTACATGGTCACACTTACATGAGTACAATTACATGATTATATTTACACGAGTACACTTACATATACATAGAACAGATGTCACTAGGTGCTATAGCATGGACCCAGTTCAGGATCTAACTATACTGATGAATCACAACGTAATTGTGATAGTTATATCGAGTATACATGGTCATAGTAATGTGGATGCTCACGGCTTGCATACATGTAGGGGTCGTGGGTAGGTCCTAAAATCCCTTTGATAGGGGAGCGTATAGCCTGGGATCTAGACATCACATTATACCTTATCCCCCAAATAAGGCAGCTGAGTACCGATGTGGTTATTTGTTACAAATGCTACAGTACTTACAAGATTACCCTAGATTTTAGGTAATTTGTACGGTCGTAGTTCAGCACTACACCAAAGTACTATCTCATTCTCCCACTACATCCAGAGGAGTTAGGTCTTTGTAGAAGACTACATCCAGAGTAGTTAGGTCTTGGTGGAAGACTACATCCAGAGCAGTTAGGTCTTGGTAAATGACTACATTCCAGAGCAGTTAGGTCTTGGTAGAAGACTACATCCAAAGCAGTTAACTCTTGGTAGAAGACACTCTTATATATTAGTAGGAATCATAGGGATTTCTAGGGTTTTTCAACGTTTATAGTTATTTTACATACATTCCTAATACTTGAAATCATTACTCATACAAATTCTAACATACAAATTAATACACTAAAATCTTATGATCTCACCAGCTTTAAAGTTGATACTCTCTTTTAAAATAACTTGTATCCTCAGGTCAAACATAGACAGGTACCGATGCAAGGTTTAGACAAGATGGAGCTCGTCAAGACCCATCTTTCATTTTGATTTATGCTTTAGTGTTTATCAAAATTTGACAGAACACACTTGTATAATAATTCTATTATTAATGCAATGGATGATGTTGTTGCTTGTTTACTACTTTACATTGTTGTGATACTATACATGACGTCCTCCGCCCCAGAACGTTTCCGCCGTTCTTGGTTTTGGGATGTGACAAAAAGAATGCTCGAAGAATCAAAAGTGATAATGGGTCTGAGTTTAAGAATAGTGTGTTGGATTCGTTTCTAACAGAACAAGGGATTTCGCATAATTTCTCATCACCATATACACCTCAACAAAATGGTGTAGTCGAAAGGAGAAATAGGTCATTGTACGAAGTGGCAAGAACAATGTTGACATATGCGAACCTTCCTCAATACCTATGGGCCGAAGCTATATCAACAACATGCTTTAGTTAGAATCGATCATTTATTCGTAGACGATTTAATATCACTCCATATGAAATAATAGACAATCGAAAACCTAATGTCAATTTCTTTCATGTTTTTGGGTGCAGGTGCTTCATAATGAACCTCAAAGATAATCTTTCGAAATTTCAAGCTAAAGCTGATGAAGGAATATTTTTGGGTTATTCGAACAATTCGGTTGCATATAGAGTGTTAAACAAACGAACATGAAAAATTAAAGAAACGTTTAATCTTACTTTTGATGACTATTATGTCAAACAAGTGGAAAGGCAGTTTGAACAAAAACCAATTCTTAATGAATCAAATAATCAAACTGAAGATATTAATTCAATCAACTTTGATTATGATTTAATTTTTGGTGTCCCAGAGAGGGCTGTTGATGCTGAAATTAATGTTGCTGATAATCAAACACCCGAATCGTTGAAACATACAGATGTGTAGCACCTGGTTCTTGGTATGTATTCTTGTATTTAATTCTTTATACGATTTGCAATTTTGGCCTTGGACTCGGCGAGTCGAAGGACTAACTCGCCGAGTAGAAGCGAGATGAGACGCGGAGTATAAGCTGTGGACTCGGCAAGTAGCCGCTGTCTGGACAAAAAACCCTAATCCAGGGGTTTGCACCCTATTTAAACGACCTTATGCAGCCTCCATCACTCCTTTATGCTCCCAAACACCCGTCACTGAAATCCTAGCCATTTTTGAAGCAATCTAAGCGTTGTTGGTGGATTTTGGTGCTTGTGATCTTAAGAAGGAAGGAAAGAAGCTTGAGGAAGCAAGTAGATATCAAGGGAACCTGAGTTTGTGCACCTTCTTCAGATCATTGAAGGTAAAAAGCTGTAACCTTGCTCATTCATTTGTTAGATCCCTCTTTGGGGAGGTTTAGGGCTTCTATGAGCCATTTTTGGTGGCCAACCATGTTTGCAAACATGGTTGGGGGTTTAAGCTTCAGAATCACATCATGAAAGGAGTCACTAGGCAGATTTGGGTTGCTTTTGCACCCATGAAAGGTCCCATGTGCCATATGAGCTTGTTTTATGTCCTATTGAGCTCAAAGTCCCATGCAAGCACGTAAAGTTTGTAACTTTACGTGCTTGATCGATTGTAGAAGCTTGGATCTATCTTTTGATCAAAGGATGTACATCAGAAAGCAAAGATTTAGGGTATGAACGTGACCAACTCGTCGAGTCCATTCTTGGACTCGGCGAGTCTAGGGGTTATGTCCCATTCTGTTGAGGGTCGATAGGACCCAGTTGAGTGTGGAAAGGGTTTTTAAGGGGGTCCCAGGGAGTGACCCAACGTTTTGGACTAAGACACTGATCTGAAAGTTCATGGGACTCGGCGAGTGCAGGAAGGTGCTTGGCAAGTCCAAGGAAATCTTCATAGAACTCGACGAGTTGTTCATCAACTCGGCGAGTCGAGGACATAACTTGTTCATCATATTAAGGTGGACTCGACGAGTTGTTCATCAACTCGGCGAGTCATATGAGTTTTCACGTTGCGTTCATATGAGAGAAGAACTCGTCGATTTGATGGCCCAACTCGATGAGTAGGGTCAAGGATAAGGACGAGTAATGGGAAGGGACTCGACGAGTTGACGTCCAACTCGGCGAGTCAGGTCAACTAGCTAGAAGTTGACTTCGAATTTGACTTGACTTGGATGGGGGGAAAATTATCATTTTACCCTAAGAATAGGGATCCGTTTCTAACTGAGTGTTTGTGGGGTTTGTAGTTGGAGGGTTTACGGAGCAGCAGTGGACGGAGGTTTCCTACACAGACTATCAGCAACTTCTCATACGAGGTGATGTACCTTCCAGTAGTGGTGGGTCTAAGGCCACAATGTCGGCCCACCAAGTAGGAGTATTTTAGAAGATGATTGTGTTTGTGATTAGTATCTTGGTATGGATACATGTTTGGTTATGAGATATATTTGTATGATATGTTACGTGTATGATAGGGATAGTTTTCCCCTGACAGTGGTCCTTAGGACCGAAGGGTAGGTCAGTACTTGGATATGCCTGATTGTATGCTTATACCTTGTTGTTGTATGCTAGTAGTAGGGGTGGAATAGACCCTAGTTACCGGTTGAAAGATACTGATGATGATTATCGGTTGTAAGATACTGATGATGATTACCGGTTGAAAGATATCAATGATGAATACCGGTTGAAAGATATCGATGGTATTGTATGGTATGTGGTATGATTGGGGAACTCACTAAGCTTTGTGCTTACGGTTTCAGTTTTTGGTTTCAGGTACCTCTTCGTCTAAGGGGAAGGAGCCGGCGGTGTAGCATGGCATCACACACACATATGATTTTCAGCACGAAGTTTTCTGGGATTGTACTCTAATATGATATTTGTTTATGACGTGGGTTTCGAACATGATACATTGTTTTATGAAACGACGTGTTGGCATAATATTTTTTAATGAATGCTTTTAAGAGATAATTAATTAACATGAAATTTTTGGGCTTGAATTTTTGGCTGTTACAAGTTGGTATCAGAGCCTTGGTTTGAGGGATTCGGACACACCCTCAGGGGTGTCTGGACTCAAACCGAGGGACTAAAAGATTTTTACAAGGAAAAAGGTTTTCTAAAATATAAAATGGGAAGTTTTAAGAAAGACGAAGTGTGTGATGCGTGCGACCGGTCGGGCTCAAGTAAGTTTTCCCCAAGATACCCATAATTGTTATGTTATGTTGTATGGTTTTGATTCAGAAAACTGCATGCTATAATTAGACTAAGGATCTAGGAGGATGCCTTGTGTGCCTGATATATGATTCTGAGAATTGCATGCTAGTTAGGGCTAAGGATCTAGGAAGGATGCCTTTTATGCCTGTTGTATGAGCTATATGCTAGGACTGTTTAGCCAGCAGTAGGATGGCCTGTGTAGGTTATGCTTGGTTTAGTTACTCAACGCACGAATGATGCTTGCTTTGTGCTATGGGGATTCTGGCCAACTTCGACTAACTAGCGAACGAATATGTAACAGTATCCCCAAACTAGTTAGGGGGACGCGGTAAGAACTCCTAATGCAGCTAATGGCGGGGAGTATGTCGGAGAGTGCCCTAGGGAAACCTAGGATGTGATCAGTGGGAAGAGCATCGGTGAAAAGGCACTTGGTGAAGTCAAGGAAATCCTTGAGGAAAGTACAGATAGATGTGGAAGGAAGTATGGGCCCGTACTACTGAAAGCAGAGGATCTGTACTCGATTCAAGGAGGGCCGAGATGGAACCTGGAAACTTGGAGAGTGTGTGAGACCTTTCGGGGTATATGTGATCCTGACGATTGTGTTATTATTTTCAGAATGGTGGTCACACGTCATGGACCAGGGGGATCAGGATCTAGTTTAGGATCGGGTTCAGGAGCGGGATCCGAGCATGTCGATGATGGGTTACTTGAGTTCATCGCATCTGAGATTACGAGAGGTATCCTTGAGGCTAAACCGATCATTGTCAGGTCGATCAAGGAAGGGATTATCGAGCTGATGGAGGATCGCCTCCGAGCATTCAGGAGTGATCTGGCATCTAGCCAGGTGGGTACATGTACACTGTCCTTTAAGGACTTCCATGGGAGTGGTGCACCGGATTTTCATGGGGTAAAGGACCCCATTGCTGCTAGGAGATAGATCGCATACATCGAGTCAGCGCAACTGATGAGCTTCTTCCCGGAAGGTTCGAAGGTCCGTTTTGCTGTAGGTTGTTTGAAGGATTGGGCCAGTGATTGGTGGGAGTTGATTGGTGGGAGTTGATTGGCGATACGTTGAGAGCCCCAGCCATTGAGGCTATGACATGGTCAGATTTCGTGACCCGATTCAGGGCTGAGTTTGCACCAGCTATGGAGCTTCAACAGCTGGCCAGAGAGTTCTTGGATAAGAGACAGACTATAGAGACTGTGGCGGAGATCACCGCCAAGTTTCGGGAGAGGGCCTTGTTGGTACCCCAGTATGCGGGGGATGAGGATATAAGGAGGACCCGATACCATGACATGCTATGGGCTGATATTCGGGAGCATGTTATTTTCTCTGCTTGCCCTACCCTAGATTCCATGATTGCCACGGCTAGAGAGAGATTGATTTCGAGCACATGCGGAAGAGGAAGGCCGCTGAGGGGCAGACGATGGGGGCTTCGGAGAAGAAGCGCAAGGGATCCGATGGTTGTCCGAAAGGCCGGTCAGGGCGGGACCGCTGTGGGAAATGCGGTCGAGCACATATGGGAGTTTGCCGCACTGGGCCGGGTTCAGGCTGCTAGAAGTGCGGAAAGGTTGGGCATTTTGGCAGAGATTGTACTGCCCCTGCTTCTGCGATTCAGACATCAGACCTCATTTGCTTCCATTGCAATCAGAGGGGCCATAAAAAGGCCAACTGTCCCAGGTTGACAGCAGCAACAGCAGCGTCGGCAGTGGCACTAGCGCCAGCGACAACACGGGTTATGGATGGCCGGAAGGTCAAGTCGGAGTCTCCAGTGGTTCGGAGCTAAGCATTTCAGCTGACAGCCGAGGAGGCACGCGCTGCACCCGATGTAGTGACGGGTATGATTCTTTCCCTCTGATTTATTTGTATGATGTTATGATATTGATATGTGCTATGTGTATATGCGTTTAGGATTGTTCCATGTGAACGGTATCCCAGTTCAGGTGTTGTTAGATTCGGGTGCTACCCAATCATTTGTCTCTCTTGTGCTTAGCAAGAAGTTTCTTGAGTCTTCGAGCATGTTGGACTGCCCTCTAGAGGTCGAGATTGCAGACGACCGATTAGTACAAGCATCGGAGGTCTACCGAGATTGTGTTTTGAGGATGTTCGAGGAACGTTACCTGGTAGACTTGGTTCCCATACCGTTGCGGGGGAACAAGGTTATTATAGGCATGGATTTGTTGAGTCCCTTTGGGGCAGTGATAGATTGTGCACATCAGCTGGTGAGGATCAGGACCCCAAGTGGGGGAGAGTTGGTAGTACAGGGCGAGAGGCCACAGCGAGGACCAGTTGTATGTTCAACAGCGAGAGCTAGGCGTTACCTTCAGCGGGGTTGCACAGGGTATTTCGCTTATGTTATGGACACCCGGGAGGCGGGTAAGGCGGGAGTGGGCGATGTACCCGTGGTGCGGGAGTTTATGGATGTATTCCCCGAGGAGTTGCCTGGGATACCTCCGGAGAGGCAGGTGGAGTTTAGGATTGAACTAGTCCCTGGTGCGGCTCCGATAGGCAAGGCTTCGTATCAGTTGGCTCCTCCTGAGATGCAGGAGTTGTCTACACAGCTACAGGAGTTGTTAGACAAGGGATTCATTAGACCGAGCAGTTCACCCTGGCGAGCCCCGAACTGTTTGTGAAGAAGAAGGAAGGGTCGCATCGGATGTGTATAGACTATCAGGAGCTCAATAAGGTAACGGTGAAGAACCGTTACCCACTCCCGAGGATCGATGACCTCTTCGACCAGCTTCAGGGATCATCTTGGTTCTCCAAGATTGATTTGCGATCGGGGTATCATCAGATGAGGTTCAGAGAGGAGGATGTGCAGAAGACTACTTTTCGGACACGTTATGGTCATTACGAGTTTGTGGTGATGCCTTTCAGGCTCACCAATGCTCCTGCCACATTCATGGATCTCATGAATCGCGTGTGTCGGCTGATGTTGGATCGGTCCGTGATTGTATTCATTGACGATATCTTGCTTTATTCCAAGACATGAGAGCAACATGAGAAGTACTTGCGTGAGGTTTTGAGTACTTTGAGGAGGGAGAGCTTATATGCTAAGTTCTCCAAGTGTGAGTTCTGGTTGCGCGAGGTGCAGTTTTTGGGGCACCATGTCAACCAGTGTGACAACTCGACATTTTCATTCGGTCAAACCCTAACAGTCAATGACTTCGGTTTATAGGTCAATTACATTATTACTTATTTTTAGCAAATTTAAAGTTTGTTTGATTATTTTAATATTATTCTTTAAACAAACGGGTGAAAGAAAGTGGCGTCTCGGGTTTTGAAAATTAAAAACCGCAAACACCTCGTGTCTTAGAAGTTCACGACCAAACATTTATGTTTGGGTCGAAAAATCATCCAAAAACGTAAACTCATGCCTTAAGCATGAGTTTACTCCCCAAAAACTAGTCATTTTGTGTTTACTCGCCATTTACAAAAAGAGTAAACTCCAAAAATCCTCTCAAGTATCATCCAAGTTTTGCTCAAATATCTTCAATCTAGTAAGTGTTTCTAGCCCTTTCAAGTTAGTATATCACTTAATCTAGTGATTGTACATCCTTTAATCCATCCATTTATGTGTTTTGACTAGTTTTTCCAAAACACCAAGAACACACACTAGTGTTCTTGGACTTTAAGTTCATTTCAAGCTTCCACAATGTAAGTACTTCTATCCTAGAGTCATTTAAAGCTTTCTATACATGTTTATACCAAGGAAAAGTCCCAAGAACACCAAGAACAAGGTGTTCACGGTTTTGGGAGACTCCCAAAACCGTAAACACCAAATTTAGTGCCTTAGGGTGCTTTAGGCTGTCTAGATGCTTCACAATGCCTTAGGGACTTGTCTAGATCCATCCTTGATGTGTATGTCACCTAAAAGATCAAGAAAACAACCATTTATATGTGTTTACGGTTTGGGGATCTCCCAAAACCGTAAACACCCCAAAAAGTGTTTGATGCCACACAACACTTCCTAAGACTAAATAATGAAGTAGGAATGCTTGGAATACCTTAGAAGACTTCAAATCATCAAATGGTCAAAAGGTTAGGAGTTTACGACCGTAAACTCAATAGTTTACGACCGTAAACTCAAGGGGTGTTTGTCTTTAGGGAGTAAACTCATTTTAGGAGTCTTCCTTGAACCCCAAACACACTAGCCTTTCCCTACAACACTTAGATGCACTCCTTAGCACTTATAACACTTATACAAAGTGTTTGTCATGTCCTAGAGTGTCTTCACTTGTTTATTAGTTGTTTAAAGAGTAATTGTTTATATACATATGTCCTCATATGTAATTAGGATCTTTGTGCGTGTCTAAGTCTTCACTTGACACCAAGCACTTATCCGACACTTCCTTCCGATCCACTCACAACAGGTGAGCTTATACCCCTTAATCAACCTTTTAAATGTTTTTAAATACTTTATGGGGGGATACAAGTAGAATCATGCTACTTATTATATCAATCACATGTGATTAATAAGCAACATTCAAATGATTGGCTACTCATTAGCCGTTTTACCAAACAGTTTCCTTCGAATGTTTTTCATAAACACTTTATATTGTAAAACTCCTTATTAAACTGTACATTTTACTCTGTATGTTTCATTTCAAACTCATTTACAATTGTGTTTCAAAAAAAATGTTTCTTTATACTTAAACTGTGTTATCAAACCCATGCTTTCAACCCGTTTTATAGATTGACATCAAGTCCGTCTTTTCTTAGATAATAATTTTGTTCAAAGGTTTTACAAAACTTATTTTATGCTTTTATATTATAAATTGCATGCCTATATATGTATAGTTATATAAGAAATTTTTAAAAGACTTAGGAAGGCTATTCACCCTATTTCCTTTTCGCGCTTGAGATGTGGTCTGGTGGGATATCGGGTATCCGTCCGAAGGTCCTTTAAATGTTAGTTATATAACTTGTGTACATATATAGTCATAAAGGTTCTTCCAATTCAGTTCAATACCCTTGGGTAGCAAGGGTACATTCCCATGTTCATACGTACCAATTAAATTACTAGTAAGCTACCATATGGGTAGTTTAGGAAGATACTAGAACTATTACTAGAACGCGATATCATATAGTGAGTCAGTACTTATTACTATGAGAACATATACATTATATTACTATGAGAACATATACATCATTACTATACTATTACATAGATATGTTTACATCATTACGCTTACATGAGTACGGTTACATATATGATAATGGGACAGACATCACTAGGTGCTATAGCATAGAACAAGTTCAGGATCTAACTATACCGATGAATCACAATGCATTGTGATAGTTATATCGGGTATACATGATCATAGTAAAGTGGATGTTCACGGCTTGCATATACGCAGGGGTCGTGTAAAGGTCCCAAAATCCCTTTGACAGGGGGGCGTCTAGGTTGGGATCTAGCCATCACATTATACCTTATCCCTCAAATAAGGCAATTAGAGTACAGAAGTAGTCATTTATTACAAATACTATAGTACTTAGAAGAATTACCATAGACTTAAGGTAATTAGTACGGTTGTAGTTCGACACTACACCATAGTACTATTTCATTTTCCCATTACATTTACTTCGTGAATATTCACACGACGCACGGTAATGTAGAAACTATATTTTTGGTTAATGATAGTTAGAATTGGGAAAATGCACACTCTTACCAGAGCCACGAAATACAGACACTATATGCCTTGGTAGAAGGATACGATTAGTAGGAAACATAGGGCTTCCTAGGATCATACAAAACATTTAAATACTTACAGTTCATATACATACAAATACTTACATACAAATTAAGAAACTAAAATACTTATGATCTCACCAGCTTTGATACTCTCTTTCAAAATAACTTGTATCCTCAGGTCAACCATAGACAGGTACTGATGGAAGGTTCAGAGAAGATGGTGCTCGTTCAAGACGCATCTTTCATTTTGATTTATGCTTTAGTGTTTATCAAAATTTGACAGAACTCAATTGTATTAAAATTATATTATTAATGCAATGGATGATGTTGTTGCTTGTTTACTACTTTTCATTGTTGTGATACTATACATGACGTCCTCCGCCCCAGAACTTTTCCGCCGTTCATGGTTTTGGGGTGTGACAACCAGGAAGGGATATCAGTGGATCCGGCCAAGGTAGAGGCCGTGATGAGATGGGAGGTCCTGAGGTCTCCATCCGAGATTCGGAGCTTCCTAGGATTGGCAGGCTACTATCAGAGATTCATTCAGGACTTCTCCAAGATAGCCGTACCCCTGACCATGCTGACGAGGAAAGTCGTGGTTTTTCGTTGGGGGCCCAAGCAGCAAGCTGCATTCGAGACGTTGAGACAAAAATTGTGCGAGGCGCCAATCTTAGCCCTACCAGAGGGCATGGAGGATTTTGTTGTGTACTGCGATGCGTCCATCTCGGATTTGGGCACAGTGTTGATGCAGAGAGGGCACGTTATTTCTTACGCTTCGAGGCAGCTGAAGCCTCACGAGGCGAACTACCCGACGCATGATTCGAGGCAGCTGAAGCCTCACGAGGCGAACTACCCGACGCATGATTCGGAGCTGGGGGTTGTTTTGTTCGCCCTCAAGATTTGGCGTCATTACCTCTATGGGGTTCATTGTACCATCTACACTGACCACAAGAGCCTGAGGTATCTTATGGACCAGCCGAATTTGAACATGAGGCAGCGTCGGTGGCTTGACGTGGTAAAGGATTATGATTGTGAGATCCTTTACCATCCGGGGAAAGCCAATGTGGTGGCTGACACGCTCAGCCGCAAGGCAGCGCCGATCCGAGATATTTGTCTAAGGATGACAATGGTGACTCCGCTGTTGGAGCGGATCCGGGAGGCTCAGCAGGAGGCTAGGAAGGTGGAACATCGGAAGAGTGAGCGGATTGTGGGGCAGGTTTCCTCCTTCGACTATGATAGCCGAGGGTTATTGACTCTTCACAGTAGGGTGTGGGTCCCTTATCATGGAGGCGTGCGCCAGGTCTTGATGGAGGAGGCGCATAAATCTCGGTTCTCCATTCATCCCTGGGCGACGAAGATGTATAGGGATCTTCGTCTGGACTATTGGTGGCTCTGCATGAAGCGGTATGTGGCATGGTACGTGGAGCAGTGCTTCACCTGCAGGAAGGTCAAGGTTGAGCATCAGAGACCGCATGGCAAGATGCAGCCGTTGGATATTCCACTATGGAAATGGGAAGACATCACGATGGATTTTATCACCAAGCTTCACAGGACCGCGCGGGGAGTGGATTCGATCTGGGTCATCGTCGATCGATTGACCAAGAGTGCCCACTTTATCCCGATTTAGAAGAGCATCTCGGCCGAGAAATTGGCCGATATCTATATCAGGGAGGTGGTGGCGCGGCACAGAGTGCCAGTTTCGGTGATTTCGGATAAGGGTGTGCGGTTCACGTCCAGGTTTTGGAAGAAATTCCACGACGAGTTGGGTATTCGTCTGCATTTCAGCACCGCCTTTCACCCGCAAACGGATGGCCAGAGCGAGCGGACCATCCAGACTCTGGAGGACATGTTGCGGGCATGTGTTTTAGACTTCGGAGGTAGCTGGGATACCTACCTTCCGTTGGCGTAGTTCTCGTATAATAATAGCTATCATGCGAGTATCGACCGTCCTCCCTTCGAGATGTTGTATGGGAGGAGGTGCAGGACTCCGATATGTTGGTGCGAGGTTGGCCAGAGGGTCATGGGGAACACCGAATGTAACATACACGTTTTGAAATGGTGTTTTAAGTAAATAATACTATGAAATATTATGTGAATTTGAATGTTGAGTTCTAACAGATAGCTTTTACTAGAAATGAAGTAAAACTATGTTTAGAATCACTCATAAAATATTTGAAGTCTTATGAGATTCCAATTAAAAGCCAAATAGTGAAATATAGCGAAAATATGAAATTTAGAATAAGTAAAATTTTATTATTGAAAGTTGTAGATAATCTCGTTAGAAACATTTAGGCGAAAACCTCATCAAAATCCGAGTTATAACGAAGAAGTTATGACCAAACGAAGATCCGTGATAAATCCGGAAAATACTTTGTCGCGTAAAAATTTAGTTTTCGATAAACTAATTTTTAGCTTTAGTGATGTAAATGAAAGTTGTAGAACTCTTCAAAATAATCAACTTTCATATAAAGACCGTTTGAATCTGACTTCGTATGAGAAAGTTATGATTTTTCGAAATTTCAGCTTAGCAGTAGACAGCTAAAAACTCGAATTTTAGATCGACTGATTTTTAGCCGACACAACCTAAACGAGAATTGAAGGCCTCGTCATTAGTAGTGCAACGGTGAAAAGTCTGACGAAAACGGACGTTAGATGAAGAAGTTAAGAATTTTTAACAGATTTTCCTGTCCCGGTCTGTTAAAAATAATAATATTAAAATTAAATTCAAAATTAGCCGACGAAGTCTTAATGAAAGTTGTAGAGCATAATTTTAGCTTCGCGTGCATATAGAGAACGTCAAAAACGGAGCTCTTATGTGAAAGTTATGGATTTTACAAGATTTGGCACATTTTTCGAGAAAATTCGCATGAATAGTAATGCCACGTCAGCCCTCGCATGCAGCCTCCACATGTCATCTTCTGATAGGACCGAGGTTGCTGTGTCACCTTCTGATTGGACCAAGTCCGAAGTCCACTAAGCGAGGGACACCATCGCAGGAGACACCCCCAGATCACCCTCGCACCGTCGTGCCCTCCTCCCATTGGACCGAAGTTAGGTCCAATCCGAGGCTACCGTCAGCGAGCCTGCTGATCCGAGCCGAAGACCCAGTCGATGACGCGCCTGAAGCTGATGACTCCTCGCACCCGAAGCCTCGCGAAGCTGCCAGCTGGTCCGAACCTCGCAGACGCGTGCCTTCTTCCCTTCGCTTCGGATCCGAAGCTCGGCCCTATATAAGGGGTGCGAACCCTCTTGGCTAACTTTAGAAATTTCACACCTTTTCACCCCTAAACTTATATTTTTACTATTCCGACTTCCCCCGAAGCCCTGATACTGATTCTAAAGCCCGAAACACGCCCCGAGACTCCCGAGAAGCCCGAAAAATTTATCTTTTCGGTTTCGAAGCTCTGCCTTCGCAGAGCCCGGTTTTCAATGACGAAAGTCATATTTAGAGCCGAAGTACTGCCCAAATTAATATTTTAGCCCCCGGTTATTTCACGGTGAGTTTAATATATAGAAATAATTGTATGTTGTGTGTTATATGTGCGACGTGCTTTTCAGTGTTATTATTCCGGGTTATTTTCCCGGGTTATTTTTATTTGCTATTTTTAATAGCAAAGAAATACCTTTGACCATGTGATCAGTGAAAGGACTTAGATTCACGTTGGTATTGGTATGTAGCCTCTGGCCATGTGGAACATGTCTCCGTAAGAGAATGAATTATATTCTATGGTAGTGGAAGAAGGCTAGACAGGGCTATAAGCCTGAAATCTACCGAAATGTTAATCCGATGTTGTATATCTTCTGTGTCGTTTGGGCTAAAACATTATTGATGTATATCAAGCATGGAAATTGTTATGTCTCATTGATTGTATATCTTTAAATCAAATCAATGATTGATATGGAATGTTTGTCACATGATTCACATATGCCCTTGTTGTTCCTTGTTCCTCTTTGCTTCTGCCCTATTAAAGTATATATATATGACATAACATTATATTGTATCTATTATTGAACTCACTAAGCATCACCGCTTACCCTCTCGATGTGTAACAAATTGCAGGAGATAAACAACCAGTATAGTTATATACTGGTAGAAGATTTTTGAATAGTTTGAAACTATTGTACCGATAGAAGCTTGTGAATAGTTTGAAACTATTGTATTTTGCACTCTCATATGTATAAAACTATAGAATCCTGGGAAGTTATGTAATATATAACACTTTAAAATAGTCGGTTTGTATCCAGTAGTTTGTAATCTCTTTATCAATGTAAAATATTGTTTTTATGAATATGCAAGTAGCATGTTTTTGAGTAACTATATTGTCGAGTATGAAATTTTGGGTCTTTCATAAATATGAAAGTTAGGGTCTTTCACCGAAGTAGTGCTCAAGACGACAGAGAAGATTTAGCAGGTCCGTAGCAGGCTTCAGACTGCTCAGAGTCGGCAGAAAAGTTATGCCGATAAGCGTCGATTAGACATGGAGTTGTAGGTCGGGGATATGGTTCTCCTGAAAGTGTCGCCTTGGAAGGGCGTCATCCGATTACAACCGTTTAGGGTTGTAGCCCGGGTGGGCAAGGTGGCGTACCGGCTGGATCTGCCAGCCGAACTCAGTCAGATCCACAGCACTTTCCACGTCTCCCAGCTGCGGAAGTGCCTGGTGGACGACTCAACGGTGATACCCTTGGAGGACATTTAGGTTGATGACAACCTGAATTACATCGAGCGGCCTGTAGCGATCCTTGACCGGAAGTCGAAGGTTCTGAGGAACAATAGAGTGGAACTCGTGAAGGTGCAATGGCAACACCGGAAGAGGTCGGAGTGGACTTAGGAGCCAGTGGACAAGATGATGGAGCATTACCCCGAGCTGTTTCAGGAGCCAGCAACAGACTTCGAGGACGAAGTCTAAAATAAGTGGGGGAGATTTGTAGCACCTGGTTCTTGGTACATATTCTTGTATTTAATTCTTTATACGATTTGCAATTTTGGCCTTGCACTCGGCGAGTCAAAGGACTGACTCGCCGAGTATAAGCGGGATGAGACGCGGAGTTTAAGGTGTAGACTCGGCGAGTAGCCACTGTCTAGACAAAAAACCCTAATCCAGGGGTTTGCACCCTATTTAAACGACCTTATGCAGCCTCCATCACTCCTTTATGCTCCAAAACACCCCTCACTAAAATCCTAGCCGTTTTTAAGCAATCTAAGCCTTGTTCGTGGATTTTGGTGCTTGTGATCTTAAGAAGGAAGGAGAGAAGCTTGAGGAAGCAAGTAGAGATCAAGGGAACCTGAGTTTGTGCACCTTCTTCAGCTCATTGAAGGAAAAAGGTGTAACCTTGCTCATTCATTTGTGAGATTCCTCTTTGGGGAGGTTTAGGGCTTTTTTGAGCCATTTTTGGTGGCCAACCATGTTTGCAAACATGGTTGCAGGTTTAAGCTTCTGAATCACATCATGAAAGGAGTCACTAGGCAGATTTAGGTTGCGTTTGCACCCATGCAAGGTCCCATGTGCCATATGAGCTTGTTTTATGTCCTTTTGAGCTCAAAGTCCCATGCAAGCATGTAAAGTTTGTAACTTTACGTGCTAGATCGATTGTAGAAGCTTGGATCTATCTTTTGATCAAAGGGTGTACATCAGAAAGAAAAGATTTAGGGTATAAACGTGACCAACTCGGCGAGTCCATTCTATGACTTGGCGAGTCTAGGGGTTTTGTCCCATTCTATCGAGGGTCGATAGGACCCAGTTGAGTGTGGAAAGGATTTTTAAGGGAGTCCTAGGGAGTGACCCAATGTTCTAGACTAAGCCATTGATCAGAAAGTTCATGGGACTCGGCAAGTGCAGGAAGGTGCTCGGCGAGTCCAAGGCAATCTTCATAGAACTCGACGAGTTGTTCATCAACTCGGCGAGTCAAGGACAGAACTTGTTCATCAGATTAAGGTGGACTCGACGAGTTGTTCATCAACTCGGTGAGTCGGATGAGTTTTCACGTCACGTTCATATGAGGGAAGAACTCGTCGAGTTGATGGCCCAACTCGATGAGTAGGGTCAAGGATAAGGACGAGTAAAGGGAAGGGATTCGACGAGTTGACGACCAACTCGGCGAGTCAGGTCAACTGGAAGTTGACTTCGAATTTGCCTTGACTTGGATGGGGAAAAAATTATCATTTTACCCTAAGAATAGAGATCCATTTCTAACTGAGTGTTTGTGGGGTTTGTAGCTGGAGGATTTACGGAGCAGCAGCGGGCGGAGGTTTCTTACACAGACTATCAGCAGCTTCTCATATGAGGTGAGTTACCTTCCAGTAGGGGTGGGTCTAAGGCCACAATGTCGGCCCACCAAGTAGGAGTATTTTATAAGATGATTGTCTTTGTGATAATTATCTTGGTATGGATACGTGTTTGGTTATGAGATATATCTATATGATATGTTACGTGTATGATAGGGATAGTTTTCCCCTGACAGTGGTCCTTAGGACCGAATGGTAGGTCAGTACTCGGATATGCCTGATTGTATGCTTATACCATGTTGTTGTATGCTAGTAGTAGGGGTGGAATAGACCCCAGTTACCGGTTGAAAGATACCGATGATGATTACCGGTTGTAAGATACCGATGATGATTACCAATTTAAGGATATCGATGATTAATACCGGTTGAAAGATATCGATGGTATTGTATGGTATGTGGTATGATGGGGGAACTCACTAAGCTTTGTGCTTACGGTTTCAGTTTTTGGTTTCAGGTACCTCTTCGTCTAAGGGGAAGGATCCGGCGGCGTAGCATGGCATCAAACACACATATGATTTTCCGCACGGAGTTTTCTGGGATTGTACTCTGATATGATATTTTTTATGACGTGGGTTTCGAACATGATACATTGTTTTATGAAAGGACGTGTTGGCACAATATTTTCTAATGAATGCTTTTATGAGATAATTAATTAAAATGAAATTTTTGGGCTTCAATTTTGGGATGTTACAAGTTGGTATCAGAGCCTTGGTTTGAGGGACTCGGACACACCCTCGGGTGTGTCTGGACTCAAACCGAGGGACTAAAAGATTTTTAAAAGGAAAACGGTTTTCGAAAATCTAAAATGGGAAGTTTTAAAAAAGACGAAGTGTGTGATGCGTGCGACCGGCCGGGCTCAAGTAAGTTTTCCCCAAGATACCCATACTTGTTATGTTATGTTGTATGGTTTTGATTCAGAAAAATGCATGCTAGAATAGGACTAAGGATCTAGGAGGTGCCTTGTGTGCTTGATATATGATTATGAGAATTGCATGCTAGTTAGGGCTTAGGATCTAGGAAGGATGCCTTATATGCCTGTTGTATGAGTTGTATGCTAGGACTGTTTAGTCAGCAGTAGGATGGACTGTGTAGGTTATGCCTGGTTTAGTTACTCAACATACGAATGCTGCTTGCTTTGTGCTATGGGGATTCTGGCCAACTTCGACTAACTAGCGAACGGATATTTAACAGTATCCGCAAACTAGTTAGGGGGACGCGGTAAGAACTCCTAATGCAGCTGATGGCGGGGAGTATGTCAGAGAGTGCCCTAGGGAAACCTAGGATGTGATCAGTGGGAAGAGCATCGGTGAAAAGGGACTTGGTGAACTCAAGGCAATCGTTGAGGAAAATCATTCAGAGGTTATTGTTCACATTCAGCACTTCGGCACACTTCGTTTCTGTATATTGGAGCTGAAAATTTTGGTGTGTTTGGTATCATCTTTAAATTTCGTTAGTTTGTCTTTTATTCTTTGAAAAACTGAAAAACCAACAATATTTTCATTTCTTTGTAATCATTTTCGAAAATTCAAAAATACCAAAAATATTTTCTTTTGTTGCATGTTTTATTTTTCGAAAAATTCAAAATTACAAAAATATTTCTCTTTCATTTCAAAAATATAAAATCCAAGAAGATTTTTGTTACTTTGTTATTTTTTTTTTATTTTTCAGGTATCAAGGATGTTTACACGAAGCATTTTTCAAGGGTCATGCTTGTGTTTCTTAGGGAAGGTATTTTTCTTCAAACTATGCACTAGTTAGTGTGTCCCTAGAAGCATACTGCAACACGTCGAACCAAGCCTCCAATGACTCAATGTGTGTTTACAAAACCCTTTAATGAAATTTTTCATTTGAAAGTTTCTTCCCAATCAGGCTTACATTCGCATTAGTCACTGAGCTACCTTACTCTTCTCAAATGAGTTAAGAGTTTACTGTTTGGTCCAAGTGTAACAGAGGTACATTCGAATCTTTAACAATCTTTTTCATCACAAAATTCTTAACACTTTTCACACACAAGGACACATGTTCAAGAGGTCATTGATCAAACCAATCATGACATAGACATGTCAAAAATATGTGTTAATGATCTTAATTCATGAGACCGTGATGCAAGTGAAACCCAAATATACGAAATTATCAAGGAATTGACGGGGAACTTAGTTCCAGATTCTTACGAAACACTTGTTTCTGTACCAAAAATTCCATATACTGCAAATCACATTCTTTCATATGAGAGGTCTTGATCAAATGTTTGAAGCCCACGACATTTGTTTTTCAACAAGATTCAGCTTAAATATTTTTCTTTGGATGTGATTTCCGTGTGAGTATCAATTGTTTTTCTTAGTCACTTTTACATAATTTTCCAAAGCAACTTGTCACTGACTACACTGGTCAAACAAGTAATTTCGATTACATTTACTCACCTTATGTTTAGGATGATATATAACGAAATTCGTAAGCCACCCTTTGAAGCTTTGAAAAAGAAGCCCTTTGATACTTCTCTTTAAGTATTCGATTGTAATTCATGGGAACATACACAAGCTGTTGATTATCTCTCTTGATAATTAGCGAAGCAACCTTTGCCCAGGGTTTAACTGATTTCATGTCGAAGTATTAGACATCACAGAACCCAAATTTTTGTTAGTTTGCTTCTTATCTTTTTCCTTGGCACACTGCACTCACGAAATCCTTGAGGTTCTAGGTAATACCAACTTAGGCTGAAGATTTCACAAGACTTCCAAATGACTTCGTTTCGAATCCCAAAAACGAAAGAGCCTAGCCTCCAATCCAAAGGGTTTGATCTTATCCACTTTGTACTCACAAACAGTCTAAAGTAATCATTTGGCAACTTGGCCCTAGTTTGAAGGCACTTTATGAGACGTGATGGGATAGACGGATACTGGTGCGAGTTTAAAGGAATGACGTGGCCTACTCTTTAATGATAAACGGTTCAAATTATTTTGGGCTTACATATAAAAGGAAAATCCTTTTCCTTTGATCATTACGCGATCAAAAATTTACAGACGACCAAAAAGCCTTAATTTTCTCAAAAGGTTTCAAGAACTCACAAATGGCTGCTATTCAGAAGTCCAACACTGACGAGGTTGAATATCAAACTTTGATGAAAATTCAAAGCACCAACTACCAAGTTGAGGCCAATGTTTCACTGTATCCTGAGGAATTGAAAATGCTAATTGTTGCCCTGAAATGATCTGGATTAGCAACTGCAATGTTTAACTCATTCGCAGTCCCGATGACATGGTTGTCAATGGCTGCCTCAACTGCTTCTTATAACAAGGCTACATATGTCATTACTTTTAATTTGATGAATGAAAAGAGAGTTCTATTGACGAAGAAGATGTTCACTCAGTTTCTGTATATTCCTAAGTCTCCACCATTCTTCAAGCCTACGAATCCACAAATCATGCACATGTTCAACGAGATGGGTCACCAGTCCCCACTCGAAAAGATTAGTGATTTCAAGAAATCAGGACTACCTTGTATTTGGAACTTCTAATTTGGAATTTACCTCAGATGCTTGACGGGAAGAAGTGTAGGACTTGACAAGGGAAGACTGGAAGTTTATGCAATGGTAATGGGTCTTTACTACGACTTGAGTGTTGACTATGCCACTCAGTTGTGGAAGAAGTTTGTCAAAAGTTTGGAGAACACGAATCTAGTAAAGGGGATTTCATGTGCAAGGTACTGGAGCCTTGTTCTTGAGAAGTTGTATGAAAAAGAGGGAATCCAAGTCCCTGTTGATGAAACTAATGCTGAATTTGCAAAGTATCAGTTTCCGAAAGTTGTGGAGGATGATGAGAATATTTTTCAAGTGTAGAACGAATTCCATATGCTATGCTAAAGAAGGTGAATCCTACTCACAAGGTTCTTGTGAAGTATTTGCAGACGATTCATCCAGATGTGGAAACAGGGGTTCTGCTTAAAGTCGAAGCTAGAACTTCTAAACAATCCAAGAAGTCTAAGGATGATGAAGCAGAGGTACCAGTTACAAATATGAAAAAGTCTACATCCAAGTCTCCTACGAACAAGCCTGAAAGTGATACGAAGAGGGCAGAGGAGTTTGTTGCTGGTAAGCCTTCGAAGGAGGTAATGCTATAAAAGTCAGGAGTATCGAAAAGGTTACGAAAAATGTCAAACAAACGAACTTCGTTTGATGACTCACAGACAGTTCGTAAAGCTCAAGTCAATAGCAAAGGGGTCATTGTTCGTGAGATCCATGCTCCTGCTTCTCCACCATCTAAGAAACGAAGAGCTCAAGATGTAGCCAAACATATCACAGAGAAGCGGTACAAACGAAAAATTGTTCTTTGTGACGATTCGTCCGAAAACGAAGTGGCCCCTGATACACCACCAATTTCGTCTTCTCCCATGGTAAATTTTGTTCCTATCATTTCATCATCACTTACTCCTACTATTTCTATTGAACCTTCAACAACTATTCCACTCGAAAAAGTGGTGACCAAGTCAATTTCTGAGGAGGTCCCTATTTCAAACATCCGTGCTAACGTATCTGATACAGGAGAAAATGTTTCAGTGAGTGTCGACGTTTCACAACCCATTTCTCATTCTACTTCCTTACCAATCATTTCATCATCATCATTGGTTTCGTTACCACCATTCATTCTTCATATATCCACTGTCACCATATCACCAATCTTTGACACTATCCTTAAACAACCTATCACAACTCTATTTTCATCACAATCCACTGAACCACAAAAGCCTCATTCTGATGATGAAACAGAAGGAGGAGGTTTTAGAGGAACATTTGAAGACTTGCACTTTGATTCAGAGGAAGAAGATATTCCTAATCATATGCTTATGTTAGGAAAACAACTTAAAGTTCTCAGTCGAAAACTTATTTATATTCTTCAATTTCAAGCGGACTCGGGTGCAAAGCATTGTGTATCGGGAATAGAAGTTGATGTGATGCTAAAAGCTGTAAAGCATCGTCTGCAACATCAACTTGATGTAAATGACAAAAATAATGAACTTCGATTCAAATCTCAGGGTGATCTGTATAACTCTTCGTTAAAGGAGCTTTGAAATGTTACAAAAGAGAGGCATGTTCTCTTCGTACGAGAGGATGTGAATCTCAAACTTGAAGAATTGAAGAAGGAATTTTCAAGTGAAATTCATCAAGTGAACGATTGTTACAACTCGATTCAGGAGAAAGTTGATATCATAGTTGGGGCTGTAACTAATTTCATACAATCATTCAAAGCAATTGTACCATCGTTCGAAGCCAAGGTAACTGAAGACAAAAATCAGTTTGCGAAACTGAATGCCTTACTTGCAGAGTTGAATGAAGTCGTCTCTAAGCCCAATCCAACTTCATTATCAACTCCTGAGTTTCTTACTCAGAAGTTAAACATTCTTGATCAAGTCATACAAAAGGTTGTTGCTCCCATAACAAAGTTTGCTCAGATGTTGCCACAGAATGCCCCAGCTGCTGTCACAGGGGTACAAGTGGTAGAAAGGAGGGTGAGCAAAGGGTCGAAGAATGATAATAAGGGAGAAGGAATTCGAAAAACAAATGAAGATGCAAAGGTAGTAGGGAAGGCTGACTTCGCAAATTTCGACTTTATTACCTACCAAAACTAATCCTATTACAACAACAATTGTGACTACAAAACCAATTGCAAAACCTATAGTCAAAGGGATTGTAATTGGATCATCAACTAAAGGGGGAAGCTCAAGTTCATTAAAACCGAATCCTGTTTCAAAAGATAAAGGGAAAGGTGTTACAGTCGAAAAGTCAAAAGAAAAAAAGAAAGCAGAAATCAAAGCTGAGTTAGAACATCAGAGGCATATTCAAAGTATATTGAGGGTGAGGGAAAGTGATCCTCCAGGCATGGAGAAGGGAGATCCGAATCAACTCTATAGTTATGAATCTATAGTGTCAAGGGTTGCATTCAACCATATGTATGCCTTTCAAAAGAAGTCGAAGAAAAGTTATTCCATAGCCAACACAGACATGAATCAGCTTGATTTTCCTATTAATGAAATGATGTTCGTTATGACTCAGTACAAAATAAGCGAGAAGTTTGAAAATGCTGATGACTACACACACATGAAAATTCGTTTTCATGTTGTACTTGGAAAGGAACCCAAAGAGGTGTGGTCTCTTATCAACATCAAGAAGGTTGTTGCAATAAAGAAAGATTTCTTGTTCGAAGACATGATACAAAATTTTAGGTATCATGTAGTTCGTGCGAAAAATCAACAAGCCGATTTCAGTGTAGTAGATTTTCCACTAATGAACTTGAATGATCTGATTCAAGTTGCATTAATCATGAAGGATATGGAAGCATCTCAACTCAAGGGTACAGAAAATGATGTGTTCAGACTTGGTCATGCTCACATTAAAATTTTCATTGACAATTACTATTATTGTCTGGCCTTGACGGACGAAGAGTTGGCTTCAGGTGTGGAAAGGAAAATAACAGTTTCTATGTTACCTTCGAAGCCTCAACCATAACTGAAGAAGTATGCAGATGGTGAGATATGCTTAAAACCTTTTGGCATGGTATTTGCAGGAAAAGATACAAAGGGGAAAGCCAAAAGATTCTTATTCCAAGTTGCTGAGATAGAAAGATACATAACTTCACAATATACGAACTTCATTGTTCATATGAATAGTTGTACGAAGAATAATGAAGGAGATAAAACCGAGTTGAAGAAAGTGTTAACTTGGTATTCGGAAAGCAGAAGGATGATGCACTTCGCTGCTCAGATTCTCACGAACTGAGTAGTTCGACTCGTTTACAAAGGGGGAGATTGTTAGGGTCGAAGTCTTGTTGTAAAGAGTCGAAGTGTATTTCCTTTATTTTGTATGTAATGTATTTACTAAGTCATTTTATGTTCGAAGCATAACTCCTAGACTTTGCATAAGTATAAATCCCTTCTTAGATTCTTCCATCTTGAATTTCCTCAAGATTTTATCTAAGTATATGTTTTGGCATAGTCCGATTAAACCTCTAGATCTATCCCTATAGATCTTGATACCAACTATGTAGGCAGCTTCTCCCAAGTCCTTCATAGAGAAACTTTTCCTAAGCCATGGTTTTACACTATTAAGTGTAGGATGTCTTTTCTACTGAATAGAATGCCATCAACATACAACACAAGAAAGACAACTACTCTCCCACCAGATCTAATATACACATAATGTTCATCTTAATTTCATGAGAAACCGAACTCCTTGATTTTCTCATCGAAACAAATGTTCCACCTGCGAGGAGCTTGTTTAAGTCCATAAATGGCATTCTCAAGCTTACATACCATATTAGCAAACTTGGACTATACAAAATCATCTGCATGATCCATGTAAACATTCAGTCAGTTTCTTATTAAGGAAACCAATTTTTAAATCCATTTTCCATCTTTCATAATCGTGAAATGCAACTATGACAAGTAGTATCCTAATAAAATTAATCATAGCTACTGGTGAGAAAGCTTCCTCATAATTAATTCCTTGAGTTTGAGTATAACTTATCGTGACCAATGGCTTTAAGACCAAGTGTAGGATCAAACAAGTTCCATACTTGGTTATCATACATGAATTGAATCTTGTTGTCCATCGTCTTTTTCCATTTAGCAGCCTCTAAACTCACCATGTCTTCCTGATAGTTTCGCATATCATTATTTACTAACAGGATTTCATCCTCCGGAGTAATATAAAATCCATAAAACTCAGGTTGACGATGTTCTCTATTAGATTTACGAGGTGTATGTGGAAGGTCATTAGATTCCTCAACAGGTTGTTCATCCACTTGTTGAGGTCTAGTGTTAACTTCAGGTTCTTCATTGGTTGACTCTTGAATCTCATCAAGATCAATTGGGCTCCCATTAGTTTCTTGTGATATCAGTTATCTCTCACGAAATACTGCCCTACAAGAAACAAATATGTTGCTCTCAGTAGGCTTGTAAAACAAGTATCCAAAAGAATATTCAGGATAACCAATGAACTAACACCTTTATGATTTGGGTTCAAGTTTGTCTAGTGATTCTCAATGAATGAAAGCCTTACAACTCGATACTTTTATTCGTGTAAGAGAGGGACAAATTCCTTTCCACTTTTCAAATGGTGTTTCTCAACCTTCGTAGTTGGTACGAGGTTTATAATATAAGCAACTGTTTATAGAGCATAACCCTAGAAACTAATTGGTAGTGTAGAAAGAGTCCATAGAACGAACCATGTGTAGGGTTTTGAGCATTCTAACACTCCTATGGTGTACATGCAACCCTAGAAACCTTGGATCTATGTTTGACTAAGATACATGCAAAATGATTTTTCCAAAGTTCATAATCCTATCTAGCATACATGGGGAACTTTTGAACATAAAAGTTAGCTAGAAAACATACCTTGTAGTAGTTTGGATTCCTTGAAACCTTGTGAGCCTAGCACCCCAAGTGTGATGCCTCAAATGTCTCACACAACACCAAATGCTTTTGGAATGACTTGAGAGAAATGTCACACACTTAGAAATCGGTTATGCCCTCTCACTCTTGCTTTAGTGGCCGATTTTGGTGAACCTATTGATCCTTGTATAGTGTGTTACAATTAGGGTTACACCATGTAAACCCTAATTGTCATGACCTTTCATTTCCATGACCCATGGGTTATATAACCACCATGGAGCATCCTATGGGTTTTAGCCCAACTTGATAATCCATGGAGCATTTAACCCACTATACAAGTATGAGTGATTTACACAATCAACCCATATATTTAAGTAGTCTTCTTTTGATCACTTAATTAATTCCAAATTAATTCTTGATCAATACTAATTAAATAATACTATTAATATATTAGAACTTATAATATATTAATAAACCGTAAGTGTTATTTCTCTCTTTTTAGTTATCCAAATGCATGATGCCATGCAACCCAAATGGACCAAGCTAAACCGGGTCAAGTACATACCAGAAATAGTTAGGGACTTAGACACCTTATCCAACAGTCTCCCACTTGGATAAGTCTAATAACTCTAACTACAAGTATGACTTCTAGAACCGATCAGCAACTATAGCTCTTTCAAGATCTCTCGGAACTGAGATGATGATAATACGCCATTTAAGATAAGTGATCATATAATCCTCTGTTTTGGATATCAGCCGGACAAATACATCGAACCGTATCTTACTTATTATCCAGCAGTTTGTTTCCCGATTTTCGATTTGTTTGACATTGAACTTAATTGAACACATCAACTTAGTTCTGATCGGGCTCGATACACGGGTCAACACAAAATCATCGAGGGGCCCAGATATCGCTTCTAATCCAAGAAGGAACAGATAAACTTCGACTCATATGCTTGTTCTACTACTTGTTGAATCACACACAAAATTACGTTTTATAACATCGAGTTACCAATGCGTTTTCGTACGGTCAATGCAAAACCAAGTCATATCTCTAGGTTTGAAGACTTATATGATATTACCGTCTCACGACACTCGAGATAAATTCCATGAAGGGATACCAGTGAGCGTGGGTTGAATCCAATACTCAAAACTTATGAGCACTCATGAGTGTTGTAGCCATGTCCAACATCTTAGACCTCTACAACCAACTCATGACAGTATTCATTCATGTCTACTTCCAACATATGACCGACTGTGGAGAATTTGAATACTATGATATACTGAACATAATTATTCTGGAAGTCAGAACATGCAAAATAAAACGATAGTAAACGATTTACAAAAGATAGCAACACTTTACTCATTAATAAATACACCTTTTCATTCATCATCAAATGTCAATTACACTTTACACATTTCAAAGCTATCTAACTACTAAAACTAATATCATCCTTCATCCATATCCGCCTTGCATGCTGGTGATGCTTAACCCTACCCAGTCCCTTCGTGAGGGGATCTACTGGGTTCAAATCCGATGATACCCTCTTTGCCACGAGAAGTCCTTATTCTATTTGATGTCTGATGAAATGGTATTTTCTGTCGATGTGTCTGTGTGACAACCCAAAAGTTTCCATTTAGTAAGATCATGCACTACAATTGAAGTTAAATCAGTATCAACTAACCATCAAACTTTTGGGATAAGTTTGAGTGTTTTAAGGTTAGTGCTCCAGAGGATATCAGGAGAGAGGATACACTAGGGTTTAATATGTTGCTATAAGTGCCCAAACCTTCAAGAGTTTGGAATATTACAGTCCAAAATGGTATTCGGACCAAAAACCCTCAAGGCTATATAAAGAAAATTTAGCCATTTTGGATTCATTTGTTACATTTCTAGCTAGAGAAAAGTCGATTTTCTCTCTCAAGGTTCTTCACCCGATCACCCCCAACTGTGACTACTTCAACCTATAGTGTATATAAGTGTGTTATATGCCTTAATAACATGAAAATCAAGTCAAGACAACAAGATTTTGGATTTTACCGCCCAAGAACATCTTGGAGAGTAAACTACTTTATAAGGGCCAAAGTGTGCCCAATGTCCCTCCAAGCCTTGGGACTAAACCTAGAGACTACCATTACTTGTTTTAGACCCCAAAAACAATAAGAAATAAGGCTAGAAGTGAGTTCACGGCCAAGGAAGTTCTTGGGCCGTGAACTCCATTTTAGGGTGCCAAAATGCCCTAAATGCCTTCCTTAAGCCAAGAGACTATCCTAGCACATTACCTTGATGTGTTTGGGACTCAAAGCAATAAAAATATCATCACCCATAGTTGACTACGGCCGCAAGCTCAAGCCAAAATGGTCCAAGGGCCGAAAACTCAAGATAAGAGTGTTTTGATTCCATAAACACTTCCTAAGGCTTAGGCATGAATTTAGAATGCTTCCTTATGACCTTTAGGACGCTCATAACTATAATTGGCCATGCGTTTACGGTAGTAAACTCATTTGGGCCGTGAACACCTCAAAAACTCCAAAGAAGGTGGTCTTTCTCATCCTAGGTTAAAGCTAATGTCCCTAAAACATTCCCTAGCTTTCAAACTTGCATTCCCACATGTGTAGCCATGAGTTTATCGCCGTAAACTCCCTTGGGCCGTGAACTCATGGTAGTAAACTCATATGTATGCCTTATACCTTCCTATGTTGAATCACATGTGATTCCAACACTTGGCCAAGGTGTTTCCTAGTCCCGGAAGGTGTTATCTTTCATATAGTTGTTTATAAACACTATATTCATGTCAATATGTGTCCCTATATATCATTTAAGACTTATTGTGTCTCGGAACTTCATTCGTGGAACTTCTCATCTGTACGCGCATACCTGTTTGAATCACCCACATCAGGTGAGTTCATACCCCGTAATGAATCTTTTAACTATTTTAATTGTTTAACGGGGGGAATACAAGTTGAACACAATGATAATTGTGTAAATGTTTGTTATAAATATCTTTCAAAATGTTACTTATGTTATTTATAAGTTGTTAAAACATTTCAAAACTCTTCTAAAGGTTATGTTACTTTATAGTTATACAAAACTCCATTTTACAGTATAAGCATAACTTTGTATATAAATGAGTCTTTTCAGTAACAGTCCAGTTAGAGAATTAGTAAACTATTATAGGTATAGTTTAGGAGAATACTATTCATTACTTCTAGTACAATGAAGCACACAAAGAGTCAGAACAGAACAGAACATAACAGAACATAACAGAACATAACATAACATAACTAACAAGTTAATTTCCTATAGCATGACAACACGCAGACAGGATCTAACTTTAATGTGAATTACATGGCTTGCATGGATTTGCTCGGGTCGCGTTTGGTTTCCTCAATCTCCATACATGAGAGCGGTTAGTAGGGGTTCCAGCTTTCACATTATGACCGTAATAAAACAAATATGTTTTTAGGTTGATAGTACCTCCATATGTCATTATAAATGACATCAGGGTACTCATTTCTCTGATTACTTTCATAAAGTGTCGGTAACACTTGAAGGTTAATCTATTCTCTATTCGAGATAGGTTATAAAGTAGGGAGAATGTACTTTACAGTTGACAAAGGAACAATAAAATCTTGGTAGAAGACTGCTTTCATAACAGTAGAGTCTTGGTAGAAGACTGCTTTCAAAACAATAGGGTCTTTGTAATAGCCCGGATTCCCAGGTATTAGCTATTCTTATAATTTCTGGTGATTTGTGAGGAGACTCGGCGAGTTGGAGCTCAGACTCGCCGAATATGATCGTGATTTGGGCGCGGGTTCGCGTCCGGACTCGGCGAGTCCAAGAGTGGACTCGGCGAGTCCACGCTGTTTAATGAAACCCTAATTTCTCGGGTTTGAGGCATATTTAAAGGGCCTTATGGCCGTCATTTGCGCTCATCAGTCCCCAGAGTGAAACCCTAGAGCATTTGAGCGATTCAAGTGAGGGAAGGAGCCGTTATTGATCTTGGAGCTATTGCTTAGCAAGGAAAGAGGAAATCTAACCAAGAGGAAGCAAGAAAGGGGTGGATTCCTGAAGAACTGAGGTCCAGGACATCGCAACTGAGGTACCATTCCGAATCATTCTCTGTTATTGTGATGTTCATGTAGATTTAGGGCTTTTGAACCCATTTGTGGCTAGATCTAGTGTCCTCATGGTCCCTTAGCGAGTTAAGGTCCTGGATCTGGACCCATAGAGGTCCAGAGCACCTCTTTACCAAAGCTTTATATGCATCCATGGAGGTTTTGGCTTGGAATCAATGTATTTGAGGCTAAAACACCATTCATGAGCTATTCAGTGCTTAATGAGCACCAAGACTTGAACTTTACGTGGTCAATAAGCTTAAGGAGACTGGATCTATGAGTTAGTGAAGCGGATCTGACCTCAGAAGGTCGTTTGGGGTTGTGCATGGAATGCACTCGCCGAGTCCATTCCCAGACTCGGCGAGTTGGTGCGGGTTGTTCATTGATTACGAACCAGGGGTTGAGTAACCGAGTCGGGAGAGTGACTCGGTGAGTCGGAAGAGATTCAGAGGGATCGGGTTCCCGTAGGGACTCGGCGAGTCCACGCCAGACTCGGCGAGTCAGGTCAACCGTTGACCATTGACCAGAGTTGACCAATGTTGACTTGATAGGGGTAGTCGACCTTAGTTGAGAAAGTGTTAATTAGAGATCTATGGTGTTATAGGAGGATTATAGCTCGGAGGATCGAGCGCGAGTGATTTCTGGTATTTGCGAGTTATCGAGATACGCAAGGTGAGTCTTCTCACTATACGTTACCTTGAGTGGTAGTTATGTGTGACCGGAAGGTCGTATGTGCTTACATTGAGTATTATGTTATCCTATTGTATGTGACAAGCTATGCATTATGTCTTTGTGATTTATGCTATGCGGAGTTTACAGACCGGACCGGAGGGTCCAACGATTCATGAGTCGGAAGGCTCAAGCAGACCGGACCGGAGGGTCCAACGAGCTTAGGACCAGAGGGTCCACAGAGTTGTGGGACTGGAGGGTCCCACTGAGACACATTGACCAGAGGGTCAAACAAAGTTATAGCCTCGAGTGGCTAATGTGTGTTGTATGTGGTATTTTGGGGAACTCACTAAGCTTCGTGCTTACAGTGTTTTGTGTTGTGTGTTTCACGTTATTACAGTATCACGGGACGGCACCGGCTCGATTGTACACACCAGAGAATGAGTCATGTTTCGAGGATCCTGGTTTATCATGCAAGTGGAAATGGATTTATGTTTTGTAATTCGATTATGAATGAGACTTTAAACAATGTGTTTTTAAGAATTAAACGATTATTTTAAATGAAAAATTGTTTTGAAATTTTCGGTGTTACAAGTTGATATCAGAGCCTTGGTTTGAGGGATTTGGATGTGCCTTCGGGTAAATCTGGACTCAAACTGAGAAAGTAAGAAAAGTTTTCAAAGAAATAATTTTCGAAAGCGAATAAGAGTTCAAAGAGAAAGCGAGAAAGAGCAGTGTGTACAATCAGCCAGAGCCCGAACGGTGATTTCCCAAAATACCCTTACTTTTGTGACATGAGATATTTATGATGCACTTTATGAGATATTATTGCATGCTAGAGACAGGCTAGGTATTTCATATCTTAGGACTAGAGTGGCCTGACTTGTGATGCCTTAGCCTAGGGATTGCTGTTATATGCGATGTGTTTTTGAGTATGTGATGAGTGAGAATATTTAGTTGGAATCCTTTAGGGGATTTGAGTAGAGGAGTAATCTAGGGGAGATACCTAGATAAGTACCGTGGTACTTAGAGAAAGAATAGTTAGAACCCGCGAGGGGAAGAGTTGCAGAGTTCGGTGGTACTTTCGAGGATGAGCAGAGCAAGCGGAGTTATCACCCAGAGTGAGTCATATATATTCTTCGATGCTCGAATGCTGCTTGCTTCATGCTTTGTGGAACTCTCGATGATGGGAGTCAGGTACCAAGCGAATATGACGATATTCAGGAGGTAGATGGCTGGCATCATTAGGAGCTCTTCAGCAGCTGATGGCAGAGAAGTGTGGGAATCTAGGAAGAGCCTAGGGAGTAACCTTAGCCAGATGAGTACGCTGGCAGAGTAGAGAATTTCGTTGGGGAGCTAGCGCGTGACGGAATTGGTGAACGAGAAGGTTGAGCAGCTACTTAGGAGCTCCGGGATAGTCCGTGTGGAAAGTATGGGTAGATGTGGCAGGTAGAATGGGCCCGTACTACTGAAAGCAGAGGACCCATACTTGATACAGGGAGTATTCTGAAGGTTCTAATGAGCGGATTGAGGAGTGATGTTATGGTTCGAGTACCATACATCGGAGAGTATTGAGAAGTGATGTTATGGTTCGAGTATCATACATCGGAGCAGGTTGAGGAGTGATGTTATGGTTCGAATACCATACATCGAAGCGTATTGAGGAGTGATGTTATGGTTCGAGTACCATACATCGGAGCGTATTGTGAAGTGATGTTATGGTTCGAGTACCATACATCGGAGCGGATTGAGGAGTGATGTTATGGTTCGAGTACCATACATCGGAGCGGATTGATAAGTGAAGTTATGGTTCGAGTACCATAAATCGGAGCGGATGAAGGAATGATGTTATGGTTCGAGTACCATGCATCGGAACAGATGGAGGAGTGATGTTATGGTTCGAGTACCATACACCGGAGCATATTGAGAAGAGATGTCATGGGATGAGTACCATGGTTCGTAGTGAATGATGCTTATGGTTCTCCGGTTATCCGGTCACGATTGATGAGGTGGAGATTGGACACTATGGGTTTTAGGCATGTGGGCCATGATTGAGTTTGAAGAGGCGTCCCTTGAGAGGGAGGTCGAGAGTCTATCAGAGTATTTTTGGTAAGGAGTTAGAGGGAGGGGCAAATTTCGGTTTGAGTTGAGAAATCAGTCGATAGAGGAGATGTCACCCTCTATGACCTGAGTGGTGCTGTTTATGTTCGTGTGCGGAACATGAGAGGCCTGATGTTTAAGTTTCGGGTTTGGGGGTAAAACCCTGCCAGATGTCATTGATGATGGTTTTCCATCAGAGTATCAGGTAGCATGTGTGCTGCGAGACAGTGATTTACCATGGGCAGATAGTCAGATGGGACTGAGATAGTCGAGGACCACGTTACACCTATTTGAGTATAGTAAGGCGTATTGTAGAGGTATCAGTGGGGGAGTCCAGTCGAGTTAATCAGTGCAGTGGTTTTCCTATTTATGTTGGCTATTGAATATGGGAGTGGGTCCCTGTTCTTTGGATGATCCATGTGTTGGAACGTCGGTTGATGAGTCGAGGTGGGGGAATATGATGATTTCGTGGTCCAGTTTATGAGTCAGTGATGTTATTGGACAGTTGAGTTGCTTGGTATTGGATTGGTACGAGACTTGGAACGACTAGAGGCAGTCGTGACGAGAAGTTCTGGAGGATTTCACCTGAGGTTCAGAGTTATGAGATCGATTGATTTCCTTAATGGGGATAATCGGGCATTGTGTAGCACTTTCCAGGGGCAGGTGCGTTGTTGCTAGTGAAAATAGTTCGTGAGGTTGTTGATGTGCCAGATAGTGATGGTTCGAACCCTAAGTGGGGGAGAACCGGGTGGTTTATTGAGAGACTCGGAGATTTTTGCAAAAGCGGTTAGGGGTTGGATGCAGAAACCTGCGACTTGAATTCATGAGATCAGGGTCATTGGTGATCAAGAAAAGGTGCAGGGCGAGATAATGCATGTGGTATATGTCTGAGAGAAGGATGGGCGTCTCCACGGCGGGTGGTCAATGGTCAGGAATCTGGTGGTGGTCAGAGTCGTCTCAAGTGGAAGACTCGTAATGATGGTATGGGCAGTTGAGAACTTCTGGGTTGAAATATGGGTAGAAGATTGTCGAGTAGCCAACTCCCGGGTTGGGATGTGTATTCTTGCTTGGATTTTGAGGAGTAGTGGAAAGGGTTTCGGAAGATCATCAGTGTGTTCTGAAGGGTTAGCGCCTTCCTTTCATTCCAATTGAGTGTTGGATGCACTGAAGTTGCGCATTGAGTAATAGAGGAAATGTATTGTTGTATGTGTATGGCGCTAGGAGTAAGGGAATCAGTGGTAGAGGCAGGACATTGTGATGCTCTGTTAGGGTGTTCCGAGGTTTCCGCGTATAGCGCCCCGATTCCAGAGTTATTTAGAGTCTTGGGTTTAAGATGACTAGTGAGGTATCATGTATCCACGGTTCCAGTGGGAGCCCTTCGTGTATCGTCATCAAGAGGGATTATTTAAGGAAGTGGATCTCTGTAGAGGTAGGTTCTGTGTTATGGCAGTTGCCGCCAGAGTCTGTAATGCATATCGGGGCAAGTGTGTGTGTAACTATCTATGATAGTCTTCGGTGCACGAGTTAGTGATCATAGTGTGGCGTTGTAATGAGAATGAGAGCATAGGGTGAAGCTACGGGGAGCCATAGTATTCGCCAGTTAGAGGGTGTTGTGATGCTACGGGGAGCCGTAGTGCTCACAAGTCAGAGAGAGAGAGAGTAGTGATGCTACGGGAAGACGTAGTACTCGCCAGTCAGAGGGTGTCGTGATGCTATGGGGAGCCGTAGTACTCACAAGTCAGAAAGAGAGAGAGAGTCGTGATGCTACGGGGAGCCGTAGTATTTGCCAGTGAGAGGGTGTTGTGAAGCTACGGGGAGCCGTAGTACTCACCAGTCAGAGGGAGGGAGTCGTGATACTACGGGGAGCCGTAGTACTCACTAGTTAGTTAGCGTTGAGATACTACGGGGAGCCGTAGTACTCACTAGTCAGAGGCTGTCGTAATGTTGTGGGAAGCCATAGTACCCACTAGACGGCAAGAGAGTGTGATGATGGAGTGTTCTCCGATAAGTGCATGATGCAGAAGAGTTTTAGGCTTGAGTAGCCCTAGTGTTGAGTTTTTGGAGCCCAGTGGTTAAACCGGGGCGAGACTGGGGTCTCCATCTTTGTCGGGAGGGTCAGCGAGGCGCGCGGGAGAATATGCGCAGCAGACGTCAGAGGTTAGAGCTGAGTCGATCTTCGATTGGATTGTATTTTTTTATGAGGAAAAAGGGAATTTCGTGACTTGCGTGTCACTGGGCCGTGATAGTGGTCACGGGGAGGAAGTTAGTGAGATGTTTTGGATCATGTTATGTGTGACCTTTGGGGATTCAGCTGTGGGGCCAAAAGCTAACTTGGTGCTCGGTATCGAAGATGAATATGAGAAATGAGCTAGAGTTTACCATAGTGATGTCTGTGGACACCTCAGAGAGAGCGAGCGACTCAGACGCTCGAGGTTATGTTTCGGGCATGTGTATTAGATTTCGGGGGGAAATTGTGGCCCGTAATTTCCCTTGGCAGAGTTTTCCTACAACAACAGCCATCATTAGTGCATCGGTATGCCGCCCTTTGAGCTGTTGTAGGGAAGGGGGTATTGGACCCCATTTGCTGGGGAGAGGTAGAGCAACGTGTGATGGGAAGTACAGAGATTGTGCTTCAGACGTCAGAGCAGATACAGCAGGTCAGGCAGAGGTTGTTAACCGCTCAGAGTCGCCAGAAGAGTTATGCGGACAGGCGCCGGTCCGAGCTCGAATTTTTGGTCGTGACCTTGTACTCCTGAAGGTCTCTCCTTGGAAAGGAGTGATTCGATTCAGGAAGAGGAGCAAGTTAGGGCCCCGATATATTGGTCCATTCCGAGTGATCGCGAGGGTAGGCCGGGTGGCCTATCGTTTGGATTTGCCAGCAAAGTCGGGGCAGATTCACGACACTTTTCATGTGTCGCAACTGAGGAAATGTATAGCCGATGAGTCGGCAAGTGGTTCCATTAGAGGATATTCAGGTGGATGCGAGCCTGAATTATGCTGAGAGACCAGTGGCAATCAGAGATCGGAAAATCAAGGTTCTGAGGAAAAAGGAGATACCCTGGGTTTTGGTTCAGTAGCGGTATCGTAAGGGGTCCGAGATGACTTGGGAGCCGGAGCGAGAGATGCGCGAGCAGCATCCGGAGTTATTTGCAGAGCGATACTTCGAGGGCAAAGTCTAGTTCTAGTGGGGGAGAATTGTAACAGCCCGGATTCCCAAGTATTAGCTATTCTTATAATTTTTGGTGATTTGTGAGGAGACTCGGCGAGTTGGAGCTCAGACTCGCCGAGTATGATCGCGATTTGGGCGCGGGTTCGCGTCCGGACTCGGCGAGTCCAAGAGTGGACTCGGCGAGTCCACGCTGTTTAATGAAACCCTAATTTCTCGGGTTTGAGGCGTATTTAAAGGGCCTTATGGCCGTCATTTGCACTCATCAGTCCCCAGAGAGAAACCCTAGAGCATTTGAGTGATTCAAGTGAGGGAAGGAGCCATTATTGATCTTGGAGCTATTGCTTAGCAAGGAAATAGGAGATCTAGCCAAAAGGAAGCAAGAGAGGGGTGGATTCCTGAAGAACTGAGGTCCAGGACATCACAACTGAGGTACCATTCCGAATCATTCTCTGTTATTGTGATGTTCATGTAGATTTAGGGCTTTTGAACCCATTTGTGGCTAGATCTAGTGTCCTCATGGTCCCTTAGCGAGTTAAGGTCCTGGATCTGGACCCATAGAGGTCCAGAGCACCTCTTTACCAAAGCTTTATATGCATCCATGGAGGTTTTGGCTTGGGATCAATGTATTTGAGGCTAAAACACCATTCATGAGCTATTCGGTGCTTAATGAGCACCAAGACTTGAACTTTACGTGGTCAATAAGCTTAAGGAGACTGGATCTATGAGTTAGTGAAGCGGATCTGACCTCAGAAGGTCGTTTGGGGTTGTGCATGGAATGCACTCACCGAGTCCATTCCCAGACTCGGCGAGTTGGTGCGGGTTGTTCAGTGATTACGAACCAGGGGTTGAGTAATCGAGTCAGGAGAGTGACCCGGTGAGTTGGAAGAGATTCAGAGGGATCGGGTTCCCGTAGGGACTCGGCGAGTCCACGCCAGACTCGGCGAGTCGGTTCAACCATTGACCGTTGACCAGAGTTGACCAGTGTTGACTTGATAGGGGTAGTCGACCTTAGTTGAGAAAGTGTTAATTAGAGATCTATGGTGTTATAGGAGGATTATAGCTCGGAGGATCGAGGGCGAGTGATTTCCGGGATTTGCGAATTATCGAGATACGCGAGGTGAGTCTTCTCATTATACGTTACCTTGAGTGGTAGTTATGTGTGACCGGAAGGTCGTATGTGCTTACATTGAGTATTATGTTATCCTGTTGTATGTGACATGCTATGCATTATGTCTTTGTGATTTATGCTATGCGGAGTTTACAGACCGGACCGGAGGGTCCAACGATTCATGAGCCGGAAGGCTTAAGGAGACCGGACCGGAGGGTCCAACGAGCTTAGGACCAGAGGGTCCACAGAGTTGTGGGACTGGAGGGTCCCACTAAGACACATTGACCAGAGGGTCAAACAGAGTTATAGCCTCGAGTGGCTAATGTGTGTTGTATGTGGTATTTTGGGGAACTCACTAAGCTTCGTGCTTACAGTGTTTTGTGTTGTGTGTTTCACGTTATTACAGTATCACGGGACGGCACCGGCTCGATTGTACACACCAGAGAATGAGTCATGTTTCGAGGATCCTGGTTTATCATGCAAGTGGAAATGGATTTATGTTTTGTAATTCGATTATGAATGAGACTTTAAACAAAGTGTTTTTAAGAATTAAACGATTATTTTAAATGAAAAATTGTTTTGAAATTTTCGGTGTTACAGTCTTGGTAGAAGACTGCTTTCAAAACAGTAGGGTCTTGGTAGAAGACTGCTTTCAAAACAAATGAGTCTTGGTAGAAGGCTACTTTTAAAAAGTTAGAACCATGATGCTAACCTTATGATTTCTTAATGTATAAACTATAGGATACATATATGCTAAGTAGATTCCGACAGCTAATAGAATGTGTGTTCTTTGCTGTACGTCCTGTTCCCGTTGGATGTGGGTTTACACCGAGGTCACCCAATCTATTATCTAGCCGAATCTATATATATTTATGCTTAGTATACATTAAGTCATCATAAGGGTACCAGGTATGGATCAGGTCATAGGACACTAGAGTCAATGCACATTTTTTCTAGTACAAAACTTTCGTTTCAAAGTCACTACTTTGGATATACAAATCTAGTGATTTCCCAGTTAAGGGCTTAATCCATTTTATTAAGCCAGTACAGTTTTAAAGACTTTAAGTGACTTAACTCTATAATACCTTAATTTATACACCATGTTTATATATAAAACTAGTATCTGACAGCTAGTATGATGTGTGCTCTTCGCTGTACGTCCTATTCCCGTTGGATGTGGGCTTACACCGAGGTCACCCAATATACTATCTACCCGATATCAAATTATATATAGCAGTATAAACAAAGCTATTATAAAAGTAATCACCATAGGCAATATTTTATTATAAGAAATATAGGTTTTCTTAAAAGGAACTCTCCATTAGACATAAAGGAACCATTACAAATAACTCCACGAGTAACAAGTGAATAAACCAAGGTTATATATGACAACGATCTAACAACCAATGGAATATGTGTTATCCGCCTTACTTATTGTACCCCGTCGGGTTGTAGGTTGAGGGCAGATACGCATAATCGATTTTTTGTTTACTCCAAGTATATATAACTTGGACCTACTTATTACGCATAGAAAGGCTTATAGTGTCATTTTACTCAACTCCCATTTTAAGTAGGAAATATATGATTTTCTAGAGGAACAGGCAAACTTTACAAAACAATACCTTACAGCTTACAGTACTTTACATATACATTTTCAACCACATTTTTACAGCTTACTCACATCACTAAAATCTTATGAACTCACCAGCTTAATTGTTGATCAACTCTTTCAAATAACTTGTATTCTCATGAGACTATTAGACAGGTGCTCGTGTTGGGACTTCAGAAGATGGAGCATTATAGCTTCAAGTCTTGTTTTGTTATTTGTTTATGACTTCTATGTTTTGTGAACACATATATTGTAAACACTTTCTTTCTAAATGAAATGGTTGTTCATTACTTGCTTACCATATACATATCTCGTGATACTTGACATGACTTCCTCCACCCCCGAACGTTTCTGCCGTTCCGGTTTTGGGGTGTGGCAGATTGGTATCAGAGCATTGTTTATAGTGAACTAAGTATATCAACCGATAAAAGATATACGTCTATAAATACAATGGGGCTTAAGTGCTCTGGATAATGATATATTTTAGAGTATAACTTCAAGTTATAAAAATATACCTACTTGCTCATACATGTATATAATAGAACTAGGATCACGAGGAGAACAGAATTAAAAGTATTTAAAGGTTGGGCACTGTCTTCAACCCGAACAGTTATGTAATCATAGCTAGGATCAATATAGCCTGATCAACTATATTCATTCGAGATGTGACCAACATGTTTTTGGGAATGATGTGGTGTTGCAACAGGGCTAAAACTTAACAGAACACCAGTCAAAAGAACGCCAGAACAAGTACAGTTAGAGTTAGAGTACTATGGGAGTATTCTATGATACGATAGCGCGATAACAAGGTTAGAACATAACAAGTACATTACGTTAGGATACTATAGGAGTATTTTAGTCTAGATACATAACTTATGTGATAACTTAAAAGACCCTTGCGGATAGGTCTATAATCTTACAAGGTATATTCATAAAGTTTTATATATAATCAAGATCTTATAGACATAGAATCTATGACCGACACTTCGCTATCCATTCCTTTTAAGGAAGTAGTGTTGACGTGGGATCAATTGTTCGAAGGTCTATTTGATCTTCAATTATATACAATACCAATTGGTATACCTAGTATAATTATAGGAAGATTCTGTAAGGATCACCACATAAAGTTAACTTAAAGCTCATAGGTTCTTTAGTCACTTTCATTCTCGCACGACAAGCCCAGATAAACGTAACCACTTCCTCATAGTAGACAACAAAAGAGTTCAGGAGGAACAAGGACAAACCAATGAGAAGATTTCAAGGAAAGATCATCCGATGTAACCTAAAAACATCTTACGCGTCACACTAATAAATATTAACTAGTTTAATTTGGCGAGCGAGTGGAAACACTGCTCACATTACATGTGTTAGAATTATTTTCATACATGCAGCTGGTAACAGTTATTCAGGAAACAGATATTCATTCAAGGATAGTTATTTCAAATTCATAGAGTTTATTCGGTAAAGACTCATTTTTGAATTGTTCCTAGAACCCTGTGGAAGTCAGGACCCGATACATCCAGAACTAGGATAACCCTGTCTTTTCAACTTTTGGCTTGTGTCCGTTGCTATAGACTTATTCCGTATCATCTTTGTTTTTGTTTAGCAAGGATGCCTCCTCGCAGATCACACAGACACGCTACTCCGATAACTCCCATACCTTCTCCATAAATTGATACAGCAACTTTGAATGCTGCAGAGGCCGAGGCTGTGGCAACAGCCATGGCACAATATCACTCCACCAGTACAGGTGGAGGCGAAGCGCCTACCGATTCTACTCAAAGTGAGGTCCCTATGCTCCAGGGAGAGTTCTCCTACAAGGACTTCACCAGATGCCAACCACTGTCCTTTAAAGGGACTGAAGGAGTCATTTCCCTCCTGCAATGGTTCGAGAAAACAGAGTCGGTCTTCGAAATATGTTTATGCTCTGAAGGAAGCAAAGTGAAGTTTGTTGTCTGCACCTTCGATGGCAAGGCCCTAACATGGTGGAACAGCCATGTTAAGTCACTGACCCTATCAGTGGCAAACTCCATAGGTTGGGAAAACCTACAGGAGTTAATGCGGGAAGAATATTGCCCGTTAGGCGAGATTCAAAAACTGGAACAAGAGCTGTGGGATCTCACTATGGTCGGCTCCGACATAGTGACCTACACGGACCGGTCCAGCGAACTAGCAGCTCTATGCCCCGGGATGATTACTTCGGAAAAGAAGAAGATAGAGAGATACATTTGGGGTCTGACTGCTCCGACCCAAGGAAATGTGCTGTCTTCTAACCCAGCCACGTTCGATAGTGCTAAACGCTTGGCTCAGCGAATCATCGATCATGGAGTCCGCCACTGCGTAAAAGTCCTTATTCCCGAGTCATCAACGGAAGAGGTCTATAATCAAGAGTCAGAGAACAAGAGAAAGAAGAAGCGTACAACACAAGACATCACACAAGAACAACAAGCGAGTACTATGTACGCCGCTACGATGCCTACTGCTTCAGCATCTGCCAGTCGTTATGCTGGAAACCTTCCAAAGTGTGGTAAGTGCAACTTTCACCACACTGGAGTGTGCCGAGAAATGCAGTGTCTGAATTGCCACAAAAAGGGACACACAGTCCGTTACTACAGGGCACCGGCTCAACCGATCTCCCAAGTCCTCAGAGCTGAAGAAAACCGAGCCTGTTATGGCTGTGGTGAGAATGGACACATTAAGAGGGACTGCCCAATAATCAAGAACTCAGGCGCGGATGGACGTATTCTGATGATCACTGCAGGAGAATCTACCTCAGAGTCGTCGTCGAGTAGTGATACGTTTTCAAAATAGTACTTACTTTTAAAAATAAATTTATATTCACATAAGATTAAAATTTGGGGATGACACTTAAAAGTAACTATAACAACTCACATGTTGAAATAGGTCGTAATATTTAAGAGAATTAAAAGATCCCTTAGAGAAGCTATTATGACTCACCATATACATCAGGGTTGTGCGCAACAGAGATGTTGCAGACTTAGAGTGAGTGACTTCGCTTAGGTCCCCTTTCCTTAATTGGTTGAGGATTTGAGGCAGAGATACTCAGTCGACTGCCTTGCTCATCTTAAGTATTCACAACATGTATATGACGGGCGATGGTAGTGGTACCATGGGGGATCATGGTATAAAAGTATCCCTTCAGTAAGTAAAGCACTTTTATTTGTATGTATGTGCACATAGCGGTACGATACATAGGAGTGTTAATTTCAAAACAGAAAGTAGAAAACTCGAGATCAGTTACAAGGAGTACATTATTGAACATACTATGAGTACAGTACCAAGCACACTAGGGATACATCGTCGTTCATCAGACGTTTCTTTCATTTGACCAAAACTTTGTTCGGTATAGAGTCCGTTGTTTTTCCTTCGTCATGAGTTGGCGTGGTCCTCACCATACTGAATTCATATGTTTCTATCGCCTCGATCGACAGGTTCTCGAAACTTTCGTCATTCGTATCAAAGGTCCGACCTAAACCTAAACTTTATCTTTCGGATTCTAAATCCCCAAAGTACTCGTGCGAAGAGTACTTTGTCCTTCGAAGCCTTATCGTCAGATGTCCGCAGACCGTCACGAAATACCACTCGTCCAGCAGACCGTCATGAAATTCATCAAGTGAATGATTGTTACAACTCGATTCAGGAGAAAGTTGATATCATAGTTGGGGTTGTAACTAATTTCATACAATCATTCAAAGCAATTGTACCATCGTTCGAAGCCAAGGTAACTGAAGACAAAAATCAGTTTGCGAAACTGAATGCATTACTTGCAGAGTTGAATGAAGTCGTCTCTAAGCCCAATCCAACTTCATTATTAACTCCTGAGTTTCTTACTCAGAAGTTAAACATTCTTGATCAAGTCATACAAAAGGCTGTTGCTCCCATAACAAAGTTTGCTTAGATGTTGCCACAGAATGCCCCAGCTGCTGTCACAGGGGTACAAGTGATAGAAAGGAGGGTGAGCAAAGGGTCGAAGAATGATAATAAGGGAGAAGGAATTCGAAAAACAAATGAAGATGCAAAGGTAGTAGGGAAGGCTGACTTCGCAAATTTCGACTTTATTACCTACCAAAACTAATCCTATTACAACAACAATTGTGACTACAAAACCAATTGCAAAACCTATAGTCAAAGGGATTGTAATTGGATCATCAACTAAAGGGGGAAGCTCAAGTTCATTAAAACCGAATCTTGTTTCGAAAGATAAAGGGAAAGGTGTTACAGTCGAAAAGTCAAAAGAAAAAAAGAAAGCAGAAATCAAAGCAGAGTTAGAACATCAGAGGCATATTCAAAGTATATTGAGGGTGAGGGAAAGTGATCCTCCAGGCATGGAGAAGGGAGATCCAAATCAACTCTACAGTTACGAATCTATAGTGTCAAGGGTTGCATTGAAACATATGTATGCCTTTCAAAAGAAGTCGAAGAAAAGTTATTCCATAGCTAACAAAAACATGAATCAGCTTGATTTTCCTATTAATGAAATGATGTTCGTTATGACTCAGTACAAAATAAGCGAGAAGTTTGAAAATGCTGATGACTACACACACATGAAAATTCGTTTTCATGTTGTACTTGCAAAGGAACCCGAAGAGGTGTGGTCTCTTATCAACATCAAGAAGGTTGTTGCAATAAAGAAAGATTTCTTGTTCGAAGACATGATACAAAATTTTAGGTATCATGTAGTTCGTGCGAAAAATCAACAAGCCGATTTCAGTGTAGTAGATTTTCCACTAATGAACTTGAATGATCTGATTCAAGTTGCATTAATCATGAAGGATATGGAAGCATCTCAACTCAAGGGTACAGAAAATGATGTGTTCAGACTTGGTCTTGCTCACATTAAAATTTTCATTGACAATTACTATTATTGTCTGGCCTTGACGGACGAAGAGTTGGCTTCAGATGTGGAAAGGAAAATAACAGTTTCTATGTTACCTTCGAAGCCTCAACCATAACTGAAGAAGTATGCAGATGGTGAGATATGCTTAAAACCTTTTGGCATGGTATTTTCAGGAAAAGATACAAAGGGGAAAGCCAAAAGATTCTTATTCCAAGTTGCTGAGATAGAAAGATACACAACTTCACAATATACGAACTTCATTGTTCATATGAATAGTTGTACGAAGAATAATGAAGGAGATAAAACTGAGTTGAAGAAAGTGTTAACTTGGTATTCGGAAAGCAGAAGGATGATGCACTTCGCTGCTCAGATTCTCACGAACTGAGTAGTTCGACTCGTTTAAAAAGGGGGAGATTGTTAGGGTCGAAGTCTTGTTGTAAAGAGTCGAAATGTATTTGCTTTATTTTGTATGTAATGTATTTACTAAATCATTTTATGTTCGAAGCATAACTCCTAGACTTTGCATAAGTATAAATCCCTTCTTAGATTCTTCCATCTTGAATTTCCTCAAGATTTTATCTAAGTATATGTTTTGGCATAGTCCGATTAAACCTCTAGATCTATCCCTATAGATCTTGATACCAACTATGTAGGCAGCTTCTCCCAAGTCCTTCATAGAGAAACTTTTCCTAAGCCATGGTTTTACACTATTAAGTGTAGGGATGTCTTTTCTTCTAAATAGAATGCCATCAACATACAACACAAGAAAGACAACTACTCTCCCACCAGATCTAACATACACATAATGTTCATCTTAATTTCATGAGAAACCGAACTCCTTGATTTTCTCATCGAAACAAATGTTCCACCTGCGAGGAGCTTGTTTAAGTCCATAAATGGCATTCTCAAGCTTACATACCATATTAGCAAACTTGGCCTATACAAAATCATCTGCATGATCCATGTAAACATTCAATCAGTTTCTTATTAAGGAAACCAATTTTTACATCCATTTTCCATATTTCATAATCGTGAAATGCAAGTATGACAAGTAGTATCCTAATAAAATTAATCATAGCTACTGGTGAGAAGGCTTCCTCATAATTAATTCCTTGAGTTTGAGTATAACTTCTCGTGACCAATGGCTTTAAGACCAAGTGTAGGATCAAACAAGTTCCATACTTGGTTATCATACATGAATTGAATCTTGTTGTCCATCGTCTTTTTCCATTTAGCAGCCTCTAAACTCACCATGTCTTCCTGATAGTCTCGCATATCATTATTTACTAACAGGATTTCATCCTCCGGAGTAATATAAAATCTATAAACTCAGGTTGACGATGTTCTCTATTAGATTTACGAGGTGTATGTGGAAGGTCATTAGATTCCTCAACAGCTTGTTCATCCACTTGTTGAGGTCTAGTGTTAACTTCAGGTTCTTCATTGGTTGACTCTTGAATCTCATCAAGATCAATTGGGCTCCCATTAGTTTCTTGTGATATCAGTTCTCTCTCACGAAATACTGCCCTACAAGAAACAAATATGTTGCTCTCAGTAGGCTTGTAAAACAAGTATCCAAAAGAATATTCAGGATAACCAATGAACTAACACCTTTATGATCTGGGTTCAAGTTTGTCTAGTGATTCTCGATGAATGAAAGCCTTACAACGCCATACTTTTATTCGTGTAAGAGAGGGACAAATCCCTTTCCACTTTTCAAATGGTGTTTCTCAACCTTCGCAGTTGGTACGAGGTTTATAATATAAGCAACTGTTTATAGAGCATAACCCTAGAAACTAATTGGTAGTGTAGAAAGAGTCATCATAGAACGTAACATGTGTAGGGTTTTGAGCATTCTAACACTCCTATGGTGTACATGCAACCCTAGAAACCTTGGATCTATGTTTGACTAAGATACATGCAAAATGATTTTTCCAAAGTTCATAATCCTATCTAGCATACATGGGGAACTTTTGAACATAAAAGTTAGCTAGAAAACATACCTTGTAGTATTTTGGATTCCTTGAAACCTTGTGAGCCTAGCACCCCAAGTGTGATGCCTCAAATGTCTCACACAACACCAAATGCTTTTGGAATGACTTGAGAGAAATGTCACACACTTAGAAATCGGTTATGTCCTCTCACTCTTGCTTTAGTGGCCGATTTTGGTGAACCTATTGATCCTTGTATAGTGTGTTACAATTAGGGTTACACCATGTAAACCCTAATTGTCATGACCTTTCATTTCCATGACCTATGGGTTATATAACCACCATGGAGCATCCTATGGGTTTTAGCCTAACTTGATAATCCATGGAGCATTTAACCCACTATACAAGTATGAGTGATTTACACAATCAACCCATATATTTAAGTAGTCTTCTTTTGATCACTTAATTAATTCCAAATTAATTCTTGATCAATACTAATTAAATAATACTATTAATATATTAGAACTTATAATATATTAATAAACCGTAAGTGTTATTTCTCTCTTTTTAGTTATCCAAATGCATGATGCCATGCAACCCAAATGGACCAAGCTAAACCGGGTCAAGTACATACCAGAAATAGTTAGGGACTTAGACACCTTATCCAACAGTCTCCCACTTGGATAAGTCTAATAACTCTAACTACAAGTATGACTTCTAGAACCGATCAGCAACTATAGCTCTTTCAAGATCTCTCGGAACTGAGATGATGATAATACGCCATTTAAGATAAGTGATCATATAATCCTCTGTTCTGGATATCAGCCGGACAAATACATGGAACAGTATCTTACTTATTATCCAGCAGTTTGTTTCCCGATTTTCGATTTGTTTGACATTGAACTTAATTGAACACATCAACTTAGTTCTGATCAGGCTCGATACACGGGTCAACACAAAATCATCGAGGGGCCCAGATATCGCTTCTAATCCAAAAAGGAACAGATAAACTTCGACTCATATGCTTGTTCTACTACTTGTTGAATCACACACAAAATTACGTTTTATAACATCGAGTTACCAATGCGTTTTCGTACGGTCAATGCAAAACCAAGTCATATCTCTAGGTTTGAAGACTTATATGATATTACCGTCTCACGACACTCGAGATAAATTCCATGAAGGGATACCAGTGAGCGTGGGTTGAATCCAATACTCAAAACTTATGAGCACTCATGAGTGTTGTAGCCATGTCCAACATCTTAGACCTCTACAACCAACTCATGACAGCACTCATGAGTGTGGGTAGAAGACCGCTTTCAAAACAGTAGGGTCTTGGTAGAAGACTGCTTTCAAAACAATTGAGTCTTGGTAGAAGGCTACTTTTAAAAAGTTATAACCATGATTCTAACCTTATGATTCCGTAATGTATACAATATAGGAAACATATATGCTAAGTAGATTCTGACAACTAATAGGATGTGTGTTCTTCGCTGTACCTCATGTTCCCGTTGGTTGTGGGTTTACACCGAGGTCACCCAATCTATTATCTACCCGAATCTATATATATTTATGCTTAGTATACATTAAGTCATCATAAGGGTACCAGGTATGGATCAGGTAAAAGGACACTAGAGTCAATGCACAGTTTTTCTAGTACAAAACTTTCGTTTCAAAGTCAGTACTTTTGATATACAAAACTAGCGATTTCCCGGTTAAGGGCTTAATCCATTTTATTAAGCCAGTACAATTTTAAAGACTTTAAGTGAGTTAACTCTATAATACCTTAGTTTATACACCATGTTTATATATAAAACCAATATTCGACAGCTAGTAGGATGTGTGCTCTTCGTTGTACGTCCTGTTCCCGTTGGATGTGGGCTTACACCGAGGTCACCTAATCTACTACCTACCCAATATCAAATTATATATAGCAGTATAAACAAAGCTATTATAAAAGTAATCACCATAGTCAATATTTTATTATAAGAAATATAGGTTTTCTTAAAAGGAACTCTCCATTAGACATAAAGGAACCATTACAAATAACTCCATGAGTAACAAGTGAATACACCAAGGTTATATATGACAACGCTCTAACAACCAATGGAATATGTGCTATCCGCCTTACTTACTGTACCCCGTCGGGTTGTAGGTTGAGGGCAGATACGCATAATTGATTGTTTGTTTACTCCAAGTATATATAACTTGTACCTACTTATTACGGATAGAAAGTTTTGTAGTGTCATTTTACTCAACTCCCATTTTAAGTAGGAAATATATCATTTTCTAGAGGAACAGGCAAACTTTACAAAACAATACCTTATAGCTTACAATACTTTACATATACATTTTCAACCACATTTTTACAGCTTACTCACATCACTAAAATCTTATGAACTCACCAGCTTAATTGCTGATCAACTCTTTCAAATTACTTGTATTCTCAGGAGACTATTAGACAGGTGCTCGTGTTGGGACTTCAGAAGATGGAGCATTATAGCTTCAAGTCTTGTTTTGTTATTTGTTTATGACTTCTATGTTTTGTGAACATATATATTGTAAACACTTTCTTTCTAAATGAAATGGTTGTTCATTATTTGCTTACCATATATGTATCTCCTGATACTTGACATGACGTCCTCCACCCCCGAACATTTCTGCCGTTCCAGTTTTGGGGTGTGACAGTCTGGATCTCCTATGATCCTTTGGTTCTTTCGCTAAGGCAACTGCAGTTTCACTATCCCAGAAAGTTTCCATAGGCTCCTTTATAGTTGGTATAACTCCAAGGTCTCCAATGAAGTTCTTTAGCCATATTGCCTCCTTTGCTGGCTCACTTGCCGCTATATACTCTGATTCGCAAGTTGAATCAGCCACTGTCTCCTGCTTGGAACTTTTCCAAGTAATTGCTCCTCCGTTTAAGATAAGGACCCAGCCCGACTGAGAGTGGAAATCATCTCTATCAGTCTGGAAGCTAGCATCACTATACCCTACGACTCTCAAGTCATCACTCCCACCGAGGGTAAGGACCCAGTCCTTAGTCCTCCGTAGGTACTTGAGGATATTCTTTACCGCAGTCCAGTGAGCCTTGCCAGGATTCCCCTGATATCTGGTGACCATGCTCAAAGAAAATGCTACATTAGGACGAGTACAAGTCATAGCATACATGATCGAGCCTACAGCAGATGCATAACATACTCAACTCATTTCTGCTATCTCATCCTCGGTACTCGGTCTCTAAGTCTTACTCAATCTAGCGTTACTCTGGATGGGTAACTCTCCTTGCTTGGAATCTTGCATGCTGAATCTCTTCAGCACCTTATCCAAGTAGGTACTCTGACTAAGTCCAATTAGTCTTTTACTTCGATCTCTCAGAATCCTTCTCCCTAGAATATAGGTAGCTTCTCCTAGGTCTTTCATAGCGAGACACTTCCCAAGCAAGGACTTCACTTCCTGCAAGGTTGGGATGTCATTTCCTTTGAGTAGCATACAGTACCAAAAAACTGACTATACTCCCACTTGCCTTGACATATACACAAGATTCATCTTCACTCCTCGAAAATCCAAACTCTTTGACTTTCTCATCGAAACAAAGATTCCATCTGCGAGGTGTTTGTTTCAATCCATAGATTGATTTCTCAAGCTTACACACTCTATTAGGGTATTCTATACTGACAAAACCCTCTGGCTGACACATGTAAACATCTTTAGCCAACTTTCCATAAAGGAAAGCGGTTTTGACATCCACTTTCCATATTTCAGAATCATGAAATGCAGCAATGGGTAACAGGACCCTAATAGACTTAACCTTTCCTACTGGTGAAAATGCCTCATCATAATCAACTCCTGGAGTTTGAGAAAATCCTTTTGCCACCAGTCTCGCCATATACGTGTGTACATTACCATCCATGTCGATCTTCTTCTTGAAGATCCATTTGCACCCAACTGTCTTACGACCCAGTACATTGTCAACCAAATTCCAAAGTTGATTGTCATACATGGACTGTATCTCGCTGTCCATTGCCTCTTTCCATTTAGCAGACTTGGGGCCTGCCATGGCTTCCGCATAGTTGTTAGGTTCATCTAGACTTAACAGTGTCTCATCACTGATAAGCGTCTCACCTTCCGCAGTAATATGGAAACCATAGTAATGCTTAGGTGCATTCCTAAACCAAGTGGAATGCCTCAGAGGTACAGACTCGGCAATTGGATCAACAGGAGTTTCCACCTCAGGTTGACTGCTAGGGTTTGAAGTTCCTTCACCACTTGACTCTTGAATTTCTTCAAGGTCAATTTTCCTCTCACTGTTTCCATGGCTTATGAACTCTCTCTCTCTCTCTCTCGAATGACACCCCTTCTTGCTAAAAAGACCACATTCTCACTGTGTCTGTAGAAGAGGTAACCAAAGGATTTTTGTGGGTAGCTTATGAGAATACACCTCTCACTTCGAGGTTTGAGTTTATCGTGAGTCTCACGAATCACGAAATCCTCGCAACCCCAAATTCTGATGTGGTCTAGATTAGGAACTTTTCCATTCCACATCTCATGAGGAGTTTTGGCAACTTTCTTTGTAGGGACTAGATTAAGGATATGGGCGGTAATCTCTAAGTCATACCCCCATAATGAGATTGGTAGCGAAGCTCGACTCATCATGGAACGAACAATATCCAACAAGGTTCGATTATGCCTCTCAGCCACACCATTCAATTGTGGTGTCCTGGGAGGTGTCAATTATGAGACAATCCCACATTCCTTAAGATAGTCGAGGAACTATGTGCTAAGATACTCACCACCTCGATCGGATCGAAGCATCTTAATGTTCCTGCCCAATAGATTCTCAACTTCTTGTTTAAACACTTTAAACCTTTCAAAAGTCTCTGACTTATACTTGATTAAGTAGACATATCCATAACTACTATAATCATTTGTAAAAAGTCACATAATAACGATTAGCATCCCTTGTGGCAGTTTTGAGGGTTCACCCCTTGCACAAGAGCCTGTAAAGGGTGACTTTTTTATTTTTCCAAGTAAGCATGATTCACAACTATCATCTGACTTTAGGTCAAATGACTCCAAGACTCTATCCTTTTGGAGTTGGCCTATGCATTTCTTGCTTACATGTCTACGACGACAATGCCACAATTAAAGGAAAAGGTAAGCCCTTGTTTGTACAAAGCATGAAAGGAAATAAAATTTCTTCAAATCTAATGTAAACCCACTACTTAGCAACAAAGAATAAATGTGAATTCCACATCCTGTGTCAAGGACCCAACAGTTAGAATAGGGTGAGTTATTAGACAATATTGTGTAAATACCTGCATGGGTGGGTTTCACTTTCCCATCCTTTATATCTTCTTGGTACTTTGGGCAGTTCCGCTTCCAATGTAACTTTTCATGGCAATAGAAGCATTCAGCCTCTTTTGGGTCAGAAGAAGGAGAGACAAACCCTTTCTTGGTTCCACTTGAAGAGGAGCCATCAAGGGTCTTACCCTTGGTACCCTTCGAAGGGCTCTTCCTCTTTTTCCCTCTACCTTTCCCGATTGACAGGATAGAGGCGGAGTTTGGAGTAGGAGTGGTAACAACCGACTTACCTTTAAGAACTGTTTCAGGGGTCTTTAGGAGTCCTTGAAGCTTGTTGAGGGTGACTTCCTCCTTGTTCATGTGGAATGTCATGAGGAATTGATCATAACACGATGGTAAGGAGTGCAAAATGATATCTATTGCTAACTCCTCAGGGAAGTTCGCATTAGCTTCAGCTAACGGTCCACATGCCTTTGGATTTTCTGCATGTGGCCTGTGATGGGTTCACCATCCTTCATTCGGGTTGTTATCATGAAAGAGATGATTTCATATCGTTCTTGACGAGCACTCTAATGGTAGATTTCCATCAAATTCTAGTGCATCTCAAAAGGATAGTAGTCCACATAGGACTTTTGGAGCTCGGTTGTTATAGTGGCCAACATGATGCATTCCACTTTGGTAGCATCTCTTTCATGTGCCTCATATTCAGCGGCCTCCTCAGAAGTAGCAGACGGCTCGGGTACCTTAAGCTCCTTGTCGAGGACATATTCCTTGTCCTCATACCTAGTGACCATCCTGATGTTCCTGATCCAATCCATAAAGTTGGATCCATCAAAGATGACCATCCCACAAAGGTTCATGAGAGAGAAGGAGCTGGTAGGGTTTGAGCCAGAAGCAGTATTGTTGGTTGACATCTGAGAAAGAAGAGAACAAGTTTAGATTAGATATAAAGATAGTCCTTAATAAAACACCCAAATGTAATATTAAGGCTAGGATCCAATCACAATATATTATAACTTAGAAGTGGGATGTCGTAAGCTAAGCTATAACATATTTGAAAGGTAGGTGAATGATGATTCACCAATATCCAACATGAAAAACGAAATATAAATTATTAGGTTCTAATTGGTTTTTAGAAACTCCTAGATTCTTTTGAGATTCATTAAACCTTTCAATGGCATGTTTCAATCTCGAATGTGCCCTTCATGTTTTGTGACTGGGATACCGAGGATCACAAAACACGGTGTGAAGTAACCATGCAAATTACTTGGTACCCTTAATGTTTTTTACTCAATCGATGTGCCGGTTAACCAGACACGCTCCACCGACCTATGAAAAAGCTTCAGTCACCCTTTGCCTACCTTGTAAAGTCCACATTAGTGTGTTGGTTAACCACACACACTCCACTAACGACTTAATCAAAGTGCAAAGTGTAATTTCATGGGTTAGCACCTTATTCACATTTTCCTAAATTAACTAAGATTGGGAATTAATAAACATTTAGTTACTTTATAATAATCATTATACTTTTAATGAGAATTATTAAGTCGTTGTCCTACCCGTTCGGCTAACGACCCTCCACCAGTCAAGGAAGCGGTGGGTGAGAGTGGACACCCATTAAGTTGCCATTTTTTAGGCAACAACCTTATATCCCCCTTATAGACCGACTTCGTGAATGAGGCCTACTAACGGTAAAACGACTTGATCTTATACATATATATATATGTATATATATATATATATATATATATATATATATATATATATATATATATATGTATGTATATGTATAAGTTTAGATTAGATATAAAGATAGTCCTTAATAAAACACCCAAATGTAATATTAAGGCTAGGATCCAATCACAATATATTATAACTTAGAAGAGGGATGTCGTAATCTAAGCTATAACATATTTGAAAGGTAGGTGAATGATGATTCACCAATATCCAACATGAAAAACGAAATATAAATTATTAGGTTCTAATTGGTTTTTAGAAACTCCTAGATTCTTTTGAGATTCATTAAACTTTTCAATGGCATGTGTCAATCTCGAATGTGCCCTTCATGTTTTGTGACTGGGATACCGAGGATCACAAAACACGGTGTGAAGTAACCATGCAAATTACTTGGTACCCTTAATGTTTTTCACTCAATCGATGTGCCGGTTAACCAGACGCGCTCCACCGACCTATGAAAAACCTTCAGTCACCCTTTGCCTACCTTGTAAAGTCCACGTTAGTGTGTTGGTTAACCACACACACTCCACTAACGACTTAATCAAAGTGCAAAGTGTAATTTCATGGGTTAGAACCTTATTCACATTTTCCTAAATTAACTAAGATTGGGAATTAATAAACATTTAGTTACTTTATAATAATCATTATACTTTTAATGAGAATTATTAAGTCGTTGTCCTACCCGTTCGGCTAACGACCCTCCACCAGTCAAGGAAGCGGTGGGTGAGAGTGGACACCCATTAAGTTGCCATTTTTTAGGCAACAACCTTATATCCCCTTTATAGACCGACTTCGTGAATGAGGCCTACTAACGGTAAAACGACTTGATCTTATACATACATACATATATATATATATATATATATATATATATATACATACATATATATATATATATACATATATATATATATATATACATACATATATATATATATATATATATATATATATATATATATATATATATATGTATATGTATAAGTTTAGATTAGATATAAAGATAGTCCTTAATAAAACACCCAAATGTAATATTAAGGCTAGGATCCAATCACAATATATTATAACTTAGAAGAGGGATGTCGTAATCTAAGCTATAACATATTTGAAAGGTAGGTGAATGATGATTCACCAATATCCAACATGAAAAACGAAATATAAATTATTAGGTTCTAATTGGTTTTTAGAAACTCCTAGATTCTTTTGAGATTCATTAAACTTTTCAATGGCATGTTTCAATCTCGAATGTACCCTTCAGGTTTTGTGACTGGGATACCGAGGATCACAAAACACGGTGTGAAGTAACCATGCAAATTACTTGGTACCCTTAATGTTTTTCACTCAATCGATGTGCCAGTTAACCAGACACGCTCCACCGACCTATGAAAGACCTTCAGTCACCCTTTGCCTTCCTTGTAAAGTCCACGTTAGTGTGTTGGTTAACCACACACACTCCACTAACGACTTAATCAAAGTGCAAAGTGTAATTTCATGGGTTAGCACCTTATTCACATTTTCCTAAATTAACTAAGATTGGGAATTAATAAACATTTAGTTACTTTATAATAATCATTATACTTTAATTGAGAATTATTAAGTCGTTGTCCTACCCGTTCGGCTAACGACCCTCCACCAGTCAAGCAAGCGGTGGGTGAGAGTGGACACCCATTAAGTTGCCATTTTTAGGCAACAACCTTATATCCCCCTTATAGACCGACTTCGTGAATGAGGCCTACTAACGGTAAAACGACTTGATCTTATATATATATATATATATATATATATATATATATATATATATATATATATATATATATATATATATATATATATATATATATATATATATAACTTATAATATTATAAAGTATAAGGGTTGAATTTTAACTTTTAAAATTCTAGGGGTTGGAACTAAAGTTTACTAGATGACTTTACATGTTCCAAAACCTGAGGGCAAGTTTTATAACTTTACAAAACCTTTCAATTCATAACTTATGAGTTATTGTTTATTAAAAATGAAGACTCTTCATTTTTGTAACTTATGTGTTCTTTTAATGGATTTATTACAAAGTGACTTTTGGTTATCCATAACTTGAGGACAAGTTATGGACTCCATTAAAACACATCATGATCAGGAATTAACTATCAATCAATAGCACATAATTCCTATGATCTAACAAGAACTCATAAGAACATGAATATTCATATCAGCGTGTCCAACTCGTCGAGTGCAAGAACTGACTCGCCGAGTTGGTTGTAGATATGCTTGGACTCGTCAAGTCCCCCCATGGACTCGGCGAGTACCATGTGTAGACAACAAGAATTTCGACTTTTTTCACTATTTTGCATCAGGTATCAAACAAACAAGCCTAGGATATGATACCACTGTAGGGTATTGAGCATTCTAACACTCCTAAGGTGTACATGTAACCCTAGAAACCTTGGATCTATGTTTGACTAAGATACACACAAAATGATTTTTCCAAGGTTCATAATCCTATCTAGCATACATGGAGAACTTTTGAACATAAAATTTAGCTAGAAAACATACCTTGTAGTAGTTTGGATTCCTTGAAACCTTGTGAGTCTAGCACCCCAAGTGTGATGACCCAAATGTCTGACACAACACCAAATGCTTTTGGAATGACTTGAGAGAAATGGCACACACTTAGAAATCGGCTATGCCCTCTCACTCTTGCTTAAGTGGCCGATTTTGGTGAGCATATTGATCCTTATATAGTGTGTTACAATTAGGGTTACACCATTTAAACCCTAATTGTCACGACCTTTCATTTCCATGACCCATGAGTTATATAACCACCATGGAGCATCCAATGGTTTTTAGCCCAACTTGATATTCCATGGAGCATTTAGCCCACTATACAAGTATGAGTGATTTACATAATCAACCCATATATTTAATTAGTCTTCTTTTGATCACTTAATTAATTCCAAATTAATTCTTGATCAATACTAATTAAAGAATACTATTAATTTATTAGAACTTATAATATATTAATAAACCATAAGTGTTATTTCTCTCATTTTAGTCTATCCAAATGCATGATGCCATGCAACCCAAATGAACCATGCTAAATTGTTGGATTAGTGTCTAAGTCCATAACTATTTTGGTATGTACTTGATCCGATTGTAAGCATGTCCCTTTTGGGTTGCCTTCACCAAAGCAATATGTACGATGAATTAAGGATAGAAAGGCTTAATTATGATTTATTAATATATTATGAGAATAATATATTAAAGGAGAAATCATATTTTTTAATTAATATTAGTCAAGAATAAATAAAGAATTAATTTTGTGGCTAAAAGAGATTAATTAAACTTAGGGGACTGGAATTGTAATTATAAGATAATTGCAATTGGGCTATGGATCACCGTAGAATAATAGGTTGGATGAATTCTATGGAGAACCCATTTATAAATCATGGTCCATGGGCTTCTTAGGGCTTAAGCAGTCAAATTAGGGTTTCCTTGTTAGATAACCCTAATTGCCTACCTATTTAAAGAGCCCCTAAACCCCAAAAACGTGGTGACTGAATCCATAGGGTTTCTTGGACGTTTTGGAGCCTCTTTTCTCTTCTCTTCTTCATCTTGTTGCTTAGTGGTGTTTGTGACTCCATTAGAGGTGCAACACTTGAGGCACTAAGCTTTCTGAAGCCATGGATTAGATTGTTATTGCTATATAACAATCAAAGGTAATTACTAAACCCTTATTTCAGTTCTTATATGATAGATCTAGGGTTTATAGCTTTGGATATTCAATTTCATGTTCATTAGACAAACTAGATCCAAAAGCTATTAGGGTTTGCATGTACACCATAGGAATGTTGTATTGCTCGAAACCCATCAGTCGGGTCAAGTACATACCAGAAATAGTTATGGACTTAGACACCTTATCCAACACCATGTCGAGCAACGTTCAATTTCTCCTTTCATACACACCATTATGTTGTGGTGTTCTTGGTGGAGTTAATTGTGAGACTATCCCACAAACTCTAAGATGATCGTAGAAGTCATCACAAAGATATTCTCCTCCCCTATCAAAACGAAGTATCTTGATTTTCTTAACCAGTTGGTTCTCTACTTCACTTTGGAATTTCTTTAATACTTCAAATGTCTTAGACATATGTTCAATCAAATAAACATATCCATATCTACGTGGATCATCAGTAAATATAACAAGGTATCTTTCACCATGCCTAGTGATGTGTCTGAACAGACGACGTACATCCGAGTGGATGATGTCCAATAGATCTACTCGTCTCTCATAGTTGCATGTGAAAGGAGACTTTGTCATCTTACCAAGCAAAAACGATTTGCAATCTCCATCAAACTCTAGGTTAAATGGTTCCAATATTCCATTTGATTGGATCTTGGCAATTCTCTTATTGTTTATATGTCCAAGGATACAATGTCATAGACATGATTTATCCAAAGAAGTTGAACTTACATTTAAGATTATGTTATTGTTTCTACTCACACCAATCATAGATTCATATATGCCATTACAAGGACTAGATTTAAAATAAAGAGCATTATCTTTTAAACCAAAATAAAAGCATCATTATTATCAAATCCAAAAGTAAAACCATCCATCCACAATGCATAAAATTAAATCATGTTTATTGCCATGTAAGGCGAATAACAACAATCTTTAAAAACAACGAAAAAACTAGAAGGAAATGAAAGCTTGTAATCTCCAATCTTGGTAACAACCACTCTGCTCTTGTTCCTCATGATCAAGTCAAGCTCTCCATGCCTTAGCTTTCTACTGCAACTTAGTCCTTGCACATCAGAACAAATGTAGGTTCCACATCCCATGTCAAGTAGCCAATTATTAGAAGTAGAAGACAAATGTAATTTAATTGTAAACATAGCTGAAGAGCCAACACCCTTGGCGTTGTTCTTCTTAAGACCCTTCATATATTTAGGGATGCTACGTTTCCAATGTCCCTTCTCTTGGAAGTAGTAGAAAATGTCTTCCTTAGGGTCATTTACTGGAGGTATGTTAGAAACGTCATTTTTAGGGTTAGAATTGGGAGCACCACCTTTCCTTTCCCTTTTCCCTTAACATTGGGATGAGAGTACCTCTTTCTCTTAACATCACCTTACCTAATATCCAAAATATGAGTGCTTGAACTTGTGTTCCTAGGTGGAACAATGCTTTCCTTAGTTTTCTTGAGCATTCCATGTAGCTCCAGGATACTCTTCTCCAAACCATTCATATAGTAGTTTATAGTGAACTGCTTGTATGCACTAGTCAAAGAGCTAAGAATGACATCAATAGCCAACTCTTGAGTGAATGGAAAGCCAAGACGATTAATTCTTTCAAAGTACCCTTTCAATTTTAACACATGGGTACTCACAGAACCACTCTCATGTTGCTTGCAACCTAGAATTGATTGCATCACCTTGAATTTGTCTATTCGAGCTTGTTGTTGAAACATGTCTTTGAGCTACCCATTCATTTCGTATTCCAAAGATTATCAAAAATGTTTTGGAGTTCAAAATACATGGTCACCAATGTTAGACATGAGACTTCAATCGAGTGATAACGATGCTTTTAATTTTTGCTTGATTCTTCTTCAGTAGCATTGTTAGGAAGCTCCTCTTCAAGATACTATTCCAAGATATAATCCTTCTTTTCGTACCTCAAAGTTATCCTTAGGTTACGAATCCAATCTAGGTAGTTTGGACTAGTGAGCTTATCTCGAGAGAGGAGTTGGAGTATAGAGAAGTTTGATGAAGTGGTTGGTGCAGGAGACGGAGGAGTAGCACCTTAGCCATTGATCATATATTAAGAGAAGAAACACAATTAGTTTGATCAAGCATCCTTTTATTATAATTACCCAATAACAAATTATTATTCAAAACGCTAGGATCCATATTTGGCTTCACAATGTAAAGTGGATTAACCGAAAATTACAAAATGAAGTTATTTAGGTCAACAAACTATGTAAATTTCAATCCATATGAGATTCCTAGAAAACAAGATTTATTGACTTATGTCAACAACTTGTTAATTTGTTCCAATGCTCATTTAGCATTCATGACTAGAGTAGTCGAAGATCATGACTCCACATGTTGAATCAACCATGCGTAGTCACAATGAGATTCGTCCCAAGTAACAGTTAAGAATTATGGTCACCATATACCTTTCTTTGACTATGTTTTTTTTACGAGCCGGTAAATCACACATGCTTACGCCAACAAGAACATACCACAATGCGTAATTTCCATGGTAAGCATAAGATTCACATTATATATATATATATATATATATATATATATATATATATATATATATATATATATATATATATATAATGTTAGGATTTTGTTTTATTACTTAATAAGTTAATACTTTTAACTTTGTACAATTATCCTATCAAACCCTTTTGGTAACTCCACTTCAAACACAAAAAAAGTGATGAGGGTGTCGAGCAATGAATGCCTCTTAAAAGCCGGCCTCATTAAGAATTAAAAAGACCTACCTTAAACCTCCCTTATATCAATAAAGTGGATGATCCGAGTCGTGGTAAAACTAAAATGCACATTAGGATGAAATATGCGAGAACACAATGTTTATTTTGATGTCATACATATAAATACTATTTTTCAATATACATACATACATACATACATATATATATATATATATATATATATATATATATATATATATATATATATATATTACATAATTGAGGTTTATGTGTCTTTAATTATTTTGACTTAAAGTCAACAACTAAAGTAAGAGTTCTTATCTTTTGTCTTTTAACTAATCCTATAATTAAATAAAATGTAACTTTATCTTTTAGTATACAAGTTAGTTTGTATGTCATTAAAATTGAGAAGACGAGCAACCAAAAAATGAAAAACGAATTTAGAAGAATCTGGAACTTCAGGTTCCATGACGTGAATAAAGATCTACCACGTCCCGACACACAAAAAACACACAATTTAATTAAATTATTATTTTAGCTTCTCAAATGCAAACCACTATGGTCAAGAGGTGACTACGACGTGGCAACGAAGACATTCGCGATCCATGTAGATACCACGACGTGGTGGGGGACCAGCCACACCGTGGCAAAGAGGCAAAACGACTAAAATCATTTTTTTCAAGTATAAACAAATTCAATTCCAATCAAGGTAAATTTCAAGACTTTTAAAACGATTTAAAATATAAATCCTACATATTCAAACCTTAACATACTCAAAAGATAATGTCAAAGTGCAATAGACATGAGTTGACCACTCTCTGATACGACTGATGGGTTTAGAGAATCATTATATCAAACATAGGGCAGCAGAAATAATAATAAAAATATAATCTAAACTCAAAATTTCAAAGGATCTAAACTCACTCATCTATGCAACTTATTAGAACTCTATAGATAGAAAACATACCTTTGATGTCTTAGTTGGTTTCTTCTTTTTCCGAGCCAGTGGATTAGAGTAGAAAATCCAAACGAGAGTTCCTCTTCTGTGATTGCACCAAAGACGCAAACAAGAAACATATCCAAGAAATCCTCAAACTTCTAGCTTCAAATAGAATCAAAATATCGATTTTGTTCTTCGAGTACGACGTGGAGATCAAACGGCCACGATGTGGGAACGACAATTCGGGATTCTTTAGGGTTAAGAGGATTCTAAACTTTGGTAGCTTAGAGGTGTATTTCTCCAGTGATAAAACTGGATTTGGAGCCCTCTATTTTTAGGAGGTGATTTAAAACCCTATAGATAAATAACAAATATAATAGTAATTATCTATGGTATTCAAATCATTATGGAATATTCCATATTCCATTTATTTACTATTAATTAATTAACAAACAAGTCCCTCAAATAAATATCTTTTTTCAAATCTGCTTCATTTTTGTTCTTGTGTGTAACCCAAAAGGACACTACTATTTATAGTAATATTACCAGACTTTTGTTATGGCTATGGACACTAATTTCCACCAAAATTATCCATGTGGGATACTATTGGAAATAATTGTCCAATATCATAACTAATTGGTGTAACTTTTGGAATAATAGCAAAATCCTTTTGGGTTGCCCTCAAGAGCAAAAATAGCTAGAAATAGTTTTAAAAGATTGAGAAAATAGTTTATTAATTTATTACATGACAATAAATTAATTAGAAAATAGTTAAAATCAGTTAAAATTAATTGAAATTAATCAAGAGGTGAAAGGACTTAATGTTATTTGTCCAATAGTTGAACAATAAGAACATTCTGGAAATCCTAGGTGGTGGACGGTTTTGGGAGACTCATTGGAAACTTCCATAATCAATACTAGTAATAGACAAGGAAACAATTTGAATCCAGAATAAATCTTATTCTTTAATTGATTCTAATTAGGGTTATCCTGTTACCACCACAACTATATAAAGGGGGCTTGGGGAGTTCATAATGTCGTCCAACCATACCCTCCTGGAAGATCGAAAAATCTGATCTCCACTCTCCCATATCTCTCTCCTTTAGTATCTAGGGTTCTTGACTTTTGGGTGTGAATCATTAGAGGTACTCTAATTTGGGTACTAGTATTTCCAAGAAGAAAGAAGAGCAACAAGAGATCAAAACTACAAGGTAATTCGATTTGTCAAAGGTTAGTGTTTCAATCCTTTCTCTTTTAGCTTGTTAGGTTAGTTTTAAAAGTACATTGCTATAATAGTAAAACTTAGATCCTAGGGTGCATGTACACTTAGGATGAACTTTGAATGCTTTCGTTGCATTAATCTAGGGTATAGTTACATAGAAAACCCAATAATATGATCCTATAGGGTTACACCTTGCAAAAAGTTACTACTAATTAATTATTTATTGATGTAACTTGATTATTAATAAATATTATCAAACCTTGTATTTAATTGGAAAATCAATATTTTATGAAAACAATATTTTACCAACAATTGAGAAATTATTATTTCTAGAAAATGATAATAAGAAAGAACAAAAAAACTAATTGGTATGTAACTACTAGTTATGAGTTAGAGTGAAACATATACAACCCTTGCATCCTTGTCATGCTTGCTGTGAATGTTTTCCTCTTGGAAGAGATTCTATGTTGGTCTTTGTTCTTGTATGTCATGCTTGTAAGAAGATACCATACCTTCCTTTATGACTAGCTTTGACTCAAGTAGATGTATCTTCGTATATAAAGGAGTGTAAGGATGAAAAACTAGTTAGTTCTTCATCTCATATCTTTCTTTTTTGGGCAGCCAAAACAGAAAGCTTTATGCTCTCTCTCTCTCTCTCTCTCTCTCTCTTGATCTTGCAATTTAGTGTGCATGATCTAAGTGATTAAGTTGCTTCTCCTTTTAAGTTTTATTTGGTATAAACTATTAATACTTAAGAAAAATTTATATACAAGTGAAGACTAGCATGTTTTAGTGGCTTACTCTTACTTGGTGGATACCTACAAAGAACTTCTACTTCGGAGTTTTGCCACACTTCATTAACATCCAATCTCACATGAGAAAAAAAATTCTTCAAAGGTTGTAATATTTTTTTATTTCTATTGTTGATTCAATCTTTCCATGATTTGCAAAATATCCTTTGTGTGTTAAAATGGTTTTAAGTTTATTCACATTTTAAAGCTTTCCTTGCCGTTTTTAGCATTTTTGGGAAACCAATTTTGAATAAAACCCAACAATTGGTATCAGAGCCATTTTTTCAAGCTTGGTTTCATTATTAGACTATTTGGTATAGTCTTTGTTATTGGAAAACATGCATGGTTTTCTTTTTATAAGAAAATTTCTTACATATTTTTTATGACAACTTTGAAATGTTTGTAATTGTTATTTTTATATTACAAAAGTTTAGATGCATATTTTGTCACCAAAGTTGTCTTAGAAAAACAAATTGTTGTTTTGTATATTTTTAACTATATATATATATATATATATATATATATATGTGTGTGTGTGTGTGTGTGTGTGTGTCTATGGTGTGCATAAACTAGCCATAGACCTCTTTTGTTGTCGTATGTATTGATTTTTTAAAATGGTTGTAATATTTATTTATTCATATGGTATGTAATAATTAAATATATACTTTTCATTTTGTTTATTTTTGTAAGTAATAGATTAGTTTTAGAAATAGTTTATTTTATAAATTGCAACAAGATGAAAATGAAGACCATTTTGGCAGATCAAGTGTCACTCCCATGATTTTATAAAGTTTTTATAACTTTTATAAAATTGTGAAGTTTTGATACATGGGGTTGTCAAAGAAAGGGGGGATAAAGTGCAACAAGTTGAAGATTTGGTTCCTTTAGGATTGACTTGACATTTTTGTGATGGCATACAAAATTGATGGTTTTTCTAGGTTACAAAACAAAGAAAATTACATAGCGGATTCATAAAACTATTTTAAGGTCACATGCAACCTTGAGATCTATGAATTTTTTCATTATAGAAACAATACTATGAAACTTTGATCTAATCTAGGTATTATCGAAAATCACAAAGATTAGAACACATACCTTTATGTTATTGTCGAATATAACAACATATAATCTTAAAATCTTCCTTGGAAATCTAGTACAAATAGTGTGGACGCCTCGAACGGCTGACACCCAATACCTTAAAAACCCTAGGAATGATTTGGAGAAAGAATATAGGAGGATTTTCGAATTTCTTTTCTTGAGATGCTAGAGATGAAAATGCTAGGGTTAGGGTCCCTATTTATAGTCGGTGGGTCTCTAGGATAAACCCAAATTTGAATAATAAAATATTTAAATTTTATCTATTCAAAGAAATTATCCTTGTCAGATATATGAGGCTTCTAGAACCCTTTTGGATCCCTCTCAAGACCGTCCAAGCATGGGAGGTTCTATAATTGTCTCAATTGCTCACCAATTGAATAATTGAAATGCAATCATTGCACCTTTAATTAATTCTAATTAATCCAAAATTAATTTCCAGTTAATACGGAATAATTCAAAATTAATTCTTAACAATTTCTAACTAATATACTATTAAAATAATATATTAGCAAACCATTTCCCCACTCTCCTAAAATCATTTCTAGTTATTTATAGTTATTGAGGGTAACTCAAAAAGGACTTTGCTTTTATTCTATAAGGTTATACCAATTTAGTTACGACGGTAGACACCTAATTCAATAGTCTCTCACTTGAATAAGTCATCAACTACAATTGCAAATATATACCTCAAATAACCAGGAAAGTGTACTTTCTAAATCCACTACCAAACTCTAAATCTCATCAGAAGCTATCCCTAAGATAAGTGATCAACAATTCATTCGTTCTAAAAGATATTGTATGGACATGAGACATGGATACAAATCAATCTCATAGTCTATGATTTTGTATCCCAGTTTCCAATTTATGAAGACCTTATTAGATTACGAATTGAACACATCCATTTAGTCCAGGTTGGGCCCATTACTATAATGTCAACATCAAATCACCAAGGGCCCCAAAGATACGACTTTTCCTTTGAAGTAAAAAGGAACAAATAAAATGTGACTACATAATAATAACCTTTACTCATCATCCTATAGATGCATCTCTGCTTGAAGAACATAAATGTGACAACCCGACATTTCGAGGCAATATAATGTAACACCAGTCAAATTTAGGTCAAAATTTGACTTTCCTAAAACCTTTTTTGGGTTAAATAAAGTGGTAGAAATTGTATCAAGGTTTTCGTACATATAAAGAACACTAAAATCCGAGTTATAACGAAGAAGTTATGACCAATCTAAGATTCGCGGCAAAAACCGGCAACAATGATAGACGTAAAACGCGAAGTTTCAATACAATAATTTTTGGACTTAGGTATCTAAATTAGAGTTGTAGGCATCATTAAACCGTAAACGTACATAAAAAGAACGTCCAAATCCAACTTCGTATGAGTAAGTTATGATTTTTCCAAGATCCGGATATAGAAGTAGACGACTAAAAACTCGAAATAGAGACCGAGAGACTTTTGGACGAAACAACCTAAATAAGAATCGTAGATCTCATCATTGGTATTACAACGGTAAAAAGTCTGACGAAAACGGACGTCGGATGAAGAAGTTATGGATTTTTAACGGACTGTTCCTGTCCCGGCCTGTTAAAAATAAATAATTAAAAAATAAAATCAAAACCAGCCGACGAAGTCTAAATGAAAGCTGTAGAGTACATTCTCACCTATGCGTGCATATAAAGAACATCAAAAACGGAGCTCTAATGTGAAAGTTATGGATTTTACAAGTTCGAGGCACACACACCAAGACGATTTACGCCCAGCGTACTCAGGTGCTAGGCCTCGGTTCGTCCACGTCGCTCTGGGTCCCATCCAATACTCCGTTCGAGGATGCGGTAAGCGCAGACGTCGCGTACGCCCAGCGTACTCCGAAATTACGCCCAACGTAATCCCTCTTTTAGCACCCTATAAATATCATGCGAGGCAGCCCGGGTTTATTTGTTTCCTTACTCATTTCTTTCACCTAGGAACCCCTCTAAAGCTCCTCTAAACCACCCGAAAGTCCCGGTACCCCCCTAGTACACGACGCAAGGCCCAACACCCCGAAATTCCCGAGAAATAAATCAGCTTTTCTAGTCGAAGTTCTGCTCGATTTATTGTCTCAACTTCTTCAAGCCACCACTTCAATCTAGTGAGTTCATACCCCTATAAACTACAATTTGAAATGCTTTATAAATGCTTTTTATACTCTTTTAAGGAACGGGGGGAATGCAAGTAAACACACGGTTATCTTCGTGTGAAAGACATAAATCTTTTGTTATACTTTTTGTTATATAATCAATCATATGTGATTTATAACTGTGTTTCAAGCAAATGATTTCATATACTTTATAACTGCATTTTAGAGCAAATGTCTCTTTTACTTTACACTGACTTATCAAACAAACTACTTTTTAAATAATTTTATACATTGACATCAAGTCATCCATATTTATTATTAAACTCTTTAAATGTTTTACAAAACTTCCTTTTAAGCTTATGTATTATGTGTACATATGTAGATATAAAAGTACTATTCAATCAGTTCAATACCTTTGGGTAGCAAAGGTATACTTTCATTCAAATTACACAAATTACTAGTAAGCTATTATAGGTATAGTTTAGGAGAAATACTATCATATACAAATACTATAACAGAATGCAAAACATGTCACGATAATGTCTTGCCCTTTTGGGAATAAAACATGTTTTATATAAATATCAAACACTTTATTTATATTTTGAGTATAAATGTTCGATAATGTTATTACAAATGTTATACTATACATACAAAGCCGACACTACACTAGGGTTTACTATTCAAACGAAACACACTTTAGGAAAAACTATAATAGGTATAGTTTACAAGGTAATCATGAGATTTTACATACTATAAGTACTACATCAAGGAAATACTTTAATATACAAGAACAAATGGACTTTTCATACGTAAAACTATTTTATACTAAGTTTTGTGAGACGTTCAGCTTCACGTACATTCGAGTATGCAGTTAAAGTCCTGTATTATATACCATAATCTGTTGTAGGGAGAGCGTGATACTTGTGTATAGATCTCTACGGGATTGACAATCCCGCACCTAAGTTATTAGCTACAACTAGACCGGAAGGTCTGGGGTGACAAATGTCATAACATTCTGATGCTTGAAAAACGTTGTGACAGGCAGCCTAAGTCATTAGTATGGTTATAAAACTCACATGGAGTATTAAAAACACACGTTGATTTACGGGTTCATCAAATGCTTTAGTAATTTTATACATACATAAATTTACTATTTAGGAATGAAAAACATCATTGTGATACAGTTTGGGAACTTTTACACTGCCACTCACTTACGGAAAAACATCGTATTTCTAGAAGTAAACATTCAAATCAGTCGAGTCTTGGTAGAAAGATACTTTTATACTAGTAGAAAATATGGGATTTTCTAGGAACTTTCAAATATATCCAAACCATTCTATTCAGTTTTATACAAACAAATTACATTGAATAATTTCAGATGTTTTCTTCATACTTATACAAACAATGACATTAAATACTTATGAACTCACCAGCTTAAATGCTGACCTACGCTTTCAAAATAAATTGTATTCTCAGGTCGTCAGTAGACAAATACCGATGCCAGGTTTTGAGAAGACGAAGCTTATGTCAAGACTCGTCTTTTATTTTGATTATCCTGTTTATGTCATATTGCTATGAAAGAACACATATGTATTAAACTATACTATTAATGCAATGGATGATGTTGTTGCTTGTTTACTACTTTACATTGTTATGATACTGTACATGAAGTCATCCACCCCCGAACGTTTCTGCCGTTCCGGTTTGGGGGTGTGACAGATTGGTATCAGCGCATTGTTTATAGTGAATTGAGTGTATCAACCCATAAAAGATATACGAACTATAAACACATTGGGATTAAAATACTCTGACCAAGAGTTTATACTTTAAGTACTAAAATACTTAATCAAAAGTATACAATACCTACATACTTACTACAGAATAGTGTCATAGTAGAACAGAACAAAAGTATTTAAATTGTTGGACACAACAGTCAAACCTGGGTAGTTATGTAATTATGAGGAATCAATATAGTCTAATTAACTATATTCATTTGTGATATGATAAACATGTGCTTGGGAGTGATTGTGGTGTTGCAACAAACCTAAAACTCACCAAATTCTAGGTCCTAAGAATTCATTAGAACAAGACATAAAGTAAAATACTATATGGGTATTTTAGACACTAGTCATTCAAAGAACAAACTTGTTAGGATTAGCAGTACGCTTCGCTTACAGAAACTTTTATTTGTTTATCGCCTTGTCTTAGAAGTGTAAATAAATTTCTTACCCTCATTTCTCGTCTAGATAAATGTTTGGATTCAACCTCCGCGGCAACTCTTACTTTCCCAGCCAAGAGAATGAAGGAAGGATAGATGCAGAACTAGAAGCAGAACCGACAATTCCCCTTAATGCTGAACTTGCTGAAGATTTCCCGGAGGATCCTGAACCCGAACCTGAAGTCGAGAACTTAACTCTAGAAGCCCAAATCCCAATTCAGAACCCTCGTCAAGACTTTCATGGTCTGACGCCCCTATGGGTGGAAAGCTTAGATACATGGAATCAAGAACAAGATCAACCTATACCATAAAACGGAAATAGAAGCTTCTAAAACATGAGCGAAGGGGGCTCAGCAGATAGAGTTCTGCCAATCATGGTCCGCAGGATTGCTAGCAATGAAATACAAGGCAGGACAGCCATCAACCGAATCGTGGATTTGTTGCCAATATTAGGATGAATACACTTCACATCTGTCTGGACGATGCTCGTGACCAAGCATTGTGGGACAACGAAACTTTACTTCAAGGATTAGCTGAGACTCGAGCCGAAGTCATAGAGCTCCGAGTACGCAAGAGGGTGTATAAAAGACACCTACAAGATATAGATCGTCAACTGGCTGAACTAAGGATTCATCTGAGGGATACCCGTCACCAGTAGGAGATGCTTTACCTTCCTTCCTGTTAGTTTAAGGAATAGTCTTCCTATGTATGCTCTAAGTAGCACTTTTTTTTCTTTCAATGTAACTATCCCATTACTGAAAGTTCTATTTCACTTAGACTTTATGTTGTCAAAGTCTTTCCTACTCCTGATATGATGTAAGACCTACTCCAAGGTCAAATTTTCCCGAACCTATGACATCATAAATATCAATGATATTGACAGTCGAATAGTTCCCTAAAAGTATCTGTCCAAATACTTTCATCCTCCAACCATTAGAACTCTATCTAAATCCCACCCTAGTCAAAATTATTGGACTATGATAACTAAGCTCATGGATCACTTCCAATTCCTTTTGAAAGTTGAATCATGTTATCCACTAACCAATGATAGCCTAGTTCGAAATAGCAATCGTCTTGTGACCATTCTATGAACTTACTTCTACTCTTTACTAGTACTGCATCATAGGGATGTAGGTCAAACCATTGAGATCAGTTTAACCAAAACGAAAATTTTACATTTGCAAGAATGAGTAAAATACATCTAGGACCGATCATAATCACTCACGAACTCCTTCTCATTTCATATAGCAGAATCATGTCGTCATCCAGAAATAATCAGCCGAACAACAAAATCCCGATCCTTCATATAGACGCCGCTACCTTCCAAGCCGCGGTAACAGCTGCCGTGAAAGCTGTCCTGGCACACCTCAGCTCTGTCAGTGCAAACAAGGCCGGCAAAGGGGTTGACTGTTCAGATTGTTGTATCAATCTAGGAAATCAGCAAATGATAAAAATCACAGGCGTACAATGCGGTAAAGTTGAGAATAAGAAACGAAAGCATCAAGCCCAAAAGGAGCGCAAGCAATCCCAAAGACTTGACATGCAACAGCAACAAATGGCGACCCCTTCCACGTCAGCACCGGTCAAACAATATGAAGGAAAACTACCGAAGTGTAACAAGTGTAACTTCCATCATAATGGAGCTTGCCATGAAATGCAATGCTGCAATCGCAACAGAATAGGACACCTTGCTTGTGGCTGTGGAGCACCGGCACGACCCATCTCCCAAGTCCCTGGCACTAGAGTCAACCAAGCTTGCTATGGTTGTGGTGAAATCGGACACTTTAAATGGGATTGCCCCAGAAGAAGGAACAATGAAAGCACTCGAGTCTGCATCACTCCGACCCTGCACACCACTTCAACCACCGATGTTGGTGTAAGCCATATATGTCATATATACGGTGAGATAGGACACATCAAGAAGAATTGTCCAATAACAAAGAGCTCGGGTACAGACGGTAAAATTCTAAGGATGACCGCCGCTAGAGAGACTACTCCAGATTCACGTTAAAATTATAGTACGTTCCATAGCGTTAATGTTAGACTTATAAACTTTTAAAAACTAGTGCGACTAGAGTCATATCTTTTGCGAGATCCCATCAGCATTAGGGACGCTCGTGCTGCTTGTACTTACTTGTTGGCGGTATACTTTGTTCGCAGCTGTAGTATCATAGATGAAATAATGTACTAAAACTCTTTCGTAAGTTGCACCGTTGTGTTTTGTAATACCGTTCTGAAATATTCTAACGCTAGTCGTTCCGACTAAGCCTGAAATTGTTGTGTGATTTGAGTTGATCTGACCCTCACAGTGCCCATTTCGTGCGAAAATTCTTTTCCCTGTAATCAACTTTCTAGCCGAGCTGTCATTCTAGAGCCCCGAAGTACTTACGTGTAGAGTGCCATATGTTTCGTATCCTTCCCAAAGTAACCTCTACAAACCTCCCTGGAATACCACTCGTACAGTACATCAAGTTTAAATCCAAAGACCCATACGGTTAATCGATCACTGAGGAATGTATACGCAAGGGTGGTACGTAATCAAGGTTCTACAGGCTTAGAATTGATGATTCCGCTTTAACTTCTTTTCCTTGTTTGGATGTGAGCTTAGGGAAGAATCATTTATTCGACTGCCTTTTCGATCTAAATTATATACGACTCGTATACGCGAAATGGTGATTGATGAACCAAGTATGAGTTCTACTATGAACTTCAGGATGGAGACTGCTTAAGACTATGAGTCATCATGCTACCATGAGAATAAACTTAGAAGCCAAACACATGCCCTTCCCATTGATCAGGACAAGAGAGACAGATGGAACAAAAGTACCTATCATTTTTCCTTAATTCATGAGTAATCATACTTTCTTTTAGATCATCACAACATCTAATCAACCACAATATTTTGACGTCATAATCAGTATGAATTAGTTGAGTCTACATCAAGCTGACATCAAGTCCCTTGAGAAAGCAGTTCGTCTTAACCTCCCTATTGAAGAATCTCTAGTTATTTACGATGACAAATCAAGTACGAACCTTCGCATCAGTTCGTATATTCAAACTAAGAAGTACTTACGAAAGGAATATCATGCATTCCTTGCACACATTATCGAGACAAGCCGAGAAGAGAAGGACATTCAGAACATCCCAGAAGTATGCGACTTTCCCGATGCCTTTTTAGAAGGACTACCGGGATTACCACCACAACGTCAATTCGAGTTTAGAATCGACTTAGTTCCAGGGGCTACCCCAGTAGCCAAATCACCTTATTGTCTAGCTCCAATTGAGATGCAGGAACTCCTCAGTGAACTTAACGAACTCCTCAGAAGGGGATTCTTTAGGCCAAGCTTCTCACCTTGGAGAGTACCGGACTTGTCTGTAAACAAGAAAGAGCGTTCCAAATGCTAAAGTAAGCCTAGTGCACCGCACCGATATTATCCCTCCCAAAAGGGATAGAAGATTTTGTGGTATAATGTGATGCATCCAACCAAGGGCTTGGTTGTATTCTTATACAAGAGGAAAGGCCACTACCTATACCTCAACACAACTTAAGACGCAGAAAGTTAACTATACAACACATGATTTTGAGTCAGGAGCAGTGGTAATTGTTCTGAAGATCTTGAGACACTACTTGTAGGGTACAAAGTGTAATATTTTCACAGACCACAAAAACACTCGACACACATTCGACCAAGAAGAGTTATCATACCAGTGAAGTCAAAACAAAGAAGCAAAGTCGTATCCTGATAGTGAAAGGTTCGCTGGAATGCCAAGAGAGGACCTAAGATCACCTGGGAACGCGAGCATCAAATCAAACTTCTATCTGTAGCAAAGTTATCAATTCATCTTAAACTCTAATTTCAGGACGAAATTCCTTCTATGGGGGGATGATGTGACAACTCGACATTTCGAGGCAATATAATGTAACACCAGTCAACTTTAGGTCAAAATTTGACTTTCCTAAAATCTTATTTGGGTTAAATATAGTGGATCATATCAAGGTTTCCGTACATATAAAGAACACTAAAATCCGAGTTATCACGAAGAAGTTATGACCAATCTAAGATTCGCGGCAAAAACCGGCAACATTGATAGACGTAAAATGCAAAGTTTCAATACAATAATTTTTAGCCTTAGGTATCTAAATGAAAGTTGTAGACATCATTAAACCGTAAACTTACATAAAAAGAACGTCCAAATCTGACTTCGTATGAGGAAGTTATGATTTTTCCAAGATCCGGATATAGCAGTAGACGGCTAAAAACTCGAAATAGAGACCGAGAGACTTTTTCCGAAACAACCTAAATGAGAATCGAAGATCTCATCATTGGTATTACAACGGTAAAAAATCTGACGAAAACGGACGTCAGATGAAGAAATTATGGATTTTTAACGGACTGTTCCTGTCCCAGCCGACGAAGTCTAAATGAAAGTTGTAGAGTACATTCTCACCTACGCGTGAATATAAAGAACGTCAAAAACGGAGCTCGTATGCAAAATTTATGGATTTTACAAGTTCGAGGCACACACACCAAGACGATTTACGCCCATCGTACCCTTGTACGCCCAGCGTACTCGGGTGCTAGGCCTCGGTTCGTCCACGTCGCTTCGGGTCCCATCTAATGCTCCGTCCGAGGATGCGATAAACGTTGACGTCGCGTACGCCCAACGTAACCGAAGTACGCCCAGCATACTCCAGAATTACGCCCAACGTAATCCCTCTTTCAGCACCCTATAAATATCATGCGAGGCTGCCCGGGTTTATTTTCTTCCTTACTTATTTCTTTCACCTTAGAACCCCTCTAAACCACCCGAAAGTCCCGGTACACCCCTAGTACACGACGCAAGGCCCGACACCCCGAAGTTCCTGAGAAATAAATCAGCTTTTCTAGTCGAAGTTCTGCTCGATTTGAAATACTTTATAAATGCTTTTTATACTCTTTTAAGGGGCGCGGGGTAAACACACGGTTATCTTCGTGTGAAAGACATAAATATTTTGTTATACTTTTTGTTATATAATCAATCATATGTGATTTATAACTGTGTTTCAAGCAAATGATTTCATATACTTTATAACTACGTCTAGAGCAAATGTTTCTTTTACTTTACACTATCTTATCAAACAAACTACTTTTTAAACAATTTTATACATTGACATCAAGTCATCAATATTTATTATTAAACTCTTTAAATGTTTTACAAAACTTCCTTTTAAACTTATGTATTATGTGTACGTATGTAGATATAAAAGTACTATTCAATTAGTTCAATACCTTTGGGTAGCAAAGGTATACTTTCATTCAAATTACACAAATTACTAGTAAGCTATTATAGGTATACTTTAGGAGAAATACTATCATATACAAATACTATAACAGAGAATACTATAACAGAAAGCAAAACATGTCACGATAATGTCTTGCCCTTTTAGGAATAAAACATGTTTTATATAAATATCAAATACTTTATTTATATTTTGAGTATAGATGTTCGATAATTTTATTACAAATGTTATACTATACATACAAAGCCGACACTACACTAGGGTTTACTATTCAAACGAAACACACTTTTGGAAAAACTATAATAGGTATAGTTTACAAGGTAATCATGAGATTTTACATACTATAAGTACTACATCAAGGAAATACTTTAATATACAAGAACAAATGGACTTTTCATACGTAAATCTATTTGATACTATGTTTTTTGAGACGTTCAGCTTCATGTACATTCGAGTATGCAGTTAAAGTCCTGTATTATATACCATAATCTGTTGTAGGGAGAGAGTGATACTTGTGTATAGATCTATACGGGATTGACAATCCCGCACCTAAGCAGTTAGCTACAGCTTGACCGGCAGGTCTGGGGTGACAAATGTCATAACATAACAATGCCTGAAGAACGTTGTGACAGGCAGCCTGAGTCATTAGTATGGTTATAAAACTCACATGGAGTATTAAAAACACACATTGATTTACGGGGTCATCAAATGCTTTAGTAATTTTATACATACATAAATTTACTATTTAGGAATGAAAAACATCATAGTGATACAATTTTGGAACTTTTAAACTGCCACCCACTTAAGGAAAAACATCGGATTTCTAGAAGTAAACATTCAAATCAATCAAGTCTTGGTAGAAAGCTACTTTTATACTAGTAGAAAATATGGGATTTTCTAGGAACTTTCAAATATATCCAAACCATTCTATTCTGTTTTATACAAACAAATTACATTGAACAATTTCAAACGTTTTCTTCATACTTATACAAACAATGACATTAAATACTTATGAACTCACCAGCTTAAATGCTGACCTACGCTTTCAAAATAACTTGTATTCTCAGGTCGTAAGTAGACAGATACCGATGCCAGGTTTTGAGAAGACGAAGCTTATGTCAATACTCGTCTTTTATTTTGATTATCCTGTTTATGTCATATTACTATGAAAGAACACATATGTATTAAACTATACTATTAATGCAATGGATGATGTTGTTGCTTGTTTACTACTTTACATTGTTATGATACTGTAGATGAAGTCATCCACCCCCGAACGTTTTCGCCGTTCCGGTTTGGGGGTATGACAATAAAATATTATCGTCGTAGAATTACTCGTGATTGAATCCATGCAGTAATCTCTAACTGTAGGTTTAACCAATACTTAAAATCCATGTTTAAGCACTTATGAGTATAACAGTAATCTCTATGCCATGTCTAATCACTATGAAAAATCCACGAACACTCCATGACAGTCTTAAATCACTACTCCATCCTAAGAGTATGACTGAATGTGGCGTTTTGAATAATTTAATACCCAGGAAGTAAACATGCAAAATGAAACACAAGAATAAATAATTGAAGAAGGTAGTTAACAAACTCATAAATAAATATCTATTATTTATTCATCAATACCAAAACCAAAACCAAAACCAATTTATTTTGTTACATTGTTTCAAACTATCAACTAATCACTAAAACAGATATCATCTCTTAACCCAATGCTCATAGCATAATCGAAGTGCTTATTCTTGCATAATGCATTTGTAAAAGGATCAACATGATTATCCAATGATAATACTCAATTTGTAACATCCCGGAATATCGAGAGTAAAGTTGAAGGGCTAAAATTGTAAATTGGAAAGGGCAACTCAGCGAGTCCACGAGTGGACTCGCCGAGTAGGGTCGCGATTTTGGTCGCGTGTTAAGTGGCCGACTCGGCGAGTCGGAGGATGGACTCGGCGAGTAGGCGCTGAGTGGAGAAAACCCTAATTTCGAAGGATGAGCCATATATAAAGGACATTATATCCTCTCCCCAGCCTCCTTACCTTCCCTTAAGTCCAGAAAACCCTACAAACGCGATTGTGAAGGATTGGAGTGCAATTGAACCTTGGAATAGAGATTTGGAGGAAGATCTTGGAGAGTTAGGAGGCTTGGAGCAAGGGGCTTTGCTTAGATTCGGATTTATTTGTTGTTGGGGCTTCCTTTTGAGGTATAATCTCGTTCTTGGGCTGTTATTCTTCTAGATCCATTATTCTTGGAATGTATGGGAGGTGTAGCTTGTGTAATCTTGAGTTTGAAGAGTAGATTTGAGGTTGCTACCTCAGATCTGGAGTGGAGGAGGTCTAAAGTGCATTAAAGTCCCTGTTGTTGAGTGATTAGTGAAGCCATCATGTCCCAAACCCTAGCCCTAAAGTGTAAAATTGTAACAGCCCGGATTTCCAGGTATCGTTATGTTTATGATTTTGGTGTTTTGAGAGGGGACTCGGCGAGTTGGAGCTCAGACTCGCCGAGTAGGATCGCGGATCTGGTCGCGGGTTCGCGCCTGGACTCGGCGAGTCCGGATACGAACTCGGCGAGTCCGTGCTGTTTAACGAAACCCTAACTTTCCAGGTTTGGGACGTATATAAAGGGGCCTTATGGCCGTCATTGTACATCCTAGTCCTTTGAGCGAAACCCTAAACCGAGTGTTAGCGTCTGGAGCAAGGTAGAAAACCATTATTGATCTTGGAAGTGTTATTTTGCAAGGAGGAAGAGACTTGGTTAAGGGAACAACAGGAGAAGCTATATTCTGAGAGTTGGGGGCACAGAGCAACGTTATTCAGGTAATATTTTCGAGTTGTTCCCTTCTATATTGATGTGTATATTGATCTAGGGTTTATTGAGCCCTTTTGTGGCTTAAACTAGTGCTCCCCTTAGTCCCCCAAGCGATTGAAACCCTATATCTGGACCCTTGGAAGTCCAGAGTGTCCCTTGCCTGAGCTTTTCGGGAATCAATGGAGGTTTTGGATTGGAATCCTTATGCCTTAGGTCAAAACGTCAATTATGAGTCATGGGGTGTGTTATGAACACCGAAATAAGGACTTTACGTGATGAACCAGTCTAGAAAGGCCAGATCTATGAATTGTCGGATCAGATCTGACCTTAGAAACCAGTTTGAGCGGTTGCATGGCATAGACTCGCCGAGTTCGATGAACAGACTCGGTGAGTAGCTTGAAGATTGCCTTAGAATGGTCCTGTCCGGGTTATGGGTTGGATCGGTGAGTCAGGGCGAGTTAGAGAGGGTTAACAGATGGTCTGAGTCGAACTGGGACTCGCCGAGTTGTTCTTCAGACTCGGCGAGTTGAGTCGGGGTGGCCCCGCGATTCTTCCAGGTGGAACTCGTCAAGTCAGGGGGGATACTCGACGAGTAGAAAGGGAATCTTAGAGAGTTGGTGAAAACGTCTAGACTCGCCGAGTCGCCTTAGCGCTCGTCGAGTCCGGTCAAAGTTGACCGTTGACTGTTGACCGTTGACCAGAGTGGACCTGTGTTGACTTCTTAGGGACAGTCAACCTTAGAGATATAAAGTGTTAACTAGGGACATATGATGTTATAAGAGGATTAGAGCTCAGAGGATTGAGCACGAGGGATTCCCAGGATTCGTGAGATATCGAGACACGCGAGGTGAGTCTTCTCACTATACTTTACCTTGAGTAGGTAACCAGAGTTATGTGGTAGGGTATTTGTATGCTATGTATGTTATGTGTTGCACTGCATTATTCTATGTGATTCATGCTATGCATGTTACAGAGTTAGAACCTGAGGGTTCACAGAGTATGGGTGCACGGACCTACAGAGTTATAGCCTCGAGTGGCTAATATGTGTTACGTGGTATTTTGGGGAACTCACTAAGCTTTGTGCTTACAGTGTTGGTGTTATTTGTTTCAGGTACTAGTGAGGATCGCGGGAAGGCGCCGGCCTGATCAGTGCACACACGCGGGATTTTTATATTATTTAATCTTGGGATTTTTATATGTTATGAGATGAGTTTCAAACAATGATGTTTTTGTGAATGAGTTTCAAACAATGATGTTTTTGTGAATACTAAATGAATTATGTTTTATAAAATGCGAAAAATTATTTTGAAATTCTTGGTGTTACAATTTGGTATCAGAGCCTTGGTTTGAGGGATTCGAGTACACCTTCGGGCGTATTTGAACTTAAACTGAGGATTTGAGATGTAATTTTCAAAAGATTAAAAGAGTTTTGAAAAACGCAGAGCAAGAGATATGTGTACGATCAGTCCGCGCCCGAACGGTGATTTCCCAAAATACCTTTACATTATGTGATGTTAATATTGATATGATGTATCTACATGCTAGAGTAGGCTAGGTATTGCTATTAGAACTAGATCGGCCTGATTTGTGATGCCTTAGCATAGGGAGAGGTGAGCTGCTATGTGACGCTTGAGAGTGAGTAGGTAGCAGCGAGGGGTTTATGAGAGATCTATTAGAGAGTAGTCTACGCATGATAGGGTACTTGGGACTTGGGATCCGAAGAGGAGGACTTGGAGTGTATCCCGGTGCGGTGCAGACGGTAGTATTGGGCCCGTACTACTGAAAGCACCGGAACGGTGTGCAGCCCAAGTAAGAATCTTTGGAATGCCAAGAATCAAGGAGGAAAGAGTTGACGAGTGTGAGTGTGCTCGTGTGGATTCTAAATTTATCGTATGTCGTATTTCAGTGGTAAATCATGGTGAGGACACGTTTGACGCCCGACAGCAGTGGTACCAGTGAGGAGGATATCCGCCGGATCATCCAGGAGGAGGTGGCTGCAGCCATCAGGGCAGAGATTCCGGAGATGTTTGGGTCTATAAAGACCACGCTGATTGAGACGTTTGATGAGCGTTATGCCGCTATTTCTGAGGCTGCTGCTGCAGCAGCTACCGCAGCGGTGACTGCTGCAAGGCCGCAGGGTGGGGACACGTTGCTATTCCGGGAGTTCAGCAACACAAAACCACCAGAGTTTGATGGGACCCAGGATCCGGTGGCAGCAATGAGGTGGATATCTGATATCGAAGGGTGCTTCTTCACTTGCTCATCTCCTGAGCATTTGAAGGTCCGGTTCGCGCTGAACCAGCTTCGCTCGGGAGCGAAGGACTGGTGGAAGTTTGTGACGGCGCATTATACACCTGCTGAGCTTGCGGCAGTGACCTGGGAGAGGTTCAATGTCATGTTCCGAGATGAGTACGTTTCCCCGGTGGAGAGGGAGCGTTTGGCACAGGAGTTTCTGACTCTCAAGCAGGGTACCGAGTCAGTTACGGCGATTACGAGGAAGTTCCATGAGAGGGCGATGTTCTGCCCTGAGCACGTGACCACCGAGCAGGCTCGGATGAGCTGTTACTTGAGCATGTTGCGGAGGGATATCCGGGAGTTTGTGGCGAACTCCTCGTACCGGACATTTGCTGACCTTCAGGCAAATTCCCGGAAGAGGGAGATTGAGGTTGAGACTCAGGCTAGGGAGGAGGCAGAGTCTCAGGGGAGGGATCGGCGACCGCCACAGTCTCAGCCGGCAGCCAAGCGGGCCAAGCCCGTTGATCCCAAACCAGGGAGTCAGAAGGGCCGCACTTGCGGGAAGTGCGGCAAGGGTCACGATGGAGTCTGTCGAGCGAGATCTTGCTACAAATGTGGCAAGGAGGGGCATATGGCCAAGGACTACCCCAAGGGGTTTGCAGTGTGTTTTCACTACAACCAGACCGGACACCGGAAGGCTGAGTGTCCGCAGCTGTGCGGAGCACCTCAGGGATCTGCTCCTGCCGCCATCAGAGCTACAGAAAGTCGGCCTGTGAAGACCGAGGCGGCGAGGGCTCGAGGGAGAGCCTTCCAGCTGACTGCGGAAGAGGTCCGCGCCGCACCCGATGTGGTGGCTGGTACGTTTCCTTTCATGTATTTATTTTGATGTTGAAATATTATGCTTATATTAGGTTATGCGTAGGTACCTTCCTTGTGAATTCTGTGCCTGCTTTAGTGTTATTTGACTCGGGTGCGAGTCGGTCCTTTGTATCTGTGGCCTTTAGTCAGCATATCAGTGTCAGTCGTGAGGCATTGAGTCGGCCTCTGAGAGTTTCCATAGCTGCCGATAGAGTGATTTGTGCCACGGAGGTTCTCCGGGGATGTGTGTTAGAGATTTTCGGGGTGGAGTTTCCGATTGATCTGATTCCTGTGGCGATGGGTGATGTCTGTGTCATTGTGGGCATGGATTGGTTGAGCCGATTCGGCGCGGTTATCGACTGTGAGCGCCAGTTGGTGACCATACGAGACCCTAGTGGGGGAGTTCTTTCAGTGTACGGCGAGGGTACGCGTTCAGGATCAGCTTTTTGTTCGGCCGCTAGGGCGAGGCAGTGTCTACAGCAGGGCTGTAAGGGTTTTGTGGCGTATGTGATGGATACGCGGGTGGCTTCCGAGAGACCGAGTTCAGTTGAGGAGGTTCCGGTGGTGCGTGAGTTCCCAGATGTTTTTCCCGAGGAGTTACCGGGTGTGCCTCCCGTGAGGCAAGTGGAGTTCAGTATTGATCTGGTTCCGGGGGCCGCGCCTATCGCTAAGGTGCCTTATCGTCTTGCTCCTCCAGAGATGCAAGAGTTATCCTCGCAGCTTCAGGAGCTGCTGGGGAAGGGGTTCATTCGGCCGAGCAGCTCACCGTGGGGAGCGCCTATCCTGTTCGTCAAGAAGAAGGATGGTTCACACCGGATGTGCATTGATTACCGGGAGTTGAACAAGTTGACGGTCAAGAACCGTTACCCATTACCGAGGATCGACGATTTATTCGATCAGTTGCAGGGAGCATCTTGGTTCTCCAAGATCGATTTGAGGTCAGGATATCATCAGGTGAGAGTGAGGGATGAGGACGTCCAGAAGACAACGTTCAGGACGCGATATGGGCATTATGAGTTTGTGGTGATGCCTTTTGGGCTCACCAATGCCCCGGCTGTGTTCATGGATCTCATGAACAGGGTATGCAGGCCGATGTTGGATCGGTCAGCGATTGTATTTATCGATGATATTCTGGTATATTCGAGATCTAGAGAGCAGCATGAGGAGCATTTGAGGGAGGTCCTTGGAGTTTTGAGATCGGAGAAGCTTTATGCAAAGTTCTCCAAGTGTGATTTCTGGTTGCGGGAGGTCCAATTCTTAGGACATCTTGTTAATCAGGAAGGGATATTGGTCGATCCGGCCAAGGTTGAGGCAGTGATGAGTTGGGAGGTGCCGAAGTCACCCTCTGAGATCAGGAGTTTCCTTGGGTTGGCAAGGTATTATCGGAGATTTATCAAGGACTTCTCCAGGATCGCAGTGCCACTCACCAGATTGACCCGAAAGGGTGTTGCATTCTCATGGGGTCCCGAGCAGCAGACCTCTTTTGAGACACTTCACCAGAGATTGTGCGAAGCCCCGGTGTTAGCTCTCCCGGAAGGGATGGAGGATTTTGTAGTTTATTGTGATGCATCTATTTCGGGGCTGGGTGCAGTACTGATGCAAAGGGGGCATGTAATAGCGTATGCATCGAGGCAGCTGAAGCCTCACGAGGCGAGATATCCCACGCATGATCTAGAGTTGGGGGCGGTAGTGTTCGCCCTCAAGATTTGGCGTCACTACTTGTATGGGATTCGTTGTACGATATACATGGACCATAAGAGTTTGAAGTACTTGATGGATCAGCCCAACCTAAATATGCGTCAGAGGAGGTGGTTGGATGTGGTCAAGGATTATGATTGCAAGATCCTGTACCACCCGGGCAAGGCTAATGTGGTAGCCAATGTGTTGAGCCGTAAGGGGGAGAGCCCTCCACTGCGAAATGTATGCTTGAGATTGACTGTGATAGCTCCGGTATTGGATGCCATTCGTGGGGCACAAGCTGAGGCTATGCAACCGGAGATGCAGAAGAGGGAACGGGTCGTTGGTTTGGTTTCAGAGTTCGTTACGGATGTTCGAGGGCTGATGACCTTTCAGGGTCGGATTTGGGTACCGTTTGTGGGAGGTACGCGTACTACTTTGATGGAGGAAGCACATCGATCGAAATTTTCGATCCATCCCGGGGCTACAAAGATGTATTTGGATTTGAGGAGAGAATATTGGTGGCCCTGTATGAAGAGGGACGTCGCATGGTTTGTCGAGAGGTGCTTGACCTGCCGTAGGGTCAAGGTCGAGCACCAGAGACCGCATGGCAAGTTGCAGCCATTGGAGGTTCCTGAGTGGAAGTGGGAACAGATCACTATGGATTTCATCACCAAATTACCGAGGACTGCCAGAGGAGTTGATGCAATTTGGGTGATTGTAGACAGATTGACGAAGAGCGCTCATTTCCTTGCCATTAGTGAGAGTTCTTCAGCAGAGAAATTGGCGGAGGTGTATGTGAGGGAAGTAGTATCTCGACATGGGGTGCCGATCTCGATTGTTTCAGATAGTGATGTGCGTTTCACTTCCAGATTCTGGAAGAAATTTCATGAGGAGCTGGGTACTAGATTGCATTTTAGTACCGCATATTATCCCCAGACAGACGGTCAGAGTGAATGGACGATTCAGACGCTTGAGGACATGCTTCGGGCATGTGTGTTGGATTTCGGGGGTAGCTGGGATGCGTATTTACCCTTGGCGGAGTTTTCCTACAACAACAGCCATCATTCGAGCATCGGTATGCCGCCCTTTGAGCTGTTTTATGGTAGGAGGTGTCGGACCCCCATTTGTTGGGGAGAGGTTGGACAGAGAGTGATGGGCAGCACAGAGATCGTGCTTCAGACGACAGAGCAGATTCAGCAGATAAGACAGAGGTTGTTGACCGCCCAGAGCCGGCAGAAAAGTTATGCAGATAGACGTCGGTCCGAGCTTGAGTTTCAGGTCGGCGACTTTGTGCTCCTGAAGGTCTCTCCTTGGAAAGGAGTGATTCGATTCAGGAAGAGGGGCAAGTTGGGGCCCCGGTATATTGGACCTTTTCGTGTGATTGCGAGGGTAGGCCGGGTGGCCTACCGTTTGGAGTTGCCAGCGGAGTTGGGACAGATCCATGACACTTTTCATGTGTCATAGTTGAGAAAGTGTATAGCTGATGAGTCGGCAGTGGTTCCATTAGAGGATATTCAGGTGGATGCGAGCCTGAATTATGCTGAGAGACCAGTGGCCATCAGAGATCGGAAGATCAAGGTTCTGAGAAATTAGGAGGTACCTCTGGTGTTGGTTCAGTGGCAACACCGGAAGGGATCAGAAATGACCTGGGAGCCAGAGCGTGAGATGCGGGAGCAGCATCCGGAGCTATTTTCAGAGTGAGACTTCGAGGGCGAAGTCTAGTCCTAGTGGGGGAGAGTTGTAACAGCCCGGATTTCCAGGTATCGTTATGTTTATGATTTTGGTGTTTTGAGAGGGGACTCGGCGAGTTGGAGCTCAGACTCGCCGAGTAGGATCGCGGATCTGGTCGCGGGTTCGCGCCTGGACTCGGCGAGTCCGGATACGGACTCGGCGAGTCCGTGCTGTTTAACGAAACCCTAACTTTCCAGGTTTGGGACGTATATAAAGGGGCCTTATGGCCGTCATTGTACATCCTAGTCCTTTGAGCGAAACCCTAAACCGAGTGTGAGCGTCTGGAGCAAGGTAGAAAACCATTATTGATCTTGGAAGTGTTATTTTGCAAGGAGGAAGAGACTTGGTTAAGGGAACAACAGGAGAAGCTATATTCTGAGAGTTGGGGGCACAGAGCAACGTTATTCAGGTAATATTTTCGAGTTGTTCCCTTCTATATTGATGTGTATATTGATCTAGGGTTTATTGAGCCCTTTTGTGGCTTAAACTAGTGCTCCCCTTAGTCCCCCAAGCGATTGAAACCCTATATCTGGACCCTTGGAAGTCCAGAGTGTCCCTTGCCTGAGCTTTTCAGGAATCAATGGAGGTTTTGGATTGGAATCCTTATGCCTTAGGTCAAAACGTCAATTATGAGTCATGGGGTGTGTTATGAACACCGAAATAAGGACTTTACGTGATGAACCAGTCTAGAAAGGCCAGATCTATGAATTGTCGGATCAGATCTGACCTTAGAAACCAGTTTGAGCGGTTGCATGGCATAGACTCGTCGAGTCCGATGAACAGACTCGGTGAGTAGCTTGAAGATTGCCTTAGAATGGTCCTGTCCGGGTTATGGGTTGGATCGGTGAGTCAGGGCGAGTTAGAGAGGGTTAACAGATGGTCTGAGTCGAACTGGGACTCGCCGAGTTGTTCTTCAGACTCGGCGAGTTGAGTCGGGGTGGCCCCGTGATTCTTCCAGGTGGAACTCGTCAAGTCAGGGGGGATACTCGACGAGTAGAAAGGGAATCTTAGAGAGTTGGTGAAAACGTCTAGACTCGCCGAGTCGCCTTAGCGCTCGTCGAGTCCGGTCAAAGTTGACCGTTGACTGTTGACCGTTGACCAGAGTGGACCTGTGTTGACTTCTTAGGGACAGTCAACCTTAGAGATATAAAGTGTTAACTAGGGACATATGATGTTATAAGAGGATTAGAGCTCGGAGGATTGAGCACGAGGGATTCCCAGGATTTGTGAGATATCGAGACACGCGAGGTGAGTCTTCTCACTATACTTTACCTTGAGTAGGTAACCAGAGTTATGTGGTAGGGTATTTGTATGCTATGTATGTTATGTGTTGCACTGCATTATTCTATGTGATTTATGCTATGCATGTTACAGAGTTAGAACCTGAGGGTTCACAGAGTATGGGTGCACGGACCTACAGAGTTATAGCCTCGAGTGGCTAATATGTGTTACGTGGTATTTTGGGGAACTCACTAAGCTTTGTGCTTACAGTGTTGGTGTTATTTGTTTCAGGTACTAGTGAGGATCGCGGGAAGGCGCCGGCCTGATCAGTGCACACACGCGGGATTTTTATATTATTTGATCTTGGGATTTTTATATGTTATGAGATGAGTTTCAAACAATGATGTTTTTGTGAATGAGTTTCAAACAATGATGTTTTTGTGAATACTAAATGAATTATGTTTTATAAAATGCGAAAAATTATTTTGAAATTCTTGGTGTTACAAAAATGCCTAGATCTCTTTGGATTCACGTAAAGTTTGCCACTTTACGTGATGGATGAGTTGTAGGAGGCTAGATCTACGTTTTGGATCAATTGCATGGCCTGGAAGGTTCTGTTTTTGATGAGATCTAGAGGCACTCGGCGAGTCACAAAGGTGTACTCGGCAAGTTGCTTGAAGATGGTCTGGAACTCGGCAAGTTGGAAGAACAACTCGGCGAGTAGGTTGAAGATAGCCTTAGACTCGGTGAGTCTGTTCTTGGACTCGGTGAGTCTGGTCGAGAGGTCCAAGTTTCTTTTGGTTGAGCTGTGACTCGGTGAGTCAAGGGATGACTCAGTGAGTCGGGTGAGAAAGGACTCAGAGTTGCTGGACTCGGCGAGTCTTGGGGTGACTCGGCGAGTTAAGTCGCGGATGGGGGAGATTCTGTCTATGTGGACTCGGCGGGTCATTGGGATGACTCGGCGAGTAGAGTCAGTCAAGGGTTCGACTTGGCCAAGGGTTGACCAGTTATTTTCCAGGGGCATTTTGGTAATTGTTGAATATTGTTTTGAGTTTAGTGTTGTGGTGTTGGCCAGTGTTGGAGACCGTATCAGCGGTTGGAGTAGCTTGGGTTTATATGTTCAGTCGGCAACTTCGAGGTGAGTTATCCTCACTATATCAACAGGGTCTACGGCACCAAGGCCGGCCCTTTATCGGATTGTGATCCGGGTATCGTTGTTATGTTATTGCTTTGCTATGTTGTATCCTGGTAGTTAGGATGGTATATGTTAGAGGCCTGGTTAGGGTCGGAATCCTGGTATGTAGGATGATGCTATGCTAGTGACCGGTTAGGTCGGTATCCTGGTTAGGATGATGTTATGCTATGTGATCTGTTAGATCGGTTTGATTGGATGTGATATGTTATATGATTGAATGTTTATGTGCACATGGTTGTTGGACTGGGGTTGGGTTGAGGCGGGACCTGCTTTGTGCTGTAGGCCAACATACCCAGGGAAGACCGGTTATCCCGAAGGCCCAGCGAGCGGTCCGGATAGGTTGTAGGCCCCAACAGGGCGAACCAGACGTGCCGAGGCTTGAAGAGTGGACCAGGCCGACTGAAGGCCCGGTGCGGGCGGACAAGTCATATTGTAGACTCGGAGAGTGGACCAGGTGGATTGAAGGCCCGGTGCGGGCGGACCAATCACACTCTAGACTCGATGTATATGGCTAGACTCGGAGGGTGGACCAGGTGGATTGTTGGCAGGTGCGGCGGACCAGTCACACAGTAGACCCGAAGTGCATGGTTGTTTTGTGATCGGATATGATATGGCGTGTTATGCGTGTATCGTATACGTGGTTGGTATTTTGGGGATATCTCACTAAGCTTTCGGGCTTACAGTTGTGGTTTTATGTTTTTCAGGTTCTTTAGGAGACCGTGGCAAGGCGAAGGCGTGATCATACCGCTCCTCATGTTTATGTTGTGATTCTGGGAATAACTTAATTTAATTGTATTGAAAACCTTTTTGTAATGATTTAATGAAATCGAGTGGTTTTTGAAAAGTTTAAATTGGTTGGAATTTTTCGGTCGTTACACAATTAGAGGTCGTCATCTTCAACTCTATGTCGGACATAATGTTACTTACTTAGAATTTGTCTTGACCTCTCATGATTTTTGGTTCTTTAGTTAAAGCAACTGCACCTTCATTGTCACATAAAATTTCAATCGACTCTTGGATTGATCGAACAACTCCGAGATCACCAATGAAATTATTCAGCCATGTCGCTTCCTTTTCCCCCTGGCTTGCTGCGATGTACTCTGACTCACAAGTAAAATCAATTGTTGTTTTCTTCTTGGAACGTTTCTAAGTAATTGATCCACCATTCAGTAGGAATATCCATCCTGATTGAGAACAAAAGTTATCTCAATCCATTTGCAAACTGGCATCACTATACCACTCATTCTTAACTCGTCTTTTCCACCCAAAACTAAGAACATTTATTTGGTTTTCCATAAATACTTTAGAATGTTCTTTACGGCTTTCCAATGATCTCCACTAAGATTGTCCTGAAATCGACTAACCATGCTCAAGGCACAAACACATCATGATGAGTACAAGTTATAAGATACATGGTCGATCCAATAGCCAAAGCGTATAAGACTCAACTCATAACATATATTTCTTTATCACTATTGGGACATTAAACCTTACTCAATTTAACAGTATGATGTATGGGCTAATCCCTTTCTTGGAATTTTCCATATTGAAATGCTTCAATATTTATACTCTACTAAGTCCTATCAAACGTTTCTTTATGTCCCTACAAATCCTTATTCCAAGAATGTATGTCGCTTCTCCTAGATCCTTCATAGTGAAACATTTTCCAAGCCAATATTTCACCTCATGTAAAGTTGAAATACTGTTTCCGGAAATGAGTATGTCATCAAAATACAAAACTAGAAAGGTTAAGTCCATAAATGGACTGCTCGAAATTACACACCTTCTTATCATATTTGGCATTTTCGAAACCTTCTGGCTGAGTCATATGACGTCGTCAGTAAGACCCCCATTTAGGAAAGCGGTTTTAACATCCATTTTCCATACCTCATAATCATAAAAAAACAGTTATGGTAAGTATTATCCTAATCAACTTGATCTTAGCTACGGGCGAGAAGGCCTCATCATAGTTAACCCCTTGGGTTTGAGTAAAGACATTCGCAAACAACCTATCTTTGAACGTGTGTACATTCCTTTCCATTTTAGTCTTCTTCTTGAATATCCATTTACAACCCACTTTCTCTAGACCGGGTGTATGATCAATCAAATTTCAAACTTGGTTATCGTACTAGACTAAATCTCACTATTTATAGTCTATTTCCATTGAGCATCGTCAGGGCCTACCTTCACTTACTTGTAGTTAGCTGGCTCGTCTAAATTTACTAGTGTTTTATCACTAGTTAACATGTCCACGTCCGTAGTTATATGAAATCCATAAAATTCGGGTGGCATGCTAACTCTACTAGATCGTCGAAGGGGTAACAAATCCTCAATGAGCACAACATATGTTTCATCCTCAGGTTGAGTGCCAGTGTTATCCATAGCTTCCGCATCGGATGAATCTTGAATTTCTTCAAGATCAATTGTGCTCCCACTGTCCTCTTTGAATACGAGCTCTCTCTCATTAAAAACTCCCCTTCAAGCAACAAAGATCACGTTTTCACTTGGTCAGTCGAAAAAGAATCCAAATGAATTTTTTAGGTAACCAATGAAAATACACCTCTCGGTTCTAGGCTCCAGTTTGTCTTGGGTATCGCATATAACAAGAACCTCACAACCCCAGACCTTTATATGTAAGAGTGTAGGAGGTTTTCCACTCTATATCTCATGAGGTGTTTTGGAAACCTTTTTGGTAGGAACAATATTTAGGATATGGGAGGTTGTCTCTAAGGAATACCCACATAATGATATAGGAAGTGAAGAGGAACTCATCATGAAACGAACCATGTGTAACAAGGTTCGATTTCTCCTCTCAACCACGCCATTCAGTTGTAGTGTCCTGGGAGGGGTCAGTTGTGAAACTATTCCACATTCCTTGAGATCTTTGTTGAACTCGATACTAAGATATCCACCTTTCTTATCGGATTAGATCATCGTTATCTTATTTCCCAAATGATTATTTTCTTCGTGCTTAAACGCTTTGAACTTTTAAAAAGTTTCTGACTTGTGTTTAATCAAATACGCATACCTATATCTACGGAAAGCACCAGTAAATGTCACGCAGTAGCGATTAGCATCCCTTGTGGCGGATCTAAAGGGTCCACACACATCAGTGTGAATTAAGTCCAATAGTTCCTCACCTCTTTCAGAAGTCCATGTGAAAGGTGATTTAATCATATTGCCTAATAAACAAGATTCACATTCATCATTTGCCCTTAGATCAAATGATTCAAAAACTCCATCCTTTCAAAGTTGGCCAATAAGTTTCTTATTTATATGTCTAAGATGACAATGCCACAAGCATGATTTGTTTATACTATTAGAAGAATCAATATTGTACACACCATAGCCCAAATTATTCACACACACAACATTTTCATACACGCCATTACAAGGATAAGCTTTGAAAATAAAAACACCATTCTTATAACCCAAAATTGCACCATCATCATTATCAAACGAGAAACAAAATCCTTGTCTAATTAAAGAATGAAATGAAATCATGTTCCTTGTCATATTTGACGGATAACAACAATTAACTAAATCTACTATAACACCGTTATCAAAAATAAATTCATAAATCTCGATCCTTGTAATAGGCGAAGAACGTCTATTTCCCATGATCATGTTTAGCTTTACATGCTCAACTCTTTCACTTTCCTTTATTCCATGCATATCGGAACAATTGGGAAAACCACATCCTGTATCAAGGACCCAAGAATTATAAATTCGTGTGTTATTGATTTCGATAATGTATATACTTGATGAAGAACCACACACTTTGCCTTTTCCTTCTTTCACTTATTGTAGGTATTTCGGGAAACTTCTCTTCCAATGCCCCTTTTGCCCACAGTGAAAGCAAATAGCCTTTTTCAGATTGTTAACAGGGGAATTTCATAGTTGGCTTTCCCCTTTGACTTACTACTAGACTCTCCAACATGGACTTTCCTTTTTCACTTGGGTTGGGAGATAGCCTTCCTTTTCTTTCCTTTGCCTTAATGAATGGTCTGGACAGGAGCAATAACAACACTAATGGAATGAGACTTCTTCATTCCTGCCTCAAATTTGTTTTTTAGTTTTACTTTTTTAGGCCATGTTTTATATCAAAAAAATTAAATATACCATTGTTTATGAGTTTTCATGCTCTTTAACTAGATATTCATATTGATATATAAAAAACGACTTTTTTTTTCAATAGAAAAAACTCATTTCTTTTTCATTTATTTTTTGAAAAGTTAAGATTTATTTTATATCGAAAATAATTAATAAATATATCAAATTTCAAATTTTTTGGTACTCTTTAAATATATATTTATATCGATGTAAAAAACAAAAAAAAAAAATTGAAATTTTAGCTCAGATTCATGTTGTGATTGCTAAAAACTGAATTATATACAATTTATATTTATATTGTGAATAATATTAAGTCAGTTTCACATTTTGAATCCTAAAAACAGAATTATATAATGTTCAAATTCACAGTGTAAATGAATTCACTTGAGAATTTTATAAAACTAATTTTCAAAATAACCCATTTCGTTTTGTTGTTTTTTTTTTTAATATTTAGGTTTATTTTCACCCAAAAAATAAATATATCAAAAGTCATTTTTTTGTACTATTTATAAAAAAACATTTTTTTTCTTCCGAAATTTTAGCTCAGATCACATTGTGGAAGTTGAAAACTGAATTATATTTAGTTCATATTCACAATGAATAATCTTAACTCAGATTTACATTGTGAATTCTGAAAATTGGATTATATATTGCTCAGATTCACAATGTGAATAAATTCACTTGTGGATTTTACAAAACTAATTTATGAAAAATAAAACGTTAAAATATATAATAAAATTTGAAGGAAATATACTTCAATTCACATATAAATTTCACTAAATGAATTTACGAATGATCAAATAGTAGAAATAGTAAGTTGGGTTCAAATTCTAAATGTTAAAAACTGAATTTTATATTGTTCATATTCACAGTTTGAATCCGACCAACTAAAATGAATTTTTTTAATATATATCGATGTTGATTTTTATTTATAGATGACAAAAAAGAGTATTTTGATATATCTAGTTTTTGTTTTGGATAAAAAATAAACCTAAATATTGTGAAAAAAACAACAAAACGAAATGTGTTTTTTTCGAAAAAAAATTATTTTTATATATCAGTAAGGATGTCTATAGGAAAAAAAAAATATGAATACATTTGGTTTTTTTCGATAAAAAACATACTAAAAAAATTAAACGATAAAAAGATTAGGTTTAACTACAATTGCATATCGAAATCAAATATTTAGGTTTCAACTACTATTGCATATCAAATCAAATATTTATTAGTTCAAACGTTCCAAAGTCGTCATCATCTGCTTCTAATTCTTTTAAAGCGAGGGGTAGTCCTTATGTGACCATTATTTATTTATTTTGTACAGATTTATAGATAGAAATCTATAAGGGATAATAATCTAAAAGAGTAATATATTTTTCAATTTATACATATTAGTTCATTAAGTTTTTTTTCGTCCATATTTATGACTTTCTTAGTTTGTTTAAAAAGTTATTTAATATATTATTTAATACTAAACAACTTATAACCATCAAGAACCCCTAATACCTTATTATTTAATACTAACATCTAAATATTTATTAAGTATTATTTAATACTAACATTTAAATATTTATTAAGTACTGAATGTATATAAAAAAACAAGGACTGATTTTGCAACAAAAAAATATTAATAATTAAATATGCAAAAAATATTAAGGACTAAATATGTACAAAATGAAAAATATATTAACCTATTAAGATATTTTTTTTCGGTTTATCTGGAGTAACTATTCATAAAAATTGGATGTATATAGTTTAAAAAGTTGAAAAGAAAAATATGGATGAAAAAAAAAACCCTCATTTAATAAATATGTACAAATCAAAAAATAAATTACCCTATTAAGTGTTTATCCGGATCTAAAAACTAGTCAACTAAGAACAATGTGATTTTATAGGAAAAAGTATGTGAAAAAGTTAATCTTGAGTACGGATATTATGGTTATTTTATTGAATAACTCAAATAAAAAGTTATAAATTTTGAATAACTTAAATAAAAAATTAGTAATTTTGCTTTATACCTTTCTACTAAAAGTTATTTTAAATACTTAATAAATATTTAAATGTTAGTATTTAATACTATATTAAATAACTTTTTAAACAAACCGAGAAACATCACTTTGCATGTTTGAAACGAAATACATCTTTTTGAGATTTTTTTGATAAATTTTGAGTTAAATCAATATTTTATTCAGTAATGTTTATTGTAAAATTATGGTGTTGTTGTAGAGAGGATTTCTCTATTATCATCATAGTATTATGCGCGTGTATATATATATATATATATATATATATATATATATATATATATATATATATATATATATATATATATATATATATATATATATATATATATATATATATATATATATATATATATATAAATTAGAGAGAGAGGATCAACGACGAACTCCATTGAAGGAGCAAACGAATGAACCAATGAATATCTTGAATCGGTTGATTTTTTTATGAAATTCTTTCGTTCCTTGCAATTAAAAAAAGAACCAATTAACTAATTACTATTGTTTGATTACATAAATTTAAAAGTAAATTTTAAAAAAAAAACTTATGCATTTGATTAATGCACTATTCTATTTCCTATTATGACTGTTGTGTCAACAAAACCAAAATATCAACGTTTTTATGTGTTTGTGTAAAAGGTTTAGAAGAATTTGATGAACAACAATGGGTTTTCTTATTAATTGTAATGATCACCTAGATACAAGGAGCAAAAAAGAAAAAAAATGCAAACTGTAGAATGGTAAAGAAGGCATAAAAACAAGAGTTATATAATTTGCTTTGAAGTGACTGACGTAAGCAAAATTTAAAACTTATTGATTTGAAATACACTTTAATTGAGTATGCGATTTGTCACGGGTTTTTACGTGTTTTTTTGCCTATTAAGAGTAATAATTGATTAAATCAATGACATTTTATAAACTTTTAAGTTGAAATGTGAAAATAACATTTAACAAAATAAAAAGAATAGAAAATGCAATTTAGAAAGTAGATACGAGAAAATGATATTATATATGTACTAGGGGGGGGGGGGGGGGGGGGATGGGAGATAAAAACGGAAGTCTAAAAACCAAGGGGTAAAAGTGATAATTTTATAAAGTTGAAGGCTGAGGAGGTGAAAGTAATTGTTATAAAATGTAATAGGATCAGAAATATGATTTTACAAAAAAAGGGTTGCAAGTGATTGATCACACAGTTGAGGGGTTAAACTTGAAATTAGCGTAGTAAAAAACTTGTACCTTATGCATGTTTAGATGTAACCCTAGCTACAATAACTTTGTCTCATACAGACAAAGTTATATATATATATATATATATATATATATATATATATATATATATATATATATATATATATATATATATATATATATATATATATTCAGATATTCTAACTAAGTATCGTATTATTATATACATGATTGTGGACCAATCAAAATTTAATAGAAAAAACAATAATTAAATAAATGAATAAAGGTAACTAGGTAATTTGAGAAATAACTTTCACAAATACTACCTATAATTTTGTTAGTTACGTTGATTTTAACCTAATTCCTCCCTTTTATATACGGCCTACGAGATGAATCTTCATCACGCTGCTACACTAAATAATTCCCCCGCGATGGCGACGTTGCCAACTTAGTCAGTTCTCGACGTGTTGCCGGACCCAAGTAATCAGAACAAATTTCCTCAATGGCTTGCGTTGATGCTTCGTTTTGTTGTAAGCTAATCTCTAGCTTTTCCTCCTTTGAACGATGTAAAGCCCGTAGATCCGGGCTAGTCAATTTAGAGATAATAGGGGTCGAAAATGAATTTTCGAAAAAATATTATTTAGAATAAATAATCTTAACCAAGTTGTAGAACATCTCTCAAGGGTTCCATACATATAAAGAACGCCGAAATCTGAGTTATAACGAAGAAGTTATGACCCGTCGAAGTTTCGCGGTGGAACCAACATAATACCGGGAAGCCTAAATAGTGAATTCACGATAGAGCAAGTTTTAGCCTTAGCGACCTAAACTAAAGTCGTAGAATACATTAAACCGAGAGCCTCCATAAAAAGAACGCCCAAATTTGACTTCGTATGAGTAAGATATGATTTTTTGAAGTTTCGGCTTAACAGTGTACAGCCCGAAGTTTGAATATTAGATTGAGCGGTTTTTAGCCAACACAACCTAAACTATAATCAAAGAGCTCGTTAATAGTAGCATAACGATAAAAAGACAGAAGAAAATGAACGTCGGATGAAGAAGTTATGAATTTTTAACAGACCAATCGCGTCCCGACCTATTAAAACTATAAAATTTAAAATAAACTCAAAATTAGCCAACGGAGTCTAAACGAAAGTTGTAGAGTATGTTCCCGCCTACGCGTGGATATAAAGAACGTTGAAAACGGAGCTCGTATGAGAAAGTTATGATTTTTAGAAGTCGGAAATTGAATTTGCGAAGCATGTTGCTCGATCGATGAAGTGGCACAATCTGGACCATCCATTGCTGATCAGACCTCGCTTCGGATCACGCCACGTAGCCCCTAGCATTACGACCCGCGTACAAAGTCCGGTATACACCACGTACCTTCGGCCCTATCCTTCTGACGCTAGTGCAAGCCAGCTGGTGCGAGCTGGAAGCTTTATCCGAGGAACGCCCAGCGTACCTCCTTGGTACGCCCAGCGTAATCTGAGATGATGGCGCCTATAAAGTGGTGCGAACTCTTCCGAAAATTTCACACCTTTCTTCACTCTCTCTCTAAGATCTTTCTCTCTCTAGGGTTTTAACCCCCCCCCCCCTAAAGTCAAGGTGAAGCCCTAGCACCCGAAGGAAGCCCCGAGGCTCCCGGAGTCCCGAGAAAAGGGTCTTTCGGTTTCCAAACGCTGCTCCAAGCGAAGCCCGGTTTTCTTTAAAACCCGATGTAAGTGAGCTAAGTCTACGCAAATTTTAATATAGCTTTCGAATAATTATAGTAATGTTATTAGGTCCTTAAAATAATTATTTGGTCTATTATTATGAGTTAGATAGAGTGTTGTTTAACGCTTATATAATAATAATAATAGCTAGACTATTAATTAGTCGCGGTTAACATTAGACTAAACCATAGTGGTAATGATACTTGGTTTCGTCGAAGGAAATTGTTTTGAGATAACAAAGTGTTGTCCGAGTGTCGAGTCACCACCTTATCAGGTGAGTGCATAGTTACTTTCATCTTACACATAGATATGAAGTATTTTATATAAACTACGTGCTATGTGTGCATATTATCTGAGTACTTCTTGTCTATGTTGGATGAATGATTTTATACATGTTTTAAATGATATAAACTGCATATGTATTTTATATATACAAAAATGTTGGGGGTAAAACATGGGTAGACGTAATAGATGAAATATGAGTTGGATGATGAGTTGATAGGTGATATAGACCATGAGGTGACAGTGAGAGGTGAACGATGTGAGAAGCCTTTCCCAAATGATGGCCCCGTCATTCAGCAAAGTGTGGATGACAACCACAGACTATTCTAGACAGTCCAGTGGAACACTAGCAGACTCGCAACCTGTAGGTGTTGTGAATGATGTGTTCACCAGTGTAGTCTAAAAAAACCCATTGACATGTATTGCGAGTGGATTCTCATAACCGATACTGTCGATACACAAGATACCCTGGCAGATGCGTCTAAAGGAATCTACCGGCAGAAGCCTAATAGAGAACCTCATAACCCCGGCAGATGCGCCTAAAGGACAATACTGGCAGATGTGCCTCATAGAGAATGTCACAATTTTGGTAGCTGCACCTAAGTGAAAGAACTAGAAGATGTGCTTGACAAATATGTCATTAACAACGATAGAATTCGTACCTATTCCTTAGTATAATCCTTAGGAATAAATGAATGAGAAATAGCAGATTCTTAGGGTAGATCCTTAAGAATAAAGAAGATAATGGGGATGGGTAATTGGGTTAACTATTTGACGATTAAACATAATAATTATATTATTGTGGGTTGAAAACCCTATGTACTCACCAGGTTTCCCAACCTGACCCACTCAGTTTATTTGTATCACATGTGTCGATATGAAGTTACATTACACTGAGAGATTAAGAAGATATAAATCACTAGTGTAAATGAATGTAAGTTATGTTTATGCTTATGTTTCTATATTGACGATTGTAACGCCCGTAGATCCAGGCTAGTCAAATTAGAGGCAATAAGTGTCGAAAATGACTTTTCGGAAAAATATTATTTAGAATAAATAATCTTAACCAAGTTGTATTATATGATACAAGGTTTCCGTACATATAAAGACCGCCACAATCCGAGTTATAACAAAGAAGTTATGACCCGTCGAAGTTTCGCGATGGAACTGGCATGATACCGGGAAACGTAAATAGTGAATTTACGATAGAGCGATATTTAGCCTTAGCGATCTAAACGAAAGTCTTAGAATACGTTAAACCGAGAGTGTCCATAAAAAGAACGCCCAAATCTGACTTCATATGAGGAAGTTATGATTTTTCAAAGTTTCAGATTAACAGTGTACAACCCGAAATTCGAATAATAGATCGAGCGGTTTTTAGCCGACACGACCTAAACGAGAATCAAAGAGTAGCGTAACGAGAAAAAGATGGGCGAAAACGGACGTCGGATGAAGAAGTTATGAGAATTTAACGGACCAATCTTGTCTCGGACTGTTAATAATGTAACTTTTAAAATAAAGTCAAAATTAGCGGACGGAGTCCAAACGAAAGTTGTAGAGTACGTTCCTTCCTTCACGTGGATATAAAGAACGTCAAAAACGGAGCTCGTATGGGAAAGATACGAATTTTTGAAGTTTGGATTCAGATTTGCGAAGCTGATGAGAGAAGCGATGACGTGGCCTCATCTCAGTCGTCCATCGCTGATCGCAGAGCACCTGTCGGATCGCGCCACGTTGCCTCGCATTACACCCAGCGTCCGAGCTCGGGTACGCGCCACATACAGCTGCCCTCTGTGGTTCCGAGACGTCCACAATGACCCACCCCCTTCGCGACATGTGTTGTACGACCGAGGCTACGCCTCGCGTCCGAGGACCTGTACGCCCAGCGTACGTCCAAGGACCAGCCTAGAAAAGGGCTGCGAGGGTTGCCATATTTTCTCACAAATTCACCACAACTTCTCTTTCTACTTTCTCTCACTACCCCCTAACCCCCTCCTAAGCCTAGGTAAACCTCCTAGCACCTGAAGCAAGCCCCAAGGCTCCCAGAGTCCCGAGAAAAAATTGTCTTTCGGTTTCGAAACGCTGCTCCAAGCGAAGCCCGGTTTTCTATAAAACCCACTGTAAGTGAGCTACACCTATGCTATTTTTAATAAAGCTTTTATTTAATTATATTATTAGGACCTTAAAATAAGTATTTGGCCTATTATTATGAGTTATATAGTGTTGTTTAACGCTTATATAATAATAATAATAATAATAATAATAATAATAATAATAATAATAATAATAATAATAATAGCTAGACTATTAATTAGTCACAGTTAACGTTAGACTAAACCCTAGTGGTATTGATACTATTTTTTGTTCGAAGGAAATTGTTTTAACAATAACGAAGTGTTGTCCAAGTTCCGAGTCACCACCTTATTAGGTGAGTGCATAGTTACTTTCATCTTACACAAATATATGAAGTATTTATATAAATTACGAGCTATGTGTGCATATTATCTTAGTACTTGCTGTCTATGCTGGATGAACGATTTTATACATGTTTTAAATGATTTAAACTGTATATGTATTTTATATCTACGATAATATGTTGGGTAAAACATGGGTAGATGTAATAGATGGAATATGAGTTGGATGATGAGTTGAGAGATGTTATAAACCACGAGGTAAGGGTGAGAGGTGGACGATGTGAGAAGCCTTTCCCAAATGATGGCCCCGTCATCTAGTAGAGTATAGATGACCACTACATACTATTCTAGACAGTCCCGTGGAACACTAGCAGGCTCGCAACATGTAGGTGTTATGAACGATGTGTTCACCCGGTGTACTCTAAACCATGGCGATCATGCAGACTTGGTGCCTAAACCCTGGCGATCATGCACACTTGATGCCTAAACATTGGCGATCATGCAGACTTGATGCCTAAACCCTGGCAATCATGCAGACTTGATGCCTAAACCCTACTGATCATGCAGACTTGATGCCTAAACCCTGGCAACTATGCAGACTTAGTGCTTGTTGTATAAATCCTAACGACTATGCAGACTTAGTGCCTAAACCCCGATAACGATGGACTTCGTGCCGATTCCTTAGGATGATCCTTAGGAACGAATGAACGAGGATTAGTTGATTCTTAGGGTAGATCCTTAAGAGTAACGAAGATAATGGGGATGGGTAATTGGGTTGATTGTTTGATGTTAAAACATAATAATTATATTATTGTGGCTTGAAAACCCTATGTACTCACCAGGTTTCCCAACCTGACCCACTCAGTTTATTTATATCACAGGTGTCGATATGAAGTGATATTACACTGAGAGATTAAGGAGATATAGATCACTAGTGTAAATGAATGTCAGTTCTGTTTATGCTTATGTTTCTGTATTGACGATGACATCCCAAATGTTTTAAAAGGAATAAAATACGTTTCTTTGGAAATACTTTGATAACGTATTTATCGTGTTTTTCTGGGAATAAACTCCACAACATTTTTATTAAAAGAGGTACTCTGATTTACATAAAGCATAAACAAAATCCGTCTTTTCTGGTCGTGAAAATGGGGATGTCACAACGATGACATCCCAAATGTTTTAAAATGAATAAAATACGTTTCTTCAGAAATGCTTTGAAAACGTATTTATCATGTTTTTCTAGGAACAAATTCTGCAACATTTTTATTAAAAGAACATTTTTATTAAAAGAGGTACTCTGATTTTCATAAAGCATAAACAAAATCAGTCTTTTATGGCCATAAAAATGGGGATGTCGACACAGTTGGTATCAGAGCATTAGTTTAAGCGAACTAGGAATATGGATTTATTTCTAGACTTAAACTTAGAATGCTAAGCGATGATCGTGACGAGTATGTCTAATAAAATTTAGGTAGTACACCTGAATAGACACAAACACTAGCTATTTTAGGAAAATGCCTAAAATGCTTTTATGTGCTATATGCCATTATTTGTTCGGATATAGGGTCTGTTGCCGATCGAATCTAGAAACCTTATGTGTTTAGGATTCTAAACGTACGACTACGATATTAGAACTAGCATGTAAATGTTTCGGGGTGATAAGGATGATTTAAAACGTCAATCCTAAATTAATATCTCGATTCACCTTATTCGGTATATAGATCAAAATGGCAAGAACCCGCAGTGGAGCTGGGAATGCAAATGGGAATAGGAATCAACCCCCTGTGATTCAGCAAATACTTGTTGTAGTAGAAGATGTACCCGAGCCAATCACCATGGCTGGAGTACAAGCCATGATTCGGGCTATGTTAGCTAAACAAAGGGAAGAAATGAGACGGATGTTGAATAGGGACGAACCTACCATACCCGCTGAGCAACCGGAGCTGATTCCCGAGAAATCGGAGGAAGGGAACTATAGCTGCCAAGTGAGTCAAGTTGGGACTCAAGGAGAACAAAGGAATGGCCCAGAAAAGGGAAACAACAAGGATGGGCGAATGTATAAGAATTTCTTGGGTGCCAAGCCACCAAGTCTTTCTAGAAGCCCGAAGCTGGTTGAGATTATAGATTGGATCTCCGAGACGGAGATGGTGTTTGAAAGTTGCAGCTGTAGCGAGAAACAGAAGACTGTCTTCGCAGTAAGATAGCTAAAAACTGGAGTCTTGAGCTGGTGGAAGCTATTGGCAGATACGATGCCACAAGGAGAAGCCCTAAGGATGTCATGGGAAGAGTTCTTGGAACAGTTGAAAATGCAGTACTGCTCAGAGATAGATCTGATAAACCTAAACAATGAGTTTCAGAACCTGAAGAGGAAGATGAGTGTTGATGAGTATGCCACCGCGTTCACCGAGAGGATAAAGCTATTTCCCTACTTGGTTCCTATTGAGCTCTCCAAGATTGATAGGTTTGCTAACGGACTGCCCACAGACTTTGGCCCAATGGTCAAAATGGCAACTACCTTGAAAACAGTTGTTAGAGCAGCTAAGAATGTAGAGACCTAGATAAGAGAAAGGGGTCTAGAAAAAGACAAGGCAGGAGAAAAGAGGAAGTTTGAAGGATCTTCAAGGTCCAAAAAGGAGACCCAATTCCTGAAGTATGGAGGAGGAAGAGGAAGTGAAGCAAGATGGTGCGAGAAGTGGAAAAAGAAACACTCTGGAAAACGCGGTGAGGAGGTGACTTGTTTCAAGTGTAGAAAGCATGGGCATTACGCCAACGAGTGTACATTCAATAAAAGGCTATGTTACGAATGTAACAAGGAAGGTCACTTCAAGTAAGATTGCCCAAAAAAAGAAGGGGCTATAAAGCCAAATGTGTCGCCAAGGCCAAAAGCAAGAACATTCCATATGATCCTTGATGAGGCAGTTGAAAATGCAAGGAATCAGGAATGAGGACTGATATTCAAAGAGAAAGTCGTGAAGTAGTTGGGTAGATAGTACCACGAGGTGTAGCCTATGAGAGGCATAGTATAGGGTGAAATTGCACACCTATGTAATCGTTTCAAGAAATAATATAAAACCATCATTTTGATGTCTAGTGTGTTATATGATTTTCTTGTATGGTAACTTGGAAAACTGCAAGACAATACTTGGGACGAGTATGAGTAGGTGTGAATGGTAGTAGATACATATTGATGTGTGTAAACTCAACTAGTTTTCATCCTACTTTTAATTATAAAAGTGACACACAAAGGCATTGATGTGTGTAAACTCAACTAGTTTTCATCCTACTTTTAATTATAAAAGTGACACACAAAGGCAGTGGACCTATCAATTGTGGTGTAGCTAAATAAGTAGGGTATCGAACTCAGGGAACGGAAAATTAAAACTAAAAACTAGAATTAACTAAAAACAAGTAATAGAAAATAGGGGATTCTCTAGTTTTGAAAGACTAGAAACTTAACTAAAACTTAACTACTCAACTAAAAGCTGAAAACACATAAAAACAAACTAAATTCAATGATCAAAAAGGGTTTCTGTTTAGGTTCAACTCATTTACTCCTATGGTTAATTTTTATGATAATATAATAGATTAATTGTTATTGGTTACCGACTTTGGTGATTAGATTCGCGTTCGCTATTACTAATCCTTAGAAAACATACCAATTCAAGCAATGACCAGTTGATTAAACTAATAGATTTCCTAGGTTAATTATTCGGGTTAAATAAGACTTGTAGTTAGCTAATTAAATTTGGTCATTCAGTTAACCTCTTATTGATGGTGTATCACACAAGCTCGCACATTAATATACCCATTCTCTAATTAATCCTAGTTTCATGTTCATTATTCCTAGGCATATAGTATTGTGTTTACATAAATTATATGAGATAAGCAATTAAGAGATGTTCATGCAGCTTAATCACTTAGCAATTAACAGAAAATAGTTATGGTTAATGCATAAGGGTCTTTAACAAGCTTAATTTAACAATATCACCAACTAACAATTAATCAAAAGAGTAAATAGACCATAGGAGTAAAATTGTCTTCCCCAAATAGAAACTAACGAAATTAGTTCATGATTTCAGTGTATGAAAGCTTAAAAACGAATTCAAATAAACCTAACATAATTCTATTCAAAGGAAAAGTGGAAAATTAAACCTAAAGTGCCTTAATCTCTTAAGAATGAAGGATTAGGGTTCTTCAGCGTTTTCCAGAGCTCCAAGGGCTTCCTTGATCGCCAAGTGTTTTCACCAAAAAATCCAGAGAGTCTTCAATTCGGGTTTTGAAGTCTATTTATAGTTTTCTCAAAACAGGGGCTACTCGTCGAGTAGACAACTGACTCGTCGAGTCCCCTTTGAGGAATCCGTATACGGCAAGGACTCCACATATTGCTTCGCGAACCTTCGTGTCTACTCGTCGAGTAGAAGACCCTACTCGCCGAGTAGCTTCAGAATTAAGCCTTTTTCTTCTTTCTTTCGTTCCCGAGCTTTCGTTCATATCTCCTGCTTCCTTTTGCTTCCGAGCTTCTTTTTTGGACTGAAAATATAATTTGAACAATCTTAAGTATCTTTTGTCCATAATATGCAATTAATTAGCCAATAAATGATAAAAATCCAACATAAAAATATAGCTAAATATGCAAATATCAAAATACCCACACTTGACTTTTGCTTGCCCCCAAGAAAAACTGAAATTAAACACACTAATATTACATAGACAATCCCAATCCAACCCAACCATTATGTCAAGACCGCAACGCATGCATTTGTGTCTAAATAATATTCCTAAGTACCCCCCTTAATTCTAAATACTCACAATCCTCATAAACACTCGCCCACTTTTTCTGAACAATGCTCATTTTATGCATCCCTCCGAATCCATCCGCAGAAAACCTCCTAGTCTCAAGGTGTTTTTGGTTGAGAAACCCAAGCATACATATTCTAAAAATTACAATTCTTTAATACCACTATGGAGCTTTTTGGAATTCTTCACTTTGTTGATAATTTGAACTTCGTTTTCTTTGAATTCTTCAAATTTGCCACCTTTTTGATTTTCTTTGATTTTTGGGTATCTTCAACTTTTGAACTTTTGGAATTTTACTTTAACTGATCCAAAATTCTTACAACTTTGATTGTAATTCTCTCCCTTTTTTACATGTAACTCACTCTTTTTTTACTTAATACCTACATGCTTAAGCAAGGGCACTCAACTTCAACCTTTATTGATTAAGGATAATAATTTTTCTGGATACATTTCAAGTACACGATGCTAAACTTATTGCATCCCTCAAACTAAGTGAGGTTGTGTTTTTGTCCCATGATTTCACTAGAATAAGGGAGACCACAAATGCATTAAAACGTGTATAAGCTCGACTAAACATTTGAATCTTCATGCAATCATCACACATAACACTAGCATGATTCCTAATTGCTTTACCAAAATTTTCTAAATTAATCCTAGCAATTTTTATGCAAAGTTTCATAATTTTCAAAATTGAAGTAAAATTTTAACTAATGTAACCAACCCCCTACCCCACACTTAATTTATGCAATGTCCCCATTGCAAATTATGCATGATAAATAAGAAAATAAAAAGCGAATTGGAACAAACTCCCCTGGGGTAGTAGTGGCGAGGTCGGTATTTCTTCTCTTTTAACTCCACTTCAAATGACTTTAGACATGAGAACAGCTCATCCATGCCTTGGGTGTCATATCTTGTGTGGGACCAAAAATGCAGGAAAGATACTCATAAATCTTCAAAAATCAAACTCTAAGGAATATGAGTGAGACCGGTAGTGAATATGAGCAGAATATAAGCCTTGAGAATGAAAAAGTGATAAACTCGTCGAGTTTATACGGAAACTCGACGTGTACCAATGTATCAAGCAGAAAAATCGTGGAATTGAACTCGGACTCATCGAGTAGGTAATGTGCACTCGGCGAGTCCATCGCTGAGTGAAAAATATAAATATTCTGATTTTGGGTTCCGTTTCTAATATGGTTGGGTAGGACAACTCAGTGTGTTTTCTTCATTTTTCTTCAACAAATAACACTCTAAGGCCCTCCTTGAGAACAGACTCGACCCTAAACTCATGCACATTCTCATCTAGACCCGATCCTCACTCTAACCTTGACAATTGAGACTCTTGCATGCATCCAATCCTTCAATCTGAAAAGAAAACAACCACAAGTGATAAAAGAAAACAAATTCCACTTAAACATGCTACAAGTTCAACACCCAAAACAAAGAAAAGTAAATAGTCTTAAACATCAAAAACACAATAAAATAAAGCATCAATCTTCCTCCTCATCTTCATCTCCTCCGCTTCACTTCCACCCGCTTGGTTTCTTCTCGCTTGCACCCTTTCATCCCAATTGGACACATACGGGAATCTGGGCCTTGGTGCAAAATGCATTTGTTCAAACAAATAAGCAAATGACTCATTAACATAGCTCATGCCCCGCCCGAGGTCGTCTTGGTATCTTCGCAGCTCAACATTATACCAATCCATAGGTAGCTCCTCATCCACCGGAATAACCGGTGGGTCTTGTGGCACCCGTTCTCTCCTTTGTCTCACCCTCCTCCCCGGTTCTTCCGGAACTAACGGTTCATCATCATTTGGAATACTAACATGCCCCCCTACATAATCCTCAATGAGCCTAGCCCTCCTGAATAATGTTGTGCTGAAGGGAGGGCTAGGAATCATAGTCAATGCCCGTGCCTCTTGTCGGTCCAAAATGCCATAAGTTCTCGCAAGCCTTGTAACAAACAAGCCACCACTGATTTTTGAAGTAACCTGATCTTTGAATAACCTATCTGCCAAGTATTTTGCCATGCAATATGGCAAATTGCAAAATACATTAGGAGTGATAACATTCCACATGTAAAAGATGTTGAGAGTGGGGACTTTATCGTCATCCTTTCGCATGTTTATAGAGCTCGCGATCAGACGATGTATTAAGCGATGAATCAGGGAACGGATGCTCTCCTCTTGGGCAAATGAATGAATGTAAATGTGGTTGGCAATGGTGGTCCACCAAGTAGAGGCAACTACATCCTCGGGCAAGTCTTTGTGGCACTGCTCCAAGAATGACTCAAAAGTCTCGGACATGATCTCATTCTGTACCAAGCCTCCACACCAGCTCTGCCATGCTGCACTAGCGAAACTCTCCTCCAAGGCAGAATGAAATAATATTCAGAGTATAGTAGTCATCACCACCCCGGAAAGAGATGGTGGCAAAGAACTCCTATCAAAGCTCTTGATACACGGGTTCTTGAAGCTTGAACAACCGACTCCACCCGTCACAGATTATTTATACCCCATTAACTTCACAAGACTTGACCAAATAATGGTTCAGTGCTTCTTCCAACCCAGCTTGCCTTATCCATGACCAATCCAACTCATTAGGAACATATATTTCCCTTCGCTTCAAAGCCTCCAGCTTGCTTTTTGTACGTGTGAGTGAAGACTTGTTGGTGATGCTTGGAAAAGTCAACCATGGGATGTCCCCATAACCACCTCCTCGTGAGCTTTGACCTCTCCTAGACATGGTTCCTGCACAGTAAAGAAACAAGAAAACCACAAGCAAAATACCGAAAGTATTAAAAATGGCAGAGTACTGGGCATCAGCAGCATAGACTCGCCGAGTCCACAAACTGCTCGGCGAGTAGGACGAACTGCGAGAGTCCAAATCTGTTATGATGAAATTAACCAACCAAATCCATCAATTATTTCAAGGGTTTGCTTCGGTATGTTCCAGGAGCTTATGATTGTAAAAAATTACGTCTAAAATGTCCTAATTTGTCAAAAATCAAAACCCTAAAATCTAAGTCTTCCCAAAATCAGGATTTTCCAGAAATTAAGGGTGATATTTCACAAAAGATCGAAACTTGTAAAGGATTAAGAGCTAAAGTTGTTACCTTGTTGGTTGAATTCACAAAAGAAGAGAAGATTCAAGATGAAGGCTTGAGAGAGTGCACGTCGAGTATGGGGGGTGGCTCGTTGGAGTTGATAGCTAAAAGTGCTATATGTTGAGATGTGAATATAAAAAATTACAACATGAAGGAAGGTATATTCCTTTCTGGAATTTGACTCTAAGAGACCTGAGTCTAAACGTGCATCACATGATGATAGGTCATAATTTGGAGTCTAACCTTAGATAGAGAGCAAGTGCGCGATCAAGTACTGCTTGCAGTCAATAATTCTAAGAGATATACTCGAAGGAATATAGAAGTTATAATTATTACCTAGGATGAAGATATGACATATGCAGTCATTATACGATCCCTGTTTCATTGATGATTCCGGGACGTAATCATCCTAAGGGAGAGGTAACTGTAACGCCCGTAGATCCTGGCTAGTCAATTTAGAGATAATAGGGGTCAAAAACGACTTTTCGACAAAATTTTATTTAGAATAAATAATCTTAACCAAGTTGTAGAATATGTCTCAAGGGTTCTGTACATATAAAGAACGCCGAAATCCGAGTTATAACGAAGAAGTTATGACCCGTCGAAGTTTCGCGGCGGAACCAGCACAATACCGGGAAGCATAAATAGTGAATTCACGATAGAGCGAGTTTTAGCCTTAGAGACCTAAACAAAATTCATAGAATACATTAAACCGAGAGCGTCCATAAAAAGACAGACGAAAATGGACGTCGAATGAAGAAGTTATGAATTTTTAATGGACCAATCGTGTCCCGACCTGTAAAAAATATAAAATTTAAATAAATTCAAAATTAGCTGATGGAGTCTAAACGAAAGTTGTATAGTATGTTCCCGCATACGCGTGAATATAAAGAACATCGAAAACGGAGCTCGTATGCAAAAATTATGATTTTTAGAATTCGGAAAGTAAATTTGCGAAGCTTGTTGCTCGATCGATGACGTGGCACAATCTGGACCATCCATCGCTGATCAAACCTCGCTTCAGATCACGCCACATATCCCCTTGCATTACGCCCCACGTAGCTTCGACATTATCCTTCCGACGCTAGTGCAAGCCACCTGGTGCGAGCTGGCAGCCTTATTCGAGGAACGCCCGGCGTACCTCCTCGGTACGTCCAGCGTAATCCGAGATGTTGGCGCCTATAAAAGGGGTGCGAACTCTTCCGAAAATTTCACACCTTTCTTCACTCTCTCTCTAATATCTTTCTCTCTCTAGGGTTTTAAACCCCCCCCCCCCTAAAGTCTAGGTGAACCCCTAGCACCCGAAGGAAGCCCCGAGGCTCCCGGAGTCCCAAGAAAAAGGGTCTTTCGGTTTCGAAATGCTGCTCCAAGCGAAGCCCGATTTTCTTTAAAACATGATGTAAGTGAGCTACACCTACGTAATTTTTAATATAGCTTTCAAACAATTAAAGTAATGTTATTAGGTCCTTAAAATAATTATTTGTGCTATTATTGTGAGTTATATAGAGTGTTGTTTAACGTTTATATAATAATAATAATAGCTAGACTATTAATTAGTTGCGGTTAACGTTAGACTAAACCCTAGTGGTAATGATACTAGGTTTCGTCGAAGGAAATTGTTTTGAGATAACGAAGTATTGTCCGAGTGCCGAATCACCACCTTATTAGGTGAGTGCATACTTACTTTCATCTTACACATAGATATGAAGTATTTTATATAAACTACGTGCTATGTGTGCATATTATCTGAGTACTTCTTGTCTATGTTGGATGAACGATTTTATACACGTTTTAAATGATATAAACTACATATGTATTTTATATATACAAAAATGTTGGGGGTAAAACATGGGTATACGTAATAGATGAAAGATGAGTTGGATGATGAGTTGATAGCTGATATAGACCATGAGGTGACAGTGAGAGGTGAACGATTTGAGAAGCCTTTCCCAAATGATTGCCCCGTCAGTCAGTAGAGTATGGATGACAACCACGAACTATTCTAGACAGTCCAGTGGAACACTAGCAGGCTCGCAACCTGTAGGTGTTGTGAACGATGTGTTTGACGGTGTAGTCTAAAAAAAACCCATTGACATGTATTGCGAGTGGATTCTCGGAAACGATAGTGTCGATAAACGAGATAACCCTGGCAGATGCGCCTAAAGGACTCTACCGGTAGAAGCGCGTATTAGAGAACCTCATAACCCCGACAGATGCGCCTAAAGGACAATACTTGCAGATGTGCCTCGTAGAGAATGTCACAAGTTTGGCAGTTGCACCTAAGTGAAAGAACTAGAAGCTGTGCTTGACAAATGTGTCATTGACAACGATGGAATTCGTACCTATTCCTTAGTATAATCCTTAGGAATAAATGAACGAGAAATAGCTGATTCTTAGGGTAGATCCTTAAGAAAAGAGAAGATAATGAGGATGGGTAATTGGGTTAACTGTTTGATGATTAAACATAATAATTATATTATTGTAGGTTGAAGACCATATGTACTCACCAGGTTTCCCAACCTGACCCACTCAGTTTATTTGTATCACAGGTGTCGATATGAAGTTACATTACACTGAGAGATTAAGGAGATATAAATCACTAGTGTAAATGAATGTAAGTTCTGCTTATGCTTATGTTTCTGTAGTGACGATGACATCCCAAATGTTTTAAAATGAATAAAATACGTTTCTTCGGAAATGCTTTGAAAACGTATTTATCATGTTTTTCTGAGAACAAATTCCGCAACATTTTTATTAAAAGAGGTACTCTGATTTTCATAAAGCATAAAAAAATCGGTCTTTTCTGGCCGTGAAAATGGGGATGTCACAAACTAGTTCTTCCTTTTATTGGTTTAAAAAAACAGAACACTATCGGCGACACCTTAGGACAACCGGTGTAGCATCTTCCGTTCATCTGTGTCGTTCAATAGGCTTTAGCGGAGCCACGAGGTTAGTTTTGAATCTTTGTCTATTAAAGCCCAGTAATTTGTTCCTTTTTTATTCCTTTACTTTGTGAAAACTATTTCCATTTAGCATTTGATGGTTGGAATTCAAGGTATGTAATGGTATTGAAGCTCATTTGGTTGCAATTTCTGAACTGATTTGGTTCCCCTTCTAATTTTAATGAGAGAATCTAATAAAATGGTCAAATCTGTGATCTGTTACTGCGAGGAAAAATGGGTCCCTATTAATGATGTACCCATGAAATTTGAAACCCTAAACATAACATCACAAATGCTTTTCATGGGATATGGTTGCAAGTTCTGTATTAGCCTTGATTAACACTTATGTTTTCAATTAGTGGCATTTGTGGTTTTCATGTGTTGAGTTATTAAAGGGAATTAGGTCACTACAGATAAATTGGTAGCCTTGATTAACAAGTATTTAGAAATATATGTATAATGTGTGTGGTTTTTTTACCTGATGTTTGTAAGTAATAAGATCATCTCTTTCATCTGATCAGCTCTCACTGTGAAATTTAAGTTTTAGTATAGTGAAATGCAGTTTATGGCTTTACATATATCATTGAAGGTATCATTAACAGGTAAATTATGTTTACAGATAGGTTAATGGTTTCCTTCCATATACATTTCATGTATCAAAGCTTAACTTCTGGGTATTACACACTAGATTTTGTTGTCATTGAGATACGGTTTATCTTATGTTTTTTACAACATTCATGAGATTTGACGATAGGATTGGTTCACATTTACTCTCTGATATTACGGTTCACCTACACATTCAAGGTTTCTTAAAAGTTTTTAATGTGATGATTTTTTTAGTGTTTGATAGCTGAAATTCGGATGTGGCCAGTTCTCATTCAGAAGGCTAGAGAAGGAGGGAAACGTATAATTTTTACAGGAAATTGAAAGTTGTTTTGATGCACACCAAGCGCTCGCTAAAATGGTTCAACTGAATGGTATTTCTTCGTTTATAGTATTCTATCAGGAAATAATGTTTTGGGAAAATGACTTGATAGGGTAAGATACTTTTTGAAATGTACACATTTAGTCCTTATTCTTTTTTTTTTTGTAAAATAAACCCTTATACTTTATTTTTTGTAACAATGCAATCCTTGTGACCGGCTATACCCGGTATACCGGTCATATACGAATTTTCTTTTATGGAAAATGACTTGATAGGGTAAGATACTTTTTGAATTGTACACATTTAGTCCTTATTCTTTTTTTTTTGTAAAATAAACCCTTATACTTTATTAATATGTACATATTAGGTCCTTTTCACCGGATTCTACAGGTTTTGCTGATGTGGAAGCACAAGTGGCACTAAATAGCAATTAATTAGCTTAGTCACCGGAGGTGGGTGATCCTCCAGCAACAAGAAAAGGGCAGCGACCCTTCTCTTTCTCGTCTCTCTTCCTTCCGGTTGAACAGCAATAGCCAAACACCCTTTACCTGTTGTGTTTCTCCGATCTGTCTCTCTTTGCCTCCATCTTTGAGATATGTTGCCATAAATAGAAGAAAGAATCGACGAGGGGGCTACTAGAGCAGCTCCTCGCGGCCAACTACCGTCTCTACTTCCTCCTGCCTCCCCTTTCTACCTTGTTGTTTTTTCCATCATTCCTCCTTGCTACCAGTGATGTGTAGGAACACACAAAGGAGTCACCGGAGATCGGGGTTCTCCCTCTTTTTCATGATGAATAAAAGTGGGAAAAATCTCGTTGTGGATATGTGGATGCCACCTGGGTATTTTATTTCAACAAAATAAAAGAAAGGGAAAATGACTTGATAGGGTAAGATACTCTTTGAAATGTACACATTTAGTCCTTATTTTTTTTTTTGTAAAATAAACTCTTCCACGCCAGCAAAACCTGTAGAATCCGGTGAAAAGGACCTAATGTGTACATATTAATAATGTATAAGAGTTTATTTTACCAAAAAAAGAATAAGGACTAATTGTGTACATTTCAAAAAGTATCTTACCCTATCAAGTCATTATCCCTAATGTTTTTTTTATGATAATCATGAACATATTCTGTTAGAATGCTCTGAATTAATATAATTATTTGTATATGAATTCTAATTCTATCAGAATGGAATCACGAATTCCAATTACGTTGAAATGGAATATGGATATTTTCTCATTAATTTATTCATTGGATTTGTCTCAACAGAAGCTGATGCTTGAAGAATGGACCACGAAATTTGAATGACGTCTCCTATCAACATTATTCTTTTAGAATGAATTAGTGTATTTGTTAGATTTTGATGTTTTTTTTCCGATTTGAAAGTTTTTTTAGTTTTATTCTTTAACAATAAATGTAATTCTTAGCAATTGTTACATGTATTCTATAAGAATTAATATAATTTTTGTTTTAATTCTTCAATTGTTGGTTCGAGAATTTGCTATTCTACAAGAATTTTTCAAAGTCACGATCAAGAAATATGTTGAAGCATCTTTTTATTATTTTATGGTTCTAGAATATTTTTATTTTTGAACCTAGTCAAACATATTCTGTTAGAATGTCCGAATTAAAAACCTTATAATTAGTAAAATCGGATTTTTAAAATTTATAGAATCTATGATCCCTTAAAATATGCAAATTTCCTTTATTAAATCTATATTAATTGACTAAAATACCCTTCTAGTTAAATTAGATGGTATTTTTCGATTATTTTTAATTCAATAATATATATTAATCATTTTCTTAAAATAAGTAAAATGATTGGCCCGTATTTATGCATATTATAACACAATAATTACTTTGAATATAATAACCTAAGCATATATATATATATATATATATATATATATATATATATATAATTACAAAATCATTGTTCGGTTATTGAGATTGAAAATCTATTAATTTGAAGTAAACTTTAAAAAATATCTTATGTGTTTGATTGATGCATTGTTTTTTTCCTTAAATAGTGAAAATGAACATATATCATTGTTTTTTGTTTCTGGTCCATTTTGAATGTTAAATAGTACACTATAGGCTACCTGCTCCATTTTGAATGTTAAATAGTACACTAAAGGTTGAGACTTGACAATTAGGAACAAAGAAAAGACAATAACAATTTTTAGGTTAGTTAGCCAAAACTACAAAACCCAATTAATACTAAAGAGAATACTTGATATAGGAGTCATTGAAGAAAAAGTTAAAAATGCATGCTTATCATCATCATCATATGATTTATACTTTCAAACTCCAAAGTAATAGGATGATATTAATCAGTTTTAGCCTTACTAAGGCTTGTTAGTTGTTAACTACAAGAAATCAACAAATAAATAATATTTTATAAAATATCATTTAAATCAACAACTCTTATATGTTTGCAATCACTCAAATAACTATTAAAAAAATCAAAATCAAGGTCATGAATAAAAATTACAAATGAAATTTTATTTTATCACTTTTCAACATACCTCTTGAAATTTCTGTCAACCACAAAAGGTAGTCTGTTGGAAACCATATCTACAACTGTCACTTCGATTAAGCACAATTGGTGAACTATTACACTGTTAAAAGCAAAACATATTAGTAAGAAAAAAGATAAAAAAAATGACGTTTTTAATAGTTAATTATCATGTACATGATTACATACATTTTTCCTCATATAAACCATATAGTAGCTTTTCAGATGAAAGTATGTTACGGGAAATAACGAAAATTACTCCATAGAAATTATAGGAACAATAGACACAATTCCATTCACTAGGAAAAAAATTCTACAATATACATGAACCAATCGATAAATAAGTTTTTAATAGATTCGAAGAACAAATGCATATGACTAAATATATCCATAAGCATAAGATTAGGTATATGCATATATATATATATATATATATATATATATATATATATATATATATATGTATAAGAATAAATATATGCATATTCATAATTATATGCATATGATTGTAAATAAGTATATGCATATACATATAAAGAAGTATATATATATATATATATATATATATATATATATATATATATATATATATATATATATGCATATGTATAAGAATAAATATATACATGTGCATATGAATATGTATATGCATATTCATAAGTATATGCATATGCATATAAATAACTATATTCATATACATATGAATAAGTATATATATATATATATATATATATATATATATATATATATATATATATATATATATATATATATATATATATATATACATAAGAATAAGTATATGCATAATACAATTAAATACATATGATTATGCTTTGTATATGCTTATGCATATGTATATGCATGTGCATATGCATACGAATAAGTATATGATTTATGCATATTCATATGAAGATGAATTAGCATATGCATAAGAATAAGTACATGGATAGTCATAAGTATATTCATATACATATAAATAAGTATATGCATATGCATATGACTAAGTATATACATATGCATATGTATATATATAAAAACAAGTATGTACATATGCATATAAATAAGTATATGCATATTTAAAAGTATATGCATAGTCATAAGTATATGCATATGAATATGAATATGTATATGCATATGAATATGTATATGCATATGCATATACATATGAATAATTATATGCATATTCATAAGTATATGTGTATGGATATTCATAAGTATATACATATGCATACATATACATATGCATAAGAATAAGTACATGCATATGCATATAAATAAGTATACGCATATGCATAAGAATAAGTATTTGCATAAGCCACTTAAATACAAATGATTATGATTATGTATATGCATATGCATAGACATCAGAATAAATATATGACATATGCATATGCATATGCATATTCCTAAGTACATGCATATGCATATAAATAGGTATATGCATATGCATATGAATAGGTATATGCATATACATAAGAATAAGAATATGCATATGCATGTGAATAAGTATATAAATATGCATAAGAAGAAGTATATGCACATGCATAAGAATAAGTATATCCATAAGACATTTATTTTACCTTTTTGTGTTTTCCTGATATAAATGCGAAAAATAGATCTACAACTTCCTCTATGTATGTTCTGGATTTTATCGAAAGAAAATTGACGATGGATTGGTTTTTCCGTTTACTTTTTTAGTCTAGTTCTAAGATTTATGATAACAATCCATAAAACATCCATAAACAATGTTTGTGCTTTTCTTTTTAGCCATTTGTTGGTTAATTTCTTAGTCATTCGTTGATTTTAATCGAATGGTGCTCTTGAATGTAAAAGATTTGATCAGAAAAACTATGTCACTCAATAACATTAGAATGATGGTTTAAATCATGTGAAAGTATCATATGACAAACATGATGTGTTAATTGAGGGTATTAGTCATATTCTTTAACAAACTGATCACATAAATCCTTTCTTTTTTAAAGATCTAATGTTGCATTCAGAATGGATTATATCAAATCTTTTTTGTACATTACCTAGGCTAGATCTACAAGTCATTAACTTGCATGTTTCTATGCCTTTTGTAGTCAAAACCTGTAACGATTGTATTCATTTGTGCTGTAGATCTCCTCTAAACACAATTGAACCAAGTTGGATATTATTGTTCATTTGTTTTATCATCAGTAGGATTTACACGAGTCATGTTATCTTTTACCTGTAATATGCTTTACCTTTTTTTGTAATATTTTATATAAGATTATAAATGGTAAAATATGGTGAACTAGTTTATAAATTTATTAAATAATGAAAGAAAATTCTACTTTTTAGCGATGAGCTTTAAATTTTGGTATTGATCAAATAAGTCGGTCAAGCCAAACATCCATTTTCTACTTTATTTTTTGTATTTTCTATAAAGATGAAATCTTAGTATAATATAATTGATTTTCATCAGCCAGTATTCTCTTGAGAAAATGAAAAAAAAAAGATTTGGGATATCGATCATGACCTGTTAAAAGTATGATACTGTCACAAGAAATGAAATTTTAATACTCTCATATATGTTTTTTTTTCTAAATTGATCGACTTTATGGTTTCATACTTTAATGATTTACTTATTGTAGAAGCTTTAACTAACAAATCAAGAACTTTGAGCATCTAATGTCTTCACCGTACATACATGGGAACATCTCCCTCCTCACTTCCAGATGCTCCATGGAATCAAAATTCCAGAAAATCCCTAGATTGACCGAAAGAAATTACCTTGGATTCTCTAATTATTCCTTTATTGTTAGCAAAAATGTCTCCACCATATCCGAAGTTAATAAAAATAGTCTAACCCTTCCTAAATCTTAATCAACCAAAAGAGATCCAGAAAATAGATTAACAAGATCTGGAAAAAAAATCGATGAAAGGCCCTTGTTTCTATTACTTCCTTGTTTATCTTCACAAAAGATTGTGCTACTGGACACAAAAGGGTATTCACTGACACCATGGACAGTTCTTCTGAAACAAAAAGGTCTTTAAATCAAGTGAAAGTAAATGGAATCATATCATAAAATTTTGAGCTTGCATCAATTAAAGGGTCAACTCCTATTAAAAAAGTAAACAACTCAAATCGCTCTGCTTCCAAGTAAGTTCATTTCTTGATTCAATGATTCAATCTTTGTTTTCTTTTCACTAATCTTGATTGAAATTTATAGAGCTCAATTAATGGGGTGGCCTCCAATTAGATATTTTTGAATAATTAACTGATCTCTTGCATTGCAGGCATATGAGGCTACTGAAAAAAACAAAAAAATGGGGTCTGCTTTTTTTTTTCAAGTGAACTTTAAAAAAAACATATGCATTTAATTGATGCATTCCTTTTTTCCCTATTTTTTGCATTCAGTGCAAATTGACCAAAATTCATGACAACAATTTGAATATGCATTGTAATCGTTGTGTATGTTGTTGGTTTATATAGAAATCGGAGATTGTTGGGGGTTTTCGGTAAAAAATTAGATGTAATCGACAAGTCTATTGGTCCTCTCCATAAAATGGAGTTCACTGTTGAACTTGATTCATTCTCTTTCTCTCTCACTCACTCTCTCTCTCTCTCTCTCTATATATATATATATATATATATATATATATATATATATATATATATATATATATATAACACCCACATTTTTGGCTAAGCATGATTATGAAGACGTAATAGTTAGGGTCAACAATTATAATCTATTTTGAAGTAACGAAGAAGAATTTTTTGAGTATTATATGATTTATGTGCAATATACATGCTTATAACGATGTAATAAAATAATAATAATAATATGCGTCTAAAATAGAAAGAATATTTGACCAGATATCTTTAAGGAAACTTGAAGTAGTTGTAACAAGGATTTCGAGGATATAAAGAATGCTGAAATCCGACTTATAACGAAAAAGTTATGACCCGTCAAAGTTTTGCAACAAAACCGACATGACGTTGTGTGTCATAAAAAATGAGTTTGGGATAAAATACTTTTTAATCTTAGCGATCTAAAAGAAATTCGTAGCATACGTTAGAACGAGAGCGTGCATATAGAGAACGTCCAAATATGACTTTTTTAGATGGAGTTATGCTTTTCTAAGATTTGGCATAACAATATGCAGTCCGAAAATCAAATTTTAGATCGATCGATTATTAGACGACATAGTCTAAACGAGAATCGAAGATCTAGTTAATAGGATCTCAACATTATAAAGACATACGAAAACAGACGCCGGGTGGCAAAGTTATGAATTTTCAACGAACTTGATCTGTATAAGCTTGTTAAAATGTAACTTTAAAAATAATGTCGGAATTAGCCGATGGAGTCTAAACAAAAGTTGTAGATCACGTCGCTACCCACGTGTGGATATAAAGAATTTCAAAAATGGTGTTCATATGCAAAAGTTATGGAATTTAGAAGTTAATTAAATTGTGGGTTAGATGCAAGGCTGACACGTGGCATTATCTGTACCCTTCCCTTCTCTCCACTGCTTTGCAACGTATTATGACACCTGTCCTATGTAAGCCCATCGTAGGGATTCATACGTCCAACGTACTCCGAAGTTACACCCTGTGTACTCCCATTTCACAGCCTATAAATTGTGACAACCCGGAATTTCCATTATGTACAAACAATATCACTTCAATAGAAGTTATAGCAGTCACGGTTAATTTTCAGACTTTTTCGTGTAAGTTTGAATAATTCAGGGTTTACACTTCAGGAGATATCAGGCGAGTGGATGCACTAGGGTTTAGTGCAACACTGTTATTCCAACACTCTATTATATGAGAAATCATTTCAGGAATAAAAATATTTTCTGCCAAAAATATCTCAGGACTATAAATAGAATTCTGAACCAAATTCATTTATTATTCGCATTTCCAATTAGAGAAAAGTCATTTTCTCTCTCACGGATCTTCGGGTTTTTATACCAAAATGTGAGTAACTCTTTCTAGTAGTGTTAGAAAGCTTATTATGTGTTTATAACATGATTTAGATGGCTAAATCACTAGATTTAGGAATTTACTCCCCAAGGTGTTCTTGGGCGGTAAACTCCCGAAACAATGCCTAGACCTTCCCTTATGATATGATACTGCTTTGGGCTTGTATAGAAGTGAATTAGGGACAGGAAAACAACCAAGAATCACATATGTTTGGGTGTTCACGGCCCAAGAAGATCTTGGACCGTGAACTCCAAAATCTTGGACAAAAGGGTGCTTTTAAGGCACCTAAAGCCTTACAAATTTACTAGCAATTGTTTCCACTTAAATCAAGGACCAAAACACATCAAAATCACCCCTCAAAGTGAGTTCACGGCCCTAATAAGGTTCTTGGGCCGTGAACATCAAAGAAGGGCACCAAAGTGTGCCTAAGGCCTTCATATGCTTGGGATAAAAGTTTGAGACCTATACTACATGTGAATACGACTTGAAAACATCAAAAACACCCATCCTTAAGAGTTTACGGCCGCAAACTCTAAAGGAAATGGCCTTAAGGCCGTAAACTCCTCCAAGGGGTGTTTCTATGCCTTAAACCCTTCCAAGGATTTAACCACCAAGTTGGAAAAATTCTAGGAATCATTTAGAACTTCAAAACACAAAATACCACCAAGTTTGGGAGTTTATGGCTGTAAATTCAAGATTTTACAACTGTAAACTCCATGTGGGAGGATATATGGAGAGTAAACTCATATATGGGGTCCTTTGGAACCCTAAACCCAAGTACCTTGTCCCACAATAGCTTAGATGCAATCCTTAGGGCTTAAAACACTTATATAAAGTGTTTATTATGTTCTAGGATGTCTTAACATTATCAATTAGTAATTTGAGACTAATTGAGTGTGTATATGTGTGCTTATATGTTCATTAGGATCGTAGTGTGTGTACAAGTCCTCACTTGACACCTAACAATCCTACGCCGTCCAGTTCATCCAAACCACCATCTACAGGTGAGTTCATACCCCTAATCAACGTTTTAAATGATTTTAAATGCTTTAATGGGGGGGGGGGGGCGGGGGAATACAAGTAGAAAACAGCATGTTATTAAATCATCTATATGTATTTTATAACTGTGTTTTCATTCAACAGATTTCACATACTACAAAATGTGATACATGAAATGGTTTTTCTATCTTTAAAATACTTTGTTATCAAATGTATTACTTTTGAAATGTTTATCAAAATGACATCAAGTCACTGTTATATTTGTTCAAAACCCTTGGATGTCTTACAAAACCATTTTTACATTTCTGAACTAAACTGTGCATTTACACTTATATTCTTATATATGTATTGATGTTATAGTTTACATCTTTCATTTAGTTTCCCACACCCTTGAGTAGTAAGAGTGTATAAACCTACTTGATCAACCAATTACATTTCAGTAAATTATCATAAGGATAATTTGAAGATATCAAACATTATTCCTATTACAAGGAATCACACAAGAGTCAGTTCATTCATAAGTCTATACCAGTACATTACCTGATACATGAGTACATATACATATTCTTACCTGATACATGAACATGTTTACATATACTTACCTGATACATGAACACACTTACATGAATACCATACATGAACACTGTTACATAGGTGCATTATCCTGTATTCACTTACCTGGATACTTGTACTTAGAACTACGAGGATGATTTATTAGTACCTTCTGTGTAAATGTTCGTGCCTATCCCTAGTACCTCGGGATATCTAGGCGGGACCCTATCCGTAGTACCTCAAGATAAATGGACGGGACTAACCATTCCGGAACTTAGCTGTTAGCACCAGTGAGTGATGAACATCTACGGATGCCTACGGTTACTATTTATATTAGGTAGATCGATATCGGGGCTAACCCCTCCACCCACCTGCTGCTGCTACAGAGGACAAGTGGAGAATCTTCGGATGTTCATTAGGTTATACATTTCGCTTATTGCGATGTTGTGTTACTCCTAGTACCCAGTGATAACACTTATATTAATACTTTTTCTGGACAATCTTCGGATGTTCATTAGGTTATCTATTTCTCTTATTGCGATGTTGTGTTAGTCCTAGTACCCAGTGACAACACTTACACGAGTATATTTTTCCTGTTTACTTTATTTTGTGATATGTTCACATAAACGATGAGTTAGACTAAGTACTTTAGTACTAGTCAATAGAAGGAAAAACTATCATTTTACTTATAAAACATTCGAGTCTTGTTTGAAGACTACATTTCATAATAATAGAAAATAAGGGATTTTCTAGGGCTTTTCATACTTACATCAACATTTCATTTAAAGGTTTACATGACTTTTAAAACAACTTTTAGTAAGCAAGACAATGACACTTAAATACTTATGAATTCACCAGCTTTAAAGCTGATACTCTCTTTCAAAATAACTTGTATTCTCAAGTCATCAGTAGACAGGTACGGTGGCCAGGTTTTGAGAAGATGGAGCAGACAAGTCTCGTATTTTATTTTGATTATATATTTTTGGTGTCTTATTACAATGAAAGAACACACATGTATTAAAACTTTACTTATAATGCAATGGATGATGTTGTTGCTTGTTTACTATTTTACACTGTTGTGATACTGTACATGACGTCCTCCACCCCTGAACGTTTCCGTCGTTCGTGGTTTTGGGGTGTGACATAAATAGAGGCGTAAATCACCCCATTTTCTCATACCTTTCCCATTCTTTCTCTCTCAAATGCCATCCTTAACCCCTCCCATTCCCTAGCACTTCCCAACTGATAAAGGCGAAGCCCAGAGCGCTAGAAGGCTCCGAGAAGAAGAGCTTTTGGCTCAGAAGTTATGCCCCTGCAGATCCCGACTCCTAGCTAAACCCCTTGTAATTGAGTTATGCTTACCCTGATTTAAGTATAACTTATGTTTAAGTTCATTATCGTTATTACGAACCTATAAATAATATATATGCTAAGTATTATAAGTTATACGAAGTGTTATTATAATACCTTTTAACTGATCACGGTACGGGGAATCTGGTTTGAAGGACCGCATAGGGTTGTTTGATTTAAGAACAACTTTAATGCCAAAATGGTCCTGCCCTCCGGTGTTTCATGTCTAGCCCCTGTCTATACATAGTAGTTGAAAAGTATTGTTTAATGCTTATATAATACAAGAAAGACAATGTTGCTCGTAGACCTTGAGTTAATGCTAAATCTAGAATAATAATTAGCCGTAGTAAATGTTAGACTAAAATCTGGTGATAATGATACTAGGTTTCGTCGAAGGAAAATAAAATTAGAATCGAAGCGCTGCCCGAGTTTGGAGTCATCACTTTAAAAAGTGAGTGCAAGTTACTTTCATCGTACACATAGATATGAAGTATTTAATATAAAATACGTGCTATGTGTGCATATTATCTGTGTTCTTGATATCCATGTTGGATGAACAAAATATACATGTTTAATTCGATTTAAATTGTATATTTATTTTATACCTATAATTGTGATGGGTATAGATGGGTAGATGATATAGATGATGAAATAAATGATGAAAGGCCTCGATGTTTAAGTTGATTTTATGATCTAGCGGAGTATACATGATAACCACATGTTATTTTAAACAGTCCAGCAGCACGCTGGTAGGCTCGCAACCTGTAGGTGTTTTTGAACTATGTGTTCACCAGGTGTACTCTATCTATTTCTTGGTTGCCTTTTTGACATATACTGCTAAGGAATCCATTAAGTAGTGTTGTCCATCCCGATAAAAATCTATAGGCTAGGTCCCTTAATTTAGATGATTTAGGGACAGATAGTGAGGATAACAGGAACGGGTAATTGGGGTGATTTAATTGAGGAAATAATACACTTAATTATTATGGGCTGAAAACCCTATGTGCTTACTAGACTCCCAAGCCTGACCCACTCAGTTTCTTATATTACAGGTAGTGGGTATAGAGTACATGAGTGATTATCTTATGAGAGATCAATAGATTATAGGTCATTAGAGTAATAGATGTTGTAAGGCATGTAGTATTTCTGTTTATGCTTATGTACTGTATTAACAATGACATCACAACATTTTTAATATAATTAAAACACATTTCTTCAGAAATGCTTTGATAATTTTCTTATCATATTTTTTGGGAATGAATTCCGCAACATATTTCTTAAAAAAGATACTCTAGTATTCAAATAAAGCATAAACAAATCGGTCTTTTATGGCCATGAAATTAGGGATGTCATAGTTGGTATCAGAGCATTAGTTTTAGCGAACTAGGAATTTGTAGGATTTCTAGACTTAAACTTAGAATGCTAAGCGATGATTGTGAGACGAGTGTCTGCTATATTTTAGACACGAGCACTAGCTTATTTTAGGAAAGATGCCTAAATTGCTTTTATGTGCTAAATGATTTATGTTATAGCTATAAAGATGCCTTATATGCTATTATTTGATCGGATCTATGGTCTATTGCCAACTGGATTTGGAAACTTTATGTGTTCCAATTTCTAAGCTTTTGATTACGATATTAGAACTGGCATGTAACTTTTCAGAGAAACAAAGAGGATTAAACGTCTATCGTAAATAAAGATCTAAATTCACCTACCTTGGTGTTGTTGGGTTATGAGCATTCTAACACTCCTAAGTGTACATGCAACCTAAATACCTTGGATCTATGTTTTCTCTATTATACATGAAAATATGAATATTCCAAGGTATTACCTAAACTAGCATACAAAACATTGATACTTGGGTAATAAACTAGATAGAAATACATACCTTGTTGATGTAGCTTGACTCCATGTAGCTTGAGAGCCAAGTTCCCCAAGTGTGTCACCTCAAATGGTTCACACAACATCACCAACACATGGAATAACCATGAGAAGAAGACACTCATGCTCAAAATCGGCTAGCCCTCATATATGTCTCACTAGTGCTAATTTCTTGAACTAAAGGGGTCCTTATATAGTGTACATTGGGGTTAAACCATGTAACCAATGACTTTACCCATTCCTTATGCTCCATGGGTTTTAACCCCTATGGAGTATCGATGGATTACCACATGGGTTAAACCCAACATAAGGAATCATGGATCATAAGCCCACATATATAAGAATGAATGATTTACACAATCAATCTTCATATATTTAATTAGTCTCTTTTTCATCACTAAATTAAGTCCAAATTAATTCTTGATCATTAATAATTAAATAACATGATTTCATATTAATATATTAGAACTTATAATATATTAATATGTCACAAATGTCCTCTCCTCACAAATGGTCTATCCAAATGTTTCGATGCCATGCAACCCAAATGGACCATGCCAAGTCGGGTCAAGTACATACCAATTATAGTTATGGACTTAGACACTAATCCAACAGGTGTATAGATCAACATGGCAAGAACCCGAAGTGGATTCGGAAACGCTAATGGAAATGTTAATGCTAATCAGTGGCATGTGATTGAGCGTGCACCAGAGGTAGCAACTGCACCCGAGCCAATCACACTGGCAGGAGTACAAGCGATGATGCAAATGAAGTTGGATCGTTAGATATAAGAGACAAGGCGTCTACGTCAACAAAATAGGGATGAACCTACTATACCCGTCGTACAGCCTGAGCTGAACATTGAACAATCAAATGAAGGAAATTATAGCCAAAATGTCAGTCAAGTTGAGCCACGAATGGGTAGAAGAAACCACCCCATTGGAGGAAAAAATGGACAAGGATGCAAGTACAAGGAATTCATGGCATTCAAACCAACGAGTCTTTCTGGAAGCCCAACACCAGTGGAAGTCATGGATTGGATCTCCGAGATGGAGATGATGTTTGATAGTTGTAACTACAGCAACAAATAGAAAACTTCTCTCGTGGTTACAATGTTAAAGTCAGGGGTATTGAGCTGGTGGAAGCTACTAGCTGATACCATGCCCACGGGAGAAGCTATGAAGACTTGTTGGTGCAAATAAAAATGTAGTACTGCTCTGAGTAGGATCTACTGGAGATTAATAACGAGTTTCAGAACCTAAAAAAGGTAAGAATAAGCGTCACCGAGTATGCTGCAAGTTTTACGGAGAAAATGAAGCTTGTTCCTTAACTAGTTCCAACTGAATTCTCTAAGGTCAACAAGTTTGCTAATGGATTACCAGCATACTTTGGTCTGATGGTCAAACAAGTAACTACCTTGAAAGCCGCCATCTGGGCAGCTAAGAATGTTGAGACCCGGATAAGGGAGAAGGGTTTGGAGAGAGCTGAGGTAGGAGAGAAAATAAGTTGGATGGATCTTCAAGGTCCAACAAGAAAAGAAAACTCTCAAATTTTGGTTCTAAGAAGTTCAGAGGAGGAGGAGGTGGAGGCGGTGAAGCAAGATGGTGTGAGCAGTGCAAAAAGTAGCACTTTGGAAAAAGTGACGGGGAGGTGACTTGTTACAAGTGTGGGAAGACTGGGCATTTTGCTAATGAGTGTACATCCATCAAGAGGGTGTGTTATTGATGTAACGAAGAAGGGAATATTGTAAAGGAATGCCCAAAGAAGAAAAAGGCAGCAAGGCTAAATGTTCCCCTGAGGCCAAAGGCAACATCATTCCAGATGACCATGGAAGCAGCTAAGGATCCATCAGATGTTGCTTCAGGTACTTGTCGTGTAAATGGATTACCTGCCAATATATTGTTTGACTCTGGAGTAAATTACTCCTTTATATTGCGTTAAATTGGTGGAGGGCTAGCATTGCCTGTAGATAAACTTGATAACGCTCTAGCTGTAGAACTTGCCAGTGGAATATTCATACCTGTTAGAGAGTGCGTTAAAAACATCATCATCAACTTGAATGGGAATAAATTACACGAGGAGTTGTTTCCCATTGAGCTAAACGGTTTCAACATCGTACTAGGAATGGACTGGCTTGGTGCTAACGATGCCGAGATACTATGCAGAAAGAAGATGGTGAGAGTAAACCCGCCTGGAATAGAGTTCTTTATGGTGTACGGGGGGACAAACTTAGAGTGAATTCTGGAATCCTTTCCCTGATGAAAGCCAAAAAAATGTTTGTACAAAGGATGCACATCATACTTGGTATTTGCGATCGATGGAAAGAAGGAGAAGAAGGAGATACTGTGACATCCCCATTTTCTCGGCCAGAAAAGACCGATTTTTTTATGCTTTATGAAAATCAGAGTACCTCTTTTAATAAAAATGTTGCGGAATTTGTTCCCAGAAAAACATGATAAATACGTTTTCAAAGCATTTCCGAAGAAACGTATTTTATTTATTTTAAAACATTTGGGATGTCATCGTCAATACAGAAACATAAGCATAAACAGAACTTATATTCATTTACACTAGTGATTTATATCTCCTTAATCTCTCAGTGTAATGTAACTTCATATCGACACCTGTGATACAAATAAACTGAGTGGGTATGGTTGGGAAACCTGGTGAGTACATAGGGTATTTAACCCATAATAATATAATTATTATGTTTAATCGTCAAATAGTTAACCCAATTACCCATCCCCATTATCTTCTTTATTCTTAAGGATCTACCCTAAGAATCAACTATTTCTCGTTCATTTATTCGTAAGGATTCTACTAAGGAATAGGTACGAATTCTATCGTTGTCAATGACATATTTGTCAAGCACATCTTCTAGTTCTTTCACTTAGGCGCAACTACCAAAATTGTGACATTCTCTACGAGGCCCATCTGCCAGTATTGTCCTTTAGGCGCATCTATTGGGGTTATGAGGTTCTTTATTAGGCGCTTCTGCCGGTAGAGTCCTTTAGGCGCATCTGCCAGGGTATCTCGTTTATCGATAGTATCGTTTCCGAGAATCCACTCGCAATACATGTCAATGGGTTTTTTTACACTACACCGGTGAACACATCGTTCACAACACCTACAGGTTGCGAGCCTGCTAGTGTTTCACTGGACTGTCTAGAATAGTATGTGGTTGTCATCCATACTCTGCTGAATGACAGGGCCATCATTTGGGAAAAGCTTCTCACATCGTTCACCACTCACTGTCACCTCATGGTCTATATCACCTCTCAACTCATCATCCAACTCATATTTCATCTATTACATCTACCCATGTTTTACCCCAACATTTTTGTATATATAAAATACATATGCAGTTTAAATCATTTTAAAACGTGTAAAAAATCATTCATCCAGCATAGACAGCAAGTACTCAGATAATATGCACACATAGCACGTAGTTTATATAAAATACTTCATATCTATATCTAAGATGAAAGTAACTATGCACTCACCTGATAAGGTGGTGACTCGACACTCGGGCAACACTTCGTTATCTCAAAACAATTTCCTTCGACGAAACCTAGTATCATTACCACTAGGGTTTAGTCTACTAATTAATAGTCTAGCTATTATTATTATTATATAAGCGTTAACTAACACTCTATATAACTCATAACAATAGCCCAAATAATTATTTTAAGGACCTAATAACATTACTATAATTATTCGAAAGTTATATTAAAAATTGCGTAGGCGTAGCTCACTTACAGCGGGTTTTAAAGAAAACCGGGCTTCGCTAGGAGCAGCGCTGCAAAACCAAAAGACCTTTTTTCTCGGGACTCTGAGAGCCTCGGGGCTTCCTTCGGATGGTAGGGGTTCACCTAGACTTTAAGGGGGTTTAAAACCCTAGAAAGAGAAAGATCTTAGAGAGAGAATGAAGAAAGGTGTGAAATTTTCGGAAGAGTTCGCACCCCTTTTATAGGTGCTAGCATCTCGGATTACGCTAGGCATACCGAGGAGGTACGTTGGGCGTTCCTCGGATAAGGCTGCCAGCTCGCACTAGCGTCGGAATGTTAGGGCCGAAGGTACGCGGGGCGTACCGGACTTTGTACTGTTGGATATAGTGTCTAAGTCCATAACTTTATTTGGTATGTACTTGACTCGACCCGGCATGGCCCATTTGGGTTGCATGGCATTGCAATACTTCGATAGAAAAAATGAGAGAAAGTACACTTGTGATTATTAATATATTATAAGTTCTAATATATTAATAATAGTATTATTTAATTAGTATTGATCAAGTATTAATCTAGTATTAATTTGGTGATCAAAGTGAGACTAATTAAATATATAGGGTTGATTATGACAATCATCAATTCTTTTATGGTGGATTAATGATCCATGGTTTATGGGTTTGGTTATAACCATATGGAGCTCCATGGATAGTCCATGGGAGTTACAAACCCATGGGTCGTGAGAAATGAAGAGTCATGACAATTAGGGTTTACATTTGTAAATCCTAATTATGACACACTATAAAAGAAACCCTATAGCAGGCAAAAGCGGCACTAGGGTATTCATAAGAGGGCACAACCGATTTTTGAGGCTAAGTGACATTCTCTCAAGTTATTCCAAGTTTGTAGTGTTGTGTGAAGCATTTGAGGCACAACATTTGGGGTGCTAGGCTCACAAAGTCTTGAAGGAATCCAAGTAACAACAAGGTATGTATTTCTACTAGTTTTATGTTTTATATATTCCCTATGCCATGCTAGTTAGGAAATAACCTTGAAAAGAAATTTGCATGTATATATTATATAGAGAAAACATAGATTCAAGGTTATTAGGGTTGCATGTACACTTAGGAAGTGTTAGAATGCTCAAAACCCATCAGTGGTATCAGAGCCTAGGATTGTTTTCTGTATACTTGATGCAATTTGCAAGAAAAATCGTTTTTTTGGAATCTGCCAGTTTACCACGAGGTGGTGACTGTTCAGTGAATTTTTTTTGGCCTGCTTTGGATTAGAATCATTACCACAAAGTATTTTTGTTCTTAAAACTTGATTTTGATGTTATGGTAATGTTTATTCTCATCCAAATAAATGGTTTTTATCAAAATTTCAAGTTTTATATGGTTTATTTATGATTCTTAAAATTGTTGATATGAATATTTGTTCTTATGAGTTTTAGAAGGTCATAGGAATTGTTTGTAACTTGCATGGTTGATTAATTCATGATCTTAATGGCAATGATGGTGTCTATAACTTGTCCTCAAGTTATGGATAACCAAAAGTCACTTCTTTAAATTGTGATTAAAGAACTAAAGAGGTTTCATAAAATGAAGAGTCTTCATTTTTATGAACCATTAAAACTAATAAGTTACAAATTGAAGAGACTTGGAATAGTTTCAAAACATGCCCTCAAGTTTTGGAATTTGTAAAGTCTTACACTTTAATTCCAAATTAAATCTTTTTTTAAAGGTTAAAAAAAATTCAGACTTTATGGACTTCATTAAATTAATTAAAGTGTTTAATTAAAAGAGTTAATAATTCCATAAAGACATGGTTTAAGTTTAATTAAATTAAGAGTATAGTTTAATTAATAGATTAAACCACCAAGTATTTTAAATGTTTAAAATACACCCTTATACTGTTATTATAATTTTAATTATATAGATATGTATAAGAATAAGTCAATCTTATCATTAGTAGGCCTCATTCACGAAGCCGGTCTATAAGGGGGTATAAGGTTACTGCCTATAAAATGGTGTTTAATGGGTGTCCACTCTCACCCACCGCTTCATTGACTGGTGGAGGGTCGTTAGCCGAAAAAGGTAGGATATGACCTTAATCCTCATTAAAAGTATAATGAAATTATAAAGTAACTATACCTTAATAATTCCCAATCTTAGTTACTTTAGGAAAATGTGAATTTGGTGCTAACCCATAAAATTACACTTTGTACCTTACCAAGTCGTTAGTGGAGCGTGTGTGGTTAACCGGCACACTAACAAGAACTAGTAAGTGTGGCAAGGGGTAACTTGACCTTATTATAGATCGATAGAGATGTGTGGCTAATCGGCACATCGATTAGGTGATAAAGTTAAGGGTACCAAGTCAATTTGTATGGTTATTCACACCTTTTTTGTGATCCTCGGCATCCCAGTCACAAACTTGAGAGGGCACAATCGAGATTCAAACATGCCATTGAAAGTTCAATGTATCTCAAAAGATCTAGGAGTTTCAAATCCAATTAAAACTTAATTATATTTCGTTTTTCATGGTGGAAATTGGTAAATCGTCATCTACCTACCTTCAACTATTTTATAACTTGGATTACGGCATCCCTCTTCCAGTTATAAATAGGTTGTTGGATCCTAGCCTTAATATTTCATATTGGGTGTTATATTAAGGACTTTAAATCAACTAACTTGAATTTCTCCCATTATAGATGTCTAGTTTAGACAGCTATGGTCTTCCCAAATCTTTAGGAACAAGCTTCCTAATCAAGATGATATCCCAAATGGCAACCAAGGTGAAAGATCAATCCCTTTGTTGTGCATTATTGGGATTGGAAATCATACTTCACTTCCTCCACCTCCTCCCATAAATCTCCCTATCCCACAAGTTTCAAGACCTGATAAGTTCTAAGTCACTCAATCCCTATTGGCAAACAAAGTCTATATGTGCTTAGGTCTTGGAGATTAAGTCCCATATTGACAAGCCGGGAGAGTCAGGTGTCGAAGTCTCGAGGTAGCTGGTTGTTGACTTGGTTCTTTAGTCACTCCCTGATGACAGATCACGACATGACCCTTAATGATCTTACCTATTTGCTTGATGATGCTGAATCAGCAATGATTTGGATCATTGGTAAAGCAAAATTTAATTAGAAGATCAACTTCCCAAACTTCCATGGATATCGACAATGGTAACATTGGAAGTCCAGAAAAACTTTCTCTTCCCAATTGAAAGGGATTGACCATAGTTAACTCGGTTGACCAAATGGTAAAGAGAAAGGCTAAGTCTGTGTACCGTTTCCAAAGAGTCCATGTGTTTCTGTTGCCAAAGGAAGGGCATTGGTTGCAAAGCTACCAAATTTACCTAAAAGTCCATAAGGATAGTAAAGTCAAATGTTTGACTCTGCTTTAGGTAAAGTCCATTATCTAACATTATTAAGTTTCTATTATGAGATTCTTATTGCATGATGTGACTAGGTCACATATTGATGTTTTAAGAATCAAAGAAGAGTGAAGAAACTTAAAGGAAGTATATGCTGATTCTGATCGTGAAGATGGATTTCGATCGCATGGTTCGGTGATCAGAATTTTAAGTTGTTACTTAAGAGTTATGATATATTGCTTAGGAATAGATAACAACAAGTTTTCCATATGGATTGTAAGGATAAGTTTTCCACAAAGGTTTAAAATAAAAGAAAATGGTTTTGATTTTATTTATTTTAAGTATCCTTACAATGGCATTTGTGAAAAAGGTTGTTGCTTATATGTTTCCATTGATAAGCAATATGGGTAAATGGATTTGATTCTTTCATTAGTGGTAGTGTCATAATTTACCAAATAAGGAAAAATTCTCATCACCCAAGTTTCAGTTGGATAGAAACTTGGAATCATGCAAGTTGTATTGTGTGATGAATGAGAATTTTCATCTTTGGTAAATTAAGATTAATTCCTTGTTCATATTAGCATGTGAGTCAAGCAAAGGACTACAGGATCGGGTATATTAAGTTGTGCACTAGTCAGGTCCACCACAAAGGTAGATAAGATTATTCGTTATGATTTACTAAAGTTTAGTAAATATGGTTATGCTTACGAGTTTAAGTGTAATTCTGAAACATTGGAAAAGTTTCAATATATGGCAGAATGAATAAGAAGAATCAAATAAGGCAGAAATATAAAAGTTTCTCCAATCTGAAGAGATGGGAGAGTACTTGTGTATTTTGTTTTATGATTATCTTAGTGATTATGGAACCATATCACAATTGATCCTCTAAGCACACCTTAGTGTGTTTGTTGCTTGAGGAGAGGAACCGTGAATTGTTGAAATGGTTAAATCAAAAGATAATTCATACTTCGTTCCAAAAAAAAATCCTGGAGTTATACTCCAAGATTGTAACTTGAGTGACATAGTCTTTAGAAAGTTCATAACATTTGTCAAATGTAGAGTAAGATGTTTCCTATTCTTGTACATTTGAGATTGGTAAGTTGTGATGTTTTGGATAAAACAAAGACCAGCTAAGACCAATAGTGAGAAGTGTTTAACTTGATAAGAATCCACACTAGCTCTTGAATATTTGTATTGTCAAGGAATGGTTCTTGACAAAGAGAAGTCTTATATGTCAAGAGGACAGTGGGAGTCTAAAAGATTCTGAAATAGTTTCAAGAACTAATCAAGAGTTTTGTTAATCACTAGCCCATGACGTGAGGTTTGTAACCTATCGTGTTGACATATTCTTATTTCTGTGTCTATTCCAGTTAAAAGTTGATTATGCTTGTGAGTTCTATGAGTTCTCAATTGTTTGCATAACAACCCGGAAGTAATGGTGGGCATTGTGCTACCAGGTGGCAAGAGACTAACATTGAACAAGTTCAGTCTATATGAGTTTGGATTTGTCACTGACCTTGTCTTGTGATTATGGTTATGACATATTCACATGAATAGGAACACATACACCATAAAAATCTAAGTGTCATAAGGTTTCTCTTCGATTCATGAAAATGATGGTAAATAAACTCTTTCACTAAGTAGATTTTGAGTAGATAGCAATTGTGAGAACGAAAAAAGGTCTAAACATTATGATTACGATATCCCTATTCATAATTGTTTAGACACAAGTGAGCTATCTAAGGAAAGGTGTATGGTTTTGATAAAGTCTTATCAAAGAAATTGCGTATCAGAAATTTGAACTTTGGTAGAAAAGTCAATAAAGTGTTGGTTTCTAAAAGTCCAGTTGATCTCTGGATACATGTCAAAGCTAGTGGGAGCACAAGTGTTATGATAGTAAGATAATAATCATTATGCTAGTGGGAACATGATTATTATGTTAAGTGTTGCAAGTCAGCAATATTAATTATAGAAAACAAAAGTTTCAATTCGCCTTGAAAAAGTTGTTTTGCTATAATTAAGGGAGAGGATTTTATACTTCACTCCAATTCTACAAGCTTAGATTGAGAATTTAATCTACTTTAGTCAAGAATATATATATATATATATATATATATATATATATATATATATATATATGAATGTTATGCTGGAATGGTTCAACATAAGGAAATTCTATATATGTTGCGTTCTCAAAATTCGATTATGATTATGACATCCCTCTTCATAGTTCGAGTTATGAAAGCATGACAAATAAAAAAATTTATAACATAAATCATGTCCCATATGCTTTGGGTATAGGTTTGATTACATGTGCTATAATATTCATCCATTCTAAATTTTCCAAATGCCTAGGGCATTAAGATGGAAAAAGGAATAGAACTGTAAATGACTAAAATGATTAAGCAAAATTGTCGAGGACAATCTGAGGTTTACCAAAGATTGGTTGCTCATGGACAATTAGAAGTATAGAGTAAGGACCATATTGACATATTTTGAAAAGAGGCAACTCTTGTTCAGAAGTGATGGTCAAAATGGTAATATGGAATTGTCTCCATAGGTGAAAGTTATTCTTTGAATTTGTGTAAGATTAAAGAACTTAATGCTAAGAAGGATGTTCAAAGGAATGTACTTTGAATTTGAGACTTCATTTCCATGGAATTTTTTTCCATTGGAATACTTTGTAATGTCTGTTGCCAAGTCTTTGTAACTTCTGTGCATAGTCATTACAAAGGGATCATTGCATATAAGTTTAGAATCTAACAGATTACAGTAAATTGCAAGAGTTTGGTATTCTTGCATTTACAACAAGGATTGGAATTGTGAAATGAGCATCATTGGAATATTTTCAATTGATCTATTTCACAAAGAGAGGACCATATGTAAACATCTTATGCATAATTGGAGTATGGCATAATTGTTGTTTGGAAAAACATAGTGTACATGCTTGGAGCATGGGACAACTAATGTTTTAATTCAAGCATAAAGTTGATTAATCGAAACATAAATAATGAGTAATCAATATGGTGCTTAAATAAAAGGTGTTTTTATTTACACTCAAAGTGTTGGGGCCATATAAGATTAGTATTATTCTTGTGTTTCACTTTGCATGTTTTGACTTCCAGAATAATTATGTTATGGTATATATCATATTATTCAAACCATCCACAGTCAGTCATATGTTGGAAGTAGATATGAATCAAGACTGTCATGAATTTGGCTTGTATGATTTGTCTAAAGTGCTTTAGACAATGCAATGGTTGCTACAGCATTCATGAGTACTCATAAGGGCTGAGTATTGGATTCAATCCATGCCCACTTGCATCACTTCATGGAATTTATCTCGAGTGATCGTGAGACGGTAATATCATATAAATCTTCAAACCTAGAGATATGAGTTGTTGACTATCAGTTGGTTATTCATTGATTGACGAAAACGCATTGGTAACTCGATGTTATGAAACATGCCTTTGTGAATAATTCAACAAGTAGTTAGTACAAGAATATCAGTCGAATTTTATATGTTCCTTTTACAAATAGAAGCGATATCTGGGCCCCTCGATGATTTGGTTTTAACGTATGTACCGGGCCCGGTCAGAACCTAATTGATGTGTTCAATTTAGTTCTATGTCGAAACAAATCAGAGATCGAAAAACAAATGCTGGACAATAAGTAAGACCATGTTCCATGTGTTTGTCCGGCTGATATCATGAGAACAGAGTATTATATGATCACTTATCTTAAATGGCGTATCATCATCATCTCAGTTCCGAGAAACTTTGAAAGAGCTATGATTGCTAGTCGGATTTTAAAGTCATATTTGCAAATATAGTTATTAGACTTATCCAAGTGGGAGACTGTTGGATATAGTGTCTAAGTCCATAACTTTTTTTGGTATGTACTTGATCCGACCCGGCATGGTCCATTTGGGTTGCATGGCATTGGAATACTTGGATAGACAAAATGAGAGAAAGTACACTTGTGATTATTAATATATTATAAGTTCTAATATATTAATAATAGTATTATTTAATTAGTATTGATCAAGTATTAATCTAGTATTAATTTGGTGATCAAAGTGAGACTAAATATATATATATATATATATATATATATATATATATATATATATAGGGTTGATTATGACAATCATCAATTCTTTTATGGTGGATTAATGATCCATGGTTTATGGGTTTGGTTATAACTATTGGGTTTTGAGCATTCTAACACTCCTAAGTGTACATGCAACCCTAAATACCTTGGATCTATGTTTTCTCTATTATACATGCTAATATGAACATCCAAGGTATTATCCTAAACTAGCATACAAAACAATGAATATAACAAGATAGAATACATACCTCTTTGATGTAGAATGTCTTCATGAAGCTTGAGTGCCTAGTGCCTCAAGTGTGACACCTCAAATGGTTCACACAACACCAAATACACATGGAATGACTTGAGAGAATTATACACTTCTTGAAAATCGACTAGCCCTTCTATTACTCACATAGTGCTGATTTTGGTCAAGAATAAGATGCATATATAGTTAGGGTTACACCATGTAAACCCTAATTGACATGGCCTTTCATTTCCATGATCCACGGGTACAAAAACACCATGGAGCATCCATGAAGTATTATATGGGTTTTAGCCCAACTATATAATCCATGGAGCAATAACCCACTATATAAGTATGGATGATTTACACAATCAACCCATATATTTAATTAGTCTTCTTTTGATCACTTAATTAATCCTAGATTAATTCTTGATCAATACTAATTAAATAATCTTATTATTCTTATTATTAATATACTAGAACTTATAATATATTAATAACCATAAGTGTCTTATTTCTCTCACTTTAGTCTATCAAAGTGCATGATGCCATGCAACCCAAATGGACCATGTCGGGTCGGGTCAAGTCTTACCAATTATAGTTGTGAACTTAGACATTAATCCAACAGTATCCCACTTGGATAAGTCTAAAACTATTATTGCGTATGACTTCAAGAACCGACTAGCAATCGTAGCTCTTAAAAGCTTCTGTCGAACTCTTACCTTGTAGATGAACTCTGACCTCTGTCAATGACTTGCCCATTAGATAAGGGATCATATATTCTTCCATTCTAGATATCATATGGACCAAGACATGGATTATAATCATTCTCTCTGTCCATTTGTTGTTTCCCAATTTCCGATTTATGACGATTGACTAATTGAACAAATCAAATCAGTCCTGGCCCGGCCGAGCACTTCCATTTGTCATTATCAAATCGTCGAGGGGCCCACAGATATCGCTTTTATCCCGAAGGTAAAAGGAATGGATAAACTTCGACTCATCTGGCTTGTTCTACTACTTGTTGAATCATACACAAAGACACATTTTATAACACCGAGTTACCAAATGCGTTTTCGTGCAATCAATGTACAACCAACTCAGTATAACAACTCATATCTCTAGGTTTGAAGAATATAAGATATTATCTTCTCATTATCACTCGTGATAAAATCCATGAAGTGATTCCAATGAGCGCAAGTTGAGTCCAATACTCAGAACTTATGAGCACTCATGAGTGTTGTAGCCCTTTGTCCAACATCTTAGACCTCTACAAGCCAGCCCATGACAGTCTTGATTCATATCTACTTCCAACATATGACCGACTGTGGATGGTTTGAAAAACTTAGTCATTCCGGAAGAATAACCTAGTTTATTTTGGAAGTCAAAACATGCAAAATGAAACACAAGAATAATTGAATCTAATATGGTATCAAAACCTATGAACATAAATAAAACACCATTTATTTATCACCATATGATTACACATTATTCATTGTATACTGTTTCATCTATTAACTTTATTCTTGAATTAAAACAATAGTTGTCCCGTGCTCCAAGCATGTACACTATGTTTTCTAAACACTAGTCATGCCACACACCAAGTATGCATACTATGTTTGTCTATAATCTTTACTTTGTGAATGAGATCAATTGAACAAAACTCCAATGATCCTCTTTTCACAGTCCCAAATCCTTACTGCAAATGCAAGAATTCCAAATTCATGCCATTTACTGACATCTGTTAGATTCTAAACTTATATGCATTGATCCTCTTGTAATGATTATGCACAATGTCAGAAGGACTTGACAACAAACATTACAAAGTATTCAAAAGGAGATCAACTCCTTGGAAACATCCTTCTTGCATTAAGTTTCCTTAATCAAACATAGATTGAAAATTCTAACTTTGAAACATTTCCATATTCCATTTTGACTATTTCTTCTGAACAAGAGTTGCCTCCTTACAGATTATGTCAATATGGTCCTTCCAGAATTATCACTATACATCCAACTGTCCTTGAGCAACCAATCTTTGGTAAACCTTAGATTGTCCTCGACAATTGTTTAATCCTTTTAGTCATATCCAATTCAAGACCTTTTCCCTTCTTAATGTCCCAAGAATTTGGAAAATTTTAGAACGGATGAATATAACACATGTAATCGATCCTATATCCGAAGCATATGGGACACGATTCATGATGTCTCACACAAAGACTAAACCAGTCTTTTGCTATAACATTTTCATTTCTATTTGCCAAGTTCTCATAATTCAGATTATGAAAAGAGATGCCGTAATCATAATCGAATTTTAGAACGCAAATAATGGACCCATATACAGAATTTCCTTATGTTGAGCCATTCCAACATGAAATTCATATATATATATATATATATATATATATATATATATATATATATATATATATATATATATATATATATATATATATATATATATATATCCTTGACTAAATACGATTAAAACCTCAATCTAAGCTTATAGATTTGAGATGAAGTATAATTTCCTCTCCCTTAATTATAGCAAAACAACTCTTTCCCAATTGAAACTTTTGTTTTCTATAATTAACATTGCTAACTTGCAATACTTATCATAATTATCATGCTCCCACTAACATGATGATTATTAGCATGACACTTATGCTCCCACTAGCTTTGACATGTACTCAGAAATCAGCTGAATTTCTTACCAAAGTTCAGATTTCTGATACTAGATTGTTTTGATAAAACTTTATCAAAATCATACACCTCTCTTAGATAGCTCACATGTGTGTCTAAACAATTTTAGAACTATGAAAAAGGATGTCGTAATCATAGTCTCAATGGTTTAGACCTTTGCCACTTCTCACAAGTCCATGTTAGTGTGCCGGTAAACCACACACGCTCCACTAACGACTTTGAGAATGCAAATATCACAATTGCTATCTAGCTAAAATCTACTTAGTGAAAGTTTTTCCTCACAATCATTTTCATGAATCGGAGAGAAACCTTATGACACTTAGATTTTTATGGTGTATGAGTTCCTACCCATATGAATTTGTCAAAACCATAATCACAAGACAAGGATAATGACAAATCCAAACTCATATGGATTGAACTCAATCTTAATTTCTTGCGATCTGGCAGCTCAAGGGCCTGCCATTGCTTCCAAGTTGTTGTGTAACCAATTGAGAACTCTAAGAACTCATATGCAAAGACAACTTTAACTGGAATGGGCATAGAATATGTCAACATGATAGGTTATAAACCTCAAGTCGTGTGCTAGTGAAGAACTTCAGGTTTTATTCTTGATTAGTTCTTGAGACTTTCAAGACCTTTAAGACTCCCAATGTCCTCTTGAACTATAAGACTCCCTTGTCAAACATCCAAGAGATAGTGCGGATTCTAATCAAGACAAACACTTCACACAGTTGGCCTTAGTTGGTCTTTGTTTTATCCAAAACATCACAACTTACCAATTTCAAATGTACAAGAGTACGAAACTTTTACTCTTACATTTGACAAGTGTTTTAAGCCTTCTTTAAGACATGTCACTCAAATTACAATCTTGGAGTATGACTCTAAGACTTGTATTGGAACGAAGTATGACTCATCTTCTTGATTTAACCATTTCAGCAATTCAAGTTCCTCTTCTTAGTCATAAGAATGCACTAAGATTTCCTTAGAGAACTAATTTTGATATGGTTTCTTAATCATTAAGATGATCACAAAAACTGATACTAAAGTACTCTCCCATCTTTTCATATTTGAGAAACTTTTATCCTTCTGCCTAATTTGATTCTTCTTATTCGCTCTACCATACATTGGAACCTTTTTCCAATGTCTCAGAGTTATACTTAAGCTTGTAAGTATAATCATATTTACTAAGCTTTAGTAAACTATGACGAATAGTCTTATCGATCTTTTGTGGTGGATTTAATCAGTGCACAAGAATGTGTACTAGATCCCTTAGTCCATTACTTGACTCACACATCCATGTGAACAAGTAATTAGTCTTAATTTTCCAATACTTGAAAGTTCTCATTCATCATGCTATACAAATTGCATGATTCCAAGTTCCGGTCCAATTGAAACTTGGGTGATGAGAATCTTTCCTTATTTGGTAAATTTAGACATTACCACAAATGAAAGAATCAATTTCATATTTCCACTCTTGCTATTAATGGAATCATATAAGCAATAATTTTTCCTCAAATGCCATTGTAAGGATACTTTAAAATAAATAAAATCATCATTTTTCCTTTTATTTTAAAACCTTTGCGGAAAAACTATCCTTACAATGCAAAAGAGCATGAAAAATTTGTTGTTATCTATTCCTAAGCAATACATCATAACTCCTAAGAAGTAGCTCAAGAGTCTGATCTTCAAACTATACGATAGAAATCCATCTACGCGATCAGATTCAACATATTCTTTCTTTAAGTTTCTTTACTTTTCTTTCATTCTTAAAACATCACCATGTGACCCAGTCACATCATGTATCAAGAATCTCATAATAGAAACTTAGCAGAGTTAGATAGTGGACTTTACCTGAAGTAGAGTCAAACTTATTGACTTTAACATTCTTAGGTAAATTTGGCAGCTTCGCAATTAATGCCCCTTCCTTTGGCAATATAAACATATGGACTCTTTGATAATGGTACATGGGACTATCACATACTTAGCATTTTTCTTTACCATTTGGTCAACTGAATTGACTATGGCCAATCCCTTTCCATTGGGAAGAAGGAGCTTTACTGGATATCCATTGTCATTATTGTCAGTGTCCATAAAGTTTTAGGAAGTTGATCTTAGCAAAAAGATAAGATCATTAAGGGTCTTGTCATAGTTTGGTTCATAGGAGTCCCAAAGGAGCTCACTATGTGACTTAGAAAGTGATTGAACCACCAACTTTCTCAAGACTTTGACACCCAACTCTCCCGGCTTGTCAATATGTGACTACATCTCCAAGATGTGATCACACCTAGACCTTTCCTTGCCAATAGGGCTTGAGTGACCTTAAAATTTTCAAGAACTTGTGGGTTAGGGAGAATAATTGGAGGAGGTGAAAGAAGTATGATTTCCATGGGACATCATCTTCATTTAGGAAAGCTTGTTTCAAGAGATTTGGGAAGATCATAAATGTCTAAACCAGACATCTTTTTGGAGATATTCAAGATAGTTGATCTTAAGTCCTTAATATGACACCCAATATGAAATATTAAGGCTAGGACCCAACAAACTATTTTATTACTTAGAAGAGGGATGCCGTAATCCAAGCTATAAAATATTTGAAGGTAGGTGAATGACGATTCACCAATTTCCACCAAGATAAACGAAATGTGTAATTAGGTTTTAGTTGGATTTGAAACTCCTAGATCTTTTGAGATTCATTGAACTGTTCAATGGCATGTTTCAATCTCGAGTGTGCCCTTCAGGTTTTGTGACTGGGATGCCGAGGATCACAAAACAAGGTGTGAAGTAACCATGCAAATTACTTGGTACCCTTAAGTGTTTACCCCTCAATCGATGTGTCGGTTAACCACACACGCTCCATCGATACTATGATAAACATTAAGTTACCCTTTGTCTACCTTGTTAAATACGAGTTAGTGTGCCGGTTAACCACACACGCTCCACTAACCGACTTAAACAAAGTGCAAAGTGTAATTTCATGGATTAGCACCTTATTCACATTTTCCTAAGTAACTAAGATTGGGTATTATGAAGAGTTTAGTTACTTAGTATTTATCATTAATACTTTTAATGAAGGGAGAATTATAGTCCTTGTCCTACCCGTTCGGCTAACGACCCTCCACCAGTCAAGGAAGCGGTGGGTGAGAGTGGACACCCATTAAACTGCCATTTTTTAGGCAGTAACCTTATACCCCCCTTATAGACCGGCTTCATGAATGAGGCCTACTAACGGTAAGACTAATTTCCTCTTATACATACATACATACATACATACATACATACATACATATATATATATATATATATATATATATATATATATATATATATATATATATATAAACTTATAATATTATAAAGTATAAGGGTTGAATTTTAACTTTTAAAATTCTAAGGGCTAACTTGGAATTAAAGTGTTCATAAGTGAAAACTTTTCAAATTCCAAAACTTGAGGGCAAGTTTTGAAACTATTCAAAACTAATTAATTCCATAACTTATGAGTTTAAAGTAGTTTTAATCCAAAAACTCTTCAAGTTCCATTACTTGAGGACAAGTTATGGAAGACTTTAAACTAATAAAATAATTAACTTATCTTTATTTTATAACTTATGGAATTAATTAAGATTACACATTTTATTACTTAATGAAGTGACTCTTGAACTTCCAAAACTTAAGGACAAGACTCTTCATCTTTTGTAACCATTGCCAACTTTTATGAGTTTTATGAAACTTAAATGTGACTTTTCATATAACTTGAGGACAAGTTACAAAAACACATTTTAGAATCAACTCTTAGATTAATTTGGATTGAAAACAATAATTTCACAAAACATTCTATTAATCTAAGCAACTCATAAGAACAAGATAATTCAAATCAAACTTTTCCATGTAATTAGCCTAATCACTAAACTAATTCAAAACATGAATCTATTGACAATTATCTTTGAAATTGGATTAGCATGAACATTACCACATCAAACAAGTTTATAAGTTCAGAAACAACTTAGGGTAATGTTCCTAGTCCATTTCTAGCCAAAAACCTCGAAAATATGTTGTCTGGGGCTCCTACTCGTCGAGTGCATGAACCTACTTGACGAGTAGGATGATTTTACTCATGGACTCGGCGAGTTCATCAGTGGACTAGGCGAGTCCAGTGCCCAGCAAGCCAGAAAATCGAGTTTTTCAGCATTTTTCAGCAATTTGCATCAAGTATAATTGAAAACAAGCCTAGGCTCTGATACCACTGTTGGGTTTTGAGCACTCTAACACTCCTAAGTGTACATGCAACCCTAAATACCTTGGATCTATGTTTTCTCTATTATACATGCAAATATGAACATCCAAGGTATTATCCTAAACTAGCATACAAAACAATGAATATAACAAGATAGAATACATACCTCTTTGATGTAGAATGTCTTCATGAAGCTTGGGTGCCTAGTGCCTCAAGTGTGACACCTCAAATGGTTCACACAACACCAAATACACATGGAATGACTTGAGAGAATTATATACTTCATGAAAATCGGCTAGCCCTTCTATTACTCACATAGTGCCGATTTTGGTCAAGAATAAGATGCATATATAGTTAGGGTTACACCATGTAAACCCTAATTGACATGGCCTTTCATTTCCATGATCCATGGGTACAAAAACACCATGGAGCATCCATGAAGTATTATATGGGTTTTAGCCCAACTAGATAATCCATGGAGCAATAGCCCACTATATAAGTATGGATGATTTACACAATCAACCCATATATTTAATTAGTTTTCTTTTGATCACTTAATTAATCCTAGATTAATTCTTGATCAATACTAATTAAATAAGCTTATTATTCTTATTATTAATATACTAGAACTTATAATATATTAATAACCATAAGTGTCTTATTTCTCTCACTTTAGTCTATCCAAGTGCATGATGCCATGCAAACCAAATGGACCATGCCGGGTCGGGTCAAGTCTTACCATATATAGTTGTGGACTTAGACATTAATCCAACAATAACCATATGGAGCTCCATGGATAGTCCATGGGAGTTACAAACCCATGGGTCATGACAATTAGAGTTTACATTTGTAACTCCTAATTATGACACACTATAAAAGAAACCCTATAGCATGCAAAAGCGGCACTAGGGTATTCATAAGAGGGCACAACTGATTATTGAGGCTAAGTGACATTCTCTCAAGTTACTCCAAGTTTGTAGTGTTGTGTGAATCATTTGAGGCACAACATTTGGGGTGCTAGGCTCACAAAGTCTTGAAAGAATCCAAGCAACAACAAGGTATGTATTTCTACTAGTTTTATGTTTTATATATTCCCCATGCCATGCTAGTTAGGAAATAACCTTGAAAAGAAATTTGCATGTATATAGAGAAAACATAGATTCAAGGTTATTAGGGTTGCATGTGCACTTAGGAAGTGTTAGAATGCTCAAAACCCATCATGTACGTGGGGCGTAATGTGAGGGGCTATGTGGCGTGATCCGAAGCGAGGTTTGATCAACGATGGATGGTCCAGATTGTGCCACGTCATCGATAGAGCAACAAGCTTCGTAAATTCACTTTCCGACTTTTAAAAATCCTAACTTTCACAAACGAGCTCCGTTTTGACGTTATTTATATCCACGCATAGGCGGGAACATAATCTACAACTTTCGTTTAGACTCCGTCGGCTAATTTTGAATTTATTTTAAATTTTATATTTTTAACAGGCCAGGACATGATTGGTCTGTTAAAAATTCATAACTTCTTCATCCGACGTCCATTTTCGTCTGTCTTTTTATTGTTACGCTACTATTAACGAGATCCTCGATTCTCGTTTAGGTTGGGTCGGCTAAAACCGCTCGATCTAATATTCGAACTTCGGGATGTACACTGTTAAGCCGAAACTTCAAAAAATCATAACTTCCTCATACGAAGTCAGATTTGGGCGTTCTTTTTTATGGACGCTCTCAGTTTAATGTATTCTACGACTTTCATTTAGGTCGCTAAGGCTAAAAATCACTCTATCGTGAATTCACTATTTATGCTTCCCGATATTGTGTTGGCTCCGCCGCGAAACTTCGACAGGTCATAACTTCTTCTTTATAACTCGGATTTCGGCGTTCTTTATATGTACGGAACCCTTGAGACATATTCTACAACTTCGTTAAGATTATTTATTCTAAATAATCTTTTGTCGAAAAGTTGTTTTCGATCCCTATTATCTCTAAATTGACTAGCCCGGATCTACGGGCGTTACAGATACAAAGAATACTAGTGGTGTGTGACCATCCGGAAGTCTTTCCCGAATACCTTTATGGATTGCCCCCTGATAGACAAGTGGAGTTTCGAATAGACTTGTTGCCAGGATCAATACCAATAGCAAAAGCACCATACCGGTTAGCACCGATATAGATGAAGGAGCTTATGATGCAACTTCAGGAATTATTGGAAAACGGTTTCATCAGACCTAGTTCATCACCCTGGGAGCTCCGGTGTTATGTGTGAAGAAGAAGGATTGATGCATGATGATGTGCATAGACTATAGAGAGCTAAACAATGCAATAGAGAAAAACAAGTATCTATTGCCAAGGATTGATGACCTGTTCGATCAACTGCAAGGTTCGAGCTATTTCTCAAAGATCGATCTTAGGTCAGGATATCATCAGCTGAAGGTGAGAGAGAAAGATATTGAGAAGACCGCATTTAGAAAAAGATACAGACACTATGCGTTCTTGGTTATGTCATGTGGACTAACCAATGCTCCATCATATTTATGGATTTAATAAAAAAGGGTTGTAAACCACTCCTCGATAAATCTGTGATAGTGTTCATAAATGGCATTCTAATTTACTCAAAGAGCCAGCAGGAGCATGACAAGCACCTGCGAGAAGTATTATAAATTTTGAAAAAGGAGAAGTTGTATGCAATGTTCTCCAAATGTGATTTTTGGATTTGAGAAGTCCAATTCTTGGATCATGTGGTTAAACAAGAAAGAATAATGGTTGACCCAAAAAAGATTGAATTTGTGATGAAATGGGAACGACCAAAAAGTCCCACTGAGACCCAAAGCTTTTTGGGATTAGATGGATATTACCAAAGGTTTATCCAAGGATTTTTTTTTCTTTGATAGCTACTCCATTGACAACTTTGACCCATAAAGGAGCTAGATATACATGGAGGTAGAAACATGAAGAAGCATTCGAGAAATTAAAGAAGAAGTTATATGAAGATCCGATTATTTCTTTACCTGACGGAGTTGAAGACTTTGCAGTCTATAGCAATGCATCTAGAGTTAGGTTAAGTTGTGTTCTGACCGAGAGAGATAAAGTGATAACATATGCATCTCAAAAATTGAAAGACCATGGGAAGAATTACCCCCACTCATGATATGGAGTTGGCAGCAATAGTATTCACATTAAAGAGATGGAGGCATTATCTTTATGGCACATAGTGAAAACTCTTCACTGATCATAAAAGTCTCCGGTATCTCTTTGATCAAAAGGAATTAAATATAAGGCAACGACGTTGGCGAGACTTACTCAAGGATTATGACTGCGAGATACTTTACCACCTTGGTAAAGCAAATGTCATAGTTGATGCATGCTCTAAGTCGAACGTAAACATGAAAAAGAAGAGGCCAAGAGCTTTAAGAATAGCAGTTGTCTCAACAACTATGGAAAGCATTAACAAAACTCAGAAAAAACCTTTGGAGAAAAATGACCGAAAGGAAGAACGTTTAGGGAAAATGTTGGTATTCGGTACAAATAGTCAAGAATTGAAGGTATTCAAAGATAGAATTTGGGTGCCTAAGATGGGAGGAATAAGAGACCTTATGATGGAAGAAGCTCACAAGAACCATGTACTCAATTCATCCCGGCGGCACTAAGATGTATAGGGATCTGAAACCATACTACTGGTGGCCGATGATGAAGCTCAATGTTGCAAAGTATGTGGCAGATTGTGTAACATGTGCGACCGTTAAAGCACAACATCAGAAACCGTATGGGAGTTTAAAACCTTTACTTGTACCCATGGGTAAATGGGAAGACATCACCATGGATTTTGTGACTAAGCTGCCCAGGACGAAGAACGGTCACGACATGATTTGGGTAGTCGTGGATCGATTCACAAAGATTGCACACATCATAGCAGCCAATGAGAGATGGTATATGGATAAGCTTGCAAATGTACATGAAGGAGATAGTAAAACTTCACGCTATTCCATTAACAATTGTATCGGATCGTGACATTCGTTTCACATCAAGATTTTGGAAGAGTGTACAAGAGGAAATGGGTGTGAAGTTGTGTTGAAGTATAGCCTACCATCCGCAGAATGATGGTCAGAGCGAAAGGACGATTCAAACACTGGAATATATGTTAAGAGTATGTACCCTAGAATCCACGGCTTCGCACCGGGTTGTGACACATGTCCCATGTACGCCCATCGTAGGGATTTGTACGCCTAGCCTACTCCAAAGTTACGCCTCGCGTACTTCCATTTGTCAACCTATAAATAGAGGCGTAGATCACCCCATTTTCTCACACCTTTCCCATTATTTCTCTATCAAATACCTTCCTTAACCCCTACCATTCCCTAGCACTTCCCAAGTGTTAGAGGCGAAGCCCAAAGCGCCACAAGGCTCCAAGAAGAAGAGCTTTCAGCTCAGAAGTTATGCCCCTGCAGAGCCCAGCTCCTAGCTAAATCCCTTGTAAGTGAGCTATGTTTACCCTACTTTTAGTGTAACTTATGTTTAAGTTCATTATCGTTATTATGAACCTATAATAAATATATTTGCTGAGTATTATAAGTCATACAAAGTGTTATAATAATACCTTTTAACTGCTCATGGTACGGAGAATCTGGTTTGAAGGGTCGCATAGGGTTGTTGGATTTCCGAACAGTTTTAATGCCAAAATGGTCCTGCCTGTACATAGTAGTTGAAAAGTATTGTTTAACACTTATATAATACAAGAAAGACAATATTGCTCGCAGACCTTGAGTTAATGATAAATCTAGACTAATAATTTGTTGCAATAAATATTAGAATAAAATCTAGTGATAATGATACTAGGTTTTGTCAAAGGAAAATACAATCGTTAGAAGCGAAGCGCTGACCGAGTTTGGAGTCATCACTTTAACAAAGAAGTGTATAGTTACTTTCATCTTACACATAGATATGAAGTATTTAATATAAACTACGTGCAATGTGTACATATTATTTGTGTTTTTGATATTTATGTTGGATGAACGAAATATACATGTTTTATTCGATTTAAAATTTATATGTATTTTATACCTATAATTATGATGGGTAAACATGGGTAGATGATATATATGATGAAATAAATGATGAGAGGCATCGATGTTTAAGCTGATTCAGTCATTTAGCGGAGTATAGATGACAACCACAAACTATTCTAGACAATCTAGTGGAACGTTGGCAGGCTCACAACCTATATTTGTTTTTGAACTACGTGTTGACCAGGTGTACTCCATCCCCCTCAAGGTTGCTTTTTTGACATAAACTGCTAAGGAATCCCCTAAGCAGTGTTGTCCATCCCGACGGAAATCCTTAGGCTAGGTCCCTTAATTTAGATGCTTTAGGGACAGAAAGTGAGGATAACGAGAACGGGTAATCGGGTTGGTTTAATTGATGAAATTAATTGTCACACCCCACTAAAGCGGAAACACGAGGCGTGGCAGTGCAAAGGGTTTCATAGCAAAAGTTAAAAGACAACACCAACCATAGTATTAAAAACCATTACAAATTTACAATGAGTTTGAACAACTTTTTAAAAGAAATTACAATGTAAACTGAAATACAACACATGCAAGTGCTCCTAAAAGTAAAGTGTCTTTATGTGCCTCTTGCTAGATGATTCCTGAAAAAGCATGTAAAACGAGCATCAACTATAAAAATAGTTGGTGAGTACTCACAAGTTTATAACATAATATAGTTTGAAATCATGATAATCAAAATGTTGATAATAGTTTCCATGTACAAATGTTCATTGCTAAAATAAGTAATTAGTTTTGATGAATAGAAGTTCGTTTCTAAAGAGAGTAATAAAGTTTCCATAGATAGAAATATATTGCAAAAATGAGTAATAGGTTTGCATAAACAAAGTTCGTTGTCATCATGAGAGATAAAATATGTTGCCCAAATGAGATGCAACGTTCATATTCTCATGGGAAATAAAGGTTTTTACTAAAATGAGTAAACAACTTTCATAGCTATAATGAGCAAACAAGTCTGTTGCTAAGACAAATAAATAAGTTTCTAGTAACAAAAGTTCGTTGTTATAGTGAGAAACAAAGTTTATTGCTATAATGAAAAACAAAGTTCATTGTTATAATTAATAAGCGAGTTTGTATGTATATTAGCAAACAATGAGTTCCCAACCAAGCCTATGACTGATGCCCTATCAAGATCTATGCTTATCATTCCATAGATTAATATGGTATCATGCACTCAAGCAATCGGGTGAGTGAGGAGTTGTCAATTCCTAATAGCGCTATCTATAATGACCATTGGCTCAAAGAGTTAATGGTTGGAGTAAAGTGTAAGGGAAGGGACTTAAGATGATAAGGCCTCATGTTTCGTGTGGCATAGACATACATAAAGAGATATATCAAAATATAGCAATCAAGTTTGATACAAATCAATTTAAATACAACGAATAAATAATAGTTTTTTAGACATGTTTTTCCACCCCAAAACATAAAAACCAAAAATAGGGGAATGCGTGAATACTCAAAATATGCAAAATATAGCAACCAACTTTATATGAGTCAATTAAATACAACGAACATAAATAGTTCAGGACATGCTTTTCCACCCCAAAACATTTAAAATCGAAAATAAGGGAAGTCCTGAATACTCACAATATGCAAAATATAGTAATCTAGTTTATACGATGTAACAGACCGGATTCCCAGGTATTATTTATTCTTTTTAATCTTGGTGTTTTGTGAGGAGACTCGGCGAGTTGGAGCTCAAACTCGCCGAGTATGATCGCGGTTTGGGAAAGGGTTCGCGTCCGGACTCGGCGAGTCCACGCTGTTTAATGAAACCCTAAATTTCAGGGTATGAGACCTATTTAAAGGGGCTTATGGCCGTCATTTGCAGCCACCAACCCCAGAGAGAACCCTAAAAGAGTCCTTGAGCGTTTTGTGAGAGAAAAGAGGAAGATCCTTGATTACTTGTGGGTGATTTTGCATATAGAAGAGGATCAAGGCAAGAGGAGACCAAAGGAGGTGCTAATCCATTGATTCCTGAGTCCAGAGACTTCATTTGAGGTAACCATTCGTTCCTTTCTCAACCCTTGGTGTAAATCTTAGAGTTAGGGCTTCTTTGTGGAATGATTCATGGAGTAATTGGCCTCTTTTTGTGTTGATGCTTTAGATCTGGACCCAAAGAGGTCCAGAGACTCTTCTCCCTCAAGCTTTATGAGTGTTAATGGAGGCCATGAGCTTAGAATAGAATCCTAGAGACCATATCATCAAATAAGGCCTTTGGACCTTTGCATGAGCACAAAGATTGTAACTTTACGTGATAAATGTGCTTGGAATGACTGGATCTATGAGCTACTAGAACGGATCTGACCTCAGGAGTGAGTTTGAGTTCATGCATGGCTTAGACTCGCCGAGTCCGAAGAACAGACTCGGCGAGTAGCATGAAGATTGTCCATAACCACTCAGTGAGTGGTCTTACCGAGTTAAGGGTTGACTCAGTGAGTCAGGGAGAGTCAGAGAGGGTTGACAGGTGGACTGAGTCAAGCTGGAACTCGCCGAGTTGTTCTTGAGATTCGGCGAGTTGAGTCGTGGTGGTCCCGCGATTCATGCCAAGTGGAACTCGTCGAGTCAGGGAAGTACTCGACGTGTTAAGAGAGGATCCTAGGGAGTCAGTGAACACGTATAGACTCGCCGAGTCGCTCTAGTGCACTCACCGAGTCCGGTCAAAGTTGACCGTTGACCGGTGACCAGAGTTGACCAGTGTTGACTTGATAGGGGTAGTCAACCTTAGTTGTGAAAGTGTTAATTAGAGATATATTGTGTTATAGGAGGATTATAGCTCGGAGGATCGAGCGCGAGTGATTTTCGGGATTTGCGAGTTATCGAGATATGCGAGGTGAGTCTTCTCACTATACTTTACCTTGAGTAGGTAACCAGAGTTATGTGACAGAGTATTTGTATGCTATGTGTTGTACTGCATTATTTCTATGTGATTTATGTTGTGCATGTTTACAGAGTTAGAACCGGAAGGTTCCCAGAGTTAGAACCGGAAGGTTCACAGAGTTAGAACTAGAGGGTTCATAGAGTAGGGTCCACGGACCCACAGAATTATAGCCTCGAGTGGCTAATATGTGTATGTGTGGTATTTTGGGGAACTCACTAAGCTTCGTGCTTACAGTGTTTTGTGTTATGTGTTTCAGGTTTCTCTCAGGATCACGGGACGGCACCGGCTCGATTGTACACACCAGAGAAAGAGTCATGTTTTGAGGATCCTGGTTTATTATGCAAGTGAAAATGGAGTTATGTTTTGTAATTCGATTATGAATGAGATTTTAAGCAAAGTATTTTAAGAATTAAATGATTATTTTTAAATGAAAAATTGTTTTGAAAGTTTCGGCGTTACATACGAGTAAATTAAATACAACGAACATAAATAGTTTAGGACATGCTTTTCCACCCCAAAACATTTAAAAACCGAAAATAGGAGGAGTCGTGAGTACTCACAATATGCAAAATATAGCAACCAAGTTTATACAAGTCAATTAAATACAACGAACATAAATAGTTTAGGACATGCTTTTCCACCTCAAAACATTTAAAAACTGAAAATAGGGGAAGTCGTGAATACTCACAATACATTGAGATGATGCAAATGGTGTCATGAACTATATTCCACTTGTACCACTACCGATTCCTACAATAATGGTACACACTAATGAGTCTCTAATCGAAATCTAGCACTAGTATACTTACTACTACAATAGAATTATGCCAATATTGTGTCAAAATTTAATATTAATAAGTTACAACCATTTTTCTATGAAATTTAGATTTCTATGAATCAATTGTTATATATCAATTTAAGTGGAAAAATTCCCATTATTGAAATGTTAATACTTAACATTTTAAGAGGTGTTCCAATGATTAAATATTCTAAAACTGAATCAATTTAGTTCTAAACTTTCCCAAACTTTGTATTTCATTTTCAATTGAAGTCAAAGACCTTAAGATATTTTGTTTTTTGAAATTTTGATTTGTCATACTATTTTTCACTATTTAATTCCTTGAATAATCATAAAATTATGGGAAAATTGTAAATTATCATGAAAAAATCGTATAATTTTTGTGTAACTGTTTTACAATGTACATAATCTGGGAAAATAATAACATGTGTTTTCAAAAAGTTTAACATAATTTTTCTGATTTTTGTGTATTTATTCTATAAAAATAGAAATAAATAGAAAACAGTTTCAAAACTTCACCAAGTTTTTGTACAAGTGTTATTACATACATAAAAGCTGGGAAAATATAAAAGTTGGTTTCCAAATAGTTTATATATTTTCTTTGTTTTATTCACTTAAATAAGCATAAATTCGTGAATAATTATTAAACAGTTAAGGAAAATTTCCAAACTTTTTGTGATACTGTTATTAAACATACTTAAGCTAGGAACAATATAAAAATGGATTTCTAAACTGTTTAACCGAATTTTATGATTTTTGTGCATTTATTCTAATAAAAATGAGGATAAATAGAAAATAGTTTCCAAAATTATCCAAAATTTTTGTAATACGATTATTTAATATTATTAAGCTGGGAAAAATATAAAAATAAATTTCTAAACTATTTAACCCAATTTTATGATTTTTGTTCATTTATTCTAATAAAAATGGATTTAAGTGTATTTAATCTTGGGAAAATAGAAGAAAATAGCATACGAAGAAAAAAATAATCAAAAATTTTATGTAGCATCCTAATATATTATAAGGTGTTTTGGTAAATTTTCATGAATTTTAGATGATTAAAACTATTTTTCCTGTTTTTAGTCCATTATAAACACAAAAAAATCATGAAAAATAGATATACATTTTGAAAAATTCCCAAAATATTTTTCTGAGTCTTCCACATTAGGTAGAAGCTGCAAAAATTATTAGATACCCTTTTTATATTTTCTAAAATGGTTTTATTCTCTAAAGTTGTTTTATGATTTATAGGAGCTAAACAAAAGAAAATTTTTAACCATACTAAACAGTAACAAAAATCAATTAAACTTCATGCGATATGTTTATTAACTTAAAGGGTCACCCACAAATTTTTCCATAATTTATATACAAGTGTAAGTATTTTATATGCTTTAACACTCAATTTTCTTATTATTTTCATGTAAAAATAAATAAAATATATATTGAGCTGAAAATTTCCAGAATGTATCTTCATACAATTTAATATCAATTAAAAATCGTTTTCTTGTTTTTAATGTCGAAAAACATGCCTAAAGGCTCAATAAATTATAAAGAAAACTTGATACTTGTGATTTTGGTAAAGATTATTGATGTTACTTTGAGAATTTTTGCAACATGTTCCAAACACTTTTGAATCAAGATCTTCTTGTATCTCTTAGTACATGATGTTAAGTGCTCAAATTAATTTTTCATAGATCTTTAGTGTGGAATAAGATCTTTGAACATGCAATACAAAACTAGTATTCACAAAAAGGTGCTGATTAAGCAATAGTTTTGTAAAAATTACTAAGAATCAAAATATTAGAATTTTGCAGTGAGGTCAGATGGGTTTGAAAGCAAATTCAAAATATTATATTTCAGAAAAATAATCTCGAATTTTGGTTAAGAAATGAGTGAGATATGGCAGTTTAAAGTCGGGTAAAGAAATCTGGCAGATTGCATGCATGGTGATTGGTTAGAAAAGTGAGTTTTCATAATTTCTTTGAGTAAATCTTTTGAAATATTTTAAAGATATCATGATCCACGCATGTTATGGTCATGTTTACAGAGATCTAATATATTTAAAAATCATAATTTACATACATGCATTAAAATACAAAAATCTTATTTCTCAAGAACTCTTAAAAATGAGTTTGATGTTTTTATCCTTAAAATCGATTTTTGCACTAAGATCATGAACATGCAACCTTGTTTAACATACATGCATGGTGTTAAAACACATCCATGATGTTCTAAAAACCATTTTAACAAAAAGAAATCAAGTTTGAAGAAGATGAAGAAGTAGAAGTCGGTTTTTGAAGTATAATACACATGAATGGCTTAAATCATTGTCTTAACATAGGTTTGATCATAGATTTTCACCATTTCTAATACATGCAACATGTGATGGTGAAAATATACAAACATTAAGATAGAAAAGAAGATTCTAGCCATGGTAGATGTATAGAATCCGAAAATGAGATGAAATGAAAGATGTTTTGAAACAAGAGTGGTAAAATTATAAAAGATGGTTGTGAATTCATACCTTGGCTTTGATTTTTTTTTTATACAGAAACACACTTGAAGCTTCAAAATTTCTTGGTAAAGGGATGTTATTGAAGGGGTTTTGAGAGTGTTTTTGAGAGAAAAACTTGTTCTTCGAGGATGTAAAGAAGTGGAGTGAAGTGTGAGTGAAAATGACTATTGTGTGACTTTTGAGTGTGAGAAAGAGATATGTGGAGAGAGGGATCCGAATTTTTGAGTATAATACCCCTTTCTCATTCATTTTCTTTTATAAAATTTAAGTTCTTTTATAAAAATATCTCTATTTTTATATAAAATGTGCACTAAAATCAAGTTTTTATTCATAAAACCTTGATTTTCGATTTATAAATTAAGGGCAAATGTTAATGAGTTAAATTTTATTTTCCTTGAATGCATTTTCATAATTTTAATTATTATAAGATCATATTATGAGGTTCATAACTATTTTTATAGAACTTTTAGGGTTAAATTTCATAAATTTAGGTTTATAGGGCATTTAGGGTTTTTGAGAGTTTGTAAATCTTTGGATATCAAAATCAATAGAATCTTTGAGACTTAAATTTACCTTATGGTATTATAACTCTTTTATAGTTATAAATAATGTTTGTAACTTATTTTATCTGCTTATTGGCATTCTATATAGTGGTTTCGAGATTCAAGCGAAATTGAGGAATCAAGTATACTAGTCCTAGTTTTCAACTTTGACTTAAGTTCCTACGAGACTGGGACCTAATTTCTACTACTGGGTCAAATGCATGATGTGTATATATGATTCATGAAAAAGTGTTTGAGTCAAAGAGTGACCCAAATATGGATACTCATTACATTTAAGTAATTGTAGAATTCACATACCAATGTGAAATCTAGGTACATTATCCTTCGATTCTACTTGTTTCCAAGTTTCTAGTAGGTTATAACTTAGCTTCTAGTTACTAAGTCTAGTATGTGTCGTGCCTATACGTGCAACCAAGTTTATCTATTCTAGAACTAACTCGAATTTTGACGGTTGCCACATTAATAAACTTAACTATTGTGGGTTGAAAACCTATGTGCTCACCAGGCTCCCAAACCTGACCTACTTAGTTTCTTGTATTACAGGTAGTGGCAATAGATCACATGAGTGATGATCTGATGAGAGATCAATGGATTATAGACCATTAGAATAATAGATGTTGTATGGTCTATACTATTTATGTTTATGTTTATGTATTGTATTGACAATGACATCCCAACATTTTTAATATAATGAAAACACATTTCTTCATAAATGTTTTGATAATTTGCTTATCATATTTTTGGGAATGAATTCTGCAACATATTTCTTGAAAATGATACTCTGATTTTAAAATAAAACATAAACAAATCGGTATTTTTTGACCGTAAATTGAGGATGTCACAATATATATATATATATTATATAACACGATCAGATGAAAATTAAGAAATTGATGAAGACTGCAATGACAATTTTTAGCCTCTAATTTGTAAAAATGAATGATTGATATTTAATCTAAAAAGTGAGGGAAATAATCAAAAAAAGTGGTGGAGGTATTATAAATAACACATCTTTTGTTGAAATTCGATCAAAGGTCAAAGATTTTAAGGGCCTAACTGTCAAATGAAAATCCTCCGTTCAGTACTCACGTCGACAGCTAACGCGCCAACAATAAAAGATCATCACCTATGCCACGTGTCCTAATATGATTGAAGGATTAATTAACTTTTTCACCTATTTTGTTTATTAGTCATGACTTTTATTATCTTTGTAAATAAATTGAAAAATTCAAAGTTCTTAGCATTTAATTCTTTATCAAATGAACATAATCATGAGAATTTGAATAAAATATATATTTTTTTAATATTTTATTTTTAAAACTAAAAAATAAAAATATTTCCAAAAATTATAAAAATGTAATGAATATTTTTACTCACTATGCTAGTGATTTTTGTAAAAAGATCTTTTTTAAATAAATTTTGAAATGTTTATATTTTAAATTTAAGATATATTTGTTTTTATAAAATATAACAATTTATTTATCTAAATTCAAAAAAACAAATGACAAAGTTATTCGTAATACTATTTCAGTGATTTTGTAAGAGAAAATTTTCAAAAATATTATTGGTGAGGATACAAACCTTTATGTTTAAATGATTCTAGCCTTTTATAAAAAAAAACAAAAGGTGAAAATTTTCATTCTCTAAATTAAAAATCATTTTGATGGTTTATTATATGTAACGCCCGGGTTTCAGGGCTAAGCATTTTTGTCAATGTAATAGTCTAGGTCAACTCTTGTAACTCTTTTTGAAGTAATAAAGATGAAATATTTGAGTATTATGTGAATTATGTGTGTTTATGTGTTTATTATTTAATTATAAGTGTATAATTAATAAAGAATAAAAATAAACGTCAAAATTAAAGTGTGAGATAAGCCCGATATCTCTACATAAAGTTGTAGAATATGTCTCAAAGTTTCCGTACATATAAAGAACGCCGAAATCCGAGTTATAACGAAGAAGTTATGGCCCGTCGAAGTTTTACGGCAAAACCGGCACGGCACCTGGAAGCGTAAATAGTGAATTTACGATAGAGCGAGATTTAGCCTTAGCAATCTAAACAAAAGTTGTAGAATATGTTAAACTAAGAGCGTCGATAAAAAGAACGCCCAAATCTGACTTCGTATGAGGAAGTTATGATTTTTCTAAGATTCGGCTTAGCAGTGCACGACCCGAAACTCGAATTTTAGTTCGAGCGGTTTTTGGCTTATGCGACCTAAATGAGAGTTGAAGATCTCATTAATAGGAACTCAACGGCAAAAAGATGGACGAAAACGGAGTTCGTATGAAGGAGTTACGAATTCTTCGCGGTCATTTAACAGTCTAAAGGCCTCCTACTGTTAAATTTGAGATCGGTCGAGAATTAGCCGACGGAGTCTAAATGAAAGTTGTAGATCTTGATTTTACCTACGCGTGGATATAAAGAACGTCGAAAACGGAGCTCGTATGCGAGAGTTATGATTTTTCTAAGTTCGAAGGCTGACACGCGATAGGGGGTGACGTGGCACCACCAGAATTGGACACGTGGCACCACCAGAAGGCCACCACATGGACCAACTCGGCGAGTAGGTACCCCCTACTCGGCGAGTAGACCAGTCAGCACCCCTATAAATAGAGGTGCCGGGTTCCCTCATTTCCTCACCCCTCACCCCTCTTCTTTCTCTCTCTAAACTCTCTCTCTCTAAGCTCCCTAACCCCCCTAAAAGCCTAGGTAAACCCCCTAGCACCCGAAGGAAGCCCCGAGGCTCCCGGAGTTCCGAGAAAAGAGCCTTTCGGCTCGGGAACGCTGCTCCAGCGAAGCCCGGTTTTCGAGAAAAACCCGCTGTAAGTGAGCTGTACCTAACCTATCTTTAGTTTAGCTTATGTTTTAATATAGGAATGATATTAGGTCCTTAAAATAATTATTTGGGCTATTATTATGACCTATATTGAGTGTTATTAACGCTTATATAATAATAATAATAATAATAGTCAGATAATTAATTTGTCGCGATTATCATTAGACTAAACCCTAGTGGCATCGATACTAGGTTTTATCGAAGGAAAATCGTTGTGAGAGTATCGAAGCGTTGTCCGAGTGCTGAGTCACCACCTAATCAGGTGAGTGCATAGTTACTTTCAGCTTACACATAGATATGAAGTATTTTATATAAATTACGTGCTATGTGTGCATATTATCTGAATACTTGCTATCTATGCTGGATGAACATTGTTATACATGTTTTCAATGATTTAAACTATATATGTATTTTATATCTACGAAAATGTTGGGGTAAAACATGGGTAGATGTAATAGCTGATGTGTGATAAAATGATGAGAGGCCTCGATGTTGATGTTGTTGATTCTGTCATCTAGCGGAGTATGGATGACGACCACGGACTCTTCTAGACAGTCCAGTGGAACACTAGCAGGCTCGCAACCTGTAGGTGTTTGTGAACGATGTGTTCACCGGTGTACTCCATCCCCCACATGGTTGCCTTTAGGACATTTATTGCTGAGGAATCCCCTTAGCAGTAGTGTCTGTCCCGATGATGATCCTTAGGCTAGGTCCCTTATGATAGGTGTTTAGGGACGTAAAGTGAGGATAACGGGAACGGGTAATCGGGTTATTGTTGATTGATGAAATTAATAAACTTATTTATTGTGGGTTGAAAACCCTATGTGCTCACCAGGCTCCCAAGCCTGACCCACTCAGTTTTATGTATTACAGGTAGTGGCGCTTGAGCATAGGTGTGATGTTTTGGACGAGGGATTACGGATATAGGCCTGTAGATATGAAATAATGTAGTAAGGCTTATATTGTACTGTTTATACTTTTGATCTGTACGAACATGACATCCCGAGTCTTTTAATGAAATACATTTCTATGGAAATGCTTTTGATAAATCTTTATAATATTATTGTTTTGGGACAAATTCCGCAACCCTTTTATTAAAAGATAACTCTGATTTTGAAATAAAGTATAAACAAAACCGGTCTTTTCTGGCCGTGATTTTGGGGATGTCACAGTTGGTATCAGAGCATTAGTTTAAGCGAACTAGGAATTTGTAGGATTTCTAGACTTAAACTTAGAATGCTAAGCGATGATTGTGAGGTGTGAGCACTAGCTTATTTTAGGAATTGTGCCTAAAATGCTTTTATGTGCTAAATGCTTTGTGCATAATATGTTGTTAATTGTTCGGATCTATGGTCTGTTGCCGACCGGATCTGGAAACCTTATGTGTTTAGGATTCTAAACGTACGACTACGATATTAGAACTAGCATGTAAACGTTTCGGAGTGATAAGGACGATTTAAACGTCTATCCTAAATAAAGATCTAAATTCACCTTATTCGGTGTATAGATCAAGATGGCAAGGACCCGTAGCAGAAACGTGAACGCAAATGAAGATAGCAACCAACCCCCACTAGTTCAGCCAATACCTGTTGTTGAAGAAGTTGCACTTGAGCCAGTCACGATGGCCGGAGTGCAAGGGATGATCCAGGCAATGTTGGATCGTCAAATGGAGGAAACCAGACGTTTGCTCCAGCAAAATCGAGAGGAAGAGACTATTCAGATCGAACAGCCCGAGTTGAACGAAGGGCAGACTGAGGAGGGAAACTACAGTGGGACTGTTGGTCAAGCCAACCCACCGATAGTTAGGCAAAACAACCAGGATGGAGGAAATGACGGACGTGGATGTAAATACAAGTATTTCATGGCATCCAAGCCACCGAGTCTATCTGGAAGCCCGACACCGGTGGAAGTCATGAACTAGATCTATGAAATGGAGACGATGTTTGAGAGTTGCGAGTGTAGCAACATGCAGAAGACCGCTCTCGCGGTTCCTCTGTTGAAATCTGGAGTGCTAAGCTGGTGGAAGCTACTAGCTGATTCAATGCCCAAAGGTGAAGCAAGCAAGATGTCGTGGGAGGATTTTCTGGTACAGTTGAAGATGCAATACTGCTCTGAGCAGGATCTTCTGGAAATCAACAACGAATTCCAGAATCTGAAGAAGGGAAGAATAAGCATTACTGAATACGCTGCAAGCTTTACTGAGAAAATGAAGCTTGTTCCTCACCTCGTTCCAACTGAACTCTCCAAGGTTAACAAATTTGCCCTCGGATTACCAGCGGACTTCGGTCCAATGGTCAAGCAAACTACCACTCTGAAAGCCGCCATCTGGGCTGCTAAGAATGTGGAGACCCAGATACGAGAGAAGGGTCTGGAGAGAGTGGAGGTGGGAGAGAAAAGGAAATTTGACGGATCCTCGAGATCCGGTAAGAAGAGTAGATTCTTGAAGTCTGGTTCGAGAGGAGGAGGATCAGAAGCGAAGTGGTGTGACAAGTGCAAGAAGAAGCACTCTGGAAAGTGTGACGGAGGGGTCACCTGTTTCAAATGCGGAAAGCATGGGCACTACGCCAACGAATGCACGTTCACTAAGAAGGTCTGTTATGAGTGCAACGAGGAGGGGCACATTTCAAAGGATTGCCCGAAGAAGGAGGCAGGAAGACCCAACATACCACCAAAGCCGAAGGCGAGAGCCTTCCAGATGACGCTCGAGGCTGCGAAGGAGGCAGCAGACGTCGTTTCAGGTACTTTTCTTGTAAATGGTTTGCCTGCAAATATACTATTTGATTCGGGAGCCAACTACTCCTTTGTGTCGCATAAATTTGGTGGTAAATTAGCATTGCCTGTAGAAAAACTTGATAATGCCCTGATTGTAGAAGTTGCCAGTGGCAAATTCGTACCTGTTAGTAATCATATTAGGAACATTGTCATCGACCTAAACGGAAACGAATTCCACGAAGAGCTATTACCCATAGAGTTAAACGGTTTCGACATCGTTTTGGGTATGGATTGGCTTAGCGCCAACGATGCTGAGATTCAATGTCGAAAGAAGATAGTAAGGGTAAACCCACCCGGAAAAGAATCATTTATGGTGTATGGGGACAAACGCAGAGTGAATTCTGGAATCATCTCCCTGATGAAAGCCACGAAATGTTTGTCCAAAGGATGTGCATCATACTTGGCATTCGTAATCGATGCCAAGAAGGAGAAGAAAGAGGTGCAGAATATACCGGTTGTGTGTGATTATCCGGAAGTCTTTCCCGAAGATCTTCCCGGATTACCACCTGATAGGCAAGTGGAGTTTCGTATAGAATTGTTACCAGGAACAACACCGATAGCAAAGGCACCTTACCGATTAGCACCGACGGAGATGAAGGAGCTCATGACGCAACTTCAGGAGCTGTTGGACAACGGTTTTATTCGACCTAGTTCATCACCCTGAGGAGCTCCGGTGTTATTCGTGAAGAAGAAGGACGGAAGTATGAGAATGTGTATAGACTACCGAGAGCTGAATAAGACAACGGTGAAGAACAAGTATCCATTGCCGAGGATTGATGACCTATTCGATCAGCTGCAAGGTTCGAGCTACTTCTCAAAGATCGATCTTAGGTCAGGATATCATCAGCTAAAGGTGAGAGAGCAGGATATTGAGAAGACTGCATTTAGAACAAGATATGGACACTACGAGTTCTTGGTTATGTCGTTCGGACTAACCAATGCTCCCGCAGCATTCATGGATTTGATGAATAGGGTTTGTAAACCATTCCTCGATAAATCTATGATAGTGTTCATCGACGACATTCTCATCTACTCAAAAAGCCAAGAGGAGCATGGAAAGCATCTACGGGAAGTATTAGAAGTGTTGAAGAAGGAGAAGCTTTTTGCAAAGTTCTCCAAATGCGACTTTTGGATACGGGACGTCCAATTCTTGGGTCATGTTGTTAACCAGGAGGGAATAATGGTTGACCCCGCAAAGATCGAGGCTGTAATAAAGTGGGAAAGTCCAAAGAGTCCCACGGAGATTCGAAGCTTTCTAGGATTAGCCGGATATTATCGACGATTTATCCAAGGCTTTTCTTCGATAGCTGCTCCATTAACAGCTTTGACTCATAAAGGAGCTACGTATACGTGGAGTGAGAAACACGATGAGGCATTCGAGAAGCTAAAGAAGAAGTTATGTGAAGCACCGATACTTTCTCTACCCGATGGGGTCGAAGATTTCGCGGTTTATAGTGACGCTTCTGGAGTCGGGTTGGGTTGTGTTCTGACCCAAAGAGAAAAGGTGATAGCATACGCATCTCGACAATTGAAAGAGCACGAAAAGAACTACCCCACTCATGATCTGGAGTTGGCATCGGTAGTTTTTGCCTTAAAGATATGGAGGCATTACCTCTACGGCACGAAGTGCAAGCTCTTCACTGATCATAAGAGTCTCCAGTATCTCTTTAATCAGAAGGAGTTGAACATGAGGTAACGACGCTGGCTAGAACTTCTCAAGGACTACGACTGTGAGATACTTTACCACCCAGGTAAAGCAAATATTGTTGCTGATGCTCTCAGTCAGAAAGTCAATCTGGAAAGGAAAAGGCCAAGAGCGTTAAGAATTGAAATCGTTTCAACGATTGTCGAAAGTATCAGGAAAGCTCAAGAAGAAGCTTTAGAGAAAAATGACCGAAAGGAAGAACGTTTGGGAAGAACGTTAGTGTTCGGTACAAACAGTCGAGGACTGAAGGTATTCCAAGATCGAATTTGGGTACCTAAGACGGGAGGAATAAGAGATCTTCTGATGGAAGAAGCACACAAGACCATGTACTCGATTCATCCCGGTAGCACTAAAATGTATAGGGACCTAAAACCCTACTACTGGTGGCTGACGATGAAGCTCGATGTTGCTAAGTATGTGGCCGAGTGCGTAACATGTGCGAGGGTTAAGGCACAACATCAGAAACCGTATGGGAGTTTAGAACCCTTACCTGTACCCATGGGTAAATGGGAAGACATCACCATGGATTTTGTGACTAAACTGCCCAGGACGAAGAACGGTCACGACATGATTTGGGTAGTCGTGGATCGTTTCACCAAGAGTGCACACTTCATAGCAGCCAACGAGAAGTGGTCTATGGATAAGCTCGCAAATGCTTACGTGAAGGAAATTGTAAGACTTCACGGTGTTCCTCTTACGATTGTATCAGATCGTGATAGTCGTTTCACGTCAAGGTTTTGGAGGAGTCTGCAAGAGGAATTGGGTACGAAGTTATGTTTGAGTACTGCTTACCATCCGCAAACCGATGGCCAGAGCGAAAGAACGATTCAGACACTGGAAGATATGCTGAGAGCATGTACCCTCGAATTCCAAGGGAATTGGGACGAGCACTTACCTCTGGTAGAATTCTCCTACAACAATAGTTTTCACTCGAGCATCAAGATGGCACCTTACCAAGCCTTGTATGGACAAAAGTGTCGTACGCCGTCTTGTTGGCTTGAAGCCGGAGAGAAGCAGTTTATGGGCCCCGAGATAGTCCATGAGACTGCCGAGAAGTTGAAGGTGTTTAGGGAAAGAATGTTAGCAGCTCAAGATCGTCAGAAGAGCTATGCTGACAAGAAAAGACGACCAATAACCTTCGAGGTTGGGGATTCCGTTCTGCTTAAAGTCTCACCATGGAAGGGACTTATACGATTTGGGAAACGAGGAAAGTTGAGTCCAAGGTTTATTGGACCGTTCAAAGTTCTTCAGAAGATTGGGAACCAAGCTTACAAGCTGGAATTGCCTGAAGAACTCAATGGTATTCATAACACTTTCCATGTGTGTTATTTGAGGAAATTCACGGGAGATGTTCCCGACATAATTCCAATCTCAGAGTTAAGGATGGATGAGAATAAAAGGCTGATCGAAGAGCCTGAGGCAATTGTTGACCGTAAGACTAAGAAGTTACGACGCAAGATGGTCGACTTAGTGCTAGTCCGATGGAAACATTCGAATGGGCCGAATCTCACTTGGGAAACAGAGGATGACATGATGAGTCGCTATCCACATCTGTTTGCTGATGCATGATTCCGGGACGGAATCATCCTAAGGGGGAGAGAATTGTAACGCCCGGGTTTCAGGACTAAGCATTTTTGTCAATGTAATAGTCTAGGTCAACTCTTGTAACTCTTTTTGAAGTAATAAAGATGAAATATTTGAGTATTATGTGAATTATGTGTGTTTATGTGTTTATTATTTAATTATAAGTGTATAATTAATAAAGAATAAAAATAAACGTCAAAATTAAAGTGTGAGATAAGCCCGATATCTCTACATAAAGTTGTAGAATATGTCTCAAAGTTTCCGTACATATAAAGAACGCCGAAATCCGAGTTATAACGAAGAAGTTATGGCCCGTCGAAGTTTTACGGCAAAACCGTCACGGCACCTGGAAGCGTAAATAGTGAATTTACGATAGAGCGAGATTTAGCCTTAGCAATCTAAACAAAAGTTGTAGAATATGTTAAACTAAGAGCGTCGATAAAAAGAACGCCCAAATCTGACTTCGTATGAGGAAGTTATGATTTTTCTAAGATTCGGCTTAGCAGTGCACGGCCCGAAACTCGAATTTTAGTTCGAGCGGTTTTTGGCTTATGCGACCTAAATGAGAGTTGAAGATCTCATTAATAGGAACTCAACGGCAAAAAGATGGACGAAAACGGAGTTCGTATGAAGGAGTTACGAATTCTTCGCGGTCATTTAACAGTCTAAAGGCCTCCTACTGTTAAATTTGAGATCGGTCGAGAATTAGCCGACGGAGTCTAAATGAAAGTTGTAGATCTTGATTTTACCTACGCGTGGATATAAAGAACGTCGAAAACGGAGCTCGTATGCGAGAGTTATGATTTTTCTAAGTTCGAAGGCTGACACGCGATAGGGGGTGACGTGGCACCACCAGAATTGGACACGTGGCACCACCAGAAGGCCACCACATGGACCAACTCGGCGAGTAGGTACCCCCTACTCGGCGAGTAGACCAGTCAGCACCCCTATAAATAGAGGTGCCGGGTTCCCTCATTTCCTCACCCCTCACCCCTCTTCTTTCTCTCTCTAAACTCTCTCTCTAAGCTCCCTAACCCCCCTAAAAGCCTAGGTAAACCCCCTAGCACCCGAAGGAAGCCCCGAGGCTCCCGGAGTTCCGAGAAAAGAGCCTTTCGGCTCGGGAATGCTGCTCCAGCGAAGCCCGGTTTTCGAGAAAAACCCGCTGTAAGTGAGCTGTACCTAACCTATCTTTAGTTTAGCTTATGTTTTAATATAGGAATGATATTAGGTCCTTAAAATAATTATTTGGGCTATTATTATGACCTATATTGAGTGTTATTAACGCTTATATAATAATAATAATAGTCAGATAATTAATTTGTCGCGGTTATCATTAGACTAAACCCTAGTGGCATCGATACTAGGTTTTATCGAAGGAAAATCGTTGTGAGAGTATCGAAGCGTTGTCCGAGTGCTGAGTCACCACCTAATCAGGTGAGTGCATAGTTACTTTCAGCTTACACATAGATATGAAGTATTTTATATAAATTACGTGCTATGTGTGCATATTATCTGAATACTTGCTATCTATGCTGGATGAACATTGTTATACATGTTTTCAATGATTTAAACTATATATGTATTTTATATCTACGAAAATGTTGGGGTAAAACATGGGTAGATGTAATAGCTGATGTGTGATAAAATGATGAGAGGCCTCGATGTTGATGTTGTTGATTCTGTCATCTAGCGGAGTATGGATGACGACCACGGACTCTTCTAGACAGTCCAGTGGAACACTAGCAGGCTCGCAACCTGTAGGTGTTTGTGAACGATGTGTTCACCGGTGTACTCCATCCCCCACATGGTTGCCTTTAGGACATTTATTGCTGAGGAATCCCCTTAGCAGTAGTGTCTGTCCCGATGATGATCCTTAGGCTAGGTCCCTTATGATAGGTGTTTAGGGACGTAAAGTGAGGATAACGGGAACGGGTAATCGGGTTATTGTTGATTGATGAAATTAATAAACTTATTTATTGTGGGTTGAAAACCCTATGTGCTCACCAGGCTCCCAAGCCTGACCCACTCAGTTTTATGTATTACAGGTAGTGGCGCTTGAGCATAGGTGTGATGTTTTGGACGAGGGATTACGGATATAGGCCTGTAGATATGAAATAATGTAGTAAGGCTTATATTGTACTGTTTATACTTTTGATCTGTACGAACATGACATCCCGAGTCTTTTAATGAAATACATTTCTATGGAAATGCTTTTGATAAATCTTTATAATATTATTGTTTTGGGACAAATTCCGCAACCCTTTTATTAAAAGATAACTCTGATTTTGAAATAAAGTATAAACAAAACCGGTCTTTTCTGGCCGTGATTTTGGGGATGTCACATTATATATCGTATATTTCGAACTCTTTGAAAAATAAGGTTGTTTAGATACCAAATTTTATTTTAAAAGATTACAAGTTTTTTGTTTAAAAAAAATATTAAACATAATATGATCCAAAATGAGATGATTCAAAATATTTAAAATTCAAAAAAAAAAAGTTATGTTTCCACATGTTTATGATCTTTAATTTGTTACAATCTAAAATTATTTTGATTAATATATTTATGATTCAAAATATATAATGATCTAAAAATTTTATGAACAAATTTTTTATTTAATTAAATATATTATTGATCCAAAATGATGTGATTAAAAAATGATATTGATTCAATTAGATTTGGTTTCAAATTTTATGATCCAAAAAGGATATAATCCAAAAATCGTATGACCTGAAAATATTATGATCCTTAATAATTTTATGATTAAAATTATTTTAATTGTTAAACATTAACATTCGAACCAATATTTAGTTCAAAAAAAAAAAAAAAAAAAACACTAGTAATTTCAAATATATAGTAAAAACATTCAAAAACAAAAAAAAATACAAAATAAACGAAAAAAGCAAAATAAAAAAAATTGAAAAAGAAAACACAAAAGGTGAAAACCGAATATATATATATATATATATATATATATATATATATATATATATATATATATATATATATATATATATATGGTTAGGTTATAATGTCGATGGTAAATATTATGTGGATATAGGGATGAATGTGGACCAAGAGTTTAAAATACATATTCTAATAGAATAAATATTTTGATTGAATACAAATTTTGACAGAATACATATTCTAATTGAATGAAATTTTGAAGAATAACAAATTTTTAAACCATAAGTTGAAGAATAACAACATTCGTTCTGATAAACAACAATAGACGTTCTTCAATGACTTATAACAAACATGAAAAATATAAATACATTCTAAAAGAATAATACTAAATTTCATTCATTATCTAGCTAATGTTAACCATTCTTAGGAAAAAGATATATACAATTCTTGAAGTACAAAAACTGATATAAAATTTAAGAATGCATTCTGCCATATTTCTCCTTAAAGAAAGAATGGTGTTGTTTTTGTAAGGTGGACCCTTTTATTAAAGAATATTGTTGTTTTTGTAAGGTGGACCATTCTATTATGAAAGAATGATGTTACTTTTGTAAAATGAACCTTGATATTCTGAAAGAATGATGTTGCTTTTGTAAGGTGGACCAATTCTCTTTACAAGAGCCTGCAACAATAATGGAAAATAAGTCAATGAGAAACTATTTAAAGATATTACAATCAAACCGGATCCAAAATTTCATTTTTCTATGCACCTTCAACTCCTACTTTATGCACTCACTACGATAGCATATGAAACAGATTACACCAACATAAAACAAGAAATTATATCACTTGTAATGAAAAACTCATATCAGGTAACTAAACAAACTCATATCTGGCAATTAAAAACTCATATGAAATAGATAATTAGCAAGCTCTTGAATTTCTGAAAAAATCATATAAGTTAACTAAAAACACATGCAAAATAAATTATTACCAAGCTCTTGTGTTTTTTTTTGATAAACTTCATAGCAAGTGAATAAAAACATATATGCAACACATTTGAGACAAAATGCAGGTATTTTCTTATTTTATATCGCAACAATAAAGCATGATAAAAAATAGATTGCATATGAGTAATCATTTTGAATTGTTGATTTAAACAGAAAGCAACAATGCATAAAATATCAAAACATATCAATTTAAACAATTAAGGTATTACATAGCAATAAGGGAGTGCTTAGTAATTGTGTTGATTATGGTAACCAAAACAGATTAATTTAAACAATTAAGGAGTTACCTAAAATCGATTACATGAAATTGATTACAACAAATAGCTTGGATAGATTACAGAGAAAACCAATAACAGTAGATAGATTGTATGAAATCAATTAAGAAAATCGATTAAAACAAATAGATAACATTAAATTGATTACAGCAAATAGCCTAGATAGATCACATGACTCTGATTAAGAAAAACGGTTAAGAAAAAAAAATTTGGGATCAGTTAGAAAAAGATACTTACTGATCGATTGGGGGATAAACTGGATAATCATTCATGGTAAATTGGTAATGGCTAAATTTTTCCCTCTTGGCGATCAACTGGAGAAGGAGCAGTAGAGAAGTGTAGCCTCAAGCCTAGATTCAGATTTCTTGAGTCTTGATTCTTGAATCAAAGAATTTTGTTAATTGATTTAAGAAAAAGAAATGGAGAACAGAAGAAGTGGATTGGAGTTGAAATCAAATAACATTATGTGCTTTCTCCCCGTCTCTCGCAGATCACATATGCAGACATGCTCATATTTCTACCTGCATCAATTTCAAACTGATGGCGAGAGATAAAAGAAAAGATGGTGGTGGCATGAGGTCGTCTGGGGCCGAACATCAATGGATGCAGGAGGGATACGGTTTTGTGGGTGTCGATGGAAGAGGCAATAGGGTGTTAAATAAAGTAATTTGCCTAAATTAAAGAGTAAACGATTTAATTAATTATTTATTAAAATTAAATAATACTTGATCCACATTAATCCATACATCCACACAATATTTGTTTATCCACATTTGAACCTACCTCTTTCTCTCTCTCTCTCTCTCTCTCTCTCTCTCTATATATATATATATATATATATATATATATATATATATATAGACACACACACACTTACATTTTTTTTAGATAAAAAAATAAAAAAAAACTAAAATAAAGAATAATACTCACCTAAATTACATTTCAGGGACATTTGTACGTGATTAAATCCTCGAGTCCATATTACTGTAACATCCCAAATTTTCAGAATAAAATTTTCATTTTTAATTAATGGTCAATACTCGTCTTCATAAATCACAATCAATATAAAACCATTTGCTCATAAACATATTCTAAAATCAGAGTTGTAAATAAAACATTGCAGAATCATGAAACTGTTGATGTATGTATGTAAAGTAATGCATTCGCCTTCCCACGATCCAAAAGGTACTTGAAAACATTTAAACCACCACTACATGTATAAATCTTAGTGAGTTTCCCAAAATACCACATACAACAACATACATATAATGCATATAAATCATGGCGCTCAACACAAAGTTGGTCCGCCGCTTTGGCGTTTTGCACGAAGCTATCCCGCCCCAACCTTCAACCTATAGCTAGTCCACCCTTATAGCCTTCATCATAAACCTGGTCCGCCCCTTTGGCTTTCAGTACAAAGTTGTCCCGCCCCGACCATCATCACAAAGCTGGTCTCCCCCGGCCTTCAACATAAAGTTGGTACACTCCTGGTGTATTGGCCTATAATACGTAGCCGGACCACCCTCAAGTCGCCACATGATATGTCTATATCTATATATATATATATATATATATATATATATATATATATATATATATATATATATATATAAAACTGACAACACACAAGCCAACAACCACATGTAACTGTCAAAACAAATCTATTTGCCTAACAGTTCACTACTACAGATGAGATTTAAAACCGGAAAACTAGACCAAAACCAAAACCGTTAAAATGAAATATTTAGAACCGGTTCTGGTTCCAAGTTTAAAGAATAGCTTTATCCGGGTTTCGGGTAATCCGGTTTTGGGTCCTTCGGGTTCGGGTAAACTAGGTTTAAGAACTAGAACCGGTGTTTGAAATAGGAAGCAATTTTTTATGAAAAGTTCAAAACTTGCATATCTCTTTCGTTTGAGTCGGATTGACTTGCATTTTTTTTAATGTATAGTTTAGAGTTTGTACATAATTTTAGACTATAACTTTTTCATTTTGGTTTTATATTCATTGGCTTATAGTCCCTCAAAGTAAGGATATCAAAGCTGGAAATTTTTGTTTTTCAGCTTTTTTATTTATTTTGTGAAAATTTTTAAAACAGGCATATCTAATTTGTTTGAAGACAGATTAAAAAGTCATTTTTGTCGGCGTGTAGTTTTGAGTTTGTACATGATTTTATACTATAATTTTGTCACTTTTGGTTTCATATTCATTGACTTACAGTCCCCTTAAGTCGGAATATAAAAGTTGAAATTTTCTAGTTTTTTTTTTGGTGAAAGTTTTAGAATATACATATATAATTCGTTTCAAGTCGGATTAACATGAGGTTTTTTTATTCCAACATATATTTTAGAGTTTTTACATGATTTTAGACTATAATGTTGATATTTATGGTTTGATATTCAATGACTTACAGTCCCTCGAAGTCAGGATATCAAAGCTGGAAGTGTTCAAATTTCAACCCACTAAGTAATTACCAAAAAATTCATGTTTTTACATATATTCCAATTTTAAACCCACTTTACCCGGTATCATACCCAATACCGAACCAGAATCGGTTCTTATATATTGGTTCGGTTTCTAGTCCTACAAAATCTCATTAACCAATTTCTGAGTTTTCCTGGTCTGGTTCCATCTGGGCCCGGTTTGGACCCACTTTCATCCCTACTGACTACAACACGCTAACATCCTAGCATACAGAGGTTCCATAATGTCGTATAAAGTATAGTGATAAAATTGAAAGATCTAATATGCTTAAGAGTCATATTAGAATGATATTGCTAATTAACATATGATCCTAAGGATCACACTAGCAACAACTTGATACAATTGATTATTTGTTAGAAACTAATTTTAATAAATATTCATGAACTCTTATGCTAATAATTTAGGAAAATATTTATTTCAAGGAAATAATTATTTTACAATAAAAGTAACATTATAATTCATATGGTATGAATTAATCAAGTCATATACAACAGTTTGGATAAGAAAGGCTTCTTGTCATTTACCTAAATGTTAAAGTTTATATTTTATAAACTGTAACGCCCGCGTTTCGGGGCTAAACATTTTTAGATGATATAATAGTCTAGTTCAACTATTGTAACTCTTTTGGATGTAATAAAGATGAAATATTTGAGTATTATGTGAATTATGTGCCTTTATATGCTTAATACTTATTTATAAGTGTGTAATAAATAAAAATTAAAAATAAGCATCAAAATTAAAGTGTGAGATAAGCCCGACATCTTTACATAAAGTTTTAGTGGTCGAAACAAGGATTCCGGGGATATAAAGAACGCCGAAATTCGAGTTATAACGAAGAAGTTGTGACCCGTTGAAGTTTCGAGACGGAACCGACACAATACCGGGAAGCGTAAATAGTGAATTTACGATAGAGCGAGTTTTAGCCTTAGATACCTAAACGAAAGTCGTAGAATACATTAAACCGAGAGCGTCCATAAAAAGAACGTCCAAATCTGACTTCGTATGAGGAAGTTATGATTTTTCGAAGTTTCGGCTTAGTAGTGTACAACCCGAAATTCGAATATTAGATCGAATGGTTTTTAGCCGACACAACCTAAACAATAATCGAATATCTCATTAATAGTAGCATAACGAGAAAAAGATGGACAAAAACGGACGTCGAATGAAGAAGTTATGGATTTTTAACGGACCATCCTGTCCCGGCCTGTTAAAAATATAAAATATAAAATAAAATCAAAATTAGTTGACGAAGTCTAAAACAAAGTTGTAGAGTACATTTCCGCCTACGCGTGGATATAAAGAACGTCGAAAATAGAGATCGTACGCGAAATTTACGAATTTTTAAAGTTGGAAGAGGAATTTGCAAAGTTGAGGATGTAAGCGATGACATGGCAGCGCCACAGCCGTCCATCGCAGATCAGTCTCGCTTCGGATTCACGCCACGTCGCCTTGCGTTTATGCCCCAGGTCCGAGGCCGGGTACGCCCAGAGTACTTTGGTTCATATCCATCCAATGGAGTGCGAGCCAGTTGGTGCAAGCTGGCTTCCTCATCCGAAGGTTCGCCCAACGTACGACCGAGGTTCAGCAGCCTATAAATAGCTACGAGATTTCCCGGAAAATTCACATCAGTTCACTTCTCTCTCTAAAATACTTTCTCTCTTTAAGGGTTTTAACCCTCCCTAAAGTCTAGGTGAACCCCTAGCACCCGGAGGAAGCCCCAAGGCTGCCAGAGTCCCGAGAAAAAGGGTCTTTCGGTTTCGAAACGCTACTCCAAGCAAAGCCCGGTTTTCTTTAAAACCCGTTGTTTTTGTCGAGGGATAATTGTTTTGAGATAACGAAGCGATGTTCAAGGGCAGAATCACCACCTAATCAGGTGAGTGCATAGTTACTTTCAGCTTACACATAAATATGAAGTATTTTATATAAATTACGTGTTGTGTGTGCATATTATCGGTATACTTGCTATCTATGCTGGATGAACGATTTTATACATGTTTTAAATGATCTAAACTATATATGTATTTTATATCTACGATAATGTTAGGGTAAAACATGGGTAGATGTAATAGATGGTATATGAGTTAGATGATGAGTTAAGAGGTGTTCTAGACCACGAGGTGAGGGTAAGAGGTGGACGATGTGAGAAGCCTTTCCCCAAATGATAGCCCCGTCATTCAGCAGAGTATGGATGACAACCACAAACTATTCTAGACATTCCAGTGGAACACTAGCAGGCTCGCAACCTGTAGGTGTTGTGAACGATGTGTTCACCGGTGTACTCTAAAATCCATTGACCTGTATTGCGAGTGGACTCTCGAAAACGATATTGTCAATAAGCGAGATAACCCTGGCAGATGCGCCTAAAGGACTCTACCAGCAGAAGCACCCAATAGAGAACCTCATAACCCCCGGCAGATGCGCCTTATAGAGAACTAGCAGATGTGCTTGACAGCTGTGTCATAGGCAACGATGGACTTCGTGCCTAATCCTTAGGACAATCCTTAGGAATGAATGAATGAAGAATAGATGACTCTTAGGGTAGATCCTTAAGATTAAAGAAGAGAATGGGGATGGGTAATTGGGTTAATTATTTGATGATTAGACATAATAATTATATTATTGTGGGTTGAAAACCCTATGTACTCACCAAGTTTCCCAACCTAACCCACTCAGTTTATTTGAATCACAGGTTTCAATATGAGGTTACATTACACTGAGAGATTAAGGAGATATAAATCACTAGTGATAATGAATGTAAGTTATGTTTATGCTTATGTTTCTGTATTGACGATGACATCCCAAATGTTTTCAAATGAATAAAAATACATTTCTTCAGAAATGCTTTGATAACGTATTTATCATGTTTTACTGGGAACAAATTCCGCAACATTTTTATTAAAAGATGTACTCTGATTTTTATAAAGCATATACAAAATCGGTCTTTTCTGGCCATGAAAATGGGGATGTCACATAAACTACTTTTATAAAATTAGCCAAAACTTGCTTCCTTTTGTGCTCCAAAACCGTAGCTTATCCTTGGTAAGGGAGGGATGGCCTTTTGATTTAATTAATAAAAAGAACATGCCCTAAGGAAGCATGCTTGAGACATGATAGTGATCTATAGACATGGAGCTTATAACTCTTGGTTATTGACTTTGCTTTATGCTTTAAGCGAGGCTTTCAATTTGGTCTTTATACTTGCATGAAAACCATAGATACATAAGGGCTTCGAGTTCTCTCTCAAGCTTATTGCTTTTATGTATTAATATCTTCTTAAGTTACTTGAATTATTGCTCTCTTTAAAGTAAGACTTGGTTTTAGTTTCAAGCTTAAGAGTTCACCAAAAGAACTAGCATTCTACATCAAGTTGGGGCATTGTTAGTGTCTCAAAGGTTCCACATTCTTCATCAAAACTCAAGCCTCCCAAGAGTACTCAAAGGAGAAAAAACGTTTTTATCAACTTCTTCCTTTTATGGTTGTGCTGTTATCTTTCCATTACTTGTAAGATCATCCTTGGTGGATTGTAACTTGTTTATTATGTTCAGAAATTCAAGTCTTCTGTTTTCCATTTTATGACTTTATGAAACTACTTTTTGAATTAAAATCCAACAATTTGTATCAAGAGTCACCTTGCAAGTTTGGTTAGATTTTATGATTTTTGGAAATCTTAGTTTTTGGATAATATGGATAAATTGTTTTTGTATAAAAACCAGTTCATAAATATTTTCTTTGAAAATTCTTAATTGTTATTTTATGTGACAAAAACTTACATTGGACCATTTTTTTGTCACATAAATTTGCCTTAAAAAACAAAGGTTGTTTTATGTTTATATGTATTTTAGAGTGCAAAAACAATCATTGGACCATTTTTTTTGTTGTTTGTGTGATTTGGTTAATAATCGTTTGTAATATTCTTTTATTCATAAAGTAGGTTTCTTGTTTTTTTTATGCAATATATTAGTTTTAGACTAGATTTATTTTATGAAAAATGCAACAATATGAGGATGGAGGCCATTTCATGAAGAACCATGGAGACCCACGGTTTTATGAGCATTTTATAAAAGTTCGTAACTTTTATAAAGTTTTTATAAAATTGCATCAAAGTTGGTTGTCATTGCAAGTAGGAGCTTGAAGATCACATGAATAAGAATTTGTATTATTTGGTCCCTTTGTCCCTTAGGAATTACTTAACACTTTTGTGTTGGTTCACAAAAGTGTTATTTAGATCAATGCTGGTTTATGACAAATGCATGCTTGAGTTGTTTTATTTTTTATGCAAATATTATGTGTGGTTGATAAATTAGATTTTCATAAACTCAAACTATTTTTTTGACAAAGAAAACATTACATGGAGTTTGTTTTTCAATTTACAAAATGAGAACATAAGATGATACAAGTTATAACTTTAAAATAAAACTCGGTTTTATTAAATCGTTAATAACAACACATTTTGAAATTGTAAAATTATAAGTCTAAAATGGTGATTTTGTAACTTATTCAAACTCCAACAAATTAATAATAAGAGGAAGTTTTATTATATAATAAATAAGGTTCTATATGTATCAAACTAAACTTAATATTGGATATTATTGCTAAAATTGAACCGCATCAAAATATTAAAGGATTTTATATTTGAACCTTAAATATGATTTTCTTGAAAATTGATATCATGTAATTGAATGCATGAAATTGTCATGATATCACATGTTTTAAAATAGAATAATAAAACATTTAAATCCCTTTTTTTAATAAGGCATTTCTATACCAACTAACTTTAGAAACATTTACACATCACTTGTATAATGCTTATGAGATAAAGGATACTTAACCATTTGTGTTACCTTTTGGTGGCCAAAGTATTTTTGCGATTTCTATAACCAAGTTATAAGCCAATTATACAAGTTTCGCTACTTGGATGACTTGATTGAAAACCTCTTGTGATAAAGGTCACCTAAGCAAGCGTGTTCCAAGGCATAGATGATACCAAACATGTCAAATTAACAAATGGACTGTTAAGGGTCTCATACATATAGGAATTACAAGTGGTCTAATTAATAAAAGTTATTTACCTTGTTAAAATTGAGTAAGCGGGATAAAGGTCACCTAACCAATTATTTAATTTGTAACTATGATTCTAAACTTTAAATAACTAATGTTTTTGGAAACATAAGGGTATTATTTTTTAATGAATTAAATATTAAATAAAACGTTGTTAAAATTTTGTAGATGGCTCCACCAACTACTATAACACATCATCATCCAATGAACTTTCGATCTATACTCGAAAAAGAAAAACCGGACCACTCCAACTCTTTTGATTGGCACAGAAATTTAAGAATCATTTTGAAACAAGAAAATAAAGATTATATCCTTGAATCACAAATCCTCGAAGAACCACCTTCTGTCCCAAAAGTTGCACATGATGCTTGGCTTAAATGGAATTTATGAATTAAACCTTGATGACACTTTAAACAATAAGTCCCTTTATCATGTTAACATCAAAAGGATCAAACAAGGTTTGAACCACACATATCTATGACATTGTCCCCTTGGATACATAAACAAGAAGCATAAATCCCAACTCCAAAAGAGTAGAATTTTGGGGGAAAATAACACTAAGTCATTTGCTATATGTGAATCTTGCTTATGTGGCAAGATGACAAAGCCCCCTTTCTCCCGAACTAGTGAAAAGGAAATTGTTTTATTAGACATCATACACTCTGATGTATGTGGTCCTTTCAAAAAAACATCAAGATATGGTGAGAGATATTACATCACCGTCACCGATGACTTCAGTCGTTTTGGATATGTATATTTGATGAAACATAAACATGAAGCATTTTGAAAAGTTTAAATTGTTTCAAAGTGAAGTTGAGAATCAACTCGACAAGACAATCAAAATCCTTCGTTCGGATAGAGGTGACAAGTACTTAAGCCAAGAGTTACAAATCTTAGGGTTTGTGAGATTATCTCAAAACTTATTCTAATAGAACACCATAGCTTAATGGTGTGTCTGAGAGGAGAAATTGAACCTTACTTGATAAGGTTCGATCCATGATGAGTAGGAGTAATCTACCTTTAACATTTTGGATTTATGTCTTACTCACTGCAACCTGTATCTTGAATATGGTTCCAATTAAGAAGGTATACAAGACACTGTATGAGATATGGTATGTAAAAGCTTCATCCCTATCTTATATGAAAGTTTGTGTTAGGGTGCAAACCCAACCCCGCATTCATAAAATAAGAAACTAGATGCTAGCATATAAGGCAATGGTTAATCCTTTCTATCACCAATTGGTTTTAGAAAATGGAACCTCATTGTTATTCTATATTGGCATGGTTAGGCTAGTAGAGACCCTAACAAGTCATATCAGAAATACAGTCATAACCCGAAAGATGTGGTCTATGCATGTGGCGCAATCCCCCATAATTCCCTGTCCAATGAAGTTGATGTTGAAGCCTTGTATTGAAAGTATTCCTGATGGCCCAGGTCAGGTGAGCGTGTCACGAGAGTATTGACGGTATGAAAAATGATTAAATCTAATGAACAGTCATTAAAGGAGGCCAAGAGCAGAACTTGGGTTTGAGGGGAGGATTGTTGGGGTGCAAACCCAATCCCACATTGGTAAAATAAGAAACTAAATGCTAGCATATAAGGCAATGGGTAATCCCTTCTATCACCAATTGGTTTTAGAAAATGGAACCTCATTGTTCTTCTATGTTAGCATGGTTGGGCTAGTAGTGGTCTTAACAGTTTGGGGCTGTGAAGCTTATGTTAGACAAGAAGCTTCCAACAAACTTGAGCCTAGGTCTACCAAATGCATCTTTGTTGGATATCTTAAAGATTGTTTAGGATATATCTTCTACTTCCCTAATGAGAGTAAGATCTTTATTTCAAGAAAATCTAAATTCTTAGAAAGCAAGTTTCTAATGGATGAAGCAAGTGGGATTCACGTGGAACTTGAAGAAGATCAAGAACCACAACCCGATGCAAGTCCAGTTGGCACTAGTACTTAACAAGAGTTTATTGAAGATGAAGAGATCAATACTATTCAAACTGTTGAAACATAAGGAATTCATAGTTCCACTTGGATTTGTCATGAACGTGAGAGATAGGATTTCTCATTGATGAATGTTGATGAGCCCGTCACATACCAAAATGCAATGAAAGATCCTGAATCTGAAAATGGATTGAAGCCATGATCATAGATATGCATTCCATGAAAGAAAACCAAGTTTGGGATTTGGTTGAACTTCCTCCCCAATGTAAAACTATAGGGAGTAAGTGGGTCTTCAAGAAGAAGATTGACATGGATGGAAATTTACACACATTTAAAGCAAGACTTGTTGCTAAAGGATTCACTCAAACCCAAGGGATTGATTATAATTAAACCTTTCACCAGTTGCTATGATTATATCTATTAGGATAATACTTGCCATAACCACATATTATGATTATGACATATGGAAAATTGATGTCAAAACAACTTTTCTAAATGGACACTTAGAAGAATATGTATATATATGGTTTAGCGTGAGGGTTTTTTCGACCAAAATCTAGAAGTGTAAGACTTAGTGCGCGTACGAGGTTTGAAAACTCAAACCTTGAATTAACTTAAGATCAATGTATGCTGCTAATATTTTGATCCAGTCAAGTCTAGTAAACCAGTCTTGTATTGAAGTATGAAGATCGACAAAGTATTCAACAAAATATTTAATTAAAGTAAAGTGAGTATGAACAAAGTAAAGATAACTTAAGAAGAAGAAGAAGAATGATGGTGAAAAAGATTTGAATTGCTAAAGATTTTCTAACATCCTGATGCTAGGTACTTCTAAATTTAACCCTTTAATTCATTTATGTTGCATTTAGGTCCCAAGTTCAAGAAATGTATGCAAAAAGGTCCTTAATGGAATTTTTGTAATTTTAAGCCTTCGAAGTACGCCATGCGTATGTGGTGTACGTTGGGCGTACATCAGTATACGCGGGGTGTACTTGCCAGATGAGGAAACCCTAATTTGTAGGGCGTGGCTAGTATTTAAGCACTCTTATGTCCTCTTTTCCTTCACCTTTTTAGGGTGTGGCTTGTGTGTGTGTGTGTGCTTTGGTGCTTTTGAAGAAGAAGGAAGGAAGAGAAGACCACCTTGAAGGAGTGAAGCTTTCTAGATCCAGGATCACACAACCCTTTGGCACCATTTTGAGGTATCAAGTTCTAAACTTGGTGTAGTTTCTTGTAGATCTTGTTTTGGGTTAGTTTTAGGTTATTTTTTTCTCAAATGTGGTGTTTCATAAACAAAGCATGTTCTTTACCCATTAAGTTGTCCTTTCAGACCCTTAGGATGGTCTTGAGTCATAAAAATGGGTTTCAAATGGTTGGTTTTGCTCCATGCATCTTGTAAAAAGTCTTAATGGATTAAGAAGTTGAGATAAGCCCTTAATGGACATGTCAAGTCATAAAGTTGGAAACTTTATGACTCTAGAGTGTGTTTTAGCCTTCGATCTGAAATATGGACGTAAGTGCTCAAGCCATTAAGCACTTAATGAGTTTTGAAGTTTACGAGAGTACGCCCCACGTACTCGGAGTGCACCCTACATATGAGCTCAACCACCCTAATGATGGTTAACATGTGAGGACTTATGTACGCCCAGCATACCTTCAGAGTACGCCCCATGTACTCACATTGGGTCAATCCTAGTTAGGTTGACTGGGCTGGGTTGACTCAATTGACTTAATTGGTTTAACCAGTTGACTTTGACTTTGACCAAGTTTTCCCTTAAGGGTATTTTAGTATTTTGGGAATTATAATTGAGATTAGTCATTTGGTTGGAATAGGAGGCGGTTGGAGTTGAGATTCAGAGTTGAGACCTCATTAGCTTTTGTCCAGTTTGCAAGGTGAGTTTTCCTCACTGTACTTACGGGTCGAAGATACCAAGGCCAGCCCATTGGTTTGATATCCTGCTATTCACTGATATGTTGAGTATGGAATAGATATGCCTGATTATGCTAGTTGCCGATATGCTAGTCCGGTATATCTGTAGGACTACTTGTGATTTTGTATGCATGATTATTTGTATATGTTTGTTATCTATTATATGTCGACATATTATGTTGGGTTGAGGCCGTACTGCTCCATTCGGTAGCCAACAAACCCTGGAGCATTCCAAACATATTGTTTTGTGTTGGGTTGAGGTTGTACTAAGCATTGGCTTACAAGGATTTATGTGTATCCTAGTGTGTGCTGTTAGGGCTGTTTTAATGATCCTATGAGAAAAATACAGGTAGGTGTGGAAGGTAGTATGGGATCGTACTACCGGAAGCAAATGACTCGTATGGATAACAAGGAAGTCACAACCCTTAGGGCTTCGTTTATTAGAATAGCTTGTATGGTATGGAATGCGTTTTGCCTGATATATATATATATATATATATATATATATATATATATATATATATATATATATATATATATATATATATATATATATATCTTCTAGTTTATTTTCATTATGGTGCTCACGAGAGGATCAGGTTCAGGAGCCGAAACGGGTGGCCAAGATAGGCCAGGTTTGACCGATGATCGGATTAGGGAGTTGACTTCTGCTGAATTGGTTACTGCTATTTAGGGACCGATTCTTGAGTTCTTTGGCTCTATCAAGACCGCCATAATTGAGCGCTTTGATGAGCGTTACGCTGCTCTTACTAAGGCTATTGCTACAACAGCCACCGCGGTTGTTGCTACCGTAGGGATTTATGGGGAAAGAGTTTTTTAGTACTGGGACTTCAACAATACAAAGTGTCGGGTGTTTGACGGATTTCATGATCCGATTGTGGCAATGAGGTGGCTATCTTATGTGGAGGGTTGTTTTTTCACATGCTCCTGCCCTGCTGACCAGAAGGTCAAGTGCTCCCTAAACCTTCTCCGGTCAAGGGAGAAGGATTGGTGGAGAATGGTGATTGGCTCTTGCACTACTAAATAGAGGGTTGTTGTGACTTAGGAGTAGTTCTCCAAGATGACATACTGCTCATAGGAAATACTGGTCATGAGCTGCAAAAGCTTGGTTGGTGAAGTGTTTCGCTATGAAAGACTTCGGGGGTAATGGCATATATACTTGGTACAAGAATAAGTATAAGGTATTGAAAAGATTCAATATGGAAAATCCCAAGATAGGGAGTGTTCCTACGCATCTTGGCATTAAATTAAGTAAGACTTGATGTCCTAGCTCTGGTGATGAACAAGTAGAATATGTCAAATCCCATATGCTTGGGCTATAGGATTGATTATGTATGCTATGACATGTACTCATCTTGATGTATCGTATGCCTTGAGCATGGTTAGTCAATATTAGGAAAATCTGGGACTAAGTCATTGGACGGTCGTCAAGAACATTCTGATGTATTAAGAAATACTAAAGATATGTTTCTTGTGTATGGTGGCGAAAAAAACTTGTTGTGAATGGATATAGTGATGAAGTCCAAACAGATAGATATTATTCAAAGTCATAGTCTGGATATATTTTCACTTTGAATGGTGGTGTGGTGTCACACCCCCGACTGGCGGCAGAAACATCAGGTTGTGCGACATAGGCATGGATCATCGTTATCAAACATACGTTGAACAATACAAAATGTAAACTTTTATTATTATCAAATTAGATATTACATTATTATTGTCTATTAATAAGACACAATACACGCCTAATAGTTTGGCATTTACCAAATATAGTGCAATAATTAAATGTTCCATAGGTCTTTCGTGTGTGTGGTCTTCCAACTGCTTATGATCTTGATAATACATGTGTTTTAAAGATACGTCAACAACAATGTTGGTAAGTTCCATAGGTTTTACACATTGTACATTTCTAACCAAAAGTGTTTTTTTATCATTTTGACTGGTTGACCATATTTAATAAGAAGTTTACTTTTTAATTAATTGCTTTTAGAGTGTACTTTGGGGCTATGGTGAGCCTATAACCGGTTTAGACTCGCCAGGCAAGGATTGTAGCTAGCAACAACAAGTAGGAGTGTCAACCTGTATAGATCTATATAGAATGTTTTAAATATTAACGCTTATAGCATAGAGTGATTTACTAAGTTTTTGTTTTTAGTTCATGAAGAGATCAAACTCATATAGTACACCCAAGTTTAAACATGTAACATTCAGATCCTTGAGGTGCATAATTCCTTGAACTTATAGATTTTGGAGGGGGTCATGACGTGAGATATGATGGTCACGTCTTAAGTATTAATTGACCAAGTTGACCGTATTTTTGAGTCTCACGACGTGAGGCATAAGTCTCACAACGTAAGGATGACCTGATGACTCAAAACCCTAATATTTAGGGTATTTAAAGGAATGAGAGGCTAGGGTTGCACATCAGCCTCTAAGCCCTCTATAAACCCTAAATTAGACCCTCTTTGAGATCCTTAGTGTTTTCCTTGTTTGAAGGAGAAGAAAGAAAGAGAAGAAGCACCATTGTGAAGGGAATTGCAAGGAAGCATCATTGTCATCATCACTTCTCTTGTTTGGACCATTGTAAGTATCAATACTCAAGCTTTGTTTCATTTCATGGCTAGATCTAGGTTTTTGGTCCCATTTCCTTATGTTATAGCTTGTGAGAGTGAAGAAGATACATAATTTTAGCAACTTTATGGATTCAAGTGGTGTTTTGAGTATTATATCATTCAAATATAGAAGTTGGTAGAGTACTAAAGTTTTCATGAGAACTTGGGGCCGTATTTATACTTTTGACCTAAAATGGTGTAGGGACATGCATGTCCATAAAGCAAGTATTTTTATGGACCATTAGGGCCCCCTTAAGCTTCTATAAGATTTGAACTTGAAGGTTGAATGGATTAAGAACATTGAATTGTTGGTTTGGGCTTTAGACCTTTCTCAAGACGTGAGACATGAGGTCTCATGATGTGAGCAGGAAAAAACCATCCCTTGGTGATTTATTTGAGTCAGGAGCGAGTCTTTGGAACTAGAACAATGACTCTCACGGCATGACCATAGATTTGGTCACGACGTGAGACGCCATGTTGGGTTTTGCGCCTTGTTACGCAACTAGTTTCTGACTTTGGGCCCCTATGGGACTTTTGAGTATGGATTGATTTTGACTTGACTAGGGTTCAACCAAGTTTGAACCAAGGGTATTTTAGGTAATTTGAGTGATATTTGAGATTGGTCAATATTTGGTGTTCAGATGATCAAACGAGGTGTCATTTGGAGATGTGTCCTACCAGAGATCTATTCAGACTGAGAAGTGAGTTTTCCTCACTATACTTATGGGTTGAAGGCACCAATGTTGGTCCACTAGATTATGTATCATGGTACAGTGGACATTGGAATGTTATAGTGATTTATTAGTTCGGTATCCTGGTAAATAGGATGTAGTATGCAGTAGTGATCTGTAGATCTGCCTGTTTGTCTGATAACTAATTATATATTTATCTGTTGCTGGATATATGTTATGCCATGTATATGTTGACATGGTATGGTTGGGTTGATATTGTACTTCTTTGTGCGGTAGCCAACAAACCCAGGAGCAAGCCATACATAAGGTGTGGGCGTGTAAGTCAAGCCATACTTATGTTGTGGGCATGGGATCAAGCCATATATGAGATGTGGGTATAAAGGGAAAGCCAACCTCATACTATAGGCTCAGGGATAATCCAGTCTATTAGTTGTGGACGCAGTACATGTTGTTCTATGTTGTGTGTTGGTACTTTGGGGGAACTCACTAAGCTTTGGCTTATAGTTTTAGTTTATTGTTTCAGGTACTTTAGATGATCGTGTCAAGGCGAAGGCGTGATCATGCACATCCTTTGGTTTTCATGTTGTTTGCAATTTTGGATACTCTAATTACTAAAATGCACTTTTGAAACAATGATTTTGTAACCATTTATGGTTGTGGATTGTTTTTGAAAATTAAAATTTATTTTGATTTTTGGGATGTTTCAAGTTGGTATCAGAGCCTTGGTTTGAGAGAATTGGATGAACAGTCGTCTGAATCCGTACTCAATCTAGGGAACTGCAAAAGTTTTAAATTGTTTTGAAAAGAAACTAAGGAAGTATGTGGTGTGTACGATCAACCGGAGCAAGAAAGTATACCACAAGTTACCCACACTGTTATTTGACATTATGTTTATGGTAGAACAGCATGCTAGTGGTAGGCTAGGGATCTTCACGAATTGAATGATAGAATTGACTCATACATGATACATGTTAGCTTAGGGTTATTTTTTTATATGGAGTTGATATTATTACTGTAGTTGCTTAGTGTATGCATAATAGTTGTACATAACTAACATTCTATAGCCTGAGAATGTTTGATTTACCCTTATTTCCTGTTCTTGTTTGATGAAAGGCTTAGGCTAGAATCAATTATTCGACTGTCTGTAGGATCCAGTGTTATGTATGATTAGTATACGCGAGTACTGCAGAGTTAGTGGAAGTTTCATGGATGGGTTTATGTGTAAGTAGTCGGCTAGTTGAGGAATGTCTAGCCATTCTCTAGGGAGTGAGGACAGGATTTATGTGTATCCTAGTGTGCGCTGTTAGGTTTGTTGTAATGATCATCTAAGAAAAATACAGGTAGGTGTGGAAGGTAGTATGGGCTCGTACTACCGGAAGCACAAGACTCGTACGTGTAACAAGGAAGTCATAGCCGCTAGGGATTCATTTATTAGAATATATTGTATGGTATGGAATGCGTTTTTCCTAACATATATTCTAGTTTATTTTCATTATGGTGCTCACGAGAGGATCAGGTTCAGGAGCCAAAGCGGGTTGCCAAGATATGCCAGGTTTGACCGAGGATCAGATTAGGGAGTTGATTTCTGCTGAGGTAGTTACTACTCTCTGTGGATTGATTCTATAGTTGTTTGGGTGTATCAAGACCGCCATGATTGAGCTCTTTGATGAGCGTTATGTTGCTCTTACTGAGGCTGCTACTACAGCAGCCACCACGGTTGTTACTATCGAAGGGATTCGTGGGCAGAGAGTTTTTTAGTACCGGGACTTCGACAATACAAAGCCCCCGATGTTTGATGGAGTTCGGGATCCGATTGTGGTAATGAGGTGGCTATCTGATGTGGAGGGTTGTTTTTTCGCGTGCTTCTGTCCTACTAACAAGAAGGTCAAGTGCGCCCTGAACCTTCTCCAGTCAGGGGCGAAGGATTAGTGGGGAATGGTGTCTGGCTCATACAATGCTGAGTAGAGGGCTGTTGTGACTTAGGAGTAGTTCTCCGAGATGTTTTGCATGAGGTATGTTTCGTTGGTTGAGAGAGAGAGAGAGAGGCTGGCTTAGGAGTATTTGGATTTGAGGCAGGGGACTGATTATGTGACTGATATCACCAAGATGTTTACTAAGAGGGTTCTTTTTTGTCCTAATTTTGTTGCTTCTGAGCAAGCTAAGATGACCCGGTACTTGAGCATTCTCAATATGGTCATCCTCCAGTTCATGTCCACTCAGTGTTATGGTACACTTGTGGAACTACTGGAGTCCATGGGGAGGCAAGAGATTGAGATGGAGCTCCAGGCGAGGGAGAGGAGGAAGGCTCCGGTCCAGACGCAGCCTACGGTGAAGCGATTTAAGGCCACTGGTTTGAGATTTGGGGGTCAGATGGACCGCACTTATGGCAAGTGAGGCAAGTTTCATGATGGCGAGTGTCGATCTTCTTCGGGATGCCACAAATGTGGCAAAGAGAGGCATTATGCCAAGGATTGTCGTCAGCAAGTCCCAGTACCGAGCATTTGGATATGTTATCACTGTGAGCAGGTTGTCCATGTGATGGCCAAATGTCCGTTGCTCACTGCGATACTGGTGCATGCTCAAGCACTAGCTACATTGAGGATCACATATGGGCGCCAGGGTAGGGCGGAGCCCCCGAGGGCTTGAGGTCGTGCTTTCTAACTCACAACAGAGGAGGCCAGGGTGGCGCCGAACGTCGTTACCGGTATGTGTTTATTTATTTTTCTGTCAGTTATTTTATGGTGTGCTAATGTTTATGATTCTATTAGGTACCTTTTTTGTGAACTCCTTGCTAGCTCTTATGTTTTCTGACTAAGGTGCAAGTCGGCCTTTTGTATCTCAGTCTTTTAGTATGGATTTCAATATACCTCTTGGAGAGTTGAAGTGTCTGTTGCGAGTTTCTATCGCCAACACACACAGGGTTTCTGCATCGAGGATTTATTAGGGTTGTGTCCTGGAGATTTTTGGGGTGCCTTATCCAATTGATTTGATTCCCATCACCATGAGGGATGTTTGTGTGATAGTAGGTAAGGATTGGCTGAGCAGATTTGGGGTTATGTCGACTGCGAGGGTTAATGAGTGGTAGTTTGAACCCCAAGTGGGGGAGAATTGGTTATCTATGGAGAGGGTACTAGGATTAGATCAAAATTTTGTTCTGTTTCCAGGGCTCAGCAATATCTGCAGCATCAGTGTATGGGTTATCTTGCATATGTGCTTAACACTCAGGTCGGGAGAGAGGTTTCAGTGTCGTATATGCTAGTGGTTAGAGATTTTGTCGATGTGTTTATAGATGAGTTACCCGATGTGCCCCCCTGAGAGGTAGGTTGAGTTCAGGACCGATTTCGTTCCAGGTGTAGTCCCAATTTCTAAGGTGCCATACCGATTAGCACCACCGGAGATGCAAGTATTGTCATCTCAACTTCAAGAGCTGTTGGGCAAGAAATTTATTAGACCGAACAGTTCTCCATGGGGAGCACCGATTCTATTCGTCAAAAAGAATGATGGTTCATACTGGATGTGCATTGACTACCGAGAGTTGAACAAGTTGACGGCGAAGAACCCTTATCAACTTCCGCAGATTGATGACCTATTCGATCAGTTACTGATTGCATCCTGTTGCTCCAAGATTGATTTGAGGTCAAGGTATCATCAGATGAGAGTTAAAGAGGAGGACATGGAGAAGACCACATTTGGGACTCGTTATGGTCATTACGAATTCGTGGTGATGTCATTCTTAATTTTTGTTTTTATTTTTTGACTTTTTTCTATTTTTGATTTTGAAAATTTTGAAAATTTTTTTCAAACTTTTTTTTGATCAATATATACTCATTTTTTAGTTATTCTATTTTTTTTCGTTTCTTTTTTCTTTTTTTCTTTTCTTTTTAAAATTTTGTTTTTTTTAATTTTTTGATTTAAATATCAATTCGAGTTTTTGATGTTTAACGGTTATAAAAACTTTTGAATCATAAGGATATTATGTATCATATATTTTTGTATCATATTAATATGGATCATATCATTTTGAATTATAAAATTTTGGATCACATCATTTTGAATCATAGTAATTTAGATCATATCATTTATGAATCATATGATTTTGGATCATAATATATCGAATTAAATAAATTTTTATTCAATACAACATTTGGATCATTATATTTTTTAAATCATTTAATTTTGAATCATAAAAAATATAATAATTAAGGATCACTAAATATTTGAATCAAAAAAATTTTATATCAAAAAAAGTTAACGATCGTAAACATATTGAATTATAATATTTTTGAATCATAAATATTTTGAATCATCTATATTGTGATCATATTATATTCAAAGTTTTTTAAAAAAAACTTTTAAACTTTTAAAATCATTTTTGGTATCTAAAACACCTTATTTTTTAAAAATTCTATCATTGTTTGAGTTCCTACATGATCCTCTATATATATATATATATATATATATATATATATATATATATATATATATATATATATATATATATATATATATATATATATATATATATATATATATATATATATATAACACCGTAAAAATTTAAACAATTTTTTTTTTTGCATTTTTAAAACACATTCCCATTCATATTTATTATAAAATCTCAATGTATCACATCTCAATTCATAAAACATATCCCAAGATCAAAAGAACATATAAAACGTCGTGTGTGTGTACAAATCATGTCGGCGCCTTCCTGCGATCGTCACTAGTACCTGAAACACATAACACAAACATTGTAAACATAAATACTTAGTGAGTTCCCTAAAATACCATGTATAACACATAGTAGCCACTCGAGGCTATAGCTCTTTGGTCCCTTGGGCCCTAACTCTATGGACCCTCTGGTCCTAGCTTTGTGGACCTTCCGGTCCTAAACCTGATATACACACGGCATAAGTCACATAGAAATAGTGCAGTGCAACACATCACATAGATAGCATACAAGATACTTTATAACATAACTCTGGTTACCTACTCAAGGTAAAGTATAGTGAGAAGACTCCCCTCGGGTGTCGCGGTAAATCTCTGACTCGGTAAAATCTGGTCTAGCCTCCGCCTAATCACATGGATAAAGACTCTAATAATATCACTCTCAAAGGCTAGACTAAACTCTCTTTTGGCACTCTCATAAGGGAAAAAGACCATTATACCCCTCCCATGGCTCAACGACCCAAATATTGACCAAACCCTAAAAGTCAACAAAAGTCAACCCTCTCTGGGTTACGCTGCGTGTACCAGACATGTACGATGGGCGTACCCGAAAACCTCAAAGAAACGGGGGAACGCGACTCCTACGCCCCGCGTACTGGGATTACGCCCGGCGTAACTCCCAGGTTCAGTCTTCTTTGATTTTTGGGTCTTAATCAGTTGAGACTTGCGTCCAAATTCCAGATCTGGCTTCTCTAATATGACTTAATCCATAAAGTCGGTGACTTTAAGCCTTGCATGGCTGTGGAGGTCACCAACACCCAAATCACCCCATTTCCAACCTTTAAAGGTCCATATTTCATGCATGAACAACTTTTGACAACCAAGACTGGATTTTTATCACATAACAACCCTAAATGGGCTAGCATGGGACAGATCTCGGCTTCTAAGAGCTCATTAACTCATAAAGCTATCAACTTGGGGACAAAAGCCCTAAAACTTCTCTTACAAGGTATGAATAGAAAAGATGTAAAGCTTGAAGCATTTTATTTCAAAATGAAGCTTCTTTCACTGCTAATCTCGGGTCTACAAGCTTGAGCTCTAACTCTTCCTTTTCCAAGGCTTTCACTTTGCTCCGAATAGCCAAGAACACACTACAAGGATCTCCTAGACACTCCCTTGCTATATGAACAAGATTTAGGGTTTAGAAATGATAATGCTCTGGGAAGGGTGGCCAACAAAAGGGCCATAAGGTTGCTTAAATAGGAAGGCTCAAGGAATTAGGGTTTCTCTTCTGGGCCGGGTAAGCCCCGCGTACCTGGCAATCCTTCACGATCAGAACGCGGACAAGTACGTTGAGCGTACACCCCAGTACGCCCCGCGTACCTGCCAACCAAATATCTTCTTATCAAGGGCTAAATATGACAATCATTCAAAGAAGAAGGTTCACAAGGTATACCTGATTTTTGAGATGTTAGAATTCTCCCCCACTAGAATCAGACTTCGCCCCCGAAGTCTCACTCCGCGAACAACTCAGGATGTTGCTCCCGCATCTCTGTCTCTGGCTCCCAAGTCAGCTCGGACCCTCTCTGATGCTGCAACTGAACCTAAACTAGCGGCACCTCCTTGTTCCTCAAAACCTTAATCCTCCGATCCACTATCGCAAATGGCCTCTCGACATAATTCAAGCTCGCATCTACCTGAATATCCTCTAATGGCACTACCGCCGACTCATCGGCTATACATTTCCTTAACTAAGATACGTGGAAGGTTTCATGAATCTTCCCCAACATCGCGGGTAGCTCTAATCGATACGCTACCCGTCCGACCCTCGCGGTCACACTGAATGGACCGATATATTGGGGCCCTAGCTTGCCCCTCTTCCTGAATCGGATCACTCCTTTCTAAGGAAATACCTTCAGGAGTACAAAATCCCAGACCTGAAACTCGAGCTCGGATCGTCGCCTATCTGCATAATTCTTCTGGCAACTCTGGGCGGTCAACAACCTCTGCCTGACCTGATCTATCTGCTCTGTCGTCTGGAGCACTATCTCTGTACTGCCCATCACTCGCTGCCCTACTTCTCCCCAGCAGATGGGAGTCTGACACCTCCTCCCATACAACAACTCAAAGGGTGGCATACCAATGCTCGAATTATGGTTGTTGTTATAGGAAAACTCAGCCAAGGGTAAATACATGTCCCAACTCCCTCCGAAGTCCAATACACATGCCCGAAGCATGTCCTCGAGCGTCTGAATCGTCTGCTTGCTCTGCCCGTCAGTCTGTGGGTGTTATACGGTACTAAAATGCAGCCTCGTCCCCAAATCCTCATGAAATTTCTTCCAGAACCTGGAAGTGAAACGTACATCTTGATCTGAGACGATCGAGATCGGTACTCCATGTCGCGATACCACCTCCCTCACGTACAACTCTGCCAGCCTCTCAGCAGTGGAGCTATCACTGATAGCAAGAAAGTGAGCGCTCTTCATCAACCTATCCATAATCACCCAAATTGCATCGACACCTCTTGCAGTCCTTGGCAATTTGGTGATAAAGTCCATGGTAATCTGTTCCCACTTCCACTCGGGAATCTCCAAAGGCTGAAACTTACCATGCAGACGCTGGTGCTCGGTCTTAACCCTGAGACAGGTCAAACACCTCTCTACGAACCATGCGACATCCCTCTTCATACAAGGCCACCAATACTCTCTCTTCAAGTCTAAATACATCTTAGTGGCCCCGGGATGGAACGAAAACCTCGATCGGGGTGCTTCCTCCATCATAATGGTACGTTCCCCGCCCACAAATGGCACCCAAACCCGACCCTGGAAGGTCAAAAGCCCTCGGCTATCGGTGACAAAATCTGATACATGTCCGACAACTCGCTCTCTCTTACGGTTCTCCGGTCTCACAGCCTTAGCCTGGGCCCCTCGAATGGTGTCCAACACCGGAGTCATCACTGTCAGTCTCATACAAACGTCTCGTATCGGGGAGCTCTCCGCCCTACGACTCACGGCATCGGCTACAACATTAGCCTTGCCCGGGTGATACAGGATCTCACAATCGTAATCCTTTACCACATCCAACCATCTTCTCTGGCGCATGTTCAGGTTGGGCTGATCCATCAAATACTTCAAGCTCTTGTGGTCCGTGTATATGGTACACCGAACCCCATACAAATAGTGACGCCAAATCTTGAGGGCGAACACCACAGCCCCCAACTCCAGATCGTGCGTAGGATATCTCGTCTCATGAGGCTTCAGCTGCATCGATGCATATGCTATGGCATGCCCTCTCTGCATCAGCACCGCGCCCAGACATGATATCGACGCGTCACAATATACCACAAAGTCCTCCATTCCCTCCGGAAGGGCCAACACTGGGGCTTCGCACAACTTCTGGCGAAGTGCCTCGAATGACGCCTGTTGCTCCGGACCCCAACTGAAAGTCACGCCCTTCCAGGTCAGCCTGGTGAGAGGAACCGCAATCCTGGAGAAATCCCGAATGAATCTCTGATAATATCCGGCCAACCCCAGGAAACTCTTGATCTCCGAAGGGGTTCTCGGTACTTCCCAGTTCATCACCGCCTCAATCTTGGCCGGATCGACCAATATCCCATTTTGGTTGACGAGGTGTCCTAGAAACTGGACCTCCCGTAACCAGAAATCACACTTGGAGAATTTGGCATACAGCCTCTCCGATCTCAGAATTCTGAGGATCTCCCTCAAATGCTCTTCGTGCTGCTCTCTGGACCTCGAATACACCAATATATCATCAATGAACATGATCACCGAACGATCCAACATCGACCTGCACACCCTGATCATGAGATCCATGAACGCTGTCGGTGCATTGGTGAGCCCGAAAGGCATCACCACGAACTCGTAATGCCCATAACGATTCCTAAACGCCGTCTTCTGGATATCCTCATCACGCACCCTCATCTGACGATATCCAGACCTCAAATCAATCTTGGAGAAACAACATGCTCCCTGTAACTGATCGAACAAATCGTCGATCCTCAACAAGGGGTAGCGGTTCTTTACCGTCAGCTTGTTTAACTCCCAGTAATCAATGCACATCCGGTGTGAACCATCCTTTTTCTTGACAAAAAGGATCGGTGCTCCCCACGGTGAGCTACTCGACCGAATAAACCCCTTCCCCAGTAGCTCCTGAAGCTGTGAGGATAACTCCTGCATCTCTGGAGGTGCAAGGCGATAGGGCGCCTTGGCGATGGGCGCTGCCCACGGAACCAAATCGATACGGAACTCTACCTGCCTCTCGGGAGGTACACCCGATAACTCCTCAGGGAAAACATCCGGGAACTCCCGCACTATCGGAAACTCATCAACTGACCTCGGTCTCTCTGAATCAACCCTCGTATCCATCATATACGCCACAAACCCACTGCAGCCCCGCTGTAGACTCTGCCTCGCTTTAGCGGCCGAACAAAATGCCGACCCAGAATGCGTACCTGCACCGTATACCGTAAGAACTCCCCCACTAGGGTCTCCTATGGTCACCAGCTGCCGCCCGTAGTCGATAACTGCTCCAAATCTACTCAATCAGTCCATGCCCACAATGACACAGACATCCCCCATAGCAATCACGACCAAATCAATCGGAAACCCTACACCGAAAATCTCGAGTACACATCCTCGAATCACATCAGTGGCATACACTTCTCTCTCGTCAGCTATGGAGACTCACAAAGGTCGACTCAACACCTCACGACAAATACTGATGTGCTGACTAAAGGCTAACGACACAAAAGACCGACTTGCACCCGAGTCAAATAACACCAAAGCAGGCACAAAACATACAAGAAATGTACCTACGCATATCATAATATAAGCATATCGCCACAAACTCAAAATAAACATAAGAAAGAATACATACCAGCCACAACATCGGGCGCAGCAAGGACCTCCTCCACGGTCAACTGAAAGGATCTCCCTAGTGCCTTAGGTGCCTCGGTCTTCATCGGCCGACTCTCTGAAACTCTAATAGAAGCAGGGGCAGATCCCTAAGAAGCTCCATGCGCTGACCCTCGCAGCTGCAGACACTCGGCCTTCTGGTGTCCGGTCTGGTTGCAGTGAAAACATACTGCAAACCCCTTGGGGTAGTCCTTATCTGTATGCCCCTCCTTGCCACATTTGTAACAAGACCCTGCGCTACAATCCCCATCATGACCCTTGCTGCACTTGCCATAAGTGCGGCCCTTTTGGTTTCCCGCCTTCGGATCGGCAAGCTTGGCCCGCTTGGCTGTCGGCTGGGACTGTGCCGGTCACCGATCCCTCCCTTGAGACTCCGCCTCCTCCCTGGACTGAGTCTCTAGCTCTATCTCTCTCTTCCGAGCATTTGCCTGAAGCTCGGCAAATGTCCGGTATGATGAGTTCGCCACAAACTACCGTATGTCTCTCCTCAGAATACTCAGATATCAGCTCATACATGCCTGCTCGGTAGACACGTCCTTAGGGCAGAACATTTCCTTCTCGTGGAACATCCTGGTAATCACTGTAACCGACTCAATACCCTGCTTGAGGGTCAGAAACTCTTGTGCTAAACGCTCCCTCTCCACCGGGGGAACGTACTCCTCACGGAACATAGCGGTGAACATCTCCCAGGTCACCGCGGGAAGCTCAGCAGACGAAAAATGTGTTGTCACAAACTTCCACCAGTCCTTCGCTCCCAAGCGAAGCTGGTTCAGCGCGAACCTGACCCTCAAATGATCTGGACATGAACACGTGTAAAAACACCCCCTTAATATCAGAAACCCATCTCATCGCAGCAATCAGATCCTACGTCCCATCAAACTCTGGTGGCTTCGTGTTGCTGAACTCCCGGAACAGCAACGAGTCACCCCCTTGCGGCCTAGCAGCAGCGACGGCTGCAGTGGCCACAGCAACAACAGCATCAGAAAGAGCAGCGTAACGCTTGTCAAAAGTCTCGATCAAAGTGGTCTTGATAGACCGAAACATCTCCGGTATCTTTGCCCTGATGGCCGCAGCCACCTCCTCGTGAATGATCCTACGGATCTCCTCATCACTAGCACCACTACTCTCCGGTGTGTGGCATGTCCCAACCATGATGTCCCTGAAATACAACATATGAAATATCAAGGACTCGCTCGAGTATACCCACACTCGATAACTCAACCCTACTTGACCTCTGGTACCCTGAAAATTCTTACTTTGACTGCGCACTGATCCGGTGCCTTCAGTAGTACGGGTCCAATACTACTGTCCACACCGCATCAGCATTCACCCCAAGTCCTCCTCCCCGGGTCCCAAATCCTAAGTACTCTATTCTAAATAATCATAGGCTTTTCTCTAGCAGATCTCTCATAAACTCCTCGCTGCCATCTAATTACTCTCAAGCTTCCCTAGCAGCAAGACTCCTAGACTAAGGCATCACAAATCAGGCCACTCTAGTCCTAATAAGAATACCTAGTCTACTCTATCATGCATAACATAACTCATCATATATCATAGCATAACATACCACATAACACTTATTGTAAGGGTATTTTGGGAAATCACCGTTTGGGCGCTGGCTGATCGTACACACGACTCTGGTCTGTTTGTTTCAAAACTCTCTTACTCTTTGAAAATTGTTTTATTATCAAAAAAATTTCCTCACGTCCTCAGTTTGAGTTCAGATACGCCCGAATGTGCATCTGAGTCCCTCAAACCAAGGCTCTGATACCAATTTGTAACACCGTAAAAATTTAAACAAATTTTTTTTTGCATTTTTAAAACACATTCCTATTCATATTTATTATAAAATCTCAATGTATCACATCTCAATTCATAAAACATATCCCAATATCAAAAGAACATATAAAACTCCGCTTGTGTGTACGAATCATATCGGCGCCTTCTTGCGATCGTCACTAGTACCTGAAACACATAACACAAAACACTGTAAGCATAAATGCTTAGTGAGTTCCCCAAAATACCACATATAACACATAGTAGCCACTCAAGGCTATCGCTTTGTAGGCCCTTGGGCCCTAACTCTATGGACCCTCTGGTCCTAGCTCTGTGGACCTTTCGGTCCTAACCCTGATATACACACGGCATAAGTCACATAGAAATAATGCAGTGCAACACATCACATATATAGCATACAAGATACTCTATCACATAACTCTGGTTACCTACTCAAGGTAAAGTATAGTGAGAAGACTCACCTCGGGTGTCTCAGTAAATCTCTGACTCGGTAAAATCTGGTCTAGCCTCCACCTAATCACATGGATAAAAACTCTAATCAATATCACTCTCAAAGGCTAAAATAAACTCTCTCTTGGCAATCTTAGAATGGCAAAAGACCATTATACCCCTCATATGGCTCAACGACCCAAATATTGACCAAACCCTTAAAGTCAACCCTCTCCGGGTTATGTTGCGCGTACTAGACATCTACGTTGAGCGTACCCGACAACCTCACAGAAACGGGGGAACACGACTCCTACGCCCCTCGTACTGGGATTACGACCGGCACAACTCCCAGTTTCAGTCTTCTTTGATTTTTTGGGTCTTAATTAGTTGAGACTTGCGTCCAAATTCCAGATCTGGCTTCTCTAATACGACTTAATCCATAAAGTCGGTGACTTTAAGCCTTGCATGGCTGTGGAGGACACCAACACCCAAATCAACCCATTTCCAACCTTTAAAGGTCCATATCTCATGCATGAACAACTTTTGACAACCAAGACTGGATTTTTATCACATAACAACCCTAAATGGGCTAGCATGGGACAGATCTCGGCTTCTAAGAGCTCATTAACTCATAAAGCTATCAACTTGCGGACAAAAACCCTAAAACTTCTCTTACAAGGTATGAACAGTAAAGATGTAAAGCTTTAAGCTTTTTACCTCAAAGTGAAGCTTCTTTCACTGCTAATCTAGGATCTACAAGCTTGGGCTCTAACTCTTCCTTTTCCAAGGCTTTCACATTGCTCCAAATGGCCAAGAACACACTACAAGGCTCTCCTAGACACTCCCTTGCTATATGAACGAGATTTAGGTTTAGAAATGATAATGCTCTGGGAAGGGTGGCCAACAAAAGGGCCATAAGGTTGCTTAAATAGGAAGGCTCAAGGAACTAGGGTTTCTCTTCTGGGTCGGGTATGCCCCGCGTACCTGCCAATCCTTCACGATCAGAAAGCGGACAAGTACGTTGAGCGTACACCCCAGTACGCCCCGTGTACCTGCCAACCAAACATCTTCTTATCAAGGGCTAAATATGAAAATCATTCAAAGAAGAAGGTTCACAAGGTATACCTGATTTTTGAGATGTTACAATATATATATATATATATATATATATATATATATATATATATATATATATATATATATATATATATATATATATTGATGACACCCCCCTTAGAACGGGCCCGAAACAGGCGAGCCTCAACAAGGCGGCTCCGATAGGGAGCCGACTCTGCAACCCCGGACTCCCGCGAGGTGGGAACACAGAAGGCTCACCCTAGCCAGAATATTGTATTTTAGCCACAGCCCGGAGACAACGGCTCCAGGCGACAAAGCGTCCAAACAAAGCACAATCGCCTGGACCAATCACCGGGCTGAGCACGAATATGGAGCAGGGCTCCCCAATAAGAGCGAACGATCCTGTCGGGACTGCAGTACCAGTCCCTAGTATGGACCGAGGAAGATCTTCACTATAAAAGGACCTCACCTTGGTCCCGGTAAGGCAAGTCATTCCACTCCTCAATCTCTCATTCTCACTATAACCCTCAGCATACTAACTTGACCGTCGGAGCGTCGTTCCGGGACCCCCTCCCGGAAAACAGCTGACGGGTTTCTTTCTTTTGTGACCTCTCAGGCATAAAGAATGTCGAATCTCTCTCACAACAAGTGGTTCTGAGCCAGGTCGCATCATTCGGCGCCATTCGTTTTTGTGACAACAGATACGCAAACCCTTCACCCTTTGTCCCCTTGTGCAACCAACCATGGTGGAAAATGCAACCGGAGAACCATCGGAACCACCACACAGTCCGATATGCCAAATTGGACCGCTGGAGCCAATTGACACCCTGGTCGTCTACCTTCCCGGAGAGCAACCGCCATTCCTCGAAGCATCATCATCTTCAGGGGACCTGTCGCCAAACCTTAAAACCATACCAACTCCCGACGGCCCACCACCACAAATTGCAACAGCTACGCCATGAGGCCCATTCTTCACTCCTATCACCACCATCACACATACTAACTTACCCCAAAACCAACCGATATTCACCACGCCTTTTCCATTCTTCAACACCGTCACCCCTCGTGGAACCCAAATAACACCCGTCACACCCTCCACAAATAACCTATACACACACGGGACCATGTGCGAGCGCTGCAACACAACCACGAAACCACCAGTTACTACCATCAGCCGCCACACCAACGATGCCATCTTCTTTTTACCAACAAACACCTATAGCCCAACAGCCTATAACCATCGCCCAATAGCAAACACCTATAGCCCAACAGCCAATAACCATGGCCTAACATCAAACGCCTATACTCCAGCAACTAATACCCATGGCCCAACAATAGACGCCCTTAATCCAACAACAAATCCCTTTGGCATCCAATCTCCCAAACCTGAACCAGCCACTTAACCAGTATGGCTTACCGATACCAGATCTGAGCGCTTACAACAACATGTTCGTACAGTCTTTCCTAGCAATGCAACAACCAAGATACCATTTCAACCAGCAAATCCCAACCCAAGATTGCTCGTCACGAAGTGTTCTATCGCCATTCGTCAAAGAACTCTTGGAGTATGAAATCCGCAACACCGCTAAACTACCCCATCTTAAGACGTACGACGGAACTACCGACCCAGACAGCCATATCGACACGTACGAGTCGACCATGATGTCTCTCATGTTAGATGAGATATTCTGGTGAATGTACATCCCTACTACCTTAAACGATAACGCATGAACATGGTTCAAAACGCTACAACCGGGCAGCATTAACAACTTCATCCATTTGAAACATATGTTCCTAACGAACTTCATGCAACTCCAGAAATACAAAGGCGATTTCCACTCAATCATTGGGTGTAAACAAAGGGAAGGAGATTCAGTCAAGGACTACTTCTCCAGATTCACCAAGGCTACGTTAGATGTCCCAGGTCACGACGAAGGGCTAATCGTAGGCACATTTACCTGGGGACTATTGTCAGGATCGTTATCCCAAAAACTCATAAGTAAACAACCTAAAACAAGGGCTGAACTAAAAGAACGAGTGGACCGCTACCTACGCCAGGAAGAGGGTGAAGCGTCAAAGCAGGCGTACCTCAATGCCATGACAACCTTTGTTGGCAGGCATAACAATTACACCACAATCCTCCTCGATCCTCGGGGGGAAAACAGGTTAATGAGTCGAGACAGGCGACCGCCAAGCCGTTTTCGACCGTTCTCTAGGGACGACAGGCGGGGTAGAAGGTCCGAAGTATACACGGTCGATGAGAAGCCAGCAGCAAAAGGCACTAAAACGCGCTACTACGAGTACCACAAGAGTCAAACACATGACACAGTCAATTGTGCGGTGCTAAAAAGGGAAATCGAAGAAAAGAAGCCGAAAGGAAACACGATAGAAATCGCCAAAAGTCTACAAGCAAAGTTTGACGCAGACAACTCAAAGACGCTCCCAAGAAAATGAAACAAAAACTGGAGATTCTAACAATTCACCACAAAAGGGGGAGGGCGTAGCGTACGGACGACATACGAGACATCACAGAGGCAATGCAGGGGCTGACATTTTCCTTGGGCAACCCATGCCCAACCGGGCAGAATGGGAATGAACCCCTTGTCATTCAGGGATCAATCAAGAATGTTGTCATCCACCAGGTATACATCGACACCGGAAGCTCAGCAGACATCATCTATGAGCACTACTTCAGACTATTGCCAAGCGCGTGGAAGGAAGGCTTGAGGCCAGCCACCGGCCAGCTCACGGGATTCACAGGGCATAGCCTGTGGCCGCTAGGTATGATCCACTTACCATTCACACTAGTCAGTCAGGACAAAACTAGACGATGGATTGTCCTGATCGACTTCGTATTCATACGACACCCTTCGGAACACAACATCATACCAGGGCGCCCAGCCCTATTAAGATTCAGAGCAGTCTCATCAACGGTCCACAGAATAGTCAAATTCAGCACAAGTCAAGGATCAGACATAGTTCTGGCCACACCACCGAATGAACTCAAATGTTACGAAATCATGCAACCAAAAGATATCTCAGCAGAACCCAAAAGGCCAAAACCAGATCTGTCAGACAGAGCAGAAGTGATCCACAGGGAGCACCCAGACCAGCGGGTGACCGTGGGAATGGCCCTTCCCTCAAAAACAAGAGAAGCACTGGTCTTGCTACTACAAAGGTACAAACATGTGTTTGCATGGACCTCTTCTGACATGGTAGGGGTCGATCGAGGAATTATAGAATACAAGCTAATGATAAAGTCGGGAACCAAGGAGAAAAAGCAAAAGAAGCAGGTCCAGGGGGGATCGAAATAAGGCAATCAACATGGAGGTGGCAAAGCTAACCAGCACAGGAATTCTCAGAGAAGCAATTTTCCCCATATGGATTGCCAACCCGGTAATGGTGAGGAAAGCGATGGTAGCTGGCACATGTGCATTGACTACTCCGACCTGAATAAAGCATGTCCCAAAGACTATTACCCGCTACCAGAAATAGACCAAAAGGTAGAGTCTTTGCAAGGGTTCCAATGGAAATGCTTCCTGGACGCATACAAAGGATACCACCAGATATTGATGAATACAAACGATGAAGATAAAATGGCTTTCTACACGGATCATGGCACTTTCCTATTATACAAAAATTTCGTTTGAACTGAAGAATGCAGGGGCAACCTACTAGCGGCTCGTGGACTCCCTATTCGCCAACCGAATTGGGCAGGACATCGAAGTCTATGTCGATGATATGGTTATAAAAATCACGGACAAGAAAATGTTGTTACGAGATGTAGAAGAAACGTTACAGGCCCTGGAGAAGGCTAGGATGAAATTAAACCCCGCCAAGTGCACCTTCGGAGTCGAAGAGGGCCAATTTTTGGTATACTATGTGACGAAGGAAGGGATCCAGCCAAGCCCAATCAAGGTAAACGAGCTAGAGGAAACACCTTCACCTTACACGCTAAGAGATGCACAAGCCCTGAATGGAAAGTTGATCGCACTCAGTCGGTTCATCTACAAGTCCGCAAAGAAAGCCATGCCACTGTTCAACATGTTGAAAGGGTGCATAGAGAAAACCAACTTTAAATGGACAATAAAAGTCGATTCAGCACTGCGAGAGATAAATAAATTACTCCACGCACTCCCCACCCTAGCTGGCCTGGTACCCGGAGAAGTATTGCAAGTATACATGTCCACGTTAAAAGATGCAATTTCGTCAGTGTTGACGGTCGATAGGTAGGGACGCCAACTACCAGTTTATTTTGTGAGTCGGGCACTACAAGGACCAGATATGAACTACCCGGTCATCGAAAAATTGGTGCTCGCCTTAGTCTACGCAGCACGGAGACTCCGTCGGTATTTCCAGGCTCACCAAATAGAGGTATTGAAAAATTGCCCGATCAAACAAATTCTCCTGAAGCCCAAGATGTTAGGACGGCTTGCAAAATGGGCCAAAGAGCTAGGAGAGCACGACATCACTTACCACCCCATAGAAAACATCAAAGGGCAGGCTCTAGCAGATTTACTGCTCGAAGTCCCAGAAGAACTCCAACAGGAAGCAACCAAGGCAGTCAATGAAGTGTGCTCGAGGAAAAAGGACAACCAGCGGTGGACTCTTCACACAGATGGGGCCTATAGAAAAGAAGGATCATGTGCAGGGCTGATCCTAACTAGCCCAACGGGAGAAGAACTCACATATGCCTTGCGTTTCGATTTTCACACATCCAACAACAAGGCGGAGTAAGAAGCCTTCTTGGCCGGTCTCCGACTAGCGGTAACAATAGGGGCGGAGAGAGTCATAGCCCTGACCGACTCGCGTGTGTCGGCCTACCAGGTGACAGGGTAATTCGAAGCAAAAGATAAGCGAATGGAAAAATATGTCAACGCAGTACAACAAATTACGAGTACCCTAAAAAGATTTGAGATAAAACAAATCTCAAGGGGAAGAAATAAGAGAGTGGATGCCCTCAGCAAACTAGCGTCAACATGCTTTGGACATCTCTCAAAAAAGGTGTTGGTGGAAGTACTGAAAGAAAGGAGCATCGACGAGCGACAGGTCAATTCCCTGTCAGTAGCACAGCCCAACTGGATGACACCCATCATAGAATACCTACAGCATGGCATACTTCCAGACGACCACGCGGAGGTTCGGAAGACAAGGATACGAGCCCCACAGTACGCGATGATAAAAGGGACGTTGTACAGGAAGGGCCATACGGCTCCATGGCTCAAGTGCATAGATGGCGCAGTAGGAAAGTTGTCCTTAAAGGAAGCCCACACAGGGTCGGCCAGTTCTCACAAGGGAGCAAGAGCGCTAACATGCAAGGTATTACGCATGGGCCTCTATTGGCTAGATATACACCAGGATGCGGTCGGGCTAACACGGACCTGCGTGCAGTGCCAGACTTTCTCTCCAACACAAGAAGTCCTGCCATAAAAGTTAACAAGCATAGTTAGTCCCTAGCCTTTCTACCAATGGGGAATCGACATAGTCGTTCCTTTTCCAGAAGCACCGGGGAAATTAAAATTCTTAATTGTGGCGGTCGACTACTTTACGAAGTGGATAGAAGCAGAGCCAATGGCATGCATCAATGGGAAACAAGTAATCAAGTTTGTATGGAAAAACATCATGACAAGATTTGGGAAACCAAGGGTCCTGATCAGCGACAATGGCATGTAGTTCACTGAAAACCCCTTTAGAGACTGGTGCAAAGAAGAGGGAATAGAGCAAAGGTTCACATCCGTGGCACACCCTCAGGCCAACGGGCAAATAGAGGTGTCGAATATAACCCTGGTACAAGGGATCAAGAAATGGCTGGGTAAAGCAAAAGGCAACTGGGTAGACGAACTGTCGGAGGTTCTCTGGTCATATCGAACCACACCGCGGACCAGCACGAAAGAGACACCATTCTGCCTAGCCTATGGAGCTGAAGCGATGCTACCAACAGAAATAATGGTAGGATCGATACACATGGAGCATTGTGGGGAATAGGAAAACAGTGAAGGCCTAAAAGAAAACTTGGATCTCTTCGAAGAACGACGCGAACGTTCAAGAATACACCAAGCCGCCTATAAGAAGGCAGTAGAAAGATACTATAATCAGCGAGTAAAAGACAAGGCGTTCCGAGTAGGAGACTATGTCTTACGAAAAAACGAAGGGAATGACAGAACCCTATACAAAAAAAAACATAAGGAAGTTCCATGTCTAGGCAATGACAGAACCCTATACAGAAGGGAAGTCGAAGGCACGCAGTCTTCAAGGAAAATCATGAACCTCCGAACAGTAGGGAATGGGGAAAACATCCCAGGGTCGGACTGATCACCTGGACCAGTAGATGGACTCTCAGAGAAGTCCAAAAGGAAATTATCGTACGAAGCAACCATGTACCAGAAATACATAAATAAAAGAACATGCATTGCTTTCGTATGTAATGCAATGAACACACATTGCATAGAGGATACTCAGTGAATCCAAGATATAGCACACACAAACATAAAAACACATAATATAGAAGAATTCCTAACAAGTGGCCAGCTTACATAGAGGGTTCGATAAAAGTGATAAAAATCATTACAGATAAACCATTGTTTGTTTACACACAAAGTCCTTAGAGGCTGCAAACTAAGAATATCAAAAAAAGGCCTCAGAGGCCATAAAATAACAAAAAGACATCAAACACAAAGGTTTGACGAGATTCTTTCACACCCCAGAAGGGTAGCTCTAGACAGTTTCATCAACACCCCCGCCATCCCCATCACCATCGCCACCACTATCACCAACAGCACCAACGCCACAAGCACCACCAACATCCCAATCACCATCGCCACCGCCACTCCCACCAACACCATCCCTGCCACCGCCAATAGTACCTGCACACAACTCACCCAGACCTTCCTCACTATCATCAAAAGTACACAATGCTCTCACCCCATCAACGTCCAAATTACCTAATCCAAGCAACCCAGCGAAATCCATAGTGGCGATAGCGAGTAAAGCATCATCCAACGTTGAAGAATGACTAGACCATGAGTTGCTAACCAAAGGATCGTACGTCCTGGCATCAACCTGGGCTTTCAAATTTGCCCAACCCGACTCTTCGCCAGCGACAAAAGCAGCATGGCGAATGCGACTAATACCACCAGTGAACTCAGGGTGCTCAAGAAGCTTGTCCATCACGCGTACAAGGCCCACTTGGAGGAGCCAACTACGATCCGCCTTCAACGCCTCTACCTCCTGCTCACGATCAACAACATCTCGCTCCAAGCTTTCATTTTGAATCATTAAACCTTCATTTTCTTGGGTCAAAGACTCTGCTTGACTCTCCAAAACACCACCAACATCCTCCAACACTGACTTCCCCGAAACCAAAGACATGTTCTTACCCTCCAGAAGAACAACCATAGCACTTAAATCCGCCATCTTACTTCTCAAGCTAGCTTCACTCTCGATCAAGGAAGAATGCACCTGTTCCAAATTGTCAAACCGTTACACACGACGAGACCCGGAAGCTAAATATGTCATAGCCTGCGGAGTGGCGTATGAAAGGTTGTGTCCAAGACGGCATTGCTCATAAAGTCCATGTCGTCCAAGATGGCTGGAGGGAGAGCATGGCGGGTAAAATTTAAAGCGGCAGAACGCACAGACCAACGAGAATCGGGTCGCATACTCCACCTCGGGATGAACACAGGAATAGCGGGAATGGAACCCTGAAAAAATTGCTTCGGGCTACCCCTTGGAGACGGAGGATTAACACCAACACTCACTGGAATTGGAACAAGGGGCTGATGAGACGCCCTCTCAATACCCTCAGACTGTTGAACGTCATCATCGGGGATCACTAACACATCCGCTAGATCGGAGGAAGGAGAAGATAATAAGCGCATAAGACCACGACGTTGCATCACCCGCCGACCAATGGACACTGAAATACCCTCGGGCGCTGGTCCACTCATCGCCTACACGACCTTCCTTTTTCTGGCAAAACGGTGAGCGCTGGTCACCATCCCAACCTTACTATCTACCGCATCATCAGCAGCCGACCGAGTAGGACCAGGAGATGCACTCGCAAGTGTAGCAACAGTGTGCGAACCAGGGCGTCCCTCCGATGCGGTCAAACTACCTACGGGCTGAGGAGATACCGGGATAACAGCAGACAAACGACGAAGAGGAGGCAAAGTCTCATATAGAGGCACTACACGGTGCAACAGCTTCCCCTGGTAGCGACCCCATAGCACAGAATCCATAGAAATAGAGCATTTGACACCTGTCAAGCAAAGCATATATATATATATATATATATATATATATATATATATATATATATATATATATATAAAGAGAGGGGGAGAGAAGGAGAAAGAAAGAAGGAAAGCGAGAACAACTCACCTTTTGAGATGGTGTGTGACAACCCGAAATTAATTCCGTCACTGTAACCCACTTCCGTTAATAGAATTTATTTTTATTATTAAAGTTTTCCGTTAACTTTTAAGTTAAGTAAAACCATTTGGGTTATTGTCGTAATTTCATACGTGTCGGAAAAACGAAAAATCACGCGAAAAACCCCGTTTACTGTTGGTATTTGGTGGACCCCCATCCAGGCCATAAACTCAACCCTATATAAGGGTTGAGTAGTCCTCATTTCAACCTTTTTCACACCTTAGGAACTCCCTCTCTCTACTCTCTCTTCTACAAATCGGTTTTTTGATCAAGAATCGTCCCTTTCAAGCTCCACAACAGTAAGTAAACCTTCCTAACTTGTTGTTTAGCTTAGTATACTTGCAAATTCGTGGTTTAACCCCCCAAAAACCCCAAGAACATGGGTTTACGGTTTGCGAACATCCTAAAACCGTAAACACCCTAAAAGGGGGTTTTGATGCCCCAAAACCCTTCCAATGCTTGGCTAATGACCTAGAAACTTGCATGAATGATCTTAGAACCCCAAAACATGAAAAAAGAGGAGTAAACATGATTTTACGGTTGGGGAATGTACCAAAACCATAAACACCTTTTAAGGGTGTTAAAATGCCCTTAAACACCTTCTATGACTTAAATGAGTGGCTAGAACCTTGTATACTTACCCTAGAAGCACCAAAACATGCAAGAAAGTGGAAAACATGAGTTTACGGCCATAAACTCATGTGTTTACGACCGTAAACTCACCAATGAAGCCTTCAAAAACCGTAAACTCCAAAGGGGGGTCATTTGGAGCCCCAATCACTTCCTAAGCCTTTAAATCAACCCTAGGATCCTTCTTGGGGAAGCATAAGACCTTTGAGAACCCAAACCCATCATTCCCATGAGTCTACGGCCGTAAACTCATGGGGTATATGGTCTTGAAACCGTAAACACCCTTAAGGCCACCACTTGAAGAGTAAACTCCATAATGAGGCCATACACTCATTAAGGGCAACCCGTATCATTCCTAACACTTGAAATAAAGTGTTTTCACGCATTAGAGTGTATTTACTTACCTAATTAGTGATTAAATAACTAATTAGATACAATTGTGTATCACTTCATGTTACGTAGGATCCTCGCGTGTGTTCAAGTCCTCACTTAATCCCTAACATTCCTACCCGGCACTTCCATCCATTCACTGCAGGTGAGTTCATACCCCTACACCTTTTTCCGAGTTTTTCATGTCTTCAGGGGGGGAATACAAGAAAAAGTACAAGGTAACTTGTATTCAAAACCTATTATTTCGTATGATATGCTTACATGTTTAGTATGTTTTTAACACAGAAAACCGTTTTACCAACCGATTTAGAAATTAACTTGTAGAGTTAGTTTTCAAAACTAAAACAAGGAAACTTGTGAATCTCATCATAAAATGTTATATTTTATATTCACAAAAGATTCATGCCAATCATAAAACGGGTTTCCATATTATTACTTGTAAATTCGTTATTCTTAAGATTGGAGACACGTCCTTGGTAACACTCCATAGAGATACACGAGTGTAGGACTAACCCTGTAACCAGAATCTCCTGGAGGAAGAACATGACTTGTGTGTATAGATCTATACGGGACTGACTACCCCGCACCTTGCTGCTAGCTACAGTGGGACCGACAGGTCTACGGGTGACAAAGTCATAAAACGATACTGGCCTCATTACGTGTCATATCTAGTTTATTGTATGGTTATGGAACTCGCAACTTAGATAATGGAGATTTACTTTTGGTAATAGTTAACCTAGTGAACTAACCTCAAAGTAATAACTGTTTTGATTACTAGAGGGTATCAACAATACCCTTAGGAATTAGTTCACTCCCTACTTATTAGTTTTATGTGTGTATTAAAACTAATGTATCTCATTGAGGATAACCGAGCTTACAAGGAAACTTCGCCTAACGATACAAGTATGGTAGATACTTGTACACATCATTTCCAGATCGATAACCAACCATTGACTTTTAAGGAAAATACAGGTTTTTCCTGGGATAACTTAACTTTTCATAAACAGGTTGTTTAACAAATGGATAACCAAACTTTTTTCATAAGAAAATATGGGATTTTCTTGGGAAACAACTTTTCATAGAATCAAAAGAACATTTTCTTTCACTAGAATCAACCGCTTATGAACTCACCAGCTTTATGCTGATATTTCTAAAACTGCTTGTATTCTCAGGTCAACCATAGACAGGTGTTTCTGCCAACTTTTGGAGAAGACGGAGCGTTTTAGAAGTCACGTCTTTTACTTTTGATTATACTGATGTATATAACTATGTTTTCAATGCTTTTAAACAAATGTAAATATTCTTATTTGTGACAACCTCATATTTCAACTCTATGTAATGACCTAAAAAGTCAAGTATTGTAACCACTTTTGATATAATGAAATTTACTTCGAAAATAAAATGTTCAAAAGTCTCTAATTGATTACCTACTATGTTAGATATCATTAAACCGTGATCGTGCATAAAAAACGTCCAAATCTGACTTCGTATAAGGAAGTTATGATTTTTCCAAGTTCGGCATAGCGACAGACAGCTAAAAACTCGAAACAGAGATCGAGCGACTTTTGGCCGGAATGACCTAAATGAGAATCGAAGGTCTCGATAATGGTTTTTCAATGGTAAAAAGTTTGGCAAAAGCAGACATCGGATAATGAAGTTATGGATTTCTAATGAAATTTTCTTACCGCGAACTTTTAAAAATAAATAATAAAAATAATTTCAAAATTTGCCGACGGAGTCTAAACAAAAGTTGTAGAGCGTAGTCTCACCTACGCGTGGATATAAAGAACGTCGAAAACGAAGTTTTGCGAGACATTAAGTTTTGCGAGACATTAAACTTCATGTACGTTTGAGAGACATTAAACTTCACGTACGTTTGAGTACACATTTCAAGTCCTTTATTATATACCAGAATCCCTCGGAGGGGGAGCATGGTGTTTGTGTATAGATCTATACGGGATTGACAACCCCGCGCCCTGACTGTTAGCTACAGTACACCATTTGGGGTAACAAACGTCAGAACATTCCAACACCTGAAGAACGTTGTGTATATAGCATGGTTATAAAACTCACATGGAGTATTAAAAACACGTTGATTTACGTGGTTTTTCAGACGTCTTGGCGACTTTACACGTACATAAATTAACTACTTTAGGCATGAAAAACATTATTGTGTTACAGTTTTGGAACTTCTAAACTACCACCCACATACGGAAAAACATCAATTTTCTAGAAACAAACATTAGTCTTGATAGAAGGCTACATTTATGCCAGTAGAAAATATGGGATTTTCTAGGAATAAACAAACAAAAACAAACCGTCTCATTTTAAATTCATACCTACATTGTCATTTAATACTTATGAAACTCACCATCTTAAATGCTGATCTACTCTTTCAAAACTGCTTGTATGTCCCAAGGATTCAGTAATTACATGTAACAAACAGCTTTTGAAGAAGGGATGCTGTGGCGCCAGTTAATTTCATATTTTGGCATCATATTGTAATTGGTTTTGAACATGTACCTTTTAACAATGTAAACTTTCAATTATATATATGATGGTTATATTGCTTTCTTTACTATGTATTCAATTGTTACGGTACTACATGAAGTCATCTGCCCCCGAACGTTACCGTCGTTCCGGTTTGGGGGTGTGACAGATTGGTATCATAGCATTGTTTATAGTGAACTAAGTATATCTAACCACATAAGATATACAAACTATAAATGCTTAAGGGACTAATACTCTCTGACAAAACATTTTTTTGTTTTACGCCTAAGCTGCGTTTCGTTTAACTTAAATTGTTAGTTCATTTAAGTACAAATACATGCATACAACAACTTGTTTTCATGATTATAACTATACAAGAAGTATTTAGACAAGTTAGACACTACGATTAAGACTGGATATATGTAATCATATTTGGGCCAAATAAAGCATGATCAACTATATTTATCCGAGATCGAACTAATGTATATCGAGGAATGCTCGTAGTGAGCAACAAGTCGAAACTGACCAAAACATCACAAGGATCAAACACACAAATTTAAATACTATAGGAGTATTTGTTACATAAAATAGTTTAACCTACATGTTTAGTCTTACATGTTCCAAATTTTATTCAATTCTTATAACCCTATTCTCGTACAGTCAAATGGCTGGATTTCATCACCCCAGCGACCCCTACTATCCCAACCAAGGCAACGGGGGATGGATCGAAGAGGATCCCGAGGAGGACAAAGAACCCATAGAATTGGATGAAGCGGAGGACTCCGGTACCGACTCAGAGCCGGAAGTAATCAACCCACCACCCGCACAACCTCCCGTCTTCGTGAGAAACTTTCAAGGACCGACTCCCATTTGAGGAAGTCACCTCTACCATTGGAGCCAGCAACAAGGGATACGTTCTCCCTACGACATGTGTCGACACTTCTACGATGTCCGCGGCGGAGGTTCAGTTGATCGAGCACTCCCAGTCATGGTGGGCAAACTAGCCAACCAGTCTTATCAATCCAGAGTTCAAGCTAGCCAGATTCGGGAAGTCAACGTGGAAGTACAGGTTCACACTTCCGACATCCGTAGGCTGGACAGAGCTCAGGACAATGCCCAACTCTAATCCGAAGCGTTCCAAGCTCAAATGATTGCAGCCCTCTCCGAGATGAGGGAACAACAAGACGCCTTCGATAGGCGTCTTATGGAATCAAAGCAATCGGATGCGAAGTCAAGCTCCAAGCGCAAACTACGTCGCAAGTAGTGCTTGCCAAATCCCAAATTTTGTTATAAGTTAGGACCTCGGCTAAAAGTTTTATTTTTCTTAAACTTTGTAACCGGAGACCCTTTGAGGGGTCAAATTTTCGTGATCGTTGTATCAACTATTATATTAATATAATAGGCACGCTATTATTACTACACTGAGTATTTCGTTCAATCCTTAAAATATTATTGAGAAACCATACGCTTGTTTCATATATTCGGATTTGCGAATAACTTCCATTCTTCTATCTTCAAGACTCATACAATCATCTGTTGTTGAACTATAGCAATTTAGTTCATGAGACACATTCATTTTCTATGCTATGGAATTCTTATCTTTATCTTCGCAACCTATAGTTGAAGGATGTCTCCGCGTAGAAACCCGAGACGAAAAAACGGTGGGGAAGCACCGATACCACCACCGCCTCCACCTCCTCAATTTGATGCTGTTATGTTCCAAGCAGCAGTCACAGCAGCTGTGGCGGCTGCCATGTCACAGATCAATACCCCTGTTACTACTGGTTCAAGAATTGGCACACTTGCTTCCAACCATGGCGAGAGTCATGGGCAACCCCGAGAGTGAACCTATAAAGACTTTACGAATGCCAAACCCCGGGTGTTTAATGGAACTGGTGGTGTGATGATTTTGAGGCGGTGGATCGAAAGGACAGAGTCAGTCTTTGAAATGTGCTCCTGTCCCGAGCACAACAAAGTCAAGTTTGCAACTTACACGCTTACTGATAGAGCTTTAACTTGGTGGAATGGCCACATTAAGGTACTTACTCTGATAGTGGCGAATTCAATAAGCTGGGAGAGCTTAAAAATCATGTTGATGAGAGAATATTGTCCACGAGGAGAGATTCAAAAACTCGAGCACGAACTCTGGACTCTTGGAATGATTAGTATCGACATATCAACTTATACCAACAGATTCTGCGATCTTGCAATCCTTTTCCCGGATATGATTGCTCCTGAGAGCAAGAAAATAGAGAGATACATTTGGGGACTATCGCCCCAAATTCAGTCAAGCGTGTTAGCTTCAAAACCTGACACTTTTGAAAGTGCCAAGGAGCTGGCACAATCTCTTATTGAAGTCATCAAAACTCAACAATTTCTGCACCAGAACCACAAAAGGGAAACAACAACAACAATAACAGGAAGAGAGGATGGAATAAGGGGAAGGGTGGGTCTTCCCAAGAATCCTCGAAGAAACCACAACTAGTTACAGTGAATGCTGCTACTGTACCTACTACCGTTCCTACAAATCTCTACCCAACAAAGCCTTATGTGGGTAACCTTCCAAAGTGCACCAAATGCACTTACCACCACAATGGACCTTGTCGGGAAATGCAGTGATCCAACTGCAACAGAAAGGGACACACTCTCCGTTTCTACAAAGCCCTCGTAAAGCCGATCACTCAAGTTCCCAATGCTAGGGTAGGCCAAGCTTGCTACGTTTGTGGCGAGGTGGGCCACTACAAAAGAAACTGCCCGAAAGCAGTGAATACCGGCGGAGTAGGACGAGTTTTGGCTATAGGCCACGAAGAAGCCGTAGCTGATCCTATAATAGTTACTGGTACGTTTCTTCTCGATAATTCTGATGCATGCATACTATTCAATAGTGGAGCAGAGAGAAGCTTCATGAGCCAAATTTTTATTCACTTACTTAAACATAAACCTAGCATGTTAGAAAAATCATTCACTATAGAAATGGCAAACGGAAAAACGGAAAACACTAACTGCATATACATGAGTTGTACATTAACTTTAGACGGTCATTCTTTCCCAATCAACCTCATGCCGGTCCAAATTAAAAGTTTCGACGTCATAGTCGGCATGGATTGGTTAAGTCTTCTTCCCGCCGACATCATGTGCTTTGAGAAAGCAGTTCGTCTTAATCTCCCTAACGATGAAACAGTAATGATTTACGGCGACAAATCAAATACAAACCTTCACATCATTTTGTGCATCCAAGCTCGAAAGTGTTTGCGGAAGGATTGTCATGCATTTCTTGCACACATCGTCGATACGATTCAGGAAGTAAAGGACATTAAGAGCATCCAGAAGTACGCGACTTTCCCGATATCTTTACAGAAGAACTACCGGGATTACCACCGCAACGTCAAGTCGAGTTTAGAATTGACTTAGTTCCAGGGGCTACCCCAGTAGCAAAATCACCTTATCGTCTGGCACCAGCAGAGATGCAAGAACTTTCCAGTCAGCTTAACGAACTCCACCAAAAAGGATTCATTAGACCAAGCTTCTCACCTTGGGGAGCACCTGTCTTGTTTGTAAAGAAGAAAGACGGATCGTCCCGTATGTGCATTGACTACAGAGAACTGAACAAACTTACTGTAAAAAATCGTTATCCTCTGCCCCGCATTGACGACCTATTTGATCAGCTTCAAGGAGCAAACTACTTCTCGAAGATAGATCTACGATCCGGATATCACCAATTACGAGTACTAGAGGAGGATATTCCCAAGACAGCCTTCCGAACTCGTTATGGACACTACGAATTCGTAGTGATGCCATTCGGATTAACCAACGCACCAGCGGTATTCATGGACCTAATAAGGTGTGCCGTCCTTACTTGGATCAGTTCGTCATCGTCTTCATCGATGATATACTTATCTACTCCCGAAGTAAGGAAGAGCATAGTCAGCACCTACGAAGAGTCTTAGAAACATTACGATCGGAGAAGCTCTATGCGAAGTTCTCTAAATGCGAATTTTGGATTCGAAGAGTCGAATTTCTGGGCCACGTTGTTAGCGAAAAGGGGATACATGTGGACCCCTCCAAAATTAAGGCCATTAAGAACTGGTCGACACCGAAGACACCTACAGAGATTCGTCAATTTCTAGGTCTCGCTGGCTACTATCGCAGATTCATAAAGAACTTCTCTAGCATTGTGAAACCTCTTACTACATTAACCCAGAAAGGCGTGGCCTTTGACTGGGAAGCAAAACAAGAGAAGGCGTTCCAAACACTGAAACAGGCCTTGTGCACCGCACCGATACTATCCCTCCCCGAAGGGATAGAAGATTTCGTAGTGTATTGTGATGCATCAAATCAAGGACTTGGTTGTTTTCTTATGCAAAGAGGAAAGGTTATTGCCTATGCCTCCTGTCAGCTTAAGATACACGAAGTAAACTATACAACACACGACCTTAAGTTAGGAGAGTAGTATTTGCTCTGAAGATCTGGAGACACTACCTGTACAGAACAAAGAGTACTATTTTCACCGACCACAAGAGCCTTCAACACATTTTCGATCGGAAGGAGCTCAACATGCGACAACGACGATGGGTCGAGCTACTCAATGACTACGAATGCGAAATTCATTATCATCCTGGCAAGGCCAATGTAGTAGCTGACGCCCTCAGTCGAAAAGAATACACTGGTCGGAGAGTCAAATCTCTGACTATGACTATCCATTCCCACTTATCCACACAAATTAAGGAGGAACAACTGGAAGCTTTGCAACCTGAAAATGTGACTGGTGAATCCCTGCGAGGAATGGAAAAGAATCTAGAAATCAAGGGTGGCGGAGCAAATTACTCATGGACCGTATCTGGACACCGAGACATGGTGGCTTCAGAGACGTGGTCATGACCGAAGCACCCAACACGAGATATTCCGTTCACCTAGGTTCAGATAAAATGTATCTGGATCTTAAGAAACTATACTGGTGGCCTAACATGAAAGCAGAGATTGCTACCTTCGTAAGTAAATGTCTTACTTGCGCTAAGGTTAAGGTCGAGTATCAGAAACCTTCAGGATTACTACAACAACCGGAGATACTGGAATGGAAATGGGAACGGATTACTATGGACTTCATAACCAAGTTGCCCAAGACAACAGGTGGACTCGATACCATATGGGTCATCGTCGACAGATTGACCAAATCTGCGCATTTTCTACCAATCAAGGAGACTGACAAGATGGAAAGACTTACAAGAACTTACATAAGGGAAATAGTACGACTTCATGGTGTTCCAATATCCATAATCTCCGATAGAGATAGTAGATTCACTTCAAGGTTATGGCAGTCACTACAAAGTTCCCTAGGGACTAGGCTGGACATGAGTACAGCCTACCATCCACAAACAGACGGGCAAAGTGAGAGAACGATACAAACTTTGGAAGATATGCTGAGATCCTGTGTGATTAACTTTGGAAAGGCATGGGATATCCATTTACCCCTTGTCGAATTTTCATACAACAATAGTTATCATACGAGCATAAAGGCTGCTCCATTTGAATCCCTCTATGGTCGTAAGTGCAGGTCCCCTCTGTGTTGGGCTGAAGTTGGCGACACACAGTTAGCTAAAGGACGAGTTCCTGAAAGCGCTCTCACCGGTCTGGAAATCATACGAGAAACGACAGAGAAGATCGTTCAGATTCGTGAATGGTTGAAAGCCTCTAAAGACCGACAGAAAAGCTACTCTGACCAAAGGAGGAAACCTTTGGAATTCCAGGTAGGAGACCGCGTTCTATTGAAGGTCTCACCTTGGAAAGGCTTGATACGCTTTGGAAAGCGTGGAAAGCTAAATCCAAGACACGTAGGGCCTTTCGAGATTCTCGCCAGAATCGGCCCTGTAGCTTACAAACTTAATCTACCATGTGAACTTAGTAACATACATCCAACCTTCCACGTCTCAAACTTGAAAAAGTGTATGTCCGATGAGACTCTTGTTATTCCACTCGACGAGATCGAGATCAACAAGATCCTCAACTTCGTGGAAGAACCGGTAGAAATCATGGACCGAGAGGTCAAACAAACGAAATAAAGTCGCATACCCATCGCGATGGTTCGCTGGAACGCCAAACGAGGACCTGAATTCACATGGGAATGCAAAGATCAGATAAAACAAAAGTACCCACATCTTTTTCTCTGATTCAAGTATCAGTCTTACTTTGAATTTCGGGACGAAATTCAAACTAACGGGGGGATGATGTGACAACCCGATATTTCAACTCTATGTAATGACCTAAAAAGTCAAGTATTGTAACCACTTTTGATATAATGAAATTTACTTCGAAAATAAAATGTTCAAAAGTCTCTAATTGATTACCTACTATGATAGATATCATTAAAACCGTGATCGTGCATAAGAAGAACGTCCAAATCTGACTTCGTATAAGGAAGTTATGATTTTTCCAAGTTCGGCATAGCGATAGACAGCTAAAAACTCGAAACAGAGATCGAGCGACTTTTGGCCGGAATGACCTAAATGAGAATCGAAGGTCTCGACAATAGTTTTTCAATGGTAAAAAGTCTGGCAAAAACAGACATCGGATAATGAAGTTATGGATTTCTAACGAAATTTTCTTACCGCGACCTTTTAAAAATAAATAATAAAAATAAATTCAAAATTTGCCGACGGAGTCTAAACGAAAGTTGTAGAGCGTAGTCTCACCTACCCGTGGATATAAAGAACGTCGAAAACGGAGTTTGTATGAAGAAGATATGAATTTTTGAATTTTATTAAATAATAAAAATATAAATTTATATTAATTTTCGGTATTATCCGAAGGAGGAGTCACCAGGCCAATCCGAGTTACGCCCAGCGTACTCGAGGACTAGGCCTCAGATCGTCCACGTCGCCCCCTATGCGAGGCTATGCCCCGTCCCATCCGAAGCTCCGAGGTATTCGAGGATGCGGTCACACATGACGCACGCGTACGCCCAGTGTACCGAGGCGGTTCTCAGCCCCTATAAAAGGGATGCGAGGGTTCCGAAGAGAAGGCTCAATTCCTCTTATCTTTCTTGAGTTTTTTCCTCGTTTTCCGTGCACGTGATATCCTGAAGCCCCGGTTTCCATACTCAAGCCCCGAGGGTCGTTTGTGCTCCCGAGATTCCTGAGAATCCCGAGAAAATCCGCTTTCCCGAGTCGAAGTTATGCTCGGTTTTCATCTCGCCTTCTTCGATCTTTCAAGTGAGTTCATACCCCTACAATCCACACTTTTAAATGTTTTATATGCTTTTAAGGGGGGATACAAGTAAAACACACGATTATTATCGTATGTTATATAAAGTTTCATTATACATTTTTTTATCAATTGAATCATATGTGAATCATTACTATTATAGGGAAACTTTCGTATGCAAAATATATCACGATAACACCTTGTCTTTTGAAATGAAAAATGTTGTTATATATATATATATATATATATATATATATATATATATATATATATATATATATATATATATATATCAAACACTCTGCTTATACTGTATGTATATGTGTCCATCTTTGGCACTACAAAAGTTATACTTTTCATAACAAGTGAGCATTTCACTAGGGTTTACTATACAAACGAGACACACTTTTAGAAAACTATAATAGGTATGGTTTTACGAAAACATCACGAACTTTTACATACTAGAAACACTATTTCAAAGAGATGCATTCATATACAAGAACAAACGAACATTTCCATACGTAAATCTGTTTTTATACTAAGTTTTGTGAGACATTAAACTTCACGTACGTTCGAGTACACATTTCAAGTCCTGTATTATATACCAGAATCCCTCGGAGGGGGAGCATGGTGTTTGTGTATAGATCTATACGGGATTGACAACCCCGCGCCCTGACTGTTAGCTACAGTACACCATTTGGGGTGACAAACGTCAAAACATTCCAACGCCTGAAGATCGTTGTGTATAGGTCGTCCTAGTCAATAGCATGGTTATAAAACTCACATGGAGTATTAAAAACACGTTGATTTACGAGGTTTTTCAGACGTCTTGGCGACTTTACACGTACATAAATTAACTACTTTAGGCATGAAAAACATTATTGTGTTACAGTTTTGGAACTTCTAAACTACCACCCACATACGGAAAAACATCAATTTTCTAGAAACAAACATTAGTCTTGATAGAAGGCTACATTTATGCCAGTAGAAAATATGGGATTTTCTAGGAATAAACAAACAAAAACAAACCGTCTCATTTTAAATTCATACCTACATTGTCATTTAATACTTATGAAACTCACCATCTTAAATGCTGATCTACTCTTTCAAAACTACTTGTATGTCCCAGGGATTCATTAATTACAGGTAACAAACAACTTTTGAAGAAGGGACGTTGCGGCGCCAGTTAATTTCATATTTTGGCATCATATTGTAATTGGTTTTGAACATGTACCTTTTAACAATGTAAACTTTCAAGTATATGTATGATGGTTATATTGCTTTCTTTACTATGTATTCAATTGTTACGGTACTACATGAAGTCATCCGCCCCCGAACGTTTCCGCCGTTCCGGTTTGGGGGTGTGACATTATTGTAATGTAATGGTTGTGTTTACTATGCTTACTATGTACAATGGTTGTGATACTACGCATGACGTCCTCCACCCAGGAACGTTTTCGCCGTCGGTTTCGGGGTGTGACATGGTGTGAAACACAGGCATCTCCCCCCGGGACCACCAGTTAGGGCTCATCCCAACACCAGCAAGGATCACCTCAGACATCACGTCAACATCCACCTGAAGAGAGCGCGAGAGATCCGCAGTCGCCTGGTTATGAGGAAACAGCTTGGGAATAGTATCCGAGGGCATTGTCGCCCGGGGATGCTCACCGCCAAGCAACTCCCGATTAACCCACAACCACCGGTCTTGCTAATTCTTGGGAGGCTTGCTATCAATAACAAGATTATGCCCCCCCCCCCCAAGACAGGCGGATAAAGTATACTTGTCATTGGTGGCAGAAAACCGGAAGAAGTACTTGAAGACGAAATAATTGGGCATGATGCCATTAGCACGGCATATCATCTTGAAAGCTACCACCTTGTGAACAGCGTCAGGAGTTAGCATCTGCACACTACACCCACAATGGCGAAGTATCTCCTCCTGAAAGTCGGTCAATGGAATACGAAGACCAACATCAAAAGTATTAAGGTAAAGACCCACCTTTCCAGGAGGAGGTTGGGTAATCAAAGAGCTCGGGACAGGAAATTCCACCCCGTTAATCGGGGTAAGACCATGCGCCTCTTAAAGCGTGACGAAATCAGAAGAACTAGGGGTTGAACCTTGAACGACAGCCATTGTGGAAAGAAAAAAGAGAAAAATAGAGGAGGCTGAGAAGACAGAAGGGGAAATTGAAGGGGGAAAATAGTGGAGGAGCAATAAAAGGAAAAAAAAAGGTAAGGTCTACGAAAATCTCTGACACATTACGTAACCGCCACGCACACATCGAAATGTCACATCGCTGGAAATGAAGCGACAACCAAGTGAGACAACGACACGTGTACCAATAGTTAAGTCCAGAATATCATAGCTAGGTAGCATACGTTATGACTACTGGACTGGGGAACTTGATGACACGCCCCTTAGATCGGGCCCGAAACACGCGAGCCTCGATAAGGCGCCTCCGACGGGGAGCCGACTCAGCGACCCCAGACTCCCGCGAGGCGACCACACAGAAGGCTCGCCCTCGCCAAAATATTGTCTTTTAGCCACAGCCCGGAGACAACGGCTCCAGTCGACAAAGCGTCCAGACAGAGCACAATCGCCTGGACCAATCATCGGGCTGAGCATGAATGTGGAACAAGGCTCCCCAATAAGAGCGACGTATCCTGTCGAGACTGCAGTACAGGTCCCTAGTACGGACCGAGGAAGATCTCCACTATAAAAGGACCTCACCTTGGTCCCGATAAGGCAAGTCATTCCACTCCTCAATCTCTCATTCTCACCATAACCCTCAGCATACTAACTTGATCGTCGGAGCATCTTTTCAGGACCCCCTCCCAGAAAATGGCTAATGGGTTTCTTTCTTGTGTGACCTATCAGGCATAAAGAATGTCAAATCTCTCTCACAACAAGTGGTTTGGAGCCAGGTCGCATCATATATATATATATATATATATATATATATATAGGGTTAGGTTCAACAAGGAAACATTTTAAACCTTAGAGCCAAGGAACCAATCTTTTCTCAACTTTTAGAGTAATTTTTTCATATATATATATATATATATATATATATATATATATATATATATATATATATATATAACTAAAAATATAGATATTCATAACTTAATATTCTCCATCCATTCATATCGAATTTGATAAAAAAAATTGATCTTTTCAGATTCACATTGTGAATTTGTTCAGATTCACCCTATGAAATTTGTGGAGATTCACACTATGAATTTATGCAGATTCATACAGTGAATTTATACAAAATGAATGATTTATAGTGTAGATTCACAATGTAAATCTGAACAACTAAAAAAGAGTAAAAAAAATTATCAAATTTGATATCAATGGAAAGAAGATAAAAAGTTATGAATTTCTATATCTTAAGAAAAAAATTTCGGTAAATAATAAGATCTAAAACTTGAAAAAGTAATGGTTATTTGGTTTTATGGTTTAAAAAGGTTCGTCGTTGAACTTTGCCTATATATATATATATAGATATATATATATATATATATATATATATATATATATATATATATATATATATATATATATATATATATGGGGATAGGGAATATACATTATAGCCCCACCTAAGCGTAAGTACTAAACCTCTAAAATATATCATTTTAACTTAGTAATTATACTCGATTTGGTTTGCACTTGGTAAATATATGAAAATATTATTCTGGAAGGGCTGAAACTGTTAACAAAATAAGTTTCGAGTTAAAAATATCATTTCAACAAATCTGTGATGCAAAAGTGTCAAGAAAATGTTTTAAGGACCTAAAATGACTTTTCTTTTATATTAAGGACCACTCGTGAATTTGTGTGGGAAAGTGATCTTTAATGGCAACAACTTCAACGAGTGGATCCGAAACATTCGAATGATCACTCGCTACGAGAACAAGGAGTATGTCCTCGACGAGAAGCTTGAAAAGATCAATCCAGAAACTGTCACTGCTGAACAAATCGCTAGGGAGGAAGCACACATCTTAAATATTATTGATCTAAATTATATACCACTCTAATGCATATACTCAGTAGTAGCGAGTTAATCCCATAAGTTCCTTCTCCTGATTCACGAACTTGATTGTGAGGTGCTAAGGGTCTTTCTGGGGGTTCTGAATGTTTGTTCTTTTGTGAAAGTGAGTGTTTTTCCCAAGACTGACTATCCTTTACCAAAAGTATAGTTTACATTACCGTTCATGTGAGAAGATCACAATTTGAATGTAATGGGAAAATAATCATCCCCAATAACATTTCTTCCCTCCATTATCATTTTATCATCCTTGTTTTCTTTTCTCCATTATCGTTTATTACTTCACCCTAGTGAACAATATTGTTTTCCATCATCACGAGGGAAGAAAATAATCAATGTTCTTGCTTCCTTAGGAAAACTATTGTGTACATCATGAAACTACATCTTCAAGTGTTAATTGTGAATCCCCTAATCGTAATCTTTTTTATAGTAAAACAAAGTATTTTCATGAGGTTTAGTACCTAAGCTTAAGTGGGGCTGTAATGTATATTTACTTTTCCCTATATATATATATATATATATATATATATATATATATATATATATATATATATATATATAGGCTTAAGTTATTGTATTCAAAGTAATTACTGTGTTATTGTATGCATAAATATGGGCCAATCATTTACTTATTTTAAGAAAGTGATTAATACATATTATTGAATTAAAAATAATCGAAAAATACCATCTAATTTAACTAGAAGGGTATTTTAGTCAATTAATATAGATTTAATAAAGGAAATTTGTATATTTTAAGGGATCGTAGATCCTATTAATTTTAAAAATCCAATTTTACGAATTATAAAGTTTTTAATTTGGACATTCTGACAGAATATGTTTGAGTATGTTCAAAAATAAAAATAATCTAGAACCATAAAATAATAAAAATATTCTTGAACATATTTCTTGTAGAATAACAAATTATCAAACTGGCAATTGAAGAATTAAAACAAAAATTATATTAATTCTTATAGAATACATGTAACAATTGCTAATAATTACATTTATTGTTAAAGAATAAAACTAAAAAACTTTCAAATCGGGAAAAAAAAACATCAAAATCTAACAAATACACTAATTTATTCGAAAAGAATAATGTTGCTAAGAGGCATCGTTCAAATTTCGTGGTCCGTTCTTCAAGCATCAGCTTCTATAGAAACAAATCCAATGAATAAATTAGTGAGAAAATATCCATATTCCATTCCAGCATAATTGGAATTCGTGATTCCATTCTGAAAGAATTGAAATTCATTTACCAATAATTATATTAATTCGGGGCATTCAAACAGAATATGTTCATGATTATCATAAAAAAAAGCATTATTTTCTGATAGAATACTATAAACGAAGAAATATCATTCAGTTGAAGCATTTTAGCGAGCGCTTGGTGTGTATCAAAACAACTTTCAATTTCCTGTAAAAATTAGACAATCAGAACAAATTCCCAATAAACCTAAACACATCGAGTCTATCAGAAAACCATTGTACCTTACATTCGTTTCTATCAGATTATCGTTAATCTATGCCTTGGAGCTTGTAAATGTAAGCAATTTTGCACAGGTTTTGTTCAATGTTATCATTCAAGACTGTATTTTGGAATCATTCAACAGATGATTGTATGATCATCCTACCGTTTTAGAGTGGAGTCATCATTTTGTTATAATCACATACAGGGGAAACAGAGAAATTATCGGGACAAATAGATCACCAACTTATAAAATATATATATACAAAATTAGGGATTTAAAAATCCTAATGTAATGAAGAAGAAGAAGAAGAAGGAAGAGGATACCACATCTCGTATAGAACTTTAACCCTCCATTTATGCTTGTGCATGATGGGTTGGACCTGTTTGGCGATTTTCTCAAGGAATCTCCTAGCCTCATCCCCTCCAACCTTCCTCTTCAACGTTCTGATCTCCCAAACCTTCTGAATATCGTTAACGTTCATCTTAAATCAAACACTAAATCCGAAATCTGAAAGTATGCCTGATATTCAAATAATTTCGAATCCAATCGTGTGTAGAGAATTGAATCAAATAGGCTTCCAAAATGAGGAACCCAACAAGTTTCAAAATCAAAACACCCCCCAGGCCCCAGTCCCTAGTCCCAAAACCCCTTTTTCATTCCCTCCTAGGGGTGAAACTGGAGCGGAAATAGCTGCCTCAAACATTCATATGATAAAGACAAAATGTAATCAAACCCAAACTCACTGGAATGTAATCGACAACTGTAATCAACAAAGGCAAATTGTAGTCTTAGTTACTCAGTTGTACCACAAAATCGATGAAGATTGAGATGATTGAAACTTCAGAGAAGGAAAATGGGGTTTTAATTAACCGGGAAAGCAGGTCGGTAGTCGGCACTCGGCAGGTGAAGACGAGGAAGACAACCAGAGACGGTGATTCGGTGAAGACGAATAGGCAATCGAGTATCGACGGACGACGAATGTCACGAAGCTGATGAGTGATGTGTTGATGTCGAGAAATCAGGATTTCGATCTTGACTCTTGGGAGAAGTCAATTGGAAAATTGAAACCCTAAAATTATCATCTATAAATATACATGATTAATATCAAATTACCATAATTATAGGATATTATTTGTGGAAACTAATTATCAAATTACCTATTTACCCTTATTTATTTATTTAATTATTAATTTTTATTTTAAAATTTGATTCGCCCACATTTATGGATACAATAACACAATAATTACTTTAAATACCTGAACCTAACTCTCTCTCTCTCTCTCTCTCTCTCTCTCTCTCTCTCTATATATATATATATATATATATATATATATATATATATATATATATATATATATATAATCGTCTAGCGGTAAAATAATCTCGCATACTATACCGATACGTAATCAAATCCATTTGAAGATACACCATCACATAGACCATCAAACCATCATAGAGACCATCAGACGACCACCGTAAATCTGCCATCGGACAGCTGACAACTGACGAATGGCAACGGTTGATTGTGATCTCTTACCACTCATAGAAAAATTCCAACTGTTTTTTCTTGAAGGTGTTGTTTAGTTTGCAGATTGTTTACGAAGATATTGGAATATTTCAAGGAATTAGAATTTATCATGAATTTTAATCTGATAATCTGTTTGGTCGTCAGAAAACAGAATTGGAACCCAATTCCATATTCTTTGGTTGGAAGGAAATAAAATTGTAATTATATAAAATGACATAATTTTCCTTATTTGTGTTGCTTAAATTTACTTTCTTTTATAAGTTATATGTGGTGGGTGATGGTGGAGGTGGTTGTGGTGGTGGTGATGAATGGTAGCGGTTGCGTTATGGTGGTTGTTTTGGGTGATGGTGGTGGGTGGTGATCGTAATAGTGGTAATGGTGGTGGTGGCGACAGATGGTGATGGTGGTGACTGTGGTGGTCGTTGTGTCGGTGGTGACAGGTAGAAGTGGCTGCAGTGGTGGTACATGTGGTGGCAGGTGGCGATGGTGGTGGAGGTGAATGATGGTGGCGGTGACGGATAGTGGCAGTGAAGGATGGTAGCGATGACGGTGGCGATGGTGGCGGTGACGACCGGTGGGGGTGAAGGATGGTGGAGGTATCAGTGATGGAGGTGGTGGCGGCGACGATGGTGGTTGTAGGTGATGGTGGTGGTGGTGGTGACTACGGTATTGGTGACAGCGGCGATGGTGACGGGTGGTGGTAGTATTGATGGTGACGGTAGTGGTGGCGGTAGCGGTTGCGGTTGGTGATCAGTGACAGTAGTGGTGGGTGTTGGTAGTGATGGTGGTAGATGGGAATATGGTAATTTTGCACTTTCCTTCATGAATTGAAATTAATTTCATCTAAAATTTAAATGAATTCACTTTCATTCCTTTGGTGAAAAAAAATCATTTAGGATTCTTATTCCATCTAAAAAGGTTGAATCAAACACTAGAATCAACGTTTGCAAATGCTCATTAAATCGAAGGAACCTCATTGCTCCGATTCTGTAGGTATCCGCAAATCCATTTATGTTTATTGAATTTATTGTTTCTATCTCTTTGTTTTCACTTTTCGATTGATTTTTGAATTATGTTTTGTAGTTTAGCCTGGAATCTTGTCATGTTTGTGGAACTCCCTTTTTGGTTCTTTTGTTCCTATCAACGTTTGCACAACTAGTGTTGGAATAAATGTTTGAATGAAGCTATTAGTTGATTTAGATAAAAATTTCACTATGGTCAATCATGATGGTCGTAGAATTGTTACTAAAATAACATTTTTTTTCAATTAAATTGTGAAAATTGAGTTAGGTTTGTGACATAGTGACCTAGAAATTAAATTGGTAGTTGTAGAATATGGCTAGAGTAAACATGATATACACGGAATGATCCATTGTGGATGGTCATAAATTGTGTTCAGATTGTCATTTTATTAAAAAAGATAATATACATATTTTATTGAAGTAATCATGTGATATTTAATATAATACTACAAGTGGATTTTATTATGCACTTACATATTTTATTTATAATTGGATTTTTTTTTTCTTTTATGATTTTGGATTGTATTTCTTTTCCTTCAGATATGGAAAATCTAAAGTTGGGTAGAATTCTTGAAATGTGTTCAGGTAACAAAACCTCAATCTTTCGGGTTTTTACTTCAAGTATCCGTATGGCCTAACAACAAATAATAATCATGGAACTTTTTGGTTTTCTATCTATGATACTTGTTGGATTTCATGGTGTTTGTTGTGAATTTTATTCCCTTTAATTTAACTTCCTCCTGCACAACTGGAAATAGAATTAAATAAACAACTTGTACTTAAGACTCCTTTGGTTGCCTACACGAGCCAACCAGACTTAATTTCTTCATATTTTGTTGACTAAGAAATGGCATAGAAATCTTAAAAGAAGTATTTTTCTTCGGTTTATAATTCTCACAAAAGATTTAGAATGGAAAAAATGACAACAAAATTGTAAGTTATTATTTTTTTTTCATAAACTATTGTTTGTTTTACACATGTGTTTTTAGAATGGAAAAAATGACATACAAAATTGTAAGTTATTTACGTTTTCATAAACTATTGTTTGTTTTTCATGCTCCGTGTTTGGCAAAAATAGTTGTTAGCTGGAAACGAGTAGCTGGTAGCGGGAAGCTGTAACTTTTATTTGTTCAACGAAGATCATTGTTCTTGCCAATACACAACCTCTCACACAATACTTTAACATCATACCAAAAGAGTAAACATCTGATTTTTGTTAAAAACATGGTCTCCACGTACTATGGATCATAATAACCAACTTTAACCACGATGAAGCCAAATGGACAAAAACACCAAAAGAGTAAACATTGAATTACAATAAGCAACTATATCTAAAAAATATGAAGCCTAAAAAAATTTGAACCGACCGAAATCATAAATCTTTGCATGTCAATTTTTCTCTAGTAGGATGTTGGAACTTTTAATATCACGGTGCAATACTCTAAATTGGGTCTCAATAGAAATATGAAGGTATGCTAATCCACGAATCATCCCAATTATATTGTAGAAGTAAGTCTAAAATTCTCTTAGATTTATACTTATACACAACGATATTATCATCAACCTCAATCATCGTTACCAGAAATATGCATCAATTTTGAATGTATTTCCAAAATCTGAGATCTTGGCGTTCCAATTTTTCTCTAATAAGATATTGGAGCTCTTGATATCACGGTGCACTACTTTTGAAATCAGTCTCCACTGAATTATGAAGGTGGTCTAACCCACAAGTCATCCCAATGCAGATCTTCTACATCTTGTGCATGTTAGATCATTGCTATTGAGATTCAAGTCTAGACTTCTCTTATATGCGTACTCATACACAAGGATCTTCCCATCACTCCCATAACAAAACCCTAAAAGATGAACTGAGTTTTCATGTTTATAAAAAGAAACCATTGTAATTTCCTTCCAAAACTATAGAGTTTTTCCTAAAAGATAACCGGAATAACATAAACTACTAATTAGCAAAAAGAAATATCTATCCGAAGCAAGTTAACAAGCAGCTAACCCTTAGTCATCTCTCCCACACGGTAGACTAGCCACCCGCCAATTAGCAATTGCAGTAAAAATTGTGTATCTTCAGCAATTTAAAACTATTACGATCTAAATTCTAACTTACGCCTATTCATCTTTTGCATTTCAGATGTGAAAATAAAATTTTCATCTGAGCTGTTACGCTAGATTACAAGAAATATCTAAACGAATTTACCAGATGTGAAATAAAGCCTCGAGACAAATTCATCGGCGTCGCAGTAGCAGGAAGCGTCATTGTTGCAGTTTTGTTGTAGCGGCTAGAGGGAAATAGGGTTTGTTGAAGTTTCATTTGCTTCCAAACTCCGATATTTATTCTGTTGGGGTTTTACTTAATTATTATTTTTTATTTTTTTCGGATTTTCCATTTTAATATGGATTTTTATTGGGGCTACGGTTAAAATGAGAGTAAAATGAAATAAGAATTGAAATTTGAAAGAATATAAATTTTGCTGAATTCAAATGTATGTAGCTTCTGGATGAGAAATAATGAAATAAAAAATTTAAAATGTTACTAACGATAAATTATAGCCGTTCCAAAAAAAATTACAAAATTATCTTTAATTACTTATATAAACCAACTTTATATATGAAAATCTATATTTTCTAATCTATACTAATAAATAAAATTCTATTTTGTCATATATCATTCTTTTATTGATTTCGTTACATGTCTCATGACATTTTAACTTTTTTTTTTCTTTTCCATTTTATTAATTGGAACATGGAGCTAATGTTGTTGTCATGTCAATTTGTTATATTCATCAGAAAAATAAAGGCGTGCAAGTAAAAAACTACTCTAGAAGAACCCAGAGATCATCAAGAGGAGAGTGCAACACTTACAAAGCTAAGACTTGTTTGATGTTTTTATCTTTTACTAGTTTATAACCCGTGATAACCACGATTATAAAATTAATTAGACTTTCGTATTAAAAAACCAAAATTATTAATCAATTATTTTAAATAAATTATTATTTAAAAGATATTTTTTTTAGTTATGTAAAATTATAATCGTTGATTTAAATAAATAAGTAGAGTTATATCATTTTATAATTTATATTAATTTTAGTTTATTTTTTAATCTAATATTATTAATTTAATATAATTAAAGAAAGAAATTTTAAAATTTGAAATTTAGAATGAAAAATCAATTATTAATTTAATAATGAAGTTAGAGTGGGAAATTTAAAATTTGAAATTTGAAATGAATAATTAATAGTTTGACAAGTGGCATGATAAATTATATATATATATATATATATATATATATATATATATAACATTAATGAGGGTTCTAATTACATTACACTTGTCAATATGAAATTAAACTTATTCTTTTATTAGAATAGGGAGATTTCATATATATATATATATATATATATATATATATATATATATATATATATATATATATATATATATATATATATATATATATATATATATATATATATATAAACGGAAATTGAGTAATCTAACCTGAAGAGAAGCTTATACAAACTTTTGATCGGTTCAATCTGATGGGTTTTAGTCATAAGACATCCTATGTGCTCATACAAACCCTAATGCTTGGATCTAGGTTTCTTTATTGTACATGCTTTGAATCCAAGACTATAAACCCTAATTCTAGCATACAAGTAATCATATTAGATATTAGAATAAGTTTATAATGTTACCTTGATTGTTATGTAGCAATAACAATCCCAATTCCTCCTTGAATTGACTTTGGAAGGCTTAGAGTCACAAGTGTCACTCCTCTAATGGTTCACAAACACCATAAGCAAAAGGATGAAGAGGAGAGAGGTTAGAGGCTGCCCAAAAACGTGTGAAACCCTAGAAGGTTGCTTGTCCCCGTTTTTGAGGCATAAGGGGTCTTTATATAGTGAGGCTATTAGGGTTATCTAACAAGGAAACCCTAATTTGGTTGCTTAAGCCCTAAGCAACCCATGAAGCCCTTTTCTTAAAGCCTTGGACGATTTCATATGGGCTTCCCCCATAGAATTCGTCCACCTTATAATAAAAGGCAATCCATGGCCCAAATTGCAATTATCTTATAATTACAATTTCAGTCCCTTAAGTTTAATTAATCTCTTTTAGTCACAAAACTAATTACCAATTAATTATTGACTAATATTAATTAAACAATATGATTTCTCCTTTAATATATTATTCCCATAATATATTAATAAATCATATTTAATCCTTTCTCTCCATAATTCATCCTATCAAGTTGTTTTGGTGAAGGCAACCCAAAAGGACCATGCACCATCGGGTCAAGTACATACCAAAATAGTTATGGACTTAGACACTAATCCAATAGTCTCCCACTTGGATAAGTCTAATAACTATTCTGCGTGTGACTTCAGATCCTGATCTGCAATCGTAGCTTTCCAAAGCCGCTGTCAACTCTGATCCTATCAGATACGCGTGTCCTTAGATAAGGGATCATATATTCCTCCATTCTAGATATCATATGAGATATGATTTCAAATCATTCTCTTTGTACTATATCTCGATTTCCGATTTATGACGACTGACTAATTGAACAAATCAAATTAGCCCTAGCCCGGCCGAGCATTTACGTTTGTCATCACTAAACCATCGAGGGGCCCAAAGATATCGCCTTTATCCTACTTTGAATAAAAGGAATGGATAAACTTTGATACAATGTTCGCTTGCACTCACGCACCGAATCACACACAACAATATGTTTTATAACACCAAGTTACTAGTGCGTTTACATATTATCAATGTGCAACCGATTCGCAAGATACAACTCACACATCTCGGTTTCATGAATATAAGATGTTATCGTCTCACTAATTACTCGTGATACAATTCATGGAGTCATCTAAGTGAGCGTGGGTTTAATCCAATGCTCAAATCGTATTCATAAGCACTCATGAACGTTGCAGCAAACATTTGCTTATGTCTAATACTTTTCTAGACAATCCACACACCAATTCACGACAGTCTTCATTCATATCTACTTCCAACATATGAACGACTGTGGCCCGTTTGAATAATTCGATTATTCTTAATAAACTCAATTATTCTGGAAGTCAAAACATGCAAATGTGAAACACAAGAATAATACTAATCCCATATGGCCTCAACCCTTTGAGCATAAATAAAACATCTTTTATTTATCACCATATTGATTACTCATTATTTGTAGTTCCGGGTAATCAACTTCTTACTTGAATTACAACACTTGTCCCATGCTCCTAGCATGCACACAATGTTTACCTATGGTTCTTACTTTGTGAAATAGATCATATTGAACACATTTCCAATCATTCTCATTTCTCAACTCCAAATCCTTTTTCCATAAGTTAAAGAATATCAAATTCTTGCTACTTATAGAATATGCTAGATTCTAATATTCTATGCAACTTATCCTTTTGTAATGTCACTGCACCAAGGTCACAAAGACTATTGCCAATGATATTACAAAGTCCTCTATCGGAGATTGTTACAAGACAATTCCATAGACGTGATGTCTCTCACTCAAAGTACATTCTTTGAACATCCTTTTGCATAGAAGTTTCTAATCTAATAATAGATTTCTCAATATTCAATTCCCAATATGGACACACTTCCATATGTTCCATATGACAACTCATTCTTAATAGAATCTTATCTATTCGTAATGATGTCGATACGGTCCATCCAATATGGAAACATTTCCATATTTTCCAATACTATACTTCCAACTACTCACAAGCGACCAATCCTCGTCGAACTTTGGGTTGTCCTTTGATAGTTGTTTAATTGTTTTAGTCAAAACCAATTCTAGTCCCTTTTCCCTCTAAATGCGCTCGACATTTGGAAAATTTTAGAATGGTCAAACATTAAAGCATTTGCAATCGATCCTATACCCGAAGCGTATGGGACACAACGCATAATGTTTTATTTGCTATGTTCTTAAAATTCGAATTGTGAAGAGGGATGTCGTAATCATAATCGAAATTTTAAGAACACACTTTGTATCTTTGACTAAATTTATTAACATTTCTCAACCTAATCCTTTAGATTTGAAATGAAGCATAATATTCTCTCCCTTAATTATAGCAAAACAACTCTTCAACTATTGCGACTTTGCAAAGTATGACTCTTGTTTTCTATAATTAATATTGCTAACCTTGCAATACTTTCCTTCATAATCATACAATCATAACTTTTATGTTCCCACTATCATGATGATTATTATACAACATAACACTTATGCTCCCACTAGCTTCGACATGTATTCATAAACATCTTAACTTTCAGAAAACCAATGCTTATTGAATTTCTTAAGTTCATGTTCCTAATACTTAGTGCTTTGATAATCCTTTATCAATGCTTCTTAACCTCTATACACCTTTACCTTCGATAGTTCATATGTGTGTCTAAACAATTAAGACTAATTGTCAAACCTCACAATTCAAATTATGGAAAGGGATGTCGTAACCATGATTGAATTTGAGAATGCAATTTTACAATCACTATCTTCTTAAAATCTCTCTTAGTAAAAGCATTTCCTCACAATCATTTTCATGAAGGAGAAATCTTAAGACACTTAGATTTAAAGCGGTGTATTTGTTCCTATCCATGTGAATTTGTTAAAACCAAGGTTTACGACAAATTCAAACTCATATGGACCGAACTTTCTTAATCTTGATTTCTTGCCTTATGGTAGCACAGCTGCCCACCATGTCTTCCAAGTAGTTAAGCAGCTCACCTTTTCTTATCAATGTACCTTTCATTGATTAAGGTTCTTTGCCTTTCATGCGTTCAAAATGAGAACTCATAGAACTCTCATGCATAATTAACTCGATTGGATTGACACATAATCAAAATAATGTCATCATGATAGGTTGTAAACCTTAACTCGTGTGCTAGTGATGATCGATAAGGTTTATTTGATTTGTTCTTGAGACCATTAAGACTCCCACTGACTCCTTGACATATAAGGTTATTTTGTCAATAACCATTTCTTGACAAACAAATATTCAAGAGTTAGTGTAGCTTTTATCAAAACTCCTCATAAATTGGTCCTAGTTGATCTTTGTCTTATCTAAGACATCACAACTTACCACATTTAATGAATGTTTTAAACCTTCTTAATAATTTTCACTCATTATCACAATCTTAACTCTAAGACTTGTTTTGGAACAAAGTATGATTGACTTCTTGATTTGACCATTTCTTCAATCTTTGATTCTTCTTCTTGGACATACAATTGTACCAAGACTCACTTAGAGGATCAATTGAGATATGGTTCTTAATCATTAAGACCTATCATAAAGCATAAAAGGTACTCTCCCTTCTTCTTAGAATGGAGAAACTTTTATCTTTCTGCCTACTTGATTCTTGTTATTCGTTCTACTATTGATTTAAACCTTTTCAATCAATTCAGAATTACACTTAATCTTATAAGTATAATCATATTTACTAAACCTTTAGTAAATCATGACGAATATCTCGTTACTCTTATGGTGGACTTTGATCACACAACTTTGTGTACTCGATCTCCTAGTCCTTCACTTGACACTTTGTCAATGAATTAGTCTAATTTCCAAATATGAAATTTCTCATTCATCGTGCATCCACGTTGCATGATTCCAAGTTTCTGTCCAATTGAAACTTGGGCGATGAGAAACTCTCCCTATTTGGTAATTTTTCGACTTTCCATAAATAACATAATAAGAACCAAATCCATTATTGCTAATAATAGAACCATTTTAACATCAATTTTTCATACACGCCATTGTAAGGATAAATAAATAAAATTTAAAATCAAAATTCATTTTATTGCGGAAAAATTTTGTCCTTACAATGCAACTCATTTGAAAACTTATGCTAATACATCTTTCTTAGCAATCTAATTCTAACTCTAAGTAGTAGCTCAAGAATCTAATCTTCGAGAAATGCGATCGAAATTCATTCCTTTACGGTTAGATTTTGCTCACTTCTTCCCTTAAGCTCCCTTTCTTTTCTTCGATTCTACAAAACATCAATTGTAATCTTATTACATTATGTATTAAGAATCTAGAATAGAAGCTTAAAAGAGTTAGTAAATGGATTTTACCTATATTAGAGCCATACGTTTCAACTCTCCCATCTCTTAGATCTCTTAGGTAAATGGGGCAGCTTCGTCTCCAATGCCCCATCTCTTGGCAATAAAAGCAAATCGACTCTTTTGGGACAGGACATGCAACTACTTCAGACATCGCCTTTCTCTTATGATCAAACTTTTCGATCATAGCATGTCTTTCGTTGCCATTGTCTATATCCATAGAGGTCTCGAAGGCAGATTCACCAATCAACTTTGCTTTCCTATTGCGCCAAATCATTGCAGATTCAGCAGCAATAAGCATATAGGTGAGATCTGTAAGGGTCACGTCGTAGTTCATCATATAGTACTCTCTTACGAACTCACTATATGAGTTGGGAAGTGACTGAAGAACCCAATCAACAGCCATTTCCTCACAGACAACGGATCCCAACATTCTTAGCTTATCAATGTGTAACTTCATCCCTAGGACGTGTGCACACACGGACTTTCCTTCTTTATGTTTACTTGCCAAAAGGGCTTGAGTGATCTTGAACTTTTCAAGCCTTTGAACTTGTGGGTTAGGGAGAATAATTGGAGGAGGAGGAGGAAGTGAAGCATGATCTCTTGTTCCTCGATCGAATCGTGGAATATCATCTTCATGTGGAATGCTTGTTCCACGGGATTTGAGAAGACCATAGTTGTCGAACTTTGACATCTACAAAATGGGAGAAAAATGAATTCAAGTTAGTTGATAGATTGAGTCCTTGGTAGATCACCCAAATGAAATTCCAAGGCTAGGACCCAACACAATACGCTACAACCTAGAAAAGGGATGTCGTAATCTAGTTGCAGAATATTTGAAGGTAAGTGAATGACGATTCACTAATTTCCACCATGAAAAACGAAAAAGAAATTTAAGTTTTAAATCTATGAAAACTCCTAGATCCTTTGAGATACATTGAACTTTCAATGGCATGTTTATATCTCGATATGCCCCTCTTGTTTGTGACTGGGATGCCGAGGATCACAAAGCGGGTGTGAATAACCATGCAAACTACATGGTGCCCTCACATGTTACAGTCACCTATTCGATGTGCCGGTAAACCACACACGCTCCACCGAACTATGACAAACATTGAGTCACCCTTTGCTACCTTTGCTTAGACCCATTTAGTGTGCCGGTTAACCACACACACTCCACTAACGTCTTCGCAAGGGCACAAAGTGTAATTTCATGGAATTGCATCAATTCACTTTTGCCTAAGTAACTAAGATTGGGAATTTTATGAAAACATTTAGTTACTTTAGTAATTCATTATACTTATAATGGAAGGTTTCGTCCTATCCTACCCGTTCGGCTAACGACCCTCCATTAGTCAAGAGTGTGGTGGGTAAGAGTGGATACCTATTCAATCGCCATTTTATAGGCAATTTCCTTAAACACCCCTTATAGACTAGCTTCGTGAATGAGGCCTACTAACGGTAAGACTGACTTTTACTCATACATATATATAATGTTAGACTTTTAATGTTATATATAGTATAGGGTGTATTTTATACTTTCAAAATACTAGGTGGTTAACTTTAACAATTACACTTTTAATTCTATTAAATGGTTAACCTAAACTTTTATGGATTTATTAAATCTCTTTTAATTATACACCTTAATTAATTAGTAAAACCATAAGGGTGTATTTGAACTTTTCAAAACTAGGGTTTTAGAATTTAACATTCCTAATTAACTTTTAATTAACTTTTAAATTCCAAAACTTGAGGGCAAATTTTGAAACATTTCAAAACATTGGGGTTTAGAATTTAAATATACATCAAAATTAAACTATTTAATCAAAATTTAAATTCCAAAACTTGAGGGCAAGTTTTGAAACCTTTTTCAAAACATAAGGGTTTTAACTATTTAAATTTCAAAACAACAAAACTTTTGGGTTCAAATTTAAACTATAAAACCTAAAGGGCAAAATATGAAACTTTTCAAAACAACAAGGATCAAATAACAAATAATTTAAATTAACATTTAATCACATAATTATCCATATTTGATTTGTTTAATGATTTCTTGCAAAACAATTTATCAATTTACTCAAAATAATTAATCAATTATCACATAAGGAAACAATTATCTTATTAATTGATAAATATCTTCAATTAGATCAAAAATATAGTCAAATATATCATATAATCGGATTAATATTGATCTAACATGATAAGGTAACTATCCATAAGCAAAAACAGCAAGAAATCCCGAAGTACCCTCCATCTGACGAGCTGACTCGTCGAGTCAGGCATGGACTCGTCGAGTCACCTTGGACGCGGCGAGTTTAGCTATGGACTCGGCGAGTCCAGCCTCCAAAACACCAAAAAAACGATTTTTTTTAGATATATCAAGCATCAATACAATAGAAACCAATCAAGGCTCTGATACCACTGATGGGTTTTAGTCATAAGACATCCTATGTGCTCATACAAACCCTAATGCTTGGATCTAGGTTTCTCTATTGTACATGCTTTGAATCCAAGACTATAAACCCTAATTCTAGCATACAAGTAATCATATTAGATATTAGAATAAGTTTATAATGTTACCTTGATTGTTATGTAGCAATAACAATCCCAATTCCTCCTTGAATTGACTTTGGAAGGCTTAGAGTCACAAGTGTCACTCCTCTAATGGTTCACAAACACCATAAGCAAAAGGATGAAGAGGAGAGAGGTTACAGGCTGCCCAAAAACGTGTGAAACTCTAGAAGGTTGCTTGTCCCCGTTTTTGAGGCATAAGGGGTCTTTATATAGTGAGGCTATTAGGGTTATCTAACAAGGAAACCCTAATTTGGTTGCTTAAGCCCTAAGCAACCCATGAAGCCCTTTTCTTAAAGCCTTGGACGATTTCATATGGGCTTCCCCCATAGAATTCGTCCACCTTATAATAAAAGGCAATCCATGGCCCAAATTGCAATTATCTTATAATTACAATTCCAGTCCCTTAAGTTTAATTAATCTCTTTTAGTCACAAAACTAATTACCAATTAATTATTGACTAATATTAATTAAACAATATGATTTCTCCTTTAATATATTATTCCCATAATATATTAATAAATCATATTTAATCCTTTCTCTCCATAATTCATCCTATCAAGTCGCTTTGGTGAAGGCAACCCAAAAGGACCATGCACCATCGGGTCAAGTACATACCAAAATAGTTATGGACTTAGACACTAATCCAACACAATCATCTCCTAAGTAAGATGATCAAGCATGGAATAGAGAGAAAGTTGATCGAATAGAAAGTGACGTTCATGAACGGACTGAGACTGGAATGGATGGCCGTAGTTTCCACTGTGAAGGCGCATGAACAATTTAAGTCCTATTCTCTAGCTAAACTTGTATGGATACTTAAGTCCCATGAAAATGTAGTAACCAAGGAAGCGAAAGTGGTTTCTGGTGTGGGATCGTTGGCTCTTGTCTCTAAAGGAAAAAGTATTGCAGAAGAAGAAGAAGAGTCAGATATGTCTGAATGTGACCTTACAAGTGAGGAGTATGCGATGATGGTCACAAATCCAAAGAAATTTGCAAGGAGAAAATTTCCTGTCAGCAAGAACCGAAACTGGCAGGGAAGTTATAGTTCTGAGAAGATAAAGGATGAACCGAAAGTCTCCTCTCAAAAAGATGAAGAGAAAAAGGAGAGCAAGCTTGCAGGAGACTCTGGATATGACTGTAACTACTGTCATGGAAAGAACCATTTTGCCAAGATTGCATGTTGAGAAAAATGGCTGAGAAGAGAGAGGATGAAAATGATGAGGCATATTATATGCGCAAGTTAGAGGAAATCAAGAAGAAAAAGGCAACTAACAGCTCTATGAATGCCCTGATTGTACAGGAGAATGCTGGGGAAGATGAGTTCGGTGGCGTAGAAGTTTGGTCAATCGACTCTGAAGATGAAGAGGTTAGAAGGCCCACTCATGGAAAGGCTTTTGTGGCAAAGGAAGAAAGTTCGGCTGGAAGGTGTTTTACTGTCACTGCTAATCCATCAACCGAAAGTGCAGATAAGGAACCGAACCTTACCGAGAATAAGTGTTTTGCGGCCAAGCCAGTGAGTGAGAAGATCAACGACTGCGATCGATTAATCAAAAAGGCACAATCTCTTCTTGAAACTCTTAAAATTCCAAAAAAAGATTATCAAGAAGAATTAAATGAATTAAACTTTAAATTTTCTAACCTAAGTAGAAGCCTCATGCAAACTCGCTTAGCGAATTCTAACCTAACTGACCAACTCAGCAGGTTGTCTTCAAAAAGTGAGGAAAGAAGAATGTAGATTGAGCTGAAGGAAGCAGAGTTAGTTAGAGCTAGGGATGAAAGTATTTATTTTCAAAGAGACAATTTAAAGTTTTTAAAACAAAGAAATGTTTTCTGTTTAATTGCTAAGCGTCTTTATACTAATATTGCTCAATTACATTTAAGCTGTGAAATTGGAAAGAAAATTCATAAAATGATATTTCCCTTTCTTGAATTTAAGGAAGATGAGATCATAACAGAATGTGAATCATAAGTGTCTTCCAAAGAGACATCTATGTCTTATAGGCTAGGTCTGGACAAGATAAAAACCTTCATCGACTCTAAGGAACACAAAAGCATGCTAAAAGATATCTTAGATGAAAATGATAGGCTAAAAATTAAATCTGAAACTATTCGATCATTCGATCTGTCAACTGCCAAACTTGACAATGAACATAAAATAAACTTAGAAAATACGTCTAGATTTGATGTGGAAAGCGAGATGAGTGAAATCTCAGTGGAGGACGAAGTTGACTGCTCTAAGTTTATGAAAAATGAAACCGAGAATGAAAAACCACTAATATCAGAAAACTCAGTTGAATTTGCTCGTCTGTCAAAAGAACAGAAACCGAAACTCAAGGAAAAGGCAATGGTCTATCAAAAGGTTCAGACTGTGCCAAATCAGGTTTATGCTGTTATTGGGGTCACTCAAAGGCAAACGGCAGAATTAAGGATCTTGGTCGACAAAGATAATGCTGACGGATGCGATGACTACTTCTGGTCTGCTCCAATTGACAACGCAGACGATACCGTTGGCCTATCTGAGCAGACTACATGGAGGGTTAAAGGAAGATACATTGCAGAACCAATCAACTCACCCTCCCGTTTCAACAAACCAAGCACAAGTGGAACCAAAGAAATTCCTGAGGAACCAAGTGAAGAACCAAAAGTTCTAACCAAGAATAGTGCAAAAACAAAAGTGTCCAACAAGACAAACGAAACTCAAAAGGAGAAACCAAAGGCCAGCTTCAATATCCATAAATCTCAGAAGGAGCTAGCCGAACAGAAACGTTTGAGAAATCAGATACATGCCAAGAATCTCATTGAACGAAAACGGCACTAGAATTCTCAAAACTCCAACTATGAGCCTCCTAGGAAAGGATCAATGGACAATGGAAAGGAAAATTTTAAGGAAAATTTCAGTCCTAATTCCTACTATTCCAAGTCCCAGAACCGAAAGTCGAGTTTTGGTTCCCAATCCATTTTCGGTCCTAAACGTAGTTTTGATCCTAAACGCAGTTTCGGTCCTAAACCTAGTTTCGGTTCCTAAAAGTCCCAAGGTGAAACAAATTCTTTGAAGGACATTAAAGGAAAAGGAAAGCTAATACCAGACTCTGAGATGGAAAATAAGAAATCACCAGCTAACCCTAGGAATCAAAAGAAAAATCCTAAACCATCTAACACCACACCAACAAAGGCACCAAAATTTAAAGAAGATAAAACAAAAATCAAGATGTATACCATTAAAAGAAAAGATCAAACCACTTTAGTAAAAAGAACATATTTGGTTGATATTTCTTCTATTATTCCTTTCTCTATGAAAAACTCACTAGGACCCAAGAAACTTTGGGTTCCTAAATCTGCTTGAATTTGCAGGTAATCAGTGACGAGCAGTTTGATGACGAATGGTATATAGACAGTGGCTGCTCGCGTCACATGACAGGAAGGAAGGAAGAACTAAGGGAGTTTCGGTCCCTAAAAGATGGTGGGAGTGTGAAGTATGGAAACAATTCCTATGGAACAATCAAAGGATATTGCATGATAACTAACGGAGACTTCTCTATCAGAAAGGTGGCGTATGTAGAGGGATTGCAACACAATCTCATCAGCGTGTCCCAATTAGTCATGGGCACTAGTTTGAAGGTATCATTTGATGATGAGGGGTCTGAAATAATTGAAAAACAATCCAAGAAGGTTTTTGCTGAAATCTGCGCGAAAGGGAGAGATGTACCCTCTGAATCTCAACCCAATTCGAGGGAAACCAGCTATTTGTCTGTTGTCAAAGGCAAACACTGATGAAAGCTGGTTATGGCATCGACGTCTATTGCATCTAAACTTCAAAGACATCAACAAATTGGTGCTTGGTGATCACGTTCGAGGCCTTCCCCTTCTCAAGTTCGATAAAGAGCATCTATGTGCTGCATGTGAGATGGGCAAACAGAGCAGAAGAAGCCAACCCACACACATAAATACGAATATAGTTGAAGCACTTGAACTATTACACATTGACTTGTGTGGACCTTTGGCTATAGAGAGTATCGGTGGAAGTAGGTACATACTTGTCATTGTAGATGATTTTTCACGCTTCACTTGGGTTTTCTTTCTTAAGCACAAATCAGATGCAACTCCCAAGCTGAAGGTATTCATCAAGCAAGTGGAAGTACAACTAAGGAAGACGGTGAGAAACATCAGAAGTGACAATGGTCTGGAATTCAAGAACAAAGATTTTGAGGACTTTCTGGCTGATAAGGGGATAAGTCACAACTTTTCGGCCCCTTATACACCACAGCAGAATGGGATTGTTGAAAGACGAAACCGTTCATTATGCGAAGCAGCCAGAACCATGCTCAGTTTCGCTTCCCTACCATTATACTTCTGGGCAGATGCAATTGCCACTGCTTGCTATACTCAGAATCGTTCCTTGCTCAACAAGAGATTCTCTATAACTCCATATGAGATCTTAAACAATAGGAAACCAAATGTCAAATTCTTCCACATCTTCGGTTCAAGGTGCTTTATTTTCAACTCTAAAGAGAACTTAAATAAGTTTGACGTCAAAGCTGATGAGGGAATATTTCTGGGTTATTCTCTGTCATCAAAAGCATACAGAGTGTTGAATAAACGCTCCAAAAAGATTGAAGAGACTTATTATGTCACCTTTGATGACAATTATATGAAGAAGGTTCAGAGGACTGAAGGTGACCTAGGTGACATATTCCTAGAATCTGGACAAGTCTCGGTTCTAATATCCAACCTATTCGAGGAATACATTCGGCTGTTTGATGAAACAGAAAAGGCGATTCATTCAGAAGTGAAAGCATCAGATAACAAAATCGATAATCTCAAAAAGGTAATAGACGAAGCTGCTAAAGAGATGGAAAGTGAACCTACAGGTACTATGTCATGAACTGGCTCTCTAAACAAAGATTCAACTTTCAAGGGGGAGAGCTCGACAGCACCAAAGACAACTGAAGACTCTGTCGAGGGGGAGAAGTCAATTACCTCCTCAACGGATAAAGGTCTGGATGAAAAGGAATATACGGATTCAAAACCATCGAGTAGTCGTACAATCGAGGGGGAGAATCCAACTCCCACAGGGGATGCAGACTCTGATGCGGCCTCAGGATACACTTCACCAGTCGAGGGGGAGAAAGAGAGCGAGAGTTCTACTGACGAAGGCGAGGGTCATTTATCAGAAGTTGAAATAAAAGTAGAAGCTGAATTGAATCCAGAATATGATCCAAACTATCCTCCATTAGTGAAATGGACGAAGGACCATCCCAAAGAACAAATTATTGGTGAACCTTCAGAAAGTGTTCTTACTCGATCTCAACTGAAGGCGAAACAAACAACATTATTCTCTAAAGTTGAATTATGTATGTTTAATTTGTTTATTTCCAAAATTGAGCCGAAAACTATAAGTGTTGCACTTGATTATTCTGATTGGGTTCAAGCAATGCAGGATGAGCTCCATGAGTTCGAACGCAACCGAGTTTGGAGGTTGATTCCTACACCGAAAGATGCTTCTGTTGTCGGCCTGAAATGGGTGTTTAGAAATAAGCTAGATAAAGAGGGGAATGTCATTCGTAACAAGGCTCGGTTGGTGGTAAAAGGATATTGTCAAGAAGAAGGAATAGATTATGAGGAAACCTTCGCTCCAGTAGCAAGGTTAGAATCTGTCAGAATCTTTCTGGCATATGTTGCTCATAAAAACTTCGAAGTTTTCCAAATGGATGTCAAATGCGCCTTCTTGAATGGAGAATTAGAAGAAACAGTCTACGTTGAGCAACCGCCTGGTTTTCTGAATGAAAAATACCCTGATCATTGCTATGTACTAGATAAATTTGTCTATGGTCTAAAACAAGCACCGAGGGCTTGGTATGATACACTAACTCGCTTCTTGAAAATGTCAAAATTTAAACAAGGTTCGGTTGACCCAACCTTCTTTCGTAAGAAGGAAGGAGAACATTTGATGATCGTTCAGATTTATGTTGATGATATCATCTTCGGCTCCACGAATCCTAGCTTAACAGTTGAATTCAGGAAGTTGATGGAGACTAAATTTGAAATGAGCACAATGGGTCCAATTAATTTTTTCCTTGGTTTGAATATTAGACAGGGACCAGAAGGTATATTTATCAACCAGGAGGCCTATACAAAGAACTTGCTGGCGAAATTCGGTATGAATGGTGATTCAAAAGTGAAGGTTCCTATGGCATTTGGCACTATGCTAACCCCATCTCTGGATAAACATGCTGTAGACATAACACTATATCGTCAAATGATAGGGTCTCTTATGTATTTAACAGCTAGTAGACCAGATATTATGTTTTCTGTTTGTTATTGTGCCAAGTTTCAAGCCAATCCAAGAGAACCTCACATGGTTGCTGTAAAGAATATTTTTCGTTATCTAAGGAGAACCTCATCTCTCGGTCTCTGGTATCCTGCAAGATCTGGATTCTTCATTCAAGCCTTTTCTGATGCAGATCTTGGAGGATGTGGACTGGACAGAAAGAGTACTACAGGTGGATGCCAATTTCTTGACGGGAAGCTTGTTAGCTGGCAGTCCAAGAAACAAACCTGTGTTTCGTTATCCACAGCCGAAGTTGAATATATTGCTGCAGCATCTTGCACTTCTCAAGTGGTATGGATTCAAAGTCAATTGAGAGACTATGGGCTAAGCATGAAGAAGATTCCTCTCTATTGCGACTCTAAAAGTGCAATTAGGATCTGTCACAATCCAGTGCAACACTCAAAAACCAAGCACATTGCATTTCGATATCATTTTATCAAGGATCATGTAGAAGATGGGAACGTGGAAGTATACTTTGTTCGATCTGCTGATCAACTGACTGACATCTTTACTAAAGCCTTACTTGAAGCTACATTTAACAAAATTTTACAAGGCTTGGGCATGATAGAAGGAGAGTCAGTACCGAATCCTCAAATCTCTCACTAAAAATTAGACATGCGAAATGGAGCGAATGCTCGGTCTATTTCGGCTCCATAATTTTCGAGAACCGAAATGAACCGATCGCTCGGTCTGTTTCGGCTCTGGAATTTTAGGAAACCGAAATGAACCGAACGCTCGGTCTATCTCGGCTCCGTAATTTTCTAGAACCGAAATGAACCGAACGCTCGGTCTATTGCGGCTCTAGAATTTTAAGGAACCGAAATGAACCGAACGCTCGGTCTATTTTGCTTCACTCATTTAAGATGAGGTTTCGGTTGTATATCATGTACATTCTTTTCTCATGTCTTTTATTTGATTTAAACTTAAATATTTTATCTTTCTGTTTTTATTCTTTTTCAGAAAATTTCAAAAATCCAAAAATATTTTATCTTTCTGTTTTTATTCTTTTTCAGAAAATTTCAAAAATCCAAAAATATTTTATCTTTCTGTTTTTATTCTTTTTCAGAAAAATTCAAAAATTCAAAAATATTTTTTTGTCTCGTTATTTGTCTGTATGGTGTGTTTATTGTTCTTCTTAGGTGATATGAGTACCAGTACAACAGAATGTGGATCTAAGGCAGGTATATTTAATTTCCATAAGAACTAGTTAAGGGTCCCTAGAAGCATGCTGCTGCATGTTGACCTAAGCCTCTACGACTTTGAGCAAGCCTTAATGATTCGATCTATACCTATCGTTTCTTCCCAATCAGGCTGATCACAACTACTCCGTCTAGAGCTACCTTACTCTTCTCATATGAGTTAAGAGTTTTTTCTGCTTTGTCATATCTATCTAGCAGAAGGTACTTTCCTTTCTTTACCCACCTCTCTTATATTCTCCATTTACTCTCTGTTCACCAATGTAACCCTTGAGACTCTCGGTTCTTACCACTGAGGTTTATGGTTACACAACATCTATGTTTATGATCTTAGATACGTATACCATGTGCTAAGTGAAATCCAAAATCCAACACCAATAATGAATTGACGGTGAATTAACTATTCAAGCACTTACTGAGTGCCTAATGAAATCTCTTTTTATTTTTGAGTGGTCTTTTATGAAATTGTCTACTACCAAGACATTTCTTCCCAAAGAGATCCAGTTTTTTTTGAGATTTATGCTTTCTCTTTTGTCACTAAATAATATATTCAACCTACCTGTTCAACAGATCACATCGGTCTCACAGGTACTTCTTCCAACGTTCGGTTTTATGTTAAGACTCGAAGTTCGGTTGAAGATAAGCTACCCTAAGCCTATGATTAAAAGAAGCCTTTCAATGTTTATTAACAAACAGTTGATCGTATTTTTCGGGAAAACACACAAGCACTTCAAGTCTCTCTTGACTTTGAAGGAAGTGATTCTTGCCCGGAATCCTCTGCTTTCTGTCTAAAATGAGACATCACTCACATCCCATACACATTTTCTTTATTTCTTTATCTTTGTCACACTAATGCATGAAAATTTCTATTTTCCCACATTCTGGTTACTGATTGGATTGAATTTTGGTTTATCTAGTGGAGCCAAACAAAGGGTTATCATGGAATTTCAAACGACGATTGAAGATAAGATTAAGGCACGTGAATTTGAACGGTCTCTAAACCCATGCGTGTTGACGTATCCTTGGGAGTAACCACACTGTCACATCGCAATTTTTCAGGCGACGTTTTAGTGATCACGTCATTATCATCATGGTTTTATCTCTCCTGGCAATAGTATATAAAGGGTTTCTCGTTTTATTTGTCTTTTACCAGCACTAAATTCTCTCAAACTTTCACGACAAGTTTACACTGTTCATCTTCCTTCTTCATTCATCAATGGCGACTTCTTCTTCAGTACATGATTAGACGGCATCATCATCTTTGCTCACCATTAAACCTAACCAAAATATGATCATTGAACTTAATCCGTTCTTGTATGATTCATATATGCTGCATGTAGTGGAATGTTTAAAGTATTCCCCCTTGGTTTTAGCCCTAACCCAGTTTGAAGCAGTACCAATGTCGCTATTATCACAGGTTTATTCTACGGTGACTTATGACAAAAACAAAGAACGCATCTACTTTGTCATCCACGATAAGAAGGCATCAATTTCGAAGGTGAAGTTTTGTTCGGTTTTGAATCTTGCCATCGATTCCTCTGTAATCTAACCGGACTTTATCAAACCGAATCAGCTATTCTCGATGATGTACGAGATGGGATATACTGATGTGTTCACTGTAATTACCAAAGTAAAGAAATCTTGTTTACCATCTTAGTGGAATGGCCTGCTCACTCTACTAATTAAGGGTTTAGCAGAACGAAGTGGTGGTTCAGACGGTACCATCAAGGGTTTCCTCACAATTCTTTACGGACTTTACAACGGAATCAATCTTGATTATGGTTCAATAATCTGGTCTCAGGTGGTGCAGAGCCTCCATATGTTGACGAGGCATTCTGAGGTCTCTTGTGGACGATTTTGGACTCTGATTACACGGAAAGCTATTAATTCTTTAGAGATTCCAGTTATGAAGGATGCTCTACTTGCTTCTATCGCCACATTCCACACGAAGAAGATCATTCTTTAGGATCCACTAAAGTTTCCTCATAATGGATCTATTCCTGAAACTATGTATCGATGTGTTGCACAACAGAGCAATGTTATGGCAGATTATAGGAAACTTCCTCCTATCGGACCGAGAGTACTTTCTCCAGAGCAGAAGGTCGCCCTGGATGCATTGGATAAACCTAACAACAGAGGGAAGCGGATTTCCAAGAAAGAACCAAAAGAGGAGCAAAAGTCTAAATCCTCCAAGTCAACTAAACACAAATCTGATGAAGGGGATTCTTCTCAGCAAAAGAAAAAGAAGATAAAGAAGATGGCTCGCAGGTCTAAAAGTCCCACTGACGATGAGGAGAATAAGGAAGAATAGGTTCATCATGACTCACCTAGAGAGAATACTCCTTCCCGTTCTCCTACTCCACCAGAATCTCCAAATCACAACCGAATTCCAACTCCACCTCCATCACCGAAACAGACCATTCCTCTTTCTGTTCCTATTGTTACTCCACCCATCACAACTCAAGAAACTACGTTACCACCCCCCACCTCCCATTACTTATGTTCCTTTTTCCACAATTCCTTTGTCATCTCCAATCATTATAGAATCCACAACCACTACCATTCCTGAACCCACAGTGGAAGTCAACGTATCTGATACGGGGGCTACTACTGCAACAGAAACTCCTATCATCACCAAACCTCATTCACCAACCAATTCAACTGATTCTGGTGCTACTCTTGGGGGAGAAGATGAGGATTTTGACTCCATCTACTTCAGTCCTTACAGGCTTCCGACTGATGATGATACTGATGTTCCTATTACAGTCAACATTTACAGGGAATTAATGACAAGTTAGATCGATTGCTCGAAGATAGCAAAGCTTATGGTGGTGTGGTTCTTAAAGCCTTTTTGGAGACTGCCACAGAGCAGTATACAAAGGCCATTGACAAATCTACTAAGGCAGATGATGAGTCTACTCTACTTGTAAAAAGGCCACAGCAGAGGTTACTGAGGTTGTTCACACAACTCAGATTTTTCTTGATTCGTTGAAAGCTCATGCTGACACCAATGCAGCTAAGGTACAATCCTCTGTGGACTCCTTTTCTAAGTCCCTTCACGATGAGAGCACTAAGTTCGACGTTGTACGCTCATCGCTCCAAACCGAGACCACTTCTTTCTTACAATCAGTGGATTCTCGTTTTGATGCTCTTCATGCTAATCTGGCAACCGAAGGTGTCTTGAAGGAGGATCTGGCCAAACACAAAGCCACTATTGATGTTCAAAAGGTGCAGCTGGCCCAAGCTGAAAAAGAAATCTCTTTGTTGAAAACTCAACGGGCCGTGTATAAAAGCTGTGCAGGTTAAGTGAAGGGTTTGTTGATAAATTTTCTTGAAGCTCATGATCCCATTTTGATTCTTATCATTCACAATCATCGCACATCCAAACTCCTTCCTGCTCTTGCAATACTAAGTGAAATGAAAGGTGTTTCGGAGGGAGTTGTACCTCCAAAACAAAGGGGAGAGAGTAGTGCTCGTGTTGTTCAACCGAGAGTAAGTGTGAAAGCAGAAGGTGTTCAACCGAAAGTCACAACAGAACTGAAGGGTAATGAGGCTTCAGGTTCTGGTTCAAAAGTGAAGCCAATGGAGACCATTGATGAAAGTGAAAGTGATACTGAAGAAACCATAGCTGAAGCTCTCAAACGAAAGAAAAGAGACAGAGAGCTGGATGAGACTATGAAAATTGCTAAGGAACCTGAGGAGGGGAAAGGAGAAACAAAGAAAAAGAAGATGCCTTGAAATGCAAGAAGTATTTGTTTCCCGAGTGGACAAGAGAGACACTTATCAATCAGGCGATTGAGTTTCCTTCTGTCTATTGGTTGGAACTAGTTGCTTCGTTTGATTGTGATGATATGCGGATTACCAGAAAATCTTTTACGTTTCATTTCTTTGAGGCGACCGCTGAGGTTCCTTTTCCACATCCGAAGGTTGACAGAAAATTGATAGACTTCTACTTGAAGTATGGTCAACCGCAGTATCTGGCTTGGAGCGCACAGAAGATCATTTCAGTCAAGGTACTTAAACCTTCGCCTGCTGGGAGATTTGTAAACATCAATTTCAAGATCACTCGTGGTTCAGCAAACATGGTGTGAATCATCTCTCTAGCAGATCTTCCTAATCTCAATCCGCATGACTGGGTTCTGTTGTTCAACATTTTGCTCTCTGATCCTAAGGAATATGAGCCTATATTAGAACATTTGAAAAGAATGTTGGCCTCCTACATCCATGAAATTGCTACTATGGATCAGGAGATAGCAAAGGTGATGAATAAGAAGCCGACTGTGAAGACTACACCAAAACGTGGTGATGTGAACAAGATGAAAATGGGACAGATAGATTTAACAAATCTTACTGTCATGTTCACGAAGGGTGAATCTCACAGGTTTCTGTTTGATCTAGTTGATAAACATCTCTTTTCAACAGACTACTTGGAGCATATCATTAACATCATACATCGATGCAAGCAGAATTCAGAGTCTGATAAGAAGAATTTCACTGACATGCTTCGGTGGTACATTACATTTCGCCATTATCTGTTAGCCATCATACCGAAGGTGTTCAAGACTGTGAAGAAGCCTTCTGTTGTTAAAAGAGAATGAGGTTTTGGCTCCAAAGACGCAAAGGGGGAGATTGTTGAATCCATTTGTGTTGCGTCTTGGGCCATAAGTTTTGTATCTGGATTGGGCCTGTCCATCCGTGGTTATCTAGATTAGTTTGATAGTTATCTAGAATAGCTAATAGGGTTTTGATATAAATATGCATGCATGTATGCATGATAGAGTTATCGATCTTCACATTTATCTTTGTAACCCTAAACACCTCTACAGTTGAAGTTCTTTGTCAAGCTCATCTGAGGTGTTGAAGTAATAATCATTCGACATATTCAGTGCAATTCTCGTGTTCTTTATTACGTTATTATTCATTAACTTGCATAGAATCATTCGATCCTGAAAGAACTTAGTTCTAACATACATGATGTAATAAGATTACATTTTGATGTTTTATAGGGTCGAAGAAAAGAGAGGAAGCTTAAGGGAAGAAGTGAGCTGAATCAAATCGTGAAGAAATGGATTTCGATCGCATTGCTTGAAGATTAGAATTTTGAGCTACTACTTGGAGTTAGAATAGATTGCTATGATATATGTATTAACATAGTTTTCAATTGAATTTCATTGTAAGGACAAATTTTTCCGCAATAAAATAATTTTTGATTTATATTATTTATTTATCCTTGCAATGGCATGTATGAAAAATTGATGTTTGAATGTTTCAGTTATTAGCAATAATGGATTATGTTATTTGTGGAAATGTCAAGAATTTACCAAATAGGGAGAGTTTCTCATCACCCAAGTTTCAATTGGACAGAGACTTGGAATCATGCAACTTGGTTGCATGATGAATGAGAAATTTCATATTTGGAAATTAGACTAATTTGTTGATAAAATCTCAATTAAAGGACTAGGAGATCGAGTACACTAGGTCGTACGTTGATCAAGTCTACCACAAGAGTGACAAAGATATTCGTCATGATTTACTAAAGGTTTAGTAAATATGATTATACTTATAAGATTAAGTGTAATTATGAGTTGATTGAAAGAGTTTCAATCAATAGCAGAACGGATAAGAAGAATCAAGTAGGCAGAAAGATAAAAGTTTCTCTATTCTAAGAAGAAGGGAGAGTACCTTTTACTATGTTTTATGATAGGTCTTAATGATTAAGAACCATATCTCAATTGATCCTCTAAATGAGTCTTAGTACAATTGTATGTCTGAGAAGAGGAATCAAGAATTGAAGAAATGGTTAAATCAAGAAGTCAATCATACTTCGTTCCAAAAACAAGTCTTAGAGTTAAGATTGTGACATTGAGTGACAAGTCTTAAGAAGGTTTATAACATTCATCAAATATGGAAAGTTGTGATGTCTTGGATAAGACAAAGACCAACTAGGACCAATTTTGTGAAGTGTTTTGTCTTGATAAAAGCTACACTAACTCTTGAATATCTGTTTGTCGAGAAATGTTTATTGACAAGAGAATCTTATATGCCAAGGAGTCAGTGGGAGTCTTAATGATCTTGAAAAGTTCAAGAACTAATCAAGAATAAACCTTATCGATCATCACTAGCACATGACTTGAGGTTCACAACCTATCGTGTTGAAACTATCTTGTTTCTGTGCCGTTCCAATTGAGTTAATTATGCATGTGAGTTCTATGAGTTCTCATTTGAACGCATAAAAGGTAAGCACCTTGATCAATGAAAAGTTCATTGATAGGAAAGGATGAGCTGCTTAACTACTTGGAAGACATGGTGGGCACTCGTGTTACCATAAGGCAAGAAATCAAGATTGAGAAAGTTCGGTCCATATGAGTTTGGATTTGTCGCAAACTTTGGTTTTGACAAATTTGCATGGATAGGAACACATACACCATTAAAATATAAGTGCCATAAGATTCCCTCCTTCATGAAAATGACTGTGAGGAAATGCTTTCACTAAGAGAGATTTTAAGAAGATAGTGATTGTGAAAATTGTATTCTCGAATTCGATTATGGTTACGGTATCCCTTTCCATGATTCGAATTGTGAGATTTGACAATGAATCTGAATTGTTTAGACACATATATGAGCTATCTAAGACAAAGGTGTATAAGTTTGAGAAGCTTAGATAAAAGATTATCAAAGCATTAGGTATTAGAAATATGAACTTAAGAAATTCAATAGGTATTGTTTTTTGGAAGTTAAGCTGTTTTCTGAATACATGTCAAAGCTAGTGGGAGCATAAGTGTTATGCTTATATGATAATAATCATCATGATAGTGGGAGCATAAATGTTATGCTTGTATGATTATTATGGTAAGTATGGAAAGTTAGCAATATTAATTATAGAAAACAAGAGTTATACTTTGCAAAGTTGTAAGGGTTGAAAAGTTGTTTTGCTATAATTAAGGGAGAGAATATTATGCTTCATTTCAAATCTAAAGGCTTAGGTTGTGGAATGTTAACAAATTTAGTCAAAGGATACATAGTGTGTTCTTAAATTTCGATTATGATTACGGCATCCCTCTTCATAGTTCGAATTGTAAGAACGTGACACATAAAATATTATGGCAGAAGATTGATAAAGTATCACATCTTTATGTAAGACATTATGCATCGTGTCCCATACGCTTTGGGTATAGGATCGATTGCAAATGCTATAATATTTGACCATTCTAAAATTTTCCAAATGTCTAGCGCATTAAGAGGGAAAAAGGAAAAGAATCGGTTTTGACTAAAATAATTAAACAACTATCAAAGGACGATCCAAAGTTCGTTGAAGATTGGTTGCTTGTGAGTAGTTGGAAGTATAGTATTGGATAGACCATGTCGACATTATTATGAATAGACATGTCGACATTATTGTGAGTAGTTGGAAGTATGGTATTGGATAGACCATGTCGACATTATTATGAATAGATAAGATTCTATTAAGAATGAGTTGTCATATAGCAAATATGGAAATGTTTCCATACTGGGAGCTGATTATTGAGAATCTATGTCTAGATTAGAAACTTTTATGCAAGAAGGATGTTCAAAGGAATGTACTTTGAGTGAGAGACATCATATCTATAGAATTGTTTCTGATAGAGATTGGCCAAGTCTTGATGATTTTGAGCTATGACTTTACGAAAGGATCATTGCATAAAATGTTAGAATCTAGCATATTCTATAAGTGACAAGAATTTGATATTCTTATACTTATGATAAGAATTGGGAGTTGTGAAATGAGTATGATTGGAAATGTGTTCATTTGATCTATTTCACAAAGTAAGGACCATAAGTAAACATTGTGTGCATGCTAAGAGCATGGGACAATTGTAGTAATAATTCAAGTAATAAGTTAATTAACAGAAACAACAAATAATGAGTAATCGATATGGTGATAAATAAAAGGTGTTTTATTTATACTCAAAGGTTTGGGACCATATAGGATTAGTATTATTCTTGTGTTTCACTTTGCATGTTTTGACTTCCTGAATAATTAATTATTTCAGAATTATCAAATTATTCGAACGGACCATAGTCGTTCATATGTTGGAAGTAGGTATGAATGAAGACTGTCGTGAATTGGTGTGTGGATTGTCTAAAGTGTATTAGACATAAGAAAATGTTTGTTGCAACGTTCATGACTGCTTATGAATATGATTTGAGCATTGGATTAAACCCATGCTCACTTGGATCACTTCATGGATTTTATCACGAGTGATTGGTGAGACGATAATATCTTATATTCTTGAAACCGAGATGTGTGAGTTGTATCTTGCGAGTCGGTTACACATTGATAATATGTAAACGCACCAGTAACTTGGTGTTATAAAACATATTGTTGTGTGTGATTCGGTAAGTGAGTGCAAGCAAGCATTGAATCAAAGTTTATCCGTTCCTTTTATCCAAAGTAGGATAAAAGTGATATATGTGGGTCCCTCGATGATTTAGTGATGGCACATAAGCGCTTGGCCAAGCCGAGACTAATTTGATGTGTTCAATTGTAGTCTGTTGTCAGTCATCATAAATCAGAAATCGGGAAACAGAACATAGACTGAGAGAATGATCAAAATCCATGTCTCAAGTCTATACGATATCAAGAATGGAGGAATATATGATCCCTTATCTAAAGGACACGCTTCTGATAAGATCAGAGTTGACAGTGGCTTTTGAAAGCTACGATTGTTAATCAAGATATGAGGTTATACGCAGAATAGTTATTAGACTTATCCAAGTGGGAGAATGTTGGATTAGTGTCTAAGTCCATAACTATTTTTGTATGTACTTGACTCGATTGTGCATGGTCCTTTTGGGTTGCCTTCACACTGGTGACTAGACAGGATGATTGTTGAGGAGAGAGGCTGGTTTATTGTTAAGAATAATAAATTAGGGTATAAATATGATTTGTTAATATATTATATGAATAATATATTAATTTGGAATCATATTATTAATTAGTATTTAATCAGAAATTAATTTAGAATTAATTTTGGGATTAAAGGAATTGACTGAAAGTGCAGGGGCTATTTTGTAATTATTCAACAGTTGAGGCTTTGGGCCATTGGACCACCTTTATTAAGGCTTGAATGAAAATCCTAGAAGGATCTAGGAGTTTTCGTCCAAGGGCTTAAGGAAAGGAGTCCATGGACTTGCTTAGGCCCTAAGCTAAGGGATTAGGGTTTACATCTTGAAACCCTAGTTAGCCTTAAGTATAAATAGCACCCTAAGGCACTAAGATTTCGTCCAAGCCTTGGGAAACCCTAAAAGGGACGAAATCTAGGGCAAGATACCATTCTCTCCTCTCTCCCATATTCATCCTTTCACCTAGTGTGTTTGTGAGCCATTAGAGGTACTACACTTGTGGTACTTGCTTTCAAGAGCTAAGGAAATTCAAGGAACTAGTTGTTATGTCTATATAACAACAAAAGGTATGTATTCTATTTTTATATATGAATTTCGAAAATAATAGTAGCATGCCAGGTTTCTTTTTGTGTTCATAAAGTTGTATAACTAATAGTGAAAACATAGATCCAACTCTAGGGTTGCATCCACACATAGGATTGTTTGTATAAAACCCATCAAATACAAGTTGAATACTTATAGTTATTATATAAATCACATGTGATTAATAACTACCAAACTAGTGGATTCTTACTTTTCAAACTATGTTACCAAACTGCTATACTTCAAACTGTTTTACAAACTCTTTTACTTAGCAAATACTTTTACTTAAACTCTTTCATACTTATATATTGTCAAATGCATGTCTATGTATGTATAGCTATATAAGCAATGTTTAACAGACTTAGGAAGGCCATCTCGCTTTAATTCCTTTTCCTTGTTTGGATGTGGCTTTAGGGCATCAGTGATCCGTCCGAAGGTCATTAAATATTAGTTGTATATCATGTATACGTACATAGTCAAAAAAGTTCCTTCAATCAGTTCCATACCTTTGGGTAGCAAGGGTACACAAACATGATCATACATTGCTAGTAAACTACTATAGGAGTAGTTTAGGAAGATACTAATACTATTACTAGAACAATGAAACCTACAATGAGTCAGTTCATACATGAGTCAAAGGATACAACGCCCTTGGGTAGCAAGGGTATACAAACATGTTAGCACTATGATGAGAAACAAACAAAAGGAACTATGACAAGAAACAAACATACATGCTAGATAGAGAAAGAACACACAATACAGCTAGCACACATATACATTACATATACATTAACACAGTTATGTGAGCCATTAAACAGGGCATGTCACTACCTGCCATGAATGTTTTTGTATCAGAATCTCCTTAATTGGGGAGCGTATGAGTTTGAGTATAGATCTATATTGGATTGACTATCCTACACCTTGCTGCTCGCTACAGTGGGACTTGCAAGTCTACGGGTGCCAAATGTCATTTTTACGGCATCTTACATTGTCGTTTTACTATTGAGTCGGTAGCAAGATACAGGCCGATCACATGTTACCTTAAAAATTACAATTTCTTAAGATACTTAGTACATCAGTAGTTACTTAATACAAAACTACAGTACTATAATATTTTCCCATTACATTCACTTCGTGAACATGCACACGATACACAGTAATGTAAAAACCATATTTTTGGTTAATGATAGTCGGATTTGGGAAAATACACACTCTTACATCAGACACACATAGATACTAGATGCCTTGGTAGAAGGCTACTTTGAGTAGAAAGCATAGGGTTTTCTAGGAGAGTTCAAACAAATACAAACTTCACAAAACTTATACAAACATCTTACAAATGCTTTCATACAAATGCAGACACTAATATACTTATGATCTCACCAGCTTTAAAGCTGATACTCGCTTTCAAAATAACTTGTATTCTCAAGACACCAGTAGACAGGTACCGGTGCCAGGTTTTGAGAAGACGGAGCTCGTTCAAGACTCCTCTTTTATTTTGATGTATATTTTTGGTGTCTATATAACTTGACAGAACACACTTGTATGAAATTATATTATTAATGCAATGGATGATGTTGTTGCTTGTTTACAACTTTGCATTGTTGTTATACTGTACATGACGTCCTCCACCCCAGAACGTTTCCGCTATTCATCGGTTTTGGGGGTGTGACACTCTATAGGCAGTGCGAGCAGCATACCCTACGAAGTAACAGTCATTGGCGTTGGCATTAAACTTCGGGTTGGCATCTAAGTGAAGAAGAGTGCAAGGATAGCCAAATACACGGAAATGATTGACTGATGGCTTGTGACCATAGAGAATCTCATACAGGGTCTTCATCTAAGCTTTGTTGATTAACACTCGATTCTGAACGTAACATGCAGTGTTTATCGCCTCGGCCCAAAAGAAAACCGGTAGCTTTGAATCACACAGCATCGTCCTTGCAGCGTCCTTTAAGGTTCTGTTTCTCCTTTCAACAACACCATTTTGTTGGGGTGTGTGAGCAGAGCTGTATTGACACATGATACCCTTTTCTACGCAAAAGTGATCGAGAACAGAATTCTTGAACTCTGTTCCGTTGTCGGTACGAAGCGCCTTCACCCGATGGTTAGTCTGGTTCTCAATTAATACTATGAATTTCTTAATCAAGTCAGCAACTCCAGCTTTATTGGATAGAAAGAAAACCCACGTAAATAGAGAGAAATCATCAATCGTAACCAGACAATAGGAGCTTCTGTTGATGATGAGAACGTTTACTGGACCAAACAAATCCATATGTAGCAATTGAAGCACCTAGCTAATTGAGTTAACATGTTTTGGCAGGTGTGGTTTTCTATGATGCTTTCCTTGGGCACATGACACACATTTTTTAAACGTGATGAAGTCTTTGACAGGCAATCCACGGACCATCTCATTTTTTGCAAGACGATTCAAGTTCTTGGCATTAGCATGACCTAGTCTTCTGTGCCACAACATTGGAGTTTGTTCGGAGATCTTGGAGAAAAGGCACGTAACTTGTTCTGGAAGATTGCTATTCATATCAATGATATAGGCATTCCCATCCCTTTTAGATTTTACGAGAATCCACTCTTCTGGGATGACGAAGCCTGGCTTGAGAATCATGCATTCCTTATCAGTGAAATGCATAGAATAGCCCTTGTCACAGATCTGAGATACACTTAACAGACTATGCTTCAGTTCGGGAGCAAAATTAACATTCTCGAAACTTAAAACCCCGTTTGTGACAGTTCCACTTTGAGTGATTTTTCTACCATCTCCACCCGCAAAGGAGATGTATCCCCCATTAAATGATTGAATGTTGTGTAGTTAGGCGATATCTCTTGTCATATGCCGGGAACAACCGCTGTCGACGAACCAGGGTCTGACGACCTTCCCCCGCAACTATCCTTGAAAAATGTGTGGGTTTAATTAGATTTGGGAACCCAGTTCATTATTTTCCTAGGTGGCCCCGATGCCTTTTTAGATTGATAGTTTTCGGAATTTTCAGAGGACACAGAAGATGAATTGGAAGCTAGTTTGGGCAACCATTTATAATTAGGTTTTCTAATAGTCCTAGGTGTTTTTGAGATTGAATGTTTATCAGTTTGCTTAAGGCATGTGGGTTTTCTACCAGATTTGGTTGAAGACTCACTGCTGCTTCTTGACGAAACCGACCTTGGCTTGGCCATGCTCGGTTTTGGCAAACTGCCTGGGACTTTGTGATAAAAAAACCTATTTATGATTTTGAAAATGGCTCGTTTTCTACTCCGATCATCTTTCAAGTCATCATTCCGGGAACGATTTCTAGAGGACTTTCTAGCTAAAGACCTTCCTCTGGATTCGTTCTCTCCTCTTGGAAATTCGAAATATACAAACATACGATTTTGACAATTTCTAGCTATATGACCACCAACACCACAATTGAAACAAATCTGTTTATTATTGTTATAACTTGTGCTACATTGATCAGATTTGTTTTCCATACTCTCACAAGAACATGAACAAGAATTAGGTTATGAGGCAAGTAAAGGTACATTAGATGGAGAAGTTTGTGAAACTGGTGGTTCTTCAAAATTATTATCACACACATCAGAATTGTCAACCAAATTGTTTAAACTAGACACTTTCAAACCATTCAAAACAATATCAGAAGTAATAGAAACACCACCACAAAAAACATTGTCACTTTAAACATCAGAAAAATTATTGTCTTTATTAAATGTCACACCCCAAAAACCGAGAACGGCGGAAACGTTCTGGGGCGGAGGACATCATGTAAAGTATCACAACACAGTATAACAGTAAACAAGCAAACAACATCATCCATTGCATTAAATATTTAATTTTAATACAAGCATGTTCCGTACAGTTATAGACACCAAAAATGTAAATCAAAATAATAAGATGAGTCTCGAATGCACTCCATCTTCTCAAAAGCTGGCCTCGGTACCTGTCTACTGATGACCTGAGAATAAAAGTTATTTTGAAAGAGTTTATCAGCATTAAGCTGGTGAGTTCATAAGTATTTTAGTGTCGGTGTTTGTATCAAAACATTTGAACGTGGTTTTAAGTATGAGTTCGTAAACATTGGTGATAAAAGTATGTGAATGTTTGTAAGTGTTTGTAAGAGTTTGAATCTCTTAGAAAAACCTATATTTTCTATTAAAAGTAGCCTTCTACCAAGGCGTAACTGTTTTGTATGTTCGTTTATTGTAATAGTGTGTAATTTTCCCAAGTGTAACTATCATTGTCAAAATATATTTTGTACATTCATGTTTAAGTGAAATGATCACTAAATATATGTAAAGGGTAAATTAATGTAGTATTGTAGTGTTGTATTATAGGAACTACTGTTGTACTAACTACCTTAAACCGGATTTATATTAAGGTATTTTGTGATTAATTGTACCATACTATCAACTAGGTAACACGACAATGTAGGTCGTAATAAGGTATGACGTTTGGCACCCGCAGACCTGCAGGTCCGGCTGTAGCTAGCAGCAAGGTGTAGGATAGTCAATCTAGTATAGATCTATATGCAAACTCATGCTCTCCCTCCAAGAGACTCTGGCTACAACTCGGGCCATGACATTGAAGGCATGCTCCGATACAGTGGATCACAATTTTGTTAACGTATTCATGTATATGTAATGTATTGTTACTCGTTCTAGTATCATTGTATATGTTCTCTTTCTAGTATAGTTGTATATGTTCTTCTTCTAGTATAGTTGTATATGTTCTCATAGTAATGTAATGTATATGTTCTCATAGTAATAAGTACTGACTCATGAATGAACTGACTCATTGAACATCTCATTGATCTAGCAATAGTATAAGTATTATCCCGTGCTACCCATATGGTAACACACTAATGTTGTAACTGGTACGTATGAATATGGAAGAAATTTTATGACTATATATGTACACATGATATATAACTAATATTGAAACGACCTTCGGACGGATACCCAATATCCCACCAGACCACATCTCAACGGCGAAAAGGAAATAGGGCGGGCAGGCCTTCCTAAGCCTTTTAAACATTTCTTATATAACTATACATACATAGACATGCAATTGATATAAGTATAACAGAGTTTAAGTATATATATTTGGTAAGTAAAAGAATTTGTAAAACAGTTTGAAGTAAAACAGTTTGATAAACACTTTGAACAGTAAGAAAATCATTGGTTTTGTAGCTATTAATCACATGTGATTGATGTAATAACTATAAGTATTCAACTTGTATTCCCTCACATAAAAGCAATTTAAAACATTTAAAAGTATTTCAAAGGTTAGTTAAAGGGGTATGAACTCACTTGTAGTGAGTGGATTGGATTGAAGTGTCGGATACGGTGCTAGGTGACAAATGAAGACTTGTACACACGCACGAGCCTAGTTATCATATAATGAACATATATATAACTAATTAGCCAAAATATAACTAATAAATTAAGTTGGGACACTCTAGAACATGAAAACACTTTGTTTCAAGTGTTAAAGATCACCAGGATTGCATACAAGTGTTGGTAGGGAAAAGCTAGGGTGTTTGGAGTTCAAGGGTAAACTCCTTTGGAGTTTACGGTTTTAATGACCTTACCCAAGGAGTTTACAGCAGTAAACTCAAGGGTTTACGGTCGTAAACTCTACTCCTTGTAACCTTGTGTTGTTTTGAGGTTCTACAAGTCTTTTGAAGCACTTCTACTTGGTGGTTTGGCCTTTGGGAGGGACTAGGGCAACAAAAACACTCCTTGGAGGAGTTTACGGCCTCATGGACATTTCCCTTTGGGTTTACTACCATAAACCCTTATGGAAAAGAGTATTTCCATGTTTTCAAGTCCTTAACACAACAAGGTAATTGTCTAGGTTGGTTTTTAGGCCTAAGGAAGGATTTTGACCCATTTAAACACACTTTAGGGTGTTTATGGTTTTGGGAGATCCCCAAACCGTAAACACCTAAAAATGGTAGTCTTTGGTGTTTTTCAAGGCTTACACACATAAAGGGAAGGTTTAAACATGTCAAGGAAAGCTTAAACATCAAACTAGGGCTTAGATAAAGACTTAGGCACACTTTGGTGCCATTTTTGGTGTTTACGGCCCAAGAAAATTCTTGGACCATGAACACTTCCAACCTTGTGTTCTTGGCATATTTTCTTGATGTTTATTTGTAACACTAGCTTAAAAAGACTCAAGGATGGAAGTACTTACTATTAGGAAGCTTGATTTGAGCTAAAAGTCCAAGAACACTTAGTGTGTGTTCTTGGTGTTCTTGGTGTTTTTTGGAAATCTAGACAAAATACATAAATGAATGGATGAATAGATGTACAAACACTAGATTAAGTGTTTTACCAACTTGAAATGGTTAGAACACTTACAAGTTTGAAGATCTTGAATAAGTTTTAGGATGATACTTGAAAGGATATTTTGGAGTTTACTCTTTTGGGATTTTGGGGAGTAAACACAAATGGCTAGTATTGGGGAGTAAACTCATGCTTAAGGCATGAGTTTATGTTTTTGGGATGATTTTTCGACCCAAACAAAATAGTTTGGCCGGGAACTTCTAAGACACGAGGTGTTTGCGGTTTTTAAAAATCAAAACCCGAGACGGCACTTTCTTTCACCCGTTCGCTTAAAGTAATATTAAAATAATCAACCGAACTTTAAATTTCTTAAAAATAAGAAATAATGACATTAACTTATGATAAGAAGTGGTTGACTTTTAGGGTTTGACCGAATGGAAATTTCGGGTTGTCACATCATCCCCCTGTTAAAGGGAATTTCGTCCCGAAATTAAAGTCTAAACAAATAAAGTAGTTACAAATAACTAAGCAAAAAGATGAGGATATTTCAGTTTCATTTGGTCCTCACGCTCCCAAGTGAATTCCGGTCCTCGCTTGGCGTTCCAGCGAACCTTCACAATCGGGATACGGCTTTGCTTCGTCTGCTTGACTTCTCGGTCCATGATCTCTACTGGTTCTTCCACGAAGTTGAGGCTCTCGTTGATCTCGATCTCGTCGAGTGGGATTACAAGAGTCTCATTGGACATACACTTTTTCAAGTTAGAGACGTGGAATGTAGAATGTATGTTACGAAGTTCGTCGGCTAGATTGAGGTTGTAAGCTACAAGGTCGATTCTTGTGAGAATCTCGAAGGGCCCTATATATCTCGAATTAAGCTTCCCACACTTACCGAAGCGTATTAAGCCCTGCTAGGGTGAGACTTTGAGAAGGACTCGGTCTCCCACCTGGAATTCCAAAGGTTTCCTTCACTTATCAGCGTAGCTCTTCTGTCGGTCTCTAGAGGCTTTCAATCATTCACGGATCTGAACGATCTTCTCTGTCGTTTCCCGAATGATTTCCGGGCCTGTGAGAGTACTGTCAGAAACTTGCCCCCTAGCTAATTGGGTATCACCCACTTCGGCCCAGCACAGAGGGGATCTGCACTTTCGGCCATAAAGGGCTTCGAATGGAGCAGCCTTGATGCTCGTGTGATAACTGTTATTGTAGGAAAGTTCGAAAAAGGGTAAATGAGTATCCCATGCCTTTCTAAAGTCAATCACACAGGCTCTCAACATATCTTCCAGTGTTTGGATGGTCCTCTCACTTTGTCCGTCGGTCTGTAGATGGTAGCCTGTGCTCATGTCCAGCCTTGTTCCCAGGGAATGTTGTAGCGATTGCCAGAATCTTGAGGTGAACCTACTATCTCTATCGGAGATAATGGATATAGGTACACCATGCAGTCGTACGATTTCCCTAATGTATATTCTCGTAAGCTTCTTCATCTTGTCAGTTTCTTTGATAGGCAGGAAGTGTGCAGACTTGGTCAATCTATCGACGATGACCCATATAGTATCAAGTCCACCCGTTGTCTTGGGCAACTTGGTTATGAAATCCATAGTCATCCGCTCCCACTTCCATTTTGGAATCTCTGGTTGTTGTAGTAAACCGGAGGGCTTCTGGTACTCGACCTTAACCTTTGCGCAAGTAAGGCATTTACTTACGAAGGTAGCAATCTCTGCTTTCATGTTAGGCCACCAGTATAACTTTTTAAGATCCAGATACATCTTATCTGAACCTGGGTGGACGGAATACCGAGTGTTGTGCGGCTCATTCATGACCAAATCTCTGAAACCACCTAGTCTTGGGGTCCAGATCCGGTCCATGAAATAATAAGCTCCGCCACCCTTAACCTCTAAGTTCTTATCCATTCCTCTCAGGGATTCACCTGCCATGTTTTCAGGCTTCAAAGCGTCGAGCTTAGCAGCCTTAATTTGTGTGGACAAGTGTAAATGCATAGTCATAGTCAAAGATTTGACTCTACGGCCAGAATATTCTTTCCGACTTAGGGCATCAGCTACTACATTGGCTTTACCCGGATGATAACGAATTTCGCATTCGTAGTCACTGAGTAGCTCGACCCACCGTCGTTGTCTCATGTTGAGCTCCTTTTGGTTGAAAATATGTTGCAGACTTTTGTGGTCTGTAAAGATAATGCTCTTCGTACCGTAGAGGTAATGTCTCCAGATCTTCAGAGCAAACACAACTACTCCTAGCTCAAGATCGTGGGTCGTGTAGTTGACCTCATGTGTCTTCATCTGTCTCGAGGCATAGGCGATGACCTTACCTCGCTACATCAGAACACACCCGAGCCCTTGATTCGATGCATCGCAATAGACTACGAAGTCTTCTATCCCTTCTGGGATGGATATTACTGGTGTGGTGCACAAGGCTCGTTTGAGCGTTTGGAACGCTCTCTCCTGATTCTCTTCCCAGTCAAAAGCCACGCCCTTCTGGGTCAGTGTTGTAAGAGGTTTCGCTATGCGGGAGAAGTTCTGAATGAACCTGCGTTAGTAGCCAGCGAGACCTAGAAATTGACGAATTTCTATAGGCGTCTTTGGTGCTGACCAGTTCTCAATGGCCTTAATTTTGGATGGGTCCACGTGGATTCCTTCTTCTCTTACCACGTGTCCTAAGAATTCGACTCTTCAGATCCAAAATTCACATTTAGAGAACTTTGCATAGAGCTTCTTCGTTCGTAAAGTTCCTAGAACTTGTCACAGGTGATCGCCATGCTCTTCCTTACTTCAGGAGTAGATCAGGATGTCATCGATGAAGACAATGACGAACTGATCCAAGTAAGGTCGGCATACTCTATTCATCAGATCCATGAAAACTGCGGGCGCATTGGTCAATCCGAATGGCATCACCACGAACTTGTAGTGTCCGTAACGAGTTCGGAAGGCTGTCTTTGGAACATCCTCCTCTAGTACTCGTAACTGGTGATATCCGGATCTTAGATCAATTTTGGAAAAGTAGTTCGCCCCTTGCAGTTGGTCAAATAGATCGTCTATGCGAGGCAGAGGGTAACGATTCTTGACCGTCAGTTTGTTGAGTTCTCTGTAGTCGATACACATACGGAATGATCCGTCTTTCTTCTTAACGAACAAGACCGGTGCTCCCCAAGGCGAGAAACTTGGTCTTATAAAGCCCTTGCTGAGCAGTTCGTTAAGTTGACCAGATAGTTCCTGCATCTCTGCTGGTGCTAATCGGTAGGGCGACTTGGCTACTGGGGTAACTCCTGGGACTAAGTCGATTCTGAACTCGACCTATCGTTGTGGAGGTAATCCTGGTAGCTCTTCTGGGAAGATGTCGGGAAAGATGCTCACTACTAGAATGTTCTTTAGTTCTTTCATTTCGAGGCTCGTATTGACGACGTGAGCAAGGAATGCATGGTATTCTTTACGTAGACACTTCTGTGCTTGAATACTTGATATAATACAAAGACTCGCACCGGGTTTGTCGCCGTAGACGACAAGAGTTTCGTTAGACGGGAGGTTTAGACAGACTGCTTTCTCGTAGCACATGATGTCGGCGTGATGAAGACTCAACCAGTCCATGCCGATGATGACGTCGAAGCTTTTAATCGAGACCGGCATAAGGTCGATTGGAAATGAATGGTTATCTAGAGTTAGGGTACAACCTAAGTATATGCTATTTGTGCTTTCTGTCTTTCCATTAGCCATTTCTACTGTGAATTGTTCTCTAAGTGTGTGCGGTTGTTGTTTAAGTATGAGAGCAAATTTATGGTTCACGAAGCTTCGCTCCGCTCCACTATCAAACAGAATGCATGCATAGGAGTTATCGAGGAGGAACGTACCAGTCACCACTGTCAGGTCAGCAACTGCTTCCCCATGGCCTATCTCTAGTACTCTCCCCGCTCCGCCAGCATTCTTCGGTTTGGGGCAGTACCTCTTATAGTGGCCCGCCTCGCCACATCCATAGCAGGTCTGGCTCACGCCAGAGCCGGGGACTTGGGTGATCGGCCTCGCCGGAGATTTACAAAAACGAACTTTGTGTCCTTTCTTGTTGCAGTTAGAGCACTGCATTTCACGGCAGGGGCCGTTGTGGTGGTAGTTGCATTTGTTGCACTTAGGCAAACTTCCAGCATACTGCCCCACCGGAGCAGTAGCAGCAGCAGGGGTTATTGTGGCATGCACTGCCACAATTTGCTGCTTTTTGGCAGCTCACTGTTTCTTCTTCTCATCCCAAAACTTCCGCTTAGTGTCATTGGGTTTGGAGGGTTCTGAGATGGCTAGGATTGTTGTTGCTGATGGGGCTTTGACTCCATGGTCAATGAGTCGTTGTGCCAGTCGCTTGGCACTGTCGAAGGTAGCAGGGTTTGATGATAGGACATTTCCCTGATACGGAGGCACTAGCCCCCATATGTACCTCTCGATCTTTTTCCCTTCAGTGGGAACCATATTGGGGCAGAGGGCCACCAGTTCGCTGAATCTGGCGGTATATGCGACTATGTTGGAGCCCTTCATGGTTAGGCTCCACAGCTCCTGTTCCAATTTCTGGATTTCACCCCTCGGGCAGTATTCCTCAATCATGAGGTCCTTCATGGTTTCCCAACCCATGTCATTGGCCACTACGAGAGTTAGTGCTTTAACATGGTTGTTCCACTACGTCAGGGCTTTTTCTTCAAAGGTGCATGCGACATATTTGACTTTGCTCGCAGCAGGGCACGAACAAATTTCGAAGGATGATTCAGTATTCTCAAACCATTGCGAGAGGGCAATGACTCTGCCGGTTCCTTTGAAGGACTTCGGCTTGCAGTTGGTGAAATCCTTGTAGGAGCACTCTCTTGAGCGCACAGGGATTTCAGCAGGAATAGAGTCAACAGGGGTTCCACCTCTTCTGGCATCAGTGGAGTGATACTGAGCCATGGCAGTTGCCACTGCTGCAGCTACAGCAACATTCAGGGCTGCAGTATCGATGACCTGATGAGGAGGAGGTGGTGGTGGTGCGGGGTTATTCCTGGGAGATTTGCGAGGAGGCATCTTTCAGCTATAAGCTTATAAAGATAAACATAATGGTAAGAATCAATTGTAAGTGGGGTGAGTGTGACACATGGACTAACTAACCATAGCCCAACAGTTGAATGAGTGTTTGAGATCACAACAAGGAAGATTAGTAGGAAAACACAAGTGTACAGATTTTTCCCACAGATTAGGTAGATGTCAATAATACTGGTATTACTGATGTAATAAGTTCAGGGAAAAATCAACCTAACAGTAGGTCTTACATCATACCATACGAAAAAGCTTGACAATTCCTAGATTCCTAATTAGAGTACTGAAAGTTAGGAATATTTTACAGACAAGTGCTACTTAGAGCACAGATACTAAAGGCTATTCCTTAACCAAAAGACAAAGATGTACTAGACATCTTCTAACGGAGATGGGAATTCCTCGGGCGAACCCTGAGGTCTGCCACTCTACGAACCACCTCTTGAAGGTGTCGTTCATGATCCATTTGATGAACTCGAAGTTCTATGACTTCGGCTCGGGAGGCAGCCAGTTGTTGCTGCAGGGTCTCATTGGTTCTCCTGGTCCTTTCCATTTCTTCTTCAAGACGACGGATGCGGACTATGTTGTTACCCGAGTTGGCATCAATCTCCATGACTCGGCCGATGGCTGCTCGGCCTTGTTCAACATTACGAGCTATTCTGTGGACAATGACGGGCAGAGCTCGATCCGTAGAGCCACCTTCGCTGAGATTGTAAAAGCTTCGGTCCCCAAAGTAAGGTAAGGGTTGACCCTGTTCGCCACTCCAGCGATTCAAGTTGGTTGCTTACAAGGGTGTGGGACCTGGGAAAGCTGGTCGGGGATTGTTGTTTGGGGCTTGACCTACTGGCGGTAGGTTGTTGACTTCAGGCTCGGAGTCAGATCCATCAGAAAAGCCTTCTGCGAGGTGATCATCCAAAGGGATTGGATGCTCATCTTCGGGCTCTTCTTCGATCCACCCAGCATTGCCTTTGTTTGGGAAGTACGGGTCGCCATGATGGAATCCAGCCATTTAAATCTACGCGAGAAGAGAGGTATAAGAATCTAGTATATAAGTAGCTTGTAGTAACACAAAATACCCCTATAGTATTTTAAGTTTAGGTTCTATTGTTCTCCTTGTGGTATTATTAGTAACTTTTTAAACTTGTTAACATATCGCAACCCTTCTAGGGCATATGCTAATCACTCATCGGACCATCATAGTTGATCAGGCTATGCCATTCCCAGGACTGACCATACATCCCCGAGCTCACTTGTGATATTTAACAATCGTAATACTTTTGTTCTTGTCATTGTGACACTGATTTTAGTATGAATGCAGACTTGTATACTTAATTAAATATTTTAGTATTTAAAGTATAGACTCTTGGTCAGAGTGTTTTAATCCCAAATGGGTTTATAGTTAGTATATCTTTTATGGGTTGATATATTCAATCCACTATAAACAATGCTCTGATACCAATCTGTCACACCCCAAAACCAAGAACGGTGGAAACGTTCTGGGGCGGAGGACGTCATGTAAAGTATCACAACACAGTATAACAGTAAACAAGCAAACAACATCATCCATTGCATTAAATATATAATTTTAATACAAGCATGTTCCGTACAGTTATAGACACCAAAAATGTAAATCAAAATAATAAGATGAGTCTCTAATGCACTCCATCTTCTCAAAAGCTGGCCTCGGTACCTGTCTACTGATGACCTGAGAATACAAGTTATTTTGAAAGAGTTTATCAGCACTAAGCTGGTGAGTTCATAAGTATTTTAGTGTCGGTGTTTGTATCAAAACATTTAAACGTGGTTTTAAGTATGAGTTCGTAAACATTGGTGATAAAAGTATGTGAATGTTTGTAAGTGTTTGTAAGAGTTTGAATCTCTTAGAAAAACCTATATTTTCTATTAAAAGTAGCCTTCTACCAAGGCGTAACTGTTTTGTATGTTCGTTTATTATAATAGTGTGTAATTTTCCTAAGTGTAACTATCATTGTCAAAATATATTTTGTACATTCATGTTTAAGTGAAATGATCACTAAATATATGTAAAGGGTAAATTAATGTAGTATTGTAGTGTTGTATTATAGGAACTACTGTTGTACTAACTACCTTAAACCGGATTTATATTAAGGTATTTTGTGATTAATTGTACCATACTATCAACTAGGTAACACGACAATGTAGGTCGTAATAAGGTATGACGTTTGGCACCCGCAGACCTGCAGGTCCGGCTGTAGCTAGCAGCAAGGTGTAGGATAGTCAATCTAGTATAGATCTATATGCAAACTCATGCTCTCCCTCCAAGAGACTCTGGCTACAACTCGGGCCATGACATTGAAGGCATGCTCCGATACAGTGGATCACAATTTTGTTAACGTATTCATGTATATGTAATGTATTGTTACTCGTTCTAGTATCATTGTATATGTTCTCTTTCTAGTATAGTTGTATATGTTCTTCTTCTAGTATAGTTGTATATGTTCTCATAGTAATGTAATGTATATGTTCTCATAGTAATAAGTACTGACTCATGAATGAACTGACTCATTGAACATCTCATTGATCTAGCAATAGTATAAGTATTATCCCGTGCTACCCATATGGTAACACACTAATGTTGTAACTGGTACGTATGAATATGGAAGAAATTTTATGACTATATATGTACACATGATATATAACTAATATTGAAACGACCTTCGGACGGATACCCAATATCCCACCAGACCACATCTCAACGGCGAAAAGGAAATAGGGCGGGCAGGCCTTCCTAAGCCTTTTAAACATTTCTTATATAACTATACATACATAGACATGCAATTGATATAAGTATAACAGAGTTTAAGTATATATATTTGGTAAGTAAAAGAATTTGTAAAACAGTTTGAAGTAAAACAGTTTGATAAACACTTTGAACAGTAAGAAAATCATTGGTTTTGTAGCTATTAATCACATGTGATTGATGTAATAACTATAAGTATTCAACTTGTATTCCCTCACATAAAAGCAATTTAAAACATTTAAAAGTATTTCAAAGGTTAGTTAAAGGGGTATGAACTCACTTGTAGTGAGTGGATTGGATTGAAGTGTCGGATACGGTGCTAGGTGACAAATGAAGACTTGTACACACGCACGAGCCTAGTTATCATATAATGAACATATATATAACTAATTAGCCAAAATATAACTAATAAATTAAGTTGGGACACTCTAGAACATGAAAACACTTTGTTTCAAGTGTTAAAGATCACCAGGATTGCATACAAGTGTTGGTAGGGAAAAGCTAGGGTGTTTGGAGTTCAAGGGTAAACTCCTTTGGAGTTTACGGTTTTAATGACCTTACCCAAGGAGTTTACAGCAGTAAACTCAAGGGTTTACGGTCGTAAACTCTACTCCTTGTAACCTTGTGTTGTTTTGAGGTTCTACAAGTCTTTTGAAGCACTTCTACTTGGTGGTTTGGCCTTTGGGAGGGACTAGGGCAACAAAAACACTCCTTGGAGGAGTTTACGGCCTCATGGACATTTCCCTTTGGGTTTACTACCATAAACCCTTATGGAAAAGAGTATTTCCATGTTTTCAAGTCCTTAACACAACAAGGTAATTGTCTAGGTTGGTTTTTAGGCCTAAGGAAGGATTTTGACCCATTTAAACACACTTTAGGGTGTTTATGGTTTTGGGAGATCCCCAAACCGTAAACACCTAAAATTGGTAGTCTTTGGTGTTTTTCAAGGCTTACACACATAAAGGGAAGGTTTAAACATGTCAAGGAAAGCTTAAACATCAAACTAGGGCTTAGATAAAGACTTAGGCACACTTTGGTGCCATTTTTGGTGTTTACGGCCCAAGAAAATTCTTGGACCGTGAACACCTCCAACCTTGTGTTCTTGGCATATTTTCTTGATGTTTATTTGTAACACTAGCTTAAAAAGACTCAAGGATGGAAGTACTTACTATTAGGAAGCTTGATTTGAGCTAAAAGTCCAAGAACACTTAGTGTGTGTTCTTGGTGTTCTTGGTGTTTTTTGGAAATCTAGACAAAATACATAAATGAATGGATGAATAGATGTACAAACACTAGATTAAGTGTTTTACCAACTTGAAATGGTTAGAACACTTACAAGTTTGAAGATCTTGAATAAGTTTTAGGATGATACTTGAAAGGATATTTTGGAGTTTACTCTTTTGGGATTTTGGGGAGTAAACACAAATGGCTAGTCTTGGGGAGTAAACTCATGCTTAAGGCATGAGTTTACGTTTTTGGGATGATTTTTCGACCCAAACAAAATAGTTTGGTCGAGAACTTCTAAGACACTAGGTGTTTGCAGTTTTTAAAAATCAAAACCCGAGACGGCACTTTCTTTCACCCGTTCGCTTAAAATAATATTAAAATAATCAACCGAACTTTAAATTTCTTAAAAATAAGAAATAATGACATTAACTTATGATAAGAAGTGGTTGACTTTTAGGGTTTGACCGAATGGAAATTTCGGGTTGTCACATTAAAAACTAAAACTTCAGGTTCGGACTCAATTTTATTTTCAGAAACAGATCCTTCAACTTCGTGCTTTGACTGATTCAAGGATTGATCTGCAGGAGAAGTAGAAATGTTAGTACTTTCAACATTAATAAATCCTCCCGAAACAAAACCAGATGGCTTTCCATAAACCATGAATGGTTCATTGGCAATCTCTTCTTTGGATAGGGGCTTATGCTGATATAAATGATCGAAAGGAGGAGGCACTTGATTATAACCTAGACCCTTTGATTGATTTCTCTTAAATTGCATGCAGTGGTCTATCATATTTGCAACTACCTCACTCGAGACATCAAATTTCCTAAAATCAAAATCAGCGGTTTCAAATTTGCCCTTTAAAGATTCAATTTTAGCCACTAGTTCAGCGTTCTGTTTCACTACATAATCATAATTTTCGAATTTATTACTGTAGTCTTCCTGAAGTCTCCTAAAGTCCTTTATTTTTTTATTCCAATTGGGCTTTAAGTGGTTTTTGACCTTTTCTGAGTTGGTAACCTTCATATCTAAGGTCTTCTACTTCCCTTTTTAATGAGTCATTAAGTTCACGAAGAATCTTAAGGCTTTCTACTTCACTATCTAATGTCTCAATTTTCTCATGCAGAATTTTAACATAATCAATACAGGCTTGAGAGTATAATGGTCAACTTACCTCGGTTGTATTAGGTTCATGAGAAGAAGATACCATCAATGCAAACTGCAGCTCCATCATCTTATCTTCAGCTGCCACAATCTCTACCAGAGCATCATAACAAACTTGTGCCAGGTGGGTAGTTTCAGGTCCAGACAAGTTCAGGGCCTGCATCTGATCCTCCTAGTCAAATGACTGAGCGGCCATAGCCTTCTTGTTGTTTATTTGAGTACCACTTTGATTGTTTCCGACTGCAACTATTGTCCTATCATTATTTAATCTTCTGTCTAACTGTGGACAATCACGAGCAAAATACCCTGGCTCATGGCAGTTGAAACATCGAAGCTTTCCCTTGCTGAACCCAACTTTCTTGTCAGCACTCATTCCCCAGTTGTTCTTTCTAATATTTTTGGCAAACTGCTTTGCCCTAAAGACTGCCATGGAAATTTTCCACGTAATATCCATCTCCTCAACGTCTTCAGGGTGAATCTGATCAAGAACGGAAAATGATAGTTGGGGTGGAAGATCCCCGGCGACGAGTGCATTGTAGTAATTGACAAGCGCTGAAGCAAGAGCAAGATTTTCATCACCCTCCTTTTCCCTTGAAGAAGAAGCCCCAGTTAAGGATGAAGCAGCTTGAGAAGCCACGAACGATTGATTCTGCGAGAAAGGTATGGCTGATGCAAAGGAAGCTGATGGAGTGGGAAAAGTCTGAATCTGAGCCTGCGGAGTAGTAAATGATTGACTTGCAGAAGGAAGAGAAAAAGAAAAATATGAAAGAGCATTGTTAGAAGAGATGCCAAGGTTTGCAGGTGAATATGAGTTCACATGGTTGATCTCCCTCTGCTTGTCATCAATATCACACGCCTTGATAACTGCCATCACTTCAACGAGAGAGAGACGGCTGAGATCTTTAGTCTTCTTGATGACAGCTACATTCATGTTCCAAGATTTTGGGAGAGCATTCAGTAGCTTCTTGTTTATCTCTGATTTTGTATAGAAAATCCCAGCCACAATCATTTCAGTATTGAGATATGTGAACCGCTGCAGCTGTGCTTCAAGAGTCTCTCCAGGAACATAATTGAACACATTGAATCGTTGTCGCAGCATGTCTTGGCGACTCTCCCGCATGTCTTCGTTCCCTTCATAAACCTCAATTAGGGCTTCCCACAAAGCCTTAGCAGAGGTATACTCTCTGAAACCTTGAGCAATATCTGGTGACAGGGCCATGGTCAAGATGGCCAAAGCCTTCTCCTGCTCTTCCACACTCTCGAAGTCTTCATCAGTGTAATTTTCTATCTTCTTTTCAACCACTTGCCCTGCAACTGTAGTGGTTATTCTGACTGGATCCTTGATGATGCATTTCCAGATCTTGAAGTCTTTCATTTTTATGTATTTCTCTATTCTGTACTTCCACTCGGGAAAACCATCAACAGACATTAACCTTGGAATTCGTGTAGTGGTGCCCATGACAACATCAAGTTCTTGAAAATGATTTTGACTTTGAGATTCCATTTTTATTGTTTAATTAATGTGAAACAGAAAGCAAATTAATTAAAATTTAAATTGAGTTTCTGGTCAAACACAGTTAAAATCCGATTTACTGTCCAAAAAGAATTTACTGCCCAAAATCAGTTTGCGGCCGTAAACTCCGAGTTTGCGGTTGAAAAAAGAATACGGTCTAAGGTTCATGGTCCAAGAACAATCAATCTTCGATTTATGAAAATTCCGTGTTAACGATTCAAGAATGCAGTTCACGGTTTAAGAACTATGATGAGTTTGCGGCCGTAAATAGTGATTACGGCCATAAGCTCGAGCCGTAAGCTACGATTTTTGCAGTTTTTCGATGAAAGCAAAAACCCTCTTGCAGAAAAACACGAACTTAATCTCAAGCCAATAAAAACTCGCTCCAAAATCAATTGTAGAGGGCCTTTGATGATGGTTCTGCTCTGATACCTATTGTAAGGTCCTGAGAACGGATCTTACCAGTGATCAATAGCAAACACAATCACAGAAACAAGAATAAAAGTAGAGAAGCAATGAAATCAAGCTTGCACACGTTCTATTGAAGTAAACGTCTGGTACAACTCGATATAGGGCCGTGAACAATAAGGCATTAACAATTAAACACGTATGACTAGCCATCTATTTATAGGGAACTACGACCGAGAAGGGTTTACGGCCGTAAGGTGTTTACGGCCGTAAACTCATTAGAAACCATAAACGGCTATTACACCTACTAAAATACTCTATCTATACCAAACCACTATTACAATGCAAAGCCTAGACCAAACCACTAATTTGGGCCCTTCAAATAAATAAAATATGAGTTTTGGGGGTTTAAAATGGTAAAAATATGAATTTGGTGAAAAATCTTCGTCCAAAACGGGGTTAGGAAGCGAACGTAGTCGAAAACCGGGCATTAAGGAGTGAACCTGCAAGGTTCGGCTCTTAGGAGGCGAGAACCGAGAGTGGGAGAAGGAGGGACTGGAGGTAAGGAAATGGACCGAAGGTGCGAGGGGGCGAAATGGACTGAAGGCTTGGTTCATTTCGGGTGCAAGAAGTTCGGTCTGAGATGGCTAAGTTCGCTTATGACAGTTCGGTTCGGTCCTAAGCAGTTCAGTCTTGAGGGGACTTTGGTCCTATTAGAAGGGTTCGATTCCTAAGAGGTTTCGGGCCCTATTTAGCTATTTTTCCATTTAACTTCCCATTTTGCGTGATTTTTGGCCAAGTTAAGGGTCGGGATGACCCGGATGACTATAAAAAGTTGAGAGAGATTTGGGAGAAATTAAATTTTAGCCATTATTATTGTATTACCTCGAAATGCAAGGTTCGTGAACCTCGTAATGCTTCGTTTATGATTGTTTTAAGTCCCCGAAAGGGTCCTTAGTCGTGTTTTGATGCGTTTAACTCCCTTCTTAGGGTTTCACATTGATAAACACATAAAATATCCGCGACACTTGAATTCTTGACATACTAATGTACATTTTCATAGATAAATTTTAATCATGCAAGTATTAGATAAGTTTGACAGGTTTGACTTGTTGACTTGACTTTGACTCGTCTACTTTGACTTTGACTTGTTGACTTTGACTTTGACCTGAATTTGTTGGTTGTCACATATAACGGGCCCCGCTGATGTGTGTAAAATGCACTTGTTTTATTCCTACTTTTTATTAATAAATTTAGCACACAAAGGCAGTGAACCTGTCTTTTAGTGGTATAGTTGGATAAGTAGGGTGTCGATCTCAGGGAACGGGAAAATTAAACTAATAGCTAATTTTAACTAAGCAAATAATGAAAGTAAAAAGCTTTTTTCTCTAGTTTTGCAAGACTAGAAACTTAAACACATCACAAAAACACTTAATTAACTAAGTAATTAAAGCAAACAACTAATTCACCAAATTTGATAAAGATGTTTCTATTTAGGTTCTACCAATTCACTCCTATGGTTATTTTGAATTTATGATAGATTAATTGTTATTGGCTACCAACTATAGTGGTTAGGTTCATGTTCATTACTCCTAACCCTTAGACAATCAATTAATTCAAGCGATGATCAAATGTTTAAACTAATTAATTCCCTAGATTAATGATTTCGATTAAATAAGATTTGTACTGGTTAATCATATTAGTGGTTCAATTAACCTCTTGTTTGTTGGTTTCTCAAACAGGCTCACACATTAATCTACCCATTATCTTATTAATCTTAGTTTCATATTCATTATTCCTAAGCATATGATTAAGTGTTCACATAGACATATGAGGTTAACAACTAAGAGATGTTCATGCAGCTTAATTGTCTTCCAATTAACAAAAAATAGTTGTGATTAATGCATAAGGTTCTTTAACAAACTTAATTTAATAAATCACCAATAGACAATCAATCAAAATCTAATAATTAAACCATAGGAGTTACTTGGTATTCCCCAAACAGAAACAAAAACGTATTTAGCTCATAGTTGCAGTAAAAACAAACACAAAAACAAGTTTAACTAAGCTAAACATACTTAATTCCTAAAGCTAAGTGGAATGATTAACCTAGTTGCCTTGATTCTTCAAGAGATTGAAGATTAGAGTTCCTCAGCGCCTTCAAGGGTTCTCCAATCGCAGATGAATCTCCAAAAACGCTAGAAAAGTATTCCCATCGGATAAAGGCTCGGTTTTTATAACTATCTCAAAACAGGGTGTACTCGGCGAGTAGCAGACCCAACTCGCCGAGTAGGTTCTTAGTTATCCGTCTCAAATCAGGAGTCGTGGCTTATCTTCTGGAATATTCTAATGGACTCTCCGAGTAGGCTCGTGTACTCACCGAGTAGGAAAACTTTTGTCCCTCAATCTTCATTCTTTGGTCTCTAATTGCTTTCCCTTGTTCCCTTTCACTCCCAAGCATGTCTTTTGGACTGAAAACAAAATTTAAACAATATTAAGTACCTTTTGTCCACATTATACACATAATTAGTCAAAAATGAATAAAAATGTATGCTAAATAATTAACTAATTATACACATATCAAAATACCCCACACTTGACTTTTGCTTGCCTCGAAGCAAAACTGAATTTTAAACATATTAGAACCACATATAACAACTCCAATCTAACCCAGCCATTATGCCAAGACCGCAACGCATGCATTTGTGTCTAAAATTGTCCTAAGTACCCCCATACTCCAAATACTCACAATCCTCATAAACATTCGCCCACTCACCCCGAACTATGCTCATTTTATGCATCCCTCCGAATCCATCCACAGAAAACGTCTTACCCTCAAGGTATTTTTAGTTGAGCAACCCAAGCATACATAATCTAGAATTACAATTTATGATACCACTATGGAGCTCTTTTTGAATTCTTCACTTTCTTGATAATTTGATCTTTGATCTCTTTGAATTCACCACTTTTATTGTTTGACTTTTGGTATCTTCAACTTTTTGAATTTCTTGGAATTTTGATCTTTTGATCTTCACTTTATTTGCTCCAAAATTCTTCAAACTTTTCTTGCAATTCTCTCTTTTTTTTTACATGTACCTCTCTTTTTTTACTCAAAAACCTACATGCTTAAGCAGGGGCGCTCAACCTCAACCTTTATTGGCTAACGATAATAATTTTCCTGGATACATTTCAGGTTTAGGCTGCTAAACATATTGCATCCCTCAGGCTGAGCGATGTCGTGTTTTTGTCCCATGATTTCACTGGAATAAGGAAGCCACAAATGCACTAGAATGTGTATAGGCTCAACTAAACATTTGGGTTTTCATGCAATTATCAACATAATTCTAACATGGAATCCTAATTTGCTTTTACCAAAATTTTCTAAATTAAGTCCTAAGTAATATTTTTGGTATGCAACAATTTTTTTTAAAAAAAAAATTAGCCTAAATTAAGACTCTAAATTTTCTAATATGTGACCAACCCCCTACCCCACACTTATTTTATGTAATGCCCTCATTTCATATTATGCAAAAAATAAAAAAAATGCAAATATAGAGAGAATTGGAACAAACTCCCCTGGGGTAGCAGTTGATAGGTTGATACTCTTTTCTTCAGCTCCATCTTCACTTGACTTTAGCCATGGGAACAGCTCATCCATGTCTTGGGTGTCATGCGTCTTGTGTGGTTGACAGCTCGAAAATATCACGGAACAAGCTTCTTAGAAAATCCCCAGTAACAATTCTTCACAAAAAGTGGATAAATGCTGCAGTGAAAGTGCTCAAAACAGTTCTGGAAATCGAAAATTGCAAGTCTACTCGGCGAGTAGGCACTGACTTGGAACTTTAATGTGTAATATCCCATGTACTCGTCGAGTAGAATTTGTGCACTCGGCGAGTAGGCATTGTATTGCCAAAACTGATCCAGCTCATGTTCCTTTCGACTCAGGTTTTGAAATTGGAAATTTCACTGACCCTCACTCTAAATCCTTCAGCAGCAACACTCTCCATTACTCTCGACTCTCACGGACTCAATCCTAAGGACAAAACTTTGTACTCTTCTTGAACATCTCTCATTCCTTACTTGACCCTCAACAACTTAGTATGCTTCCTAATCTTCCATTCCTGAAAAATAAACAACTAAAAGTGAAAGTAATAACCATCCCAACAAAAATAAAAATCATCCAAGTGTTTAACAATTGTTCAAAACAAAACAAAACATCATAAACACAAAACAGAAAAATAAACTCTTCAATCTTCGTCCTCCATATCGTCTCCTCCCGCACCACTTCCTCCTTCTTCATTTCTCCTCCTCGTTCTTTCGTCCCAACTCATAATGTATGGATAGTCGGGTCCGGGTCTTGGGGCAATGTTCATCTGTTGGAAGAGGTATTCAAAAGATTGATTATTGTAATTAACCCCTCATCCAATATCGTCCAAATAGCGCTGGTACTCCACTTGATTCCAACCATCGTTTTCCTCCTCCACCGGAATAACCAGTGGGTCTTCTCGTACCCGCTCGCTACGTTGTCGTACCCGCCTTCCCGGCTCCTCGGGGATTGTCGGCTCGTCTGCATGTGGAATGGAAAATGAATCACCAAACTTCTCAACGATCCGTGCCCTCCTGTATAATGCAGTGTTGAATGGTGGAGGTTGAATGACCGTGAGTGCCCTAGCTTGTTGCAAATCTAGGACCCCAAATGACCTGGCAAGCCTTGTAACAAACATGCCTCCATTAATCTTGGAGTTAATCTTTTCCTTGACCGCCCCTTCAGCAAGAAACTTGGCGATGCAATAAGGGAGATTGCAGAAAGCGTCGGGAGTAATAATACTCCATAGATAGAAGATATCAAGGGTTGGGACCTTGTCCCAATCCTTCCGCATGTTGATGGTGTTGGCCACGAAGCGGTGAATAAGACGATGAATCGGCGAGCGAATATGACCCTCTTGGGTGGTTGAAGGAATATACACCCGGTTGGCAATTGTGTTCCACCATGTAGAGGCCACCACTGCCTCGGGAAGTTCCTTATGGCAGTTCTCCAGAAAAGCTTCAAAATCCTCAGTCATCATTGTGCTCTGGTCATAAATCCCCAGCCTCCAAGAAAACTCAGCAATGCTGCACTGTCGCAGCTCTCCGCCCAAAGAAAAAGAAATTATGTTGGGGTTGTAATACTCACTACCACCTCGGAATGAGATGGTAGCAAAAAATTCCCAACACAGCTCAGCATAAATAGGTTCCTGTATCATAAATAATTGCAACCAACCATCACATGTGATGGTGGTATACCCCAAGCTGCACTCCTTCACCAAGTATGGTGTAAGCTCCTCCTCCAACCCCACATTTCCCAACCAATCCCAGTCAACAACGTTGGGAAAATGGATTTCCTTCTGTTTGAGCACCTCTAATCTGTTTTTGGCCCGCGCTTGGGATGATTTAGAAGTCATTTGTTGAAATGAAAGCCACGGGATATCACTTTGGCTCCCCTAGAAGACTGCCCCCTTCTGGCCATGATACCTGCATAAAAACATCAAAAGAACACAAACAAACAGTACCGAGTAATTAAAAAACAAATGAATCGGGTCTGAATAGTCCTCTACTCGCCGAGTACACGACCTACTCGGCGAGTAGGATGAACATCGGTAACAGTTTTGTACCGATCATGTATAGGCTGTCCAAAACTCCAAATTATTCACAGGGGTTTGTTGTAATGAGTCATCTAACCATAAATCCAAAAGAAATTCCTCCTAACATTACCTAATTCATGGCTAAATTAAAACCCTAGAATTTGAGGAAACCCCCAAATCTGAATTTAAGCAAAATAGGGGCAAATCAACGATAAAGCTTGAACCTTTGATGAGTTTTAAGTGTAAAGATGTTACCTTTTCCTTTGAAAGACGAAGATTAAGTGGAAATTTGAAGAAATTTGAAGAAATCGTGGGAGATGCTTGAGGGAACGCTGTGCACGGCGAGTATAGGGGTTAAATGGGTAAAAACCCTTATTTTACAGATTATATATCATCCGTGTAAATTGGCTACTCTCCAAGTAGAAAGGTTCTACTCGCCGAGTAGAAATGTTGTTACGCGTTTTATTGGGTTACTCGGGCAGGTACTCGCGGAGTATACGTGCCTACTCGGCGAGTAATCCTTGCAGTTTGAAAAAAATTTGAATGTTTTGAAAAATTAATGTATTTTCTCATTTTTTTTAGCCATCCACCCCACACTCTAGGCATTGCTTGCCCTCAAGCAATTATATTCTCAAAAGAAGACGAATGAAAAAAATAAAAATAAAACTAAAGAAAAGGAAAGAAAATGCAAACTTGAGACTCGGGTTGCCTCCCGAGAAGCGCTTCTTTTTAAGGAGTCATTAGCTAGACTCCTCCCCTTCTACATGGTTGCAATCCCTTCCAGCAACAGCAACTCTTCCATTCCTTCATTCCGGGGGACTCCTTCTTCATACTTTTTTGACCCTATGGCCATTGACCTTGAAAGGTGTACCATCTCTTGACAATAGCTCTATAGCACCATGTGGAAACACCGTCTTCACCAGAAAAGGACCATCCCATCTTGACTTGAGTTTTCCCGAGAAAAGCTTTAGTCGTGAATTAAAGAGCAACACTTTTTGGCCTTCATGAAATTCTTTATTTTCTTTTATCCTTTTTTCATGCCACATCTTGGTCTTCTCTTTATAAAGCCACGAACTAGAGTATGCATCATTCCTAAGCTCCTCAAGAGCATTCATTTGCATCAACCGGTTGCTCTTGAGTTCCTCCATGTTGAAGTTACACATCTTTAAGGCCCAAAACGCCTTATGCTCTATCCCCACCGGAAAATGGCATTGCTTCCCATAGACTAACCTATATGGTGTAGTACCAATAGGTGTTTTGAAAGCTGTATGAAAAGCCCAAAGTGCATCATCTAGCTTATCCGACCATTCCTTGCGATTGCTCCCCACCGATTTCTCCAAGATTCACTTTAAAGCTCGATTTGTCACTTCGGTTTGTCCACTAGTTTGTGGATGGTAGGATGTGGAAAAATTATGGGTTACCCCATATTTCTTTAACACCTTCTCCAATTGGTCATTGGCAAAATGTGTGCCTCGGTCACTTATAAGAGCTTTCGGGACTCCAAATCGTGAAAATAACTTCTTTAAAAACCGCACCACCACCCGACTGTCATTTGTCGGTAACGCTTGTGCCTCCGCCCATTTGGATACATAATCCACCGCCACTAATATGTATTTGTTTCCTTTAGACATGGGAAATGGTCCCATGAAGTCGATTCCCCATATATCAAACACCTCGCACACTTGGATACTATGTTGTGGCATTTCATTTCGAGATGAAATGTTTCCCACTCTTTGACAAGCATCACATTCTTTGACAAATTGGACTGCATCTTTAAAATTTGTGGGCCAATAGAACCCAATGTCAAAGATCTTCTTTGTAGTGTAGTGTGCTCCATGATGTCCACCCGTGGGCCCGCTATGACAATGCTCTAATATCTTCCGACTTTCATTCCCGAACACGCATCTTCGTATGATCCCATCCACGCAGCTTTGGAAAAAATATGGTTCATCCCAAAAGTAATATTTTATCTCGGGAAATAATTTCTTCTTTTGTTGACTTGTGAGATCTGTTGGGATGTAATTGCTAGCTAAGTAGTTAGCTATATTTGCAAACCATGGTTCTTCTCCCACGGTCACCATAATATACTCGTCCAGAAAATCATCGCCAACTCTATCTTCATGCAATTACGGGTTTTCAAGCCTTGACAAGTGGTTAGCTGCTACATTCTCCATTCTCTTCTTGTCTCGTATCTCTATGTCAAACTCTTGAAGAAGTAGCACCCATCGTATCAGTCTTGGCTTAGCATCCTGTTTGGCAAATAAATACTTGATGGCAGAGTGGTCAGTAAAAACGGTTGTTTTAGATAAAACTAAATATGGACGGAACTTGTCAAAAGCATACACCACAACTAATAATTCTTTTTCCGTGGTGGTGTAATTTTCTTGGGCTGGATTTAGAGTCTTGCTAGCATAATATATGGGTCGAAAGTGCTTATCAACCCTTTGACCAAGAACAGCTCCTAATGCAAAGTCACTAGCATCACACATAATCTCAAAGGGTAAACTCCAATTTGGTGCAACAATGATTGGGGCATTAGTTAATTTTTCCTTTAAAAATTCCAATGCCTCTAAACACTCTTTAGTAAAATTAAATGGTGCATCTTTTAATAATAATTGTGTTAGAGGTCTAGTTATTTTGGAAAAAATCTTTTATGAAACGCCGGTAAAAACCTGCGTGTCCTAGAAAACTTCTAATGCCTTTCACATTAGTTGGTGGGGGTAATTTGGCAATGATGTCAATCTTTGCCCGATCCACTTCAATTCCCATTTTGGAAACCTTGTGGCCCAAAACTATACCCTCCTTGACCATAAAGTGACATTTCTCCCAATTGAGGACCAAGTCGGTTTTTTCACACCTAGCAAGCATTAAGTCAACATTTGTGAGACAATCATGGAAAGAAGATCCAAAAACGGAAAAGTCATCCATAAAAACTTCCATGAATTTTTCCACCATATCGTGGAATATGGCTGTCATACACCTTTGAAAAGTCGCAGGTGCATTGCATAGCCCAAAGGGCATGCGTCTATAAGGAAACGTCTCACTTGGGCAAGTAAATGTGGTCTTTTCTTGGTCCATTGGGTCTATGGGTATTTGGAAATAACCCGAGAATCCATCTAGAAAGCAATAATAACTATGGCCCGATAGTCTTTCTAACATTTGATCAATAAAAGGTAAGGGAAAATGGTCTTTACGAGTGGCATCATTTAGCTTTCGATAATCGATGCACACTCTCCAACCGGTTACCGTTCGTGTCGGAATTAGCTCGTTCTTTTCGTTGGTTATGACCGTCATCCCTCCTTTCTTGGGCACCACTTGGACCGGACTCACCCATGGACTGTCGGAAATGGAATAGATAATTCGCGCATCTAAGATTTTAACCACTTCCTTCTTGACTACTTCTTGCATATTCGGGTTTAACCTTCTTTGGTGTTGTACAACTGGCTTTGCTCCTTCTTCCAGATTGATCTTGTGGGAGCAATAAGATGGGCTTATTCCCTTGATGTCGGTGATGCTCCATGCTATGGCCCGCTCCCGCTTCTCCAACACTTGCACTAGCTCTTCTTTTTCAGAATTGGACAAGTCAGAGGCTATGATTACTGGCTTTTGGTTGCCTTATTCAAGGAAAGCATACTCCAAATGTTCTGGTAAAGTTTGGAGCTCAGATTTTTGGTTCTGACTATTGGACTCGCCGAGTGCAGGTAAGATACTCGGCGAGTTTGTGGCTGCCTTCACGAATTCTGCCTTTTCTAAGGAAGAACTCGGTGAGTAGATCGGCCCTACTCGGCGAGTAGTGCTGTCAGTTTGCTTTACCAATTCTTCAAAATTAGCTTCTTCCAACAGCCTTTCAATCTCCATTAGGTCTTTTCTGGATCAAATTCTTCATCATCAGTTGTGAACTTGCTGGAATCTTCACTTATGCATTCATCCAATAATTCGTCAAGCATATCAATTGAGAATGTCGTGTCGTCACTGTTCCTTGCATACTTCATAGCTTGGTCTACCCCGAATGTGACTGAATCTTCTCCTACCCGTAAGGTGAGCTTTGAGTCCCTCATGTCTACTATAGCACTTGCCGTGTTGAGGAAGGGCCTTCCAAGGATGATTGGAACTTGTGGATCCGCCTCCATGTCTAGAATGATAAAATCAGCGGGAAAGACGAATTTGTCCACCTTGACTAGTAAGTCTTCGTATATGCCTCTTGGGAAGGTGACTGTCTTGTTTGCCAAGTGAATTGCCATGCGAATTGGCCTTGGTTCTGGGAGATCCAGCTTCTTAAAGAATGAATATGGCATTAGGTTCACACTTGCTCCCGAATCGGCTAAGGCATGAATAGTAGCCAAGTTGCCAAATTGGCAAGGTAAAGTCAAACTCCCCGGGTCGCCCTTCTTCTTTGGTAGCTTATTTAGCATAGCAGCTGAGCAGTTTTCATTGAGTACTACCTTCTTCACTTCTTCCATCTTCCTTCTATTAGTGAGAAGTTCCTTAAGGAACTTTGCATATTTGGGCATTTTCATGACGACTTCAATGAAGGGTATGTTGATTTGAAGAGCCTTGATATGATCTAGAAACTTCTAGTACTCCTCTTCCTGCTTCTCTTTTATAGCTCGGGTTGGGTATGGCATTGGGGGCTGATACAGCTTTTCAGGGATCTGTTTTTTTGGATTTGGTAGTGTACTCGCCGAGTCCATACGTGGTACTCGGCGAGTAGGGCTGTCAGATTGTAAATTTTGCTTTTCTGCTTGCTTTTCTGCCTCCTCCTTCTGTGATTCCTTGGATGCTTCAGTCTGAATAGGTGCCAGGGGAGTGATTATTTTCCCACTTCTTGTTGTTATTATGTTTATGTGCGCGCCTCGTGGGTTATTTTCAGTTTTGCTAGGAAGTTCGCCCGGTGACCTTTGGTTGATTTGTTGAGCAAGTTGACCAAACTGCGTTTCTATATTATGGATAGATGTTTGCTGGTTTCTAAGCATGGTCCTTGTTTCTTGAATGGCAGCATCATGATCACTATGTCTTTTTTCTGAAGCAGCTACAAATTTTGTGAGCATTTCTTCCAAGCTTGGCTTTCTCTCTTGTACCAGCTCCTCCTTTTGGTACAAACCTCTCCCTTTTTGCCTAAACTTTTCCTCCTTGGCCTTCTTGTACTCTTCATAAGGGAGCCACTCTTTCTTTTGTTTGCGCCAGTCTTCATCATATCAGTCTCCACTTGAGTAACAAACTTGCACCTTCTTGTTGCCATTCTTATCTAAATCACAGTCTCTAGTGAGGTGAGGTCCATTGCAGTTTTCACAACCCACCCGAATAGCATGGATCGTTTGATCCTTTTTATCCATCCTCCTATCCATGGTTTTTAGCATAGCCATGACCGCGGATAAGTCTTCAGTAGCTGCATATGCGGCTCCCCTAGTAACATCATTTCTAGGGTTATGGTATTCTCTAGAGTGTTTAGAGAATTCTTCAATCAATTCCTTGATTACCGGGGGCGGCTTCTTTGTGATCAGGCCTTGTGTGTCAAGTAACTGCCTAGTTGTGACATTGACTCCATCATAGAAGATGGAGACTTCTTGCTGGCTGTTTAGGTCATGGTGTGGACAGTTTCTTAGTAAGCTTTTGTACCTCTCCCAAGCTTCATATAGCGACTCTCCATCTTGTTGATCAAAGTTAGCAATGTCCTTCTTCAACTTGGCTATCTTGGAAGGTGGGCAAAAGTGATCAATGAATTCTTCTTTCATCTTGGCCCATGTGGTGACTGATCTGGGGGGGAGTGACTTGAGCCAGTCTTTTGCAGCACCTTTGAATGTCACCGGAAGCATGCGAAGTAGCTGAGTCTCGCGAGGCACATTTGGAACATTGAAGTAATCAGCTACATCATTGACTTCATCCAAATTCTTGTAGGCATCTTCGTGGTCTTTCCCATAAAAAGGTATTTATTTAAGTAAAGCTAGGATATGGCCCTTAAGCTCGAAAGTAGCAGTTGCAGGAATTGCGGGTTGCACAAGTCTCGGGCTAGTGTCACCGCGCATCCTCTTCTTCCATTCCCCCATGGGGATTTCATCAATGTCAGCCATAGTGATAGCTAACTCTTCCTCGGAATCGGACTCGTGCTCGTATGTAGGCTCCTCTTCTTCCTCGGTCTCGTACTCAATGTCTTCCTTAACCGGTTCGTCGATTACTAAAGAAGCGTTGGATGCTCCTGATTTGCTGCTCTTTTTCTTCCCAAAAACAATCTTCAAGTTAGACAAATGTGACTTCTTTGGTGTACTCGAGCTCTCCACGTCCTTTCCTTTGTTCCTTTTCAATGCGGATTCGGGATCTTCAAACAGGGGTACCAGCGGAGTGTTTGATCCTCTGGTCAAGAAAGTCCTGAAATAAACAAGATAAAAACGTAAAAAGAACAAAAAATTGCAACTAAAAAAATGAAAATTAATTGCCAAATACACTTGTACTCGCCGAGAAGGTGCGACTGCACTCGGCGAGTATCAGTGTAATTTTGAAGAAATTCTAAACTAAATATTAAAACTGAAACAGATGCTAAAACCTAATTTCTAACTACTAAATTGCAATAAATTAACATTGTGCCAGTAAACTCACACAAAGGATCGAAAAAAAAATTAGGGATTAGATTAATTATTTCGAACCGTTCCTCGGCAACGGCGCCAAAAACTTGATGTGTGTAAAATGCACTTGTTTTATTCCTACTTTTTATTAATAAATTTAGCACACAAAGGCAGTGAACCTGTCTTTTAGTGGTATAGTTGGATAAGTAGGGTGTCGATCTCAGGGAACGGGAAAATTAAACTAATAGCTAATTTTAACTAAGCAAATAATGAAAGTAAAAAGGTTTTTTCTCTAGTTTTGCAAGACTAGAAACTTAAACACATCACAAAAACACTTAATTAACTAAGTAATTAAAGCAAACAACTAATTCACCAAATTTGATAAAGATGTTTCTATTTAGGTTCAACCAATTCACTCCTATGGTTATTTTGAATTTATGATAGATTAATTGTTATTGGCTACCAACTATAGTGGTTAGGTTCATGTTCATTACTCCTAACCCTTAGACAATCAATTAATTCAAGCGGTGATCAAATATTTAAACTAATTAATTCCCTAGATTAATGATTTGGATTAAATAAGATTTGTAGTGGTTAATCAAATTAGTGGTTCAATTAACCTCTTGTTTGTTGGTTTCTCAAACAAGCTCACACACTAATCTACCCATTATCTTGTTAATCTTAGTTTCATATTCATTATTCCTAAGCATATGATTAAGTGTTCACATAGACATATGAGGTTAACAACTAAGAGATGTTCATGCAGCTTAATTGTCTTCCAATTAACAGAAAATAGTTGTGATTAATGCATAAGGTTCTTTAACAAACTTAATTTAATAAATCACTAATAGACAATCAATCAAAATCTAATAATTAAACCATAGGAGTTACTTGGTATTCCCCAAACAGAAACAAAAACGTATTTAGCTCATAGTTGTAGTAAAAACAAACACAAAAACAGGTTTAACTAAGCTAAACATATTTAATTCCTAAAGCTAAGTGGAATGATTAACCTAGTTGCCTTGATTCTTCAAGAGATTGAAGATTAGAGTTCCTCAGCGCCTTCAAGGGTTCTCCAATCGCAGATGAATCTCCAAAAATGCTAGAAAAGTATTCCCATCGGATAAAGGCTCGGTTTTTATAACTAAGTCAAAACAGGGTGTACTCAGCGAGTAGCAGACCCAACTCGCCGAGTAGCAGACCCAACTCGCCGAGTAGGTTCTTAGTTATCCGTCTCAAATCAGGAGTCGTGGCTTATCTTCTGGAATATTCTAATGGACTCGCCGAGTAGGCTCGTGTACTCGCCAAGTAGGAAAGCTTTTGTCCCTCAATCTTCATTCTTTGGTCTCTAATTGCTTTCCCTTGTTCCCTTTGACTCCCAAGCATGTCTTTTGGACTGAAAACAAAATTTAAACAGTATTAAGTACCTTTTGTCCACATTATACACATAATTAGTTAAAAATGAATAAAAATGTATGCTAAATAATTAACTAATTATGCACATATCACCCGCTCACATACAAATCATATAAGCATATAATCATATAAACATACAAACACATGCGGAAATCACAAAAATAATAGCATACCATACAATCATCGGGCCCAGCCTAAACTCACATAACGGACACCGTTTACATGCAAATCATATACGCATAACCAGATACTAGCATATAGAATAACCATCAGGCCCCGCCCTAGTAAGCATACAAGCACATACACATGCAAGAGTCACGCAGACATCTAGCACCCCTGCATAAGAAACCATGGGCCAGCATTGGTGCCTTCGACCCGTTAAACACAGTGATGAAACTCACCTTGCACTGTCGAATCTCATAGAAATAATCCATGACTGTTGGCCCGCAAAAATCTCCGCGCTAACAATCACAAAATAATCATCCAATCAATAAATCGGATCCCGGCCCATGCTAAGTGCCCAAACTAGGGTAAAAGACATTTTTACTCTTTCCATTACTTAGCCAAGGCCAAGGCCCAATCCAACAATCCAAAGGCCCAAATTCCAAATAAACACCCAAGGCCCAAATATGGCCTAATTTTTCAAGTTGAGCCCAATCCCTTTCATGGGCCTTCTCCCAAGAGAGTCCAACAAAATCTCAATAGCCCAACCATGGAATTCTGATGGCCCAAGACAACCAAGCCCACCTAGCCCAAAACAACAAAACTCAACTTGCTGAGTACGAGGGGCATACTCAGCTTGTACGCTCAACGTATTGCTAAAAGGGCTTGTACGCACATCATACAGGCTTGTACGCCCCGCGTACTCACCAACTTTGGCCAACTTTCCAAATTTTAGCTCTTAATCGATTAAGACCACGACCCAAGTTCATATTTGACTTCCTTAAGGTGGTTATGCGTGACTTAATGGGGCTCTATGGCTCAAAAGAGCTTAACAATTGACTTAATGCATGCATGAGACCACCAAAACCATAAAGTTTGCACCTTTAAGCTTAAGAAACTCATAATATGCACGGATCTAAAAGGATAAGCCCGACAAACGACTTAACTCATCAAACTAACCCAAAAGGGACCAAAAGAATAAAAACCATGACAATAAGAGATCTAGTCATACAAGGATCAAGGTTAGGACTTTATACCTCAAAAGTCACCAAGAGATGGAGCTAAATCTGGATCTCTAAGCTTCCTTCCAAAGAATGAGTCCACCAACTTCTTCTTCTTTCACTTCAAGGAGCATAAACCACCAAAATCAAGACCAAGGCTCAAGAACACTCAAAGAGGCTATTAGGGTTCGAGATTAGGGTTTTTGGACAATGGAGGCTGATAAAGAGGCCATACCTAGGAACTTAAGGAGCTTATATATGGTGCAACACCCCAAATTAGTGTTTCATTAAAACTCGCATACGCCCTGCGTACGTGCCCCGAAGGCGCAATCCATCCTCACATTAGTACGCCCAACGCACTCCCGACTTTCCCAAAATTGACACTTTTTCCCCTTAGGGGCCAAATCCACCAAATCTTCCACCCTTAAGGGTCTAGACTGAAAAGCACAAAGAACCAAGTGTTACAACTCTCCTCTACTTAAATTAGATTTCATCCCTGAAACCATCCCAGCATACTCCAACTTTCCCAAAATTGACACTTTTACCCCTAGGGACCAAATCCACCAAATCTTCCTCCCCCAAGGGTCTAAACAGAAAAGCACAAAGAACCAAGTGTTACAAACCGTATATGTTCCGGATCGGGATTTTGAATTTCAAAATCCGGATTTGATGCGACATTCCGGAAAGGCGGATTCCGATTCCGATTCCGATGTTCCGACTCGATTCCGACATGCAACTTCCATCTCCGACATGCATCAACACCCATCTCTGACATGGAAGACGAGCTTTACGACCCGCTATTTTACGAGTATGTTCTTCGTTTTCTACTATTATTTATTGTTCTGGATGTAGTAGACCACCTCCGGAATGAACTGAAAATGTTCCAGAGATTAAATTAAAGATATCATTATTGTAAGACCAACTGAAAAGTAGTTTAGATGTTTAGTTATTATTGATTTACATCGAAATGTCATGTTATGGATCTTAAAATGTCATTCCGAAAGCCTCCGGAACACGAAGAACCATTCTGAAACACGTTGAATGCGTCCGGAATATGAAGAACGGGTCCGGAACTTGTCCAAAATATTGGTCATTTCCATTTTAGAATGAAGTGCTAACACTTTTTTTTATTTGTCACTTTTGCCCCTTAGGTACCAAATCCACCAAATCTTCCACCCCCAAGGGTCTAGACTAAAAAGCACAAAGAACCAAGTGTTACAACTCTCCCCTACTTAAATTAGATTTCGTCCTCAAACCATCCCAGCATACTCCAACTTTCCCAAACTTGACACTTTTACCCCTAGGGACCAAATCCACCAAATCTTCCTCCCTCAAGGGTCTAGACTGAAAAGCACAAAGAACCAAGTGTTATAAACCGTATATGTTCCGGATCGGGATTTTGAATTTCAAAATTCGGATTTGACACGACATTCCGGAAAGGCACATTCCAATTCCGATGTTCCGACTCGATTCCGACATGAAACTTCCATCTCCGACATGCATCAACACCCATCTCCGACATGGAAGACGAGCTCTACGACCCCGCTATTTTACGAGTATGTTCTTCGTTTTCTACTATTATTTATTGTTCTGGATGTAGTAGACCACCTCCGGAATGAACTGAAAATGTTCCAGAGATTAAATTAAAGATATCATTATTGTAAGACCAAGTGAAAAGTAGTTTAGATGTTTAGTTATTATTGATTTACATCGAAATGTCATGTTATGGATCTTAAAATGTCATTCCGAAAGCCTCCGGAACACGAAGAACCATTCTGAAACACGTTGAATGCGTCCGGAATATGAAGAACGGGTCCGGAACTTGTCCAAAATATTGGTCATTTCCATTTTAGAATGAAGTGCTAACACTTTTTTTATTTGTGCAACATGACATGATTGTTGATGCATCAATTACACTCTCGTGTAAACAAATCGGCGGGGAATTCCTTGCGGCATTCAAAAATAGAGCTGAATGGGAGACTATGTTTCGGTATACATGTTTCAGGAGGTGGTTAGACATTCCTAATGGTGATGGAGATCATTTTCTTCTAAATTACGTCTTTTCCCACGAAGTTGTCACCGACCCCCAAAGCCATGTAGAGGAAATGGTTTTTGAGATTGGGGTTACGAGCTGTCTTTCGGGAAGAAAGAATTTTGTCTCATCATCGGCTTCTGTTTGGTGACTATTTTCCTGCTTCTGCATTCGGCGCTGCCTTTTGTTACCGTGCCTTTCCTATGGTCCTAACGAATGTCTCGGTCTAATTAAACCATGTTACGGATGTGTTTAAACAATCACTTAATGAGTTATCAGGCGAGGATACAGTCTATGTATGTCTTTTATACCTCTTACAGAAGGCTTTCAATGGACGTTTGGCTAAACAGCCTGTTATAAAAGAGTATTTCGCTTTGCTATCCAACCTTGATGAATTCAATATGTATAATGTTGTTTATTTTACAATTATTGATTATAATTACTTATCATTACCAATATTTTTTATAAATTTAATTGTTAACTAATTTTTTATTTTATGTGGAAGATATCCATGGGGTGGGATAATTTGCGATCAATTATACAAACAACTTTTTACTGTATTCAATAAGTTTGAGAAGCTTATACATCTAGATGGACCGAAAGAGAACGAACCTAAAAAATTGACCTATGCCCTACATGAGTTTTTATACGCTTTTAAGGTAAGTATATAATGAAAAAAAAAATATTATTTATTTTTATTTGCTAACATTCTAACTATTTTTTTATTAATCTATTTGTTAACATTCAGATATGGATTCTTGAAACTTTTCCGGTGAGCAGTTTATTTGGTACCCGACAACAAAATGTGATCATTCGGGCTGTTGCATGGTCAAAACTGAGGGCGTTACAAAATATTCACTACAACCAATTTTTACAAATAGACGATGTATGGTTACTTTATTATTTTAAATATTTATATATTTTATAATGTATGTTTATTTATAATTTTCTAATTTTGTTAGAAGGGTAATAGATTTGTACCGAAGTTGAAGTTGATGGAAGATGAGATGCATGTTGAATGGTGGATTGTTAGCTCGGCATGGATTGATCGCCCTGATTTTCCCGAAAATGAAATTCACAAGGCACATTCCCTATCACCATCACCCAAAAACTCCCCTACCCATGAGCATCAAGAAAAGAAGGCACAAATAGATGATCTATCTTACTCGCCACCACCACCACCGTCATCCGCTAATCCATTAATTGACAAGGACCAAATTATTAGTGACTTGCAGAACGAGGTCGGTCAACACCACTGTTGGCTGTTGACCCATCAATGTCGTAGGCAGTTGCGGTCTTAGAAGGAGCGTTTAGCAAAGCATGAGGCTACTTTATTCATGGTTCTAAAACTTATCAATAAGACTCCTGGAGACAATGTTTGTACCTCGAAGGGGATGGAGGTACATTTTTAATTATTTCATCGTTTATGGTCGTTATGTTTTTGCATCGTTTACAAGTATACATTATTGAACCGTACATGGATACTACAATGACAATGAGTTATGGGAGCATGATTATATCTTAAGCATCCCTGAAAAGTTGTTGAATGTCGGCCCTAAACAGCTGCTGAATGTCGGCCCTGAGCAGCCGTATTCGGTTACTCACCCGTCGAATGTAATAGAGATTCTGCAAGATGAATACAAAACACCATCGCCGACACCTCTTAGGCGTTCTAAACACCAAAAAGTTATGTCCATATGATATAACTCGTCATGCATACAAATGAAGAGGAAATGTGTTACACGACAACAACCAACACCGTTGGACAATCTCTTAGATCCTACCATACATTGTTTATAAATAACGGGATGGATCGTTGTTTTTTGGACACAATTATTTGATCGGTTTTGCTACACTTGAGTTTTGGTCACGTTTATATGCGAATAGTCATGGAGGATGGTTGTCATGTGATGTAAGTAACATAATTATTTTCTTAATACATAATATGTTGTAATAACAATACTTACTTTACTACAAAAAATTAATTGGCAGCACTTCATGATGTGGATCTCGTTGCTGCTAGAGCGTAGCGCCGATGATGCTCGGTGAACGGTCGTGCCGTTAGCTTTCAACACTCATACATATAACTGAAAGTTACATGGCTGACATATCCGTTTACCCGACATGGGCAGAGTGTGATACATTATAATTTTGTTTGGATTACATTACCTAATTATTTATATACTAATTTATTATTTCTAACCTTTTTTGAAGCTTTACATCCCAATCAACATATGGTAAGTGTAACACCTTGTTTCAGATCGTTTAATAATTCGGGACCGCGACCAGAGGATCAAGTATCCTAAGGCTTTCGGTCCCGGTAATGAGAAGTTTAGCCACATTTGGTGGTGGATAATATAGGATGTAGGTACTAAGTGCTCACTTTGTGTTTTGGAGCCCAAGGGTATAACGAAAAAGTGATGGTGTAGGCTTTTATGAATTTCGGGATTAAGTTCGGAAGATTTTAAGGCAAATAAACTTGATTGGGTAGAATAAAGTGGTAGAGATTGTTAGATGGATTAAGAAAATATAAAGAATACCGAAATCCAGGTTATAACGAAGAAGTTATGACCTATCGAAGTTTCGCGACAAAACCAACAAAACGCTGAGTAGCATAAAAAGTGAGTTTTCAATAATATATATATATATATATATATATATATATATATATATATATATATATATATATATATATATATATATATATATATATATCATACATCTTCAAAGTCTTAATTACAAATGTTAAAGCCTGATGTACAATGAAAACAAGCATTACTTAAAAAATTGTCCTAAAAACAGATTATGCTACATAACATACAACAATTCAATGCATTCCATATCTTACCCCACTCAAACTCCTTTAAATTCATAAATATATAATATTATAACATAATATATTAATATAAAAAATATAAGCTCAAAGAAAAAAGCTGAATCTCTGAATTTTTTTTGAAAACTCCGCTAGGACCAAATTGAAAAACATTTGTCCATATTTTCACACGGATCCTAATCGGACGGGTGACAATAAAATTCCCTAATTTACAGTTCACACGGATTGCAATCCATTGGCTGATAATACAGCACCAAGAAATACATATTCGCGATCCACTTTTTCCTCATAGCCGATGAAATTTATGACCCTTTTTCCCTGACCCTCCATTATCCTCCCACTAAGCAGAACGCTAATCTCCATTCCAAACCCTTATTCTTCGTTTCGTTCGATTGTAGTACATATCTACTCTTTTTATAGATAATTTCTAACAATTATGTATATTCCAAATGTTTTGCTGCCGATTTCCTCCCAACATTAGCACGACCAGAAGCCACCGAGGGATAAAGTCGTCATCTTAGAAGACAGAAACACAAAAGGTAAATTAAACCAATTTCTTTCTTTCTCTTCAAATTACCTTCTAATCATCTGTATATATTGCAGACGTTTTCAATGAGGAACTTGACATTGGAACTTACATCATTAAATCCGTTGATGACCCAAGAACTCTAAACAAAATCGTTTACATGAAGCCCCCTGGTAATATTTACTCCTTTAACGAGCCAGTGTTTTTGTGGGAGAAGAAGATCGGGAAAACGTTAGAGAACGTTTATCTTTCCAATGAACAAGTTTTAAAGAACATACAAGGTACTCTAACTTTGTAAATCTATTCTCTGTTCAATACATTAAACTCTTTCTTCTTCTTCTTCTTCTTCTTCATCTCCAAATCCCGATGACCCATATTCATTATTCTGCAGAATCTCAGTTTTTGTTCAGATCCAATTTTTTTGAAAATCGACTTTGGTTCCACGGGGTGACAATATAGAGGTGGAAGAGTTGATTACAACTTCGGTAAAATAAAAAAGAGGCATGGTAAATAGAAAGATATGGACAATATAGCAGATGATGATGTCGGATATAGAGGCGGTTGATGTAGTTGTGGCGGTGATGGAGGTGGAGTAGATGGTGGCATCAATGGTGAATGAGGTGGTGGTAGCGTCTGTTAAGGAGGAAGTGGTAGACAAAGACGGTGGTGGATGAAGTTCTTGCTGGAGGCGTCTTCTATTAGGGTAGAGGAAATGAGATTAGGATTAGGTTTAAATTGGATTATGTAATAGACTTTATTGTCAAAGCAAAAGATTTAGATAAAAGCGAATGAGTAGATTTAGATTCGGATCTTGGGTTTGTGAAAATGTGGAGGGAAAATACCAAATAGGAGTTATTTTTAAAATTTAGATATGAAAATTGACATTTTCGAGTATAGACATGCATTCTGTGGAGCTCCGCGGAATTGATCTTTCCAAAATCGTAATTAAATAAACGTATATAAAAAAAAAAACTCAAGATCCATTACGCGGAGCTACAGTAGATTGCACGGAGTTCCGCGGAGGTAGCTCCGAGGGATCTTGAGTTTTTTTTTTTTTATTTTATTTTTTTCGGATCGATTCTTCGGGGTTTATATTTATTCACCAACTATTTATTTTCAAGAAAATATTATGATAGTATGATAATCTTTTTTTTAAAGATTATGGTAGTATGATAATCTATTCCTCGGAGCTACCTCCGCGGAGCTCCGCGGAATGGATCTTGAGTTTTTTTTTTTTTTACGTTGATTTAATTACGATTTTGCCATTCCGCATAGCTACAGTAGATTCTGCGGAGCTCCGCGGAATGTATGTCTATACCCGGAAATATTTATTTTCATGTCTAAATTTTGAAATTAGACCATGTTTTTTGACTATTATCGATATTTTTGATACACATTTAAAAAAAGGTTTTGTCGTCAAAGTACAATTATTGGGAAAGATAAACAAATAGTTCCCTATTGTCTGTACGTCAACTTTTCTGCTGAAATTTATATTATTTATAATATAAAAATTTATTTTTACTAATTAATCTATTATAATCTCCATCCTTAATAAAAGAAACTTTTTTATGTCACGTGACATCTTCTTCATCTCCATTCTTATAAAGTGAAGTACCAATTTTACCCTCCTACTCATTTAAACTGCAACTGCTCTTATGATGCATTAAATCGAGTCACTTAACTTGGTAAATTGGTATCATTGTCCTCTTAAAATCCTCTTAATTTGGGATATCACAATCTCATGAAATCAAGGATATTGACTTAAATCAGCAACTAAATCTTATCCAAATTTGAATTTGATAGATTAGGGCTTTAGTCGACTTCGTATATACGTGGAGGTCAACATTTCTACTATACTTATATTAAATTTTTTTATACAACAACAATGATTTTGGCACAGATACAGTGAAGGAAGCTATGAAACAAACCCCTAAAGACATCAAAAAACTATTAATCCTTCACCTTCGCTCCATCGGTTATTATCGGTAAGATTTTAATTTTTATTTGACTTCTATGCTGTGATTTCACGATGTTTGGTTTTGATTTCTCATATGATTTCACAATTATACTTTTTCAGAACCCACATTGTCCGCCATAGTTTTGTTTCTTTCAATTGATTCTTTTCTTTTTCATGATCTCGAGCGCTCAATTATACTCGATACAAAATCGGTATAATCACTTCGAGTGAATCACTTTATAATTTTTTTTTTCATTTTTTTAATCTAAGAATTAGGTTGTTTATTCTTTTTTTTTTTGGAGAGTACGGGTTACCGTTGATTGGAACAACTTTTACCGGCATATAGCAGTCAGTTTTCAATTCATGAAGTGGGTGCTAAAAGCCTACAAGTTATGGTTATTGTCATTGTTGGAAAAAATGATATATCTTACTCATTCTCTGGTTTACGTATGGTAGCCGATCCAATATTGTATTTATTCCATTTATGTAGCCATAGAGAAAGAATTTTTGTTTAATTAAACTAAATTTGTTATTGCATCAGGATTCAAGTAACTTCTGTTTGTAGTAAGCTAATGAAGGAAAAGGACATGAATTTACAAAGATAAATGACTAAGACAAATGACTATTATATGAACAAAAAGAGAAAAAAATAATAAACCTGAAGGTTCATGACAGAAAGAAAAAAATGAAACTTCAAACCCATCTTTATTATTCAAGTTTATCTTTATAATAAAGTTTGTTAATCATGTAAGATTTTAATCTTCGATTTGGGACATAAATAGAGAAAGAGAAAGGAAAAAATATATAATAAATGCTTTTAAATGTTCTTCTAAAACTTTCTGCTAAGAAAGCATATCTTCCTAATTTTGCCCTTTGTATTTGAAATATAAGCATATCCACAAGTGAGTTTAATTGCTTTTTCAGAAGTGATAAATGGATGGAAGCAATAGCAATGTATTTTATATATTGTCCTTATTATACCATTGTACTTCTGTATTATATTTTCTTAAATCATTTTTTCTCATTTAGGGTTACATATTATAATCGTTGATAATGTATGCAAGTATATGTTGCTACTAGAAATTGATTACCGGGATAAATAAGATCAAATAATCCTAAAACCTGGAGAATTCATAAAAATGTGTTTGTATTTACAGTTTTCATTGATTTTTTTTAACATTTACCCATGTTTTATTGCATTGTGTATATCCATTTTCCAATAAATAACAAAATACTTTTTTTTTATCTGTATAGGCAATGCACTTAATTTTTTTATTTAATTTAAACCATCGTGTTGTTACTTTCTTGGATCGGCGTATTATGTAACTATGGTATTAGTAATATTTGTCCCTTAAACGAAAACACAAATGAAGTTTTATAATTTGTTTATGGGAAAAGGATGATGCAAAAAAACAATTTTAGGCTTGAGTTTTAATTTGACTATGAAAAAAGAAATTATGACTTTTGTTAGCCGCCAACTTTCTACTTTGTTTATAATTTTTATGTCATTTACTGAATTATGGAATTTGACTCATTAATGTATGTGATTAATTGTTCTAAATTATTATTTTTCCAGGTGAAATTAATGTATGTGATTAAATGTCTATCAAAAATTTATCAGTCCTGGCTTATGCATGTGAAATTACTTCTACTTTATGTTCACGGTAATTTTTAATATTTTGGTGTTAGTGCATCCAAATACGATGAAGTCGTTAGAGTCACAGATATAAACATAAACATCTCGAGAATACATTTATCAATATTGTTTATTAACACTTGCTTATTTGTTAAATGACGATTTTTTTTATTATAATGGTTATGATTACATTCGAAAAGTCATTGTACATTTGTAGGGTTTTTAAGTTACACAAAGAAATTTATGTAAACTTTAATATCTAAAGAATATATTAACAATCCCTTCTTGAGGACTGAGATTCAACGGACATAACTGAAATTATAAGTAATTTAGTAGTAGATTAGATTTTTCCTACCGAAAAAAAATATAAAGAGTTTTATGTAAGTTTAATATCAAGTAGAAAATATTATCTAGAATAAGATGATCAAAAACCGAACAAAATCCTTACAACACACTGTTAATAAAAATCACATATAAAAAACCCAATGCAAAACAATATTATATAATTTTTTGAGTATCATTTCTCTTTTCTAATAAAATAATAAATCTAAGCCATTTGTACACTTTTAAAAGCCCCTGAAGATTATTTTCCCGCCTAATTGATTTGCTACTAAAATTTCTTTTTTACCATTTTATATTTTAAAAAATTAGCAAATTACATAATTCATCCATTTCGGATTCCATCAAATTTACATAATTACCCTTCTGTTACTTGAATTTCGGTAGAATCTCTTTAATTTAGGGATAATTCAATATATTAGAGATATATGAATGCCATTATGATTTATTTTATCCCAAATGGAGTTTACGGTCCTTAGAATCTCTTTAATTTAGCAAATTACCCTTCTGTTGCTTGTTTACTATTATTCATTGTTGTGATACTATACATGACGTCCTCCGCCACAGAACGTTTCCGCCGTTCATGGTTTTGGGGTGCGACAGTACGCTACTAGTATATATATATATATATATATATATATATATATATATATATATATATATATATATATATATATATATATATAACGGAACAAATCAAAAGCGTCGAAATTTAAAACGATCATTGGCAAAAGAAAGGGTTGTAGGCTTTTACAATGAACGCACATGCACTGGATTATAACAAAACTCACTTCCTTTTTTCGTTAAATTTTTTTTAGCCCATGATTTTTTATCGGAAAAAAAACCGAGTATATCGTTGTTCACGATTTTCCGTCATCTTTCCAAAGAGATCCATGATAATATATATAAAACGATTCTTTTTTTCGAAAAAAACCCACTTCATTTTCTTTGTTGAAAAGTTAAGATTTATTTTTTTATAGAAAAAAAATAATAAATATATCAAAATTCATAATTTTTTGTACTTTTTAAACATAGATTCATATTCGTGTAAAAAAAACGATATTTCAGTTCAGATTCACATTGTGAACCTATTCAGATTTATATTCTGAACCTGTTCAGATTCATATTGTGAACTTTCTCATATTCATAGTGTGCATAATAGTAAGTCAGATTCACAATGTGAATTTAAACTGATCGAGCTTTTCACATTGTGAATGTTAAAAATTGAAATATTTACAGTTTAGATTCACAGTGTGAATCTACACTGATTGTTTTTTTTTTTTTTTTTTTTTTTTTTTTTTGTGAACCTTTACAGATTCATAGTGTGCATAATAGCAGGCCAGATTCACAATGTGAATTTGAACTAATCGAGCTTTTTCACATTGTGAATGTTAAAATTTGAAATATTTACAGTTTAGATTCACAGTGTGAATTTACACTAATCGAGTTTTTTTTTATTCGGTGTTTATGTTTATTAATAGAGTACAAAAAATTAATATTTTTTGGTATAATTAGTTTTTGTTGATAAAAATAAACTTAAATAATGAAAAAACTAACAAAATGAAGTGAGTTTTTTTCGAAAAAAAAATCGTTTTTCTTATATCATAATGGATCTCTATGGAAAGAGGACGAAAAATCGAGAACAACGGTATATTCAGTTTTTTTTTTCGATAAAAAATGTAGCCTAAAAAAATTTTAAACGAAAAAAAAGGTGAGTTTTTTTTTGGAAGGGGGTGGATTTTTTGGTATAATCCGGTGTTTGTGCGTCCAATGTACAAATGTACATCTATTTCCTTGGCCGTGGATCATTATGATTTCCGACGTTCATGATTGGTTCATTGGTTACTTGTTAATGATGACTTTCTATTAAACCTCTCTCTCTCTCTCTCTCTCTATATATATATATATATATATATATATATATATATATATATATATACACACACACACACACACACACTATTCTATAAAGCATATTCAATAGGGCTGACAATTCTCGACACGATCCGCGACACGGCACGAAATAAATGGGTTTGAGTTGAGTTTTTCAACCCGCCAATCCGTTTATTAAACTGGTCATATATAGGTTTCTCAAAAAATAAACGGGTTGACCCGCTAACCCATTTATATTCTTAATAAAAAAATTATTCTATTTTTAAATGTATTTATGTATCAAGTATTAATATTTAATAAGTATTATATAATATATACCATTTGACTTGTAAAACCCCGTTTATTTATTAAATAAATAGATAAAATATATGAAAGAGTAGTAGCCCTGAAATCCATATTATTCAACGAGATGTTGATTTTGGGAGCCAAATGTTATAATTTTAGAAGTTGGGGGTTAAAAGTGTAAGCTCTGGATTTAATTTGAAAATGATTTCAGAAGTCAGGGTGCGTTTGGTAATTACTGGGCTTGGATTGAAAAGAATTTTGAAATGTTAAGGGTTAATTGATAACTTATGGGTCTTGAATTGTTAAGAATCTATAATGTTGGGGGCTGTGTTGTAACTTATAGACCTAAGTGAGAAGAAATTGAGAAGGAGGGACTAAAAGTGAAATTTGGGCTTAAGTTGGAATTGGACGGGGTCATAACCCGTCACCCTTCTTCTTGGCATCCATTTAAAAAGCATGGCTTCAAACAACCCTAACCCTAGGACCATTTATCAGCCGCCACATCTCGTCTCCAGCCACCACCACCCCACCTTCGTGTTTTTCTGACCAGGCGAGACCGGCGAGTTCCAGCCGACTGTCGCCGCTGCTTCGCCATCCAAATCCATAGCCGCTGCCGGTGACGTCGTGGGTAGCCGAGGGAGGCTGTTGAAGACCGGGGATGGGATCGTAGGTGGCTGCCACTCCCGTTGAAGACGTCGCAGTCGCCGGGCGTCGCGATTGCTCCTTTCCAACGTCACCCTCAGACCGTTTTATCGCTACCACCACTCCCAACCGTTCCACTGCCATCGTTACCTGCTGCTGTTCCGCCGCTGCTTCTGTCGCTGACAATGAATCGCGAGTAGCCACCCCTCTATGTCTGAAATCCATCTCATCGCCGCAATCGGGTCCTGGGTCCCGTCAAACTCCGGTGGTTTTGTGTTGCTGAACTCTCGGAACAGCAACGCATCACCACCCTGCGGCCTAGTCGCAGCTATAGCTGCAGTGGCCGCAGCAACAGCAGCCTCAGAAAGAGCAACGTACTTCTCATCAAATGTCTCTATCAACGTGGTCTTGATAGACCCGAACATCTCTGGTATCTCTGCCCTGATGGCCGCAGCCACCTCCTCCTGGATGATCCTACGGATCTCCTCATCACTCGTACCGCTGGTCCCTGATGTGTGGCGCGTCCCAACCATGATCTCTCTCTCTCTGAAATACATCACAAGAATAAATATCAGGGAGTCGCTCGAGTATGCTCACACTCGAATACTCTACCCTACTTGCACCTTGGTACTCCAAGGATTCTTACTTGGACTGTGTACTGACCCGGTGTCTTTAGTAGTACGGACCCAATACTACCGTCCACACCGCATCAGCATTCACCCCAAGTCCTCCTCCCAGAGTCCCAAGTCCCAAGTACTGTACTCTCTCTGATCATATGATACTCGCTAGCAGATCTCTCACAACCTCCTCGCTGCTACCTAAACACTCTAAAGTATTCCTAGCAGCAAGACTCCTAGACTCAGGCATCACATATCAGGCCACTCTAGTCCTAATAAGAATACCTAGTCTACTCTAGTATGCATAGCATAGCTCATCATATAACATATCACATCATATCTTATAACACTTATAGTAATGGTATTTTGGGAAATCACCGTTCGGGCGCTGGATGTTCGTACACACGACTCTGCTCTGTTTGTCTCGTAAGTTCTTCTTTTGAAAACTTATTTTATTATTAAAATTTCCTCAAATCCTCGGTTTGAGTTCAGATACGCCCGAAGGTGCACCCGAATCCCTCAAACCTAGGCTCTGATACCAACTTGTAACACCGTGAAAATTTAAAACAATTTTTCGCATTTTCAATCACATTTTTACAAATTCATTCATTCATAAAATGTCATAATATCATGTCTTTGTTTCACAAAATATCTCCCAAGATCACAATACATAGAATCCCATGTGTGTGTGTACGAATCAAGCCGGCACCTTCCCGCGGTCATCACTGGTACCTGAAACACATAACACATAACATTGTAAGCATAAGCTTAGTGAGTTCCCCCAAAATACCACTCTAGCACATAATAGCCACTCGAGGCTGAAACTCTGTCGACCCTCTGGTCAATGTGTCTCAGTGGGGCCCTCCAGCCCCAACTCTCTGTGGGCCCTCTGGCCCTAACTCTAGGGACCCGAAAGTCCCAACTCTGTAACTCTGAATCATGCATAGCACATATCACAATAAATCACAACACATAAATAACATGCAAATACACTGGCATATAACTCTATAGTACTCTGTCACATAACTCTGTTACCACACTAGGTAAAGTATAGTGAGAAGACTCACCTCAGGTGTCCCGGTAAATCTCCGACTCGATGGAAAATATTGCCTAGCCTCCGCCTATTCACATAAATAAATATTCTTATAAATATAAATCTCGATACTAGACTCAACCTGCCATTGGCACCCTCAAAAAGGTAAAAGACTATTTTACCCTCCCCTCTTGTCACAAGGACTGCATTGATGACCAAACCCTAAAAGTCAACAGAAGTCAACGGTCCCACTTTGACCCTACTCGCCGAGTGCACCCAGGTGACTCGGCGAGTTCTCACATGTCCTTTAACTCTTTGTCCCGCTTGACACACCGAGTCCCTCCCTATGCTCGACGAGTCATACCAACCATGAATCGCATGGCCACCCTGACTCAACTCGCCAAGTCTCAAGAACAACTCGGCGAGTACCACCTTGAACTCCAGTCCTCTAATTCCCTCCTGACTCACTGATTCATACCCCAACTCGGCAAGTCTACTCGCTGAACAATTTACGTGAAACCCTAACCCTACTCGCCGAGTCCCAAGAACAACTCGGCGAGTTCATGCCATGCACAAACTCTACTGGCCTCCTGAGGTCAGATCTGTTTCCCCAAACCATAGATCTAGCCTCCCCAAGCATGAATGCCACATAAAGTTCGAAACTTGACGCTTGTACAACCACAACAAGGCATCAAAAGGAGATTTAGTCCCAAAAATGGCAACCTAAGTCTAATAACCCCAAACTGATCCATAAATCTCCAAGGGTTAAGGTCTCTGGACCTCTTTGAGTCCAGATCCAAGGCACAAACTCGAATAGGGACTATTTGCTCCACATAATCACTCTTCAAAGGGGTTAGAAAACCCTAACTCTAAAGATCAACACCAAAACTGAAGGAGGTTCGAACTATTACCTCAAAATGAAGTCTATGAACTCTGGAACTACTTGAATCGCACCTCCTCTTTGCTCTTGTCACCTTCTTCTTGCTAAACCAAAGGTTCAAGGATCAAAAAGTGACTTCTTCTTCCTCACAACGATTTAGCTCACTTAGGGTTCTCTCAAAGGGACTGGTAGCCGCAGTGGGAGGCTATAAGTGCCCTTAAATAGGCTCCAAACCCGGGGAATTAGGGTTTCATTAAACAGCATGGACTCGCCGAGTCCGGACGTGAACCCGGATGAACATCCGCGACCCTACTTGGCGAGTCTTGGTTCCAACTCGCCGAGTTCCTCCACAAATTTCAAAATAAATAAATAAATAATATACCTGGGAAATCCGGATGTTACAATTCTCCCCTAATAGAATCAGACTTCGCCCTCGAAGTCTCATTCTGGAAATAACTCCGGATGTTGCTCACGCATCTCGCGCTCCGGCTCCCAAGTAAGCTCTGACCTTTTCCGGTGTTGCCACTGGACCTGCACCAGAGGCACCTCTTTGTTCCTTAGAATCTTGATCTTTCGATCCCGAATAGCCACCAGTCTCTCAACGTAGTTCAGGCCCACATCCACCTGAATATCCTCTAATGGCACCACTGCCGACTCATCGACTATACACTTTCGTAGCCGTGACACATGGAAAGTGTCATGGATCTGACCTAGCTTTGCATGTAGCTCCAACCGGTAGGCTACCCAGCCTACCCTTGTGATCACCCGAAAAGGACCGATATATCGGGGCCCCAACTTGCCCCTCTTCCTGAATCGGATCACTCCTTTCCAAGGAGAGACCTTCAGGAGTACAAAGTCGCCGACCTGGAACTCGAGCTCGGACCGACGCCTGTCCGCATAAATCTTCTGACGACTCTGAGTGGTCAATAAACTCTGCCTGACTTGCTGTATCTACTCAGTCGTTTGAAGCACGATCTCGATACTACCCATAACACGCTGCCCGGCCTCTCCCCAGCAAATGGGGGTCCGACACCTTCTCCCATACAATAGCTCAAAGGGTGGCATACCAATGCTCGAATGATGGTTGTTGTTGTAGGAAAACTCTGCCAAGGGCAAATACGTGTCCCAACTCCCACCAAAATCCAACACACACGCCTGGAGCATATCCTCGAGCGTCTGAATCGTCCGCTCGCTCTGCCCGTCAGTCTGGGGGTGGTATGCGGTACTAAAGTGCAGCCTAGTACCCAATTCCTCATGAAATTTCTTCCAGAATCTGGAAGTGAAACGCACATCTCGATCTGAGACAATCGAGGTCGGCACTCCATGCCGCAATACCACCTCCTGCACGTACATTTCGGCCAACTTCTCTGCAGAAGAGCTCTCACTAATAGCAAGGAAGTGGGCACTCTTCGTCAACCTGTCCACAATCACCCAAATTGCATCGACTCCCCTAGCAGTCCTTGGCAATTTGGTGATAAAATCCATAGTAATCTGTTCCCACTTCCATTCGGGAACCTCCAACGGCTGCAACTTACCATGCTGTTTCTGGTGCTCGGCCTTAACCCTACGACAGGTTAAGCACCTCTCAACAAACCGCACGACATCCCTCTTCATACAGGGCCACCAATACTCCCTCTTAAGATCTAAATACATCTTAGTGGCCCCATGATGGATCGAGAACATCGATCGATGAGCCTCTTCCATCAAAATGGTACGCGTCCCTCCCACAAACGGTACCTAGATACACCCCTGAAATTGTTGGAATAGTGTCTAAGGCTGCAACTATATTAGGAAAGTATTTGACCCGATTATGCATGGTCTTTTTGGGTTGCCTTCACCATAGCAACTTGACAGGATAATTTATAATGAGAGAAGAAATATTATTAATATATTAGGAGAATAATATAAGGAATAATAATATTGTTATTTGATTAATATAATTCATAAATTAATTAGGAATTAATTTGGTGACTTAAATAGATTAATTAAATAAAAGTGCATAAACTGTCAATTGTATGATAGTTGTACTTTGGGCTATAATCCCTTATGGATAAGGGGTGGACAGTTTTGGGGCTTTGGATAGACCTAGAAATCGTCCAATGCTTATCATTAGGGAGATTGGATTGCTTAGAGCCTAAGTTATCCAATTAGGGTTTAAGGGTGAAACCCTAGGAGCCTCACTAGTATAAATAGACCCTTAAGGTCAAGGAAATTGACACTCATGCTTTTGAAGAAACCCTGGCCGACTTCCTCCCCTCTCCTCCTCTCTCTCTAATCATCCTCTTGCTAAGTTGGTGTTTGTAAGCCATTAGAGGAGTGACAATTGTGACTCTAAGCTCCAAGGATAAGAAGATTCAAGCAAGCAACTCAAGGTATTCCTTTAGATCTGTTTTTTCCTTATGTTATTACCTAGATCTATTGTTCAAAGTCTTGGATACAATGCATGTTCAATTAGAGAAACCTAGATCCAAGCATTAGGGTTTGTATGTGCACATAGGAATGTTCTTATGGCTCAAACCCATCAGTGGTATCAGAGCCTTGATTGTTTTCTATTGAATTGATGCATTGGTTGCTTGATTGTTGATTGCAAAATTCGAATTTTGTCCTTCTGCCTGATGAACTCAGCGAGTTCCATAGTGGACTCGGCGAGTAGGCCTCAACTCGGCGAGTCCATTGTCGTACTCGGGGAGTTCGTGCGTCAGAAAGAGCTGGTTTCGAGATTTCTTGCTGTTTATCTTATGGAAACTTGCCTTTATCTTAATGGGTCAATATAAATCCGATTTTTACATATATTTGAATATATTCTTGACCTAATTAAAGATATTTATCAATTAATTGAATAATAATTTCCTTATGTGATAATTGATTGATTATTTTAATTAAATTGGTAAATTGTTTTGCAAGAAACATTTAAATAAATCAAATAAAGATAATTATGAGATTAAATGGTTAATTTGAATTATTTGTTATTTGATCCCTTATGTTTTGAAAAGTTTAAAACTTGTCCTCAAGTTTTGAAATTTATGTTTTGTGATTAAAAGTTTAATTTAGACAATTTAAATTTCAAACCCTAGAATTTTACAAGTTTAAAATTCAACCCTATACTAATATAATATTACAAGATTTATATATATATATATATATATATATATATATATATATATATATATATATATATATATATATAATTAAAATGCTAGTCTTACCGTTAGTAGGCCTCATTCACGAAGCCGGTCTATAAGGTGGGTATAAGGTTGCGGCCTATAAAATGACGCTTAATGGGTGTACACTCACACCCACCACTTGCTTGATCGGTGGAGGGTCGTTAGTCGAACGGGTAGGATAGGGCAACCTCATCTCCTCATTAAAAGTATAATATTGAAATACAAAGTAACTACATGTTTTTCAAAATTCCCAATCCTAGTTACTTTAGGAAAAGTGAATTGATGAAATCCCATGAAATTACAATTTGCACCCTTGCTAAGAAGTTAGTGGAGCGTGTGTGGTTTACCGGCACACTAATTGGTTCTAAGCATAGGTGGCAAAGGGTGATTCATTGTTTATCATAGTTCGGTGGAGCGTGTGTGGTTTACCGACACATAGAATAGGTGATTGTTACAATGAAGGCACTGTGTAAATTTGCATGGTAATTCACACCCACTTTGTGATCCTCGGTATCCCAGTCACAAACGAGAGGGGCATATCGAGATTTAAACATGCCATTGAAAAGTTCAATGAATCTCATCGAAACCTAGGAATTCTCAATGCATTTAGAACTTAAAGTTATGTTTTCATGGTGGAGAATTAGTGAATCGTCATTCACTTACCTTCAAATTGTTTGCATGTTGGATTCCGGCATCCCTTTTCTAATATGTGAATATTGTTGTTGGATCCTAGCCCTAATTTTTCTTATTGGGTGATTATTAGGGATTCAAATTCTAATCCATCTTTGTCCTTTCTATTTGTAGATGTCGAACGCAAACAACGCTGCTGCTAGTTCATTCACATTGATGAGCCTTTGCCAAAAGGTGACTTTTGATGGAACGAACTTTAGCGAATGGATAAGATACATTCGCACGATTGCTCGCTACGAGGACAAGGAGTATGTCCTTGATGAGAAGTTAGAGAAGATCAATCCAGAAATCGCTACTCCGGCTGAAATGACTACTTTTGAGACTCATGAACGTGATGCGACGAAGGTTCATTGCATCATGATAGCCACAATGAACGCCGAATTCCAAAAGTCCTACGAGGACATGTATCCGTATGAAATGCACCAAGACTTATTGGAGAGATACCATCAAAACGCAAGGCAGGAACGTTACGAGATCTTCACCAACATGATCTCCGCTAGAATGGGACATGGATAATCTCTAACCGTGCACCTGCAAAAGATGCAAAGGTATGTCGATCGTCTTCGCAAGTTGAATGTCAACTTTGGGGAAGATTTGGCTATCGACATGGTGCTTCATTCCTTGCCTCCATGTTACAATCAATTTAGGATGACCTACCACATGAACAAGGAGGAGGTTACCCTAAGTACGCTCCAAGGTCTCCTTAGGGTTGCTGAGAGCAACCTCAAGGACAAATCTGTTACACCAACTCCCAATCCACCAGCTGCTCCTGTTTTGGCAATTGGGCAAGGTAGGGGTAAGAAGAGGAAGGCTCCGTCTAAGAGCTGCCTCAAGGGAAAGTCCCGAGATGGTTCCTCTTCTAGTGGGACCAAAGTTGATCCTGCTAAGCCCAACCCTAACCCAAAGGGGGCAGAGTGCCACCATTGCCACAAAATAGGGCATTGGAAGAGAAGCTGCCCAGAATACCTGCAAGCCATCAGGGAAGGGAAGATCAAGTCGTCTTTCGCAGGTATATACACAATTAAATCTAATGATTCATCTCATGCTATTTCTTGGGTCCTAGATACTGGGTGTGGTTACCACATTTGTTATGAATTGCAGGGACTAAGAAGAAATAGGGATGTGGAGCATGGAAGAATAAATCTAATCATGGGGAACAGAAGATCGTCGCCTGTGACCAAGATTGAAGTGTATTCTTTAGTGCTTAGTAATGGTTTATGTTTAGATTTAAATAATTGTTGCTACTCGCCATAAATGGAAAGAAACATCATTTCGTTTCATGGTTTGTTTAGACATGGATTTAGATTTTCTTTTAATAATGAGAATGGTTCAATTTATGCTTATCTAAATGGTGTCTTATATTTTGAAGCAATGCCATGTAATGGAATTTATGAAACTGTTATGATTGTAGATAACCTAGGAAATGATGTTTTGTGCATGGATTCTTCCAATAGTATGGATAAAGCATCCTTGTGGCATTGTCGTCTTGGACATGTCAACAAGAATCGCATAGCCCAACTCCAAAAGGATGGAGTGTTGGAGTCATTTGACCTTAGGGAAGATGACACTTGCGAATCTTGTTTACTTAGGAAGATGACCAAGTCCCCTTCACTAGCACATGTGAAAGGGGTGAGGGTTTATTGGACCTCATACATACCGATGTATGTGGACCCTTTAGATCAACCACGAAGGATGGGAACCGCTTCTATGTGACTTTTACCGATGACTATAGTAGATATGGGTATATCTACTTAATCAAGCAAAAGTCAGAAACGTTTGAAAAGTTCAAAGAGTTCAAGAATGAAGTGGAGAATCAATTGGGCAGGAAAATCAAGATGCTTCGATCCGATCGAGGAGGAGAATACCTAAGTCTTGAATTCCACGACTATCTCAAAGAGTGTGGAATAGTTTCACAATTGACGCCACCTAGGACACCACAGTTGAATGGTGTGGCAGAAAGGCGTAATCGAACCTTGTTAGACATGGTCCGCTCTATGATGAGTCATGCTTCACTACCTATCTCATTCTGGGGGTATGCCTTAGGGATTGCCGCCCACATCCTTAACCGAGTCCCTACTAAGAAGGTTGCCAAAACACCTCACGAGATATGGACAGGGAAAGCTCCCTCGTTAGCTCATATCAAGGTTTGGGGCTGCGAGGCTTTCGTAAGACGAGATACTCACGACAAGCTCGAACCTCATAGTGAGCGATGTATTTTCATCGGCTACCTGCAGAAATCCTTTGGATATCTCTTCTATAGACCGTAGGACAATGTTGTCTTCGTTGCGAGGAGAGGAGTTTTCCGAGAGTGAGAACTCATAAGCCAAGGAGACAGTGGGAGGCAAATCGAGCTTGAAGAGATTCAAGAGTCGATTGATGAAGGAACCTATACTGCTGGCACTCAACCCGAGGAGGAAACTCCGGTTGAACCGATTGACGAGTTCTTACCTCTTAGACGTTCCGAAAGAGTTAGAGTTCAACCCCAGTTTTATGGTTTTCATATTACTACCGAAGGGGACACGTATATTAGTGATGGTACACTAATAAATCTAGATGAACCTAATAGCTATAAGGAAGCCATGGCAGGCCCGAAGTCTGCAAAATGGAAAGAGGCAATGGATAGCGAGATCCAATCCATGTATGACAACCAAGTTTGGAATTTGGTTGATAATGTGCTCGGACGTAAGACCGTTGGGTGCAAATGGATCTTCAAGAAGAAGACCGACGTGGATGGAAACGTACACACATATAAGGCGCGATTGGTTGCGAAGGGCTTTACTCAAACTCCCGGAGTTGACTATGATGAGACCTTCTCACCAGTTGCGAAGATAAAGTCTATTAGAGTGATGCTAGCAATTGCCGCATTTCATGATTATGAGATTTGGCAAATGGATGTCAAGACCGCTTTCCTTAATGGAAAGTTGGCTGAGGATGTTTACATGGATCAACCAGAGGGTTTTGTTGATCCGAAGCATCCAAATAGAGTGTGTAAGCTTGAAAGTCCATTTATGGACTTAAGCAAGCGTCTCACAGATGGAATCTTTGCTTTGATGAGAAAGTCAAAGAGTTTGGATTTGTACGAAGCAAAGATGAATCATGTGTATATGTCAAAGCCAGTGGGAGTATAGTAAGCTTCCTCGTTCTGTATGTCGATGACATACTACTCATAGGAAACGATGTCCCGACGCTGCATGAGGTTAAGTCTTGGCTCGGGAAGTGCTTCGCTATGAAGGGCCTCAGAGAGGCTTCCTATATTCTGGGAATAAGGATAGTGAGAGAACGAAGTAAGAGACTAATAGGACTTAGTCAGAACACTTACTTAGATAAAGTACTAAAACGTTTTAGTATGGAAAATTTGAAGAAGGGAGAATTACCGATACAAAGTAATGCCAAGTTGAGTATGAATCAAAGTCCGAGTATCGAAGCTGAAATAGCATAAATGAGCCGAGTACCATACGCTTCCGCAGTTGGCTCAATCATGCATGCTATGACTTGTACTCGCCCTGATGTAGCCTTTGCTTTGAGCATGGTTAGTAGATATCAAGGGAACCCTGGCAGAACCCATTGGATTGCGGTCAAGAATATCCTTAAGTACCTTTGGAGGACCAAGGAATGGTTTTTAGTCCTTGGAGGGAGTGATGACTTGAAGGTGTGAGGGTATAGTGACGCCAGCTTTCAGACCGACAGGGACAACTACCGTTCGCAGTCGGGCTGGGTCTTTACCCTTAATAGAGGAGCAGTAACTAGGAAAAGTTACAAACAGGAAACCGTAGCTGATTCAACGTGCGAATCAGAGTACATTGCAGCGAGCGAAGCGTCAAAGGAGGCAATATGGTTGAAGAACTTCATTGGTGATCTTGGAGTTGTACCTGCCATAAAGGAGCCTATGGAAAATTTCTGTGATAATGAAGGAGCGGTTGCCTTGACCAAGGAACCAAGGGATCGTGGTAGATCTCTTCATATCGATAGAAAATATCACTTTATTAGACATCGAGTAGAAGAAGGACAACTCGTGGTTAAGAGGATATCATCAAAAGATAACCCAGCAGATCCGCTTACGAAGGGACTGAGCAGGGTTAAGCACTTGTAGCATGCTAGGAGTATTGGGCTGAAGAATGATATTAGTATAGATTAGATAGTATTTGAAACGTGTAATAGATAAATGTAATTAACATTTGATGATTAAATAAATGAGTATTATTTATGAGTAATGTTACTGTCTTATGTTAATTGTTTAGCTATTGTTTCACTTTGCATGTTTTGACTTGCAGAATAATTGAGTTTATTAAGAATAATTGAATTATTCAAATTGTCCACAATCGTTCATATGTTGGAAGTAGGTATGAATGAAGATTGTCATGAATTGGTGTGTAGATTGTCTAAATGGTATTAGACATAGCAAAAGTTTGCTGCAACGTTCATGAGTGCTTATGAACTAGTTTTGAGCATTGGAACAAACCCGCGCTTGCTAGAATCACCTTATGGAATGTGATAAAAAGGGTGATCACAAGACGATAATATCATATGGTCTTAAAACCTAGATATATGGTTTGTTATTTGTTAATTGGTTGTACATTGATAATGCGAAACCGCATCAGTAACTTGGTGTTATAAAATGCATTGTTGTGTATAGTTGATTAATGAATAAGTAAATGCATATAAGTCGAAGTTTATCTGTTACTTTTATCCTAAGAGGGTAAAAGATATATCTAGGCCGCTCGATGATTTGATTTGACTTATGTGCCGGGCCCGGTCAGAACTAAATTGATGAGTTCGATTAAGTTCTATGTCGAATAAATCTGAGATCGAGAAACCAACTGCTGGACAATAGATTCCATAGAATTGTCCGCATGATATTTAAACAGAGGACTGTATGATCCCTTATCTAAAGGACAGGACTGATAAGATCAGAGTTTGACAGCATCTTTGAGAGCTACGATTGCTAATCGGATTATACTTGTGTATATAGTTACTAAACTTATCCAAGTGGGAGACTGTTGGAATAGTGTCTAAGGCTGCAACTATATTAGGAAAGTATTTGACCCGATTGTGCATGGTCCTTTTGGGTTGCCTGCACCATAGAAACCTGACAGGATGATTTATAATGAGAGAAGAAATATTATTAATATATTATGAGAATAATATAAGGAATAATAATATTGTTATTTGATTAATATAAGTCATAATTTATTAGGAATTAATTTGGTGACTTATATAGATTAATTAAATAAAAGGGCATAAATTGTCAATTGTATGATAGTTGTACTTTGGGCTATAATCCCTTATGGATAAGGGGTGGACGGTTTTGGGGCTTTGGATAGACCTAGAAATCGTCCAATGCTTATCATTAGGGAGATTGGATTGCTTATGGCCTAAGTTATCCAATTAGTGTTTAAGGGTGAAACCCTAGGAGCCTCACTAGTATAAATAGACCCTTAAGGTCAAGGAAATCGGTACTCATGCTTTTGAAGAAACCCTGGCCGACTTCCTCCCCTTTCCTCTCTGTCTCTCCCTAATCATACTCTTGCTAAGTTGGTGTTTGTAAGTCATTAGAGGAGTGACAATTGTGACTCTAAGCTCCAAGGATAAGAAGATTCAAGCAAGCAACTCAAGGTATTCCTTTAGATATGTTTTTTCCTTATGTTATTACCTAGATCTATTGTTCAAAGTCTTAGATACAATGCATGTTCAATTAGAGAAACCTAGATCCAGGCATTAGGGTTTGTATGTGCACATAAGAATGTTCTTATGGCTCCAACCCATCAGAAATGTCATAAGCCCCCGGCTATCAATAACGAACTCCGATACCAACCCGACAACTCGCTCTCTCTTCTGGCTCTCAGGATGCACAACCACAGCCTGGGCCCCACGAATAGCATCCAAAACCAGGGTCATCACCGTCAATCTCAAACATACATCTCATAATGGGGCGCTCTCCGCCCTACGGCTCAGTGTATTGGCTACAACATTAGCCTTGACCGGGTGGTACAGGATCTCACAATCATAATCCTTGACCACGTCCAACCACCTCCTCTGTCGCATATTTAGGTTGGGCTGATCCATCAAATACTTCAAGCTCTTGTGGTCCGTGTATATCATACACCGAACCTGTTGGGTTTTGAGCATTCTAACACTCCTAAGTGTACATGCAACCCTAAATACCTTGGATCTATGTTTTCTCTATTATACATACAAATAAGAACTTCCAAGTTATTATCCTAATCTAGCATATAATAATAATGAATATAACAAGATAAAATACATACCTCTTTCATGTAGAAAGTCTTCATGAAGCTTGAGTACCAAGTGCCCCAAGTGTGACACCTCAAATGGTTCACACAACACCAAATACACTTGGAATAACTTGAGAGAATTCTACACTTCATAAAATCGGCTAGCCCTCTCTAGATTGATACTAGTCGCCGATTTTGTCAAGAATAAGATCTTTATATAGTGTTACAATTAGGGTAAACCCTAATTGTCATGACTTTCCATTTCCTTGGATCCATGGGTTCAAATACACCATGGAGCATCCATTGACCATCCTATGGGTTTTAGCCCAACTTGATTATCCATGGAGCATTAGCCCACTATACAAGTATGGATGATTTACACAATCAACCCATATATTTAATTAGTTTTCTTTTGATCACTTAATTAATCCTAGATTAATTCTTGATCAATACTAATTAAATAATCTTATTATTCTTATTATTAATATACTAGAACTTATAATATATTAATAACCATAAGTGTCTTATTTCTCTCATTATAGTCTATCCAAATGCATGATGCCATGCAACCCAAATGGACCATGCCGGGTCGGGTCAAGTCTTACCAATTATATTTATGGACTTAGACATTAATCCAACAGTCTCCCACTTGGATAAGTCTAAAACTATTATTGCGTATGACTTCAGGAACCAACTGGCAATCGTAGCTCTCAAAAGCTTCTGTCGAACTCTGACCTTGTCGATGAACTCTGACCTTTGTCAATGACTTGTCCATTAGATAAGGGATCATATATTCCTCCATTCTAGATATCATATGGACTGAGACATGGATTATAATCATTCTCTCTGTCCATTTGTTGTTTCCCGATTTCCGATTTATGACGACTGACTAATTGAACAAATCAAATCAGTCCTGGCTCGGCCGAGCACTTCCATTTGTCATCATCAAATCATCGAGGGCCCCACAGATATCGCTTTTATCCCGAAGGTAAAAGGAATGGATAAACTTCGACTCATATGGCTTGTTCTACTACTTGTTGAATCATACACAAAGACACGTTTTATAGCACCGAGTTACCAAATGCGTTTTCGTGCAATCAATGTACTATCAACTCATAGTAACAACTCATATCTCTAGGTTTGAAGAATATAAGATATTATCGTCTCATGATCACTCGTGATAAAATCCATGAAGTGATTCCAATGAGCGCGGGTTGAATCCAATACTCAGAACTTATGAGCACTCATGAGTGTTGTAGCCCTTTGTCCAACACCTTAGACCTCTACAAGCCAACCCATGACAGTCTTAATTCATATCTACTTCCAACATATGACCGACTGTGGATGGTTTGAATAACTTAGTCATTCCGGAAGAATAACCTAGTTTATTCGGGAAGTCAAAACATGCAAAGTGAAACACAATAATAATTGAATCCAATATGGTATCAAAACCTATGAACACAAATAAAACACCTTTTATTTATCACCATATGATTACACATTATTCATTGTATACTGTTTCAGCTATCAACTTTATTCTTGAATTTAAAACAATAGTTGTCCCATGCTCCAAGCATGTACACTATGTTTTCTAAACACTAGTCATGCCATACACAAAGTATGCATACTATGTTTGTCTATGATCCTTACTTTGTGAACTAGATCCATTGAACATAACTTCAATGATTCTCTTTTCACACTCCCAAATCCTTACTGCAAATGCAAGAATTCCAAATTCATGCCATTTACTGACATCTGTTAGATTCTAAACTTATATGCATTGAACCTCTTGTAATGATTATGCACAAAGTCAGAAGGACTTGACAACAACCATTACAGACCATTCCAAAGGAGATCAGCTCCTTGGGAACATCCTTCTTGCATTAAGTTTCCTAATCTTAAACAGATTGAAAATTCTAACTTTGAAACATTTCCATATTCCATTTTGACTTATCCCTTATGAACAAGAGTTGCCTCCTTACAGACTATGTCAATATGGTCCTTCCAGAATTATCACTATACTTCCAACTGTCCTTGAGCACCCAATCTTTGGTAAACCTTAGATTTTCCTCGACAATTGTTTAATCCTTTTAGTCATATCCACTTCTAAACCTTTTCTCTTCTTAATGCCCCAAGCATTTGGAAAATTTTAGAAAGGATGAATATAGCACATGTAATCGATCCTATATCCGAAGCATATGGGACACGATTCATGATGTCTCACATAAAGACTAAACCAGTCTTTTGCTATACTATTACCATATCAATTTGCCAAGTTCTCATAATTCAGATTATGAAAAGGGATGCCGTAATCATAATCGAATTTTAGAACGCAAATAATGGACCCATATACAGAATTTCCTTATGTTGAGCCATTCCAACATGAAATTCATATATATATCCTTGAATAAATGATTAAAACCTCAATCTAAGCTTTTAGATTTGAGATGAAGTATAATTTCCTCTCCCTTAATTATAGCAAAACAACTCTTTCCCAATTGAAACTTTTGTTTTCTATAATTAACATTGCCAACTTGCAATACTTATCATAATTATCATGCTCCCACTAACATGATGATTATTAGCATAACACTTATGATCCCACTAGCTTTGACATGTACTCAGAAATCAGCTGACTTTCTTACCAAAGTTCATATTTCTGATATTAGATTGTTTTGATAAGACTTTATCAAAATCATACACCTTCCCTTAGATAGCACACTTGTGTGTCTAAACAATTATGAAGAGGGATGTCGTAATCATAATGGTTAGACCTTTTTGCCACTTCTCACAAGTCCAGGTTAGTGTGCCGGTAAACCACACACGCTCCACTAACGACTTTGAGAATGCAAATATCACAATTGCTATCTAGCTAAAATCTACTTAGTGAAAGTGTTTCCTCACCATCATTTTCATGAATCGGAGAGAAACCTTATGACACTTAGATTTAATGGTGTATGTGTTCTTATCCATGTGAGTTGTCAAAACCATAGACACAAGACAAGGATAATGACAAATCCACACTCATATGGATTGAACTCAATCTTAATTTCTTGCCACCTGGCAGCTCAAGGGCCTGCCATTGCTTCCAAGTTGTTGTGCAACTAATTGAGAACTCTAAGAACTCAAATGCAAAGCCAACTTTAACTGGAATGGGCACAGAATATGTCAACACGATAGGTTATAAACCTCAAGTCGTGTGCTAATGAAGAACTTCAGGTTTTATTCTTGATTAGTTCTTGAGACTTTGAAGACCTTTAAGACTCCCACTGTCCTCTTGACATATAAGACTCCCTTGTCAAACATCCAAGAGATAGTGCGGATTCTAATCAAGACAAACACTTCACACAATTGGCCTAAGTTGGTCTTTGTTTTATCCAAAACATCACAACTTACCAATTTCAAATGTACAAGAGTAGAAAACTTTTATTCTTACATTTGACAAGTGTTTTAAACCTTCTTTGAGACATGTCACTCAAGTTACAATCTTGGAGTATGACTCTAAGACTTGTATTGGAACGAAGTATGACTCATCTTCTTGATTTAACCATTTCAACAATTCAAGATCCCTCTTCTTAGTCATAAGAATGCACTAAGATTTCCTTAGAGAACTAATTGTGCTATGGTTTCTTAATCATTAAGATGATCACAAAAATTGATACTAAAGTACTCTCCCATCTTTTCAGATTTGAGAAACTTTTATCCTTCTGCCTAATTTGATTCTTCTTATTCGCTCTGTCATACATTGGAACCTTTTTCCAATGTCTCAGAGTTACACTTAAGCTTGTAAGTATAATCATATTTACTGAGCTTTTGTAAACTATGACGAATAGTTTTATCAATCTTTTGTGGTGGACTTGACCAGTGCACAAGAATGTGTACTCGATCTCTTAGTCCTTTACTTGACTCACACATCCATGTGACCGAGTAATTAGTCTTAATTTTTTCCAATACTTGAAAGTTCTCATTCATCATGCTATACAACTTGCATGATTCCAAGTTCCGGTCCAATTGAAACTTGGGTGATGAGAATCTTTCCTTATTTGGTAAATTTAGACATTACCACAAATGAAAGAATCAATTTCATATTTCCACTCTTGCTATTAATGGGATCATATAAGCAACAATTTTTCCTCAAATGCCATTGTAAGGATATTTTAAAATAAATAAAATCAAAAATTTTCTTTTATTTTAAAACTTTGCGGAAAAACTTATCCTTACAATCCATATGAAAACTTGTTGTTATCTATTCCTAAGCAAAATCTCATAACTCCTAAGAAGTAGCTCAAGAATCCGATCTTCAAACTACGCGATAGAAATCCATCTATGCGATCAGATTCAACATATTCTTTCTTTAAGTTCCTTCACTTTTTTTCTTTGATTCTTAAAACACCACCATGTGACCCAGTCACATCATGTATCAAGAATCTCATAATAGAAACTTAACAGAGTTAGATAGTGGACTTTACCTGAAGTAGAGTCAAACTTATTGACTTTAACACCCTTAGGTAAATTGGCATCTTTGCAACCAATGCCCCTTTCTTTGGCAATATAAACATATGGACCCTTTGATAATGGTACACAAGACTATCACAAACTTAGCTTTTCTCTTTACCATTTGGTCAACCGAGTTGACTATGGCCGATCCCTTTCCATTGGGAAGAGAGAGCTTTACTGGATATCCAATGTCATCATTATCAATGTCCATAAAGTTTTAGGAAGTTGATCTGATCAAATAGATAAGATCATTAAGGGTCTTGTCATAGTCTATTTCATAGGTGTCCCAAACGAACTCACTATGTGACTTAGAAAGTGATTGAACCACCAACTTTCTCAAGACTTTGACACCCAATTGTCAATATGTGACTACATCTCCAAGATGTGATCACACCTAGACCTTGCCTTGCCAATAGGGCTTGAGTGACCTTAAACTTTTCATGAACTTGTGGGTTGGGGAGAATAATTGGAGGAGGTGAATGAAGTATGATTTCCAAGGGACATCATCTTCATTTAGGAAAGTTTGCTTCAAGAGATTTGGGAAGATCATAAATGTCTAAACCAGACATCTTTTGGGAGATATTCAAGATAGTTGATCTTAAGTCCTTAATATGACACCCAATATGAAATATTAAGGCTAGGACCCAACAAACTATTTTATAACTTAGAAGAGGGATGCCGTAATCCAAGCTATAAAATATTTGAAGGTAGGTGAATGACGATTCACCAATTTCCACCAAGATAAACGAAATGTATTATTAGGTTTTAATTGGTTTTGAAACTCCTAGATCTTTGAGATTCATTGAACTGTTCAATGGCATGTTTCAATCTCGAGTGTGCCCTTCAGGTTTTGTGACTGGGATGCCGAGGATCACAAAACAAGGTGTGAAGTAACCATGCAAATTACTTAGTACCCTTAAGTGTTTACCCCTCAATCGATGTTCCGGTTAACCACACACGCTCCATCGATACTAAGATAAACATTAAGTTACCCTTTACCTACCTTGTTAAATACGATTTAGTGTGCCAATTAACCACACACGCTCCACTAACCGACTTAAACAAAGTGCAAAGTGTAATTTCATGGATTAGCACCTTATTCACATTTTCCTAAGTAACTAAGATTGGGTATTTATAAAAGGTTTAGTTACTTAGTATTTATCATTAATACTTTTAATGAAGGGAGAATTCTAGTCCTGTCAAACCCGTTCGGCTAACGACCCTCCACCAGTCAAGCAAGCGGTGGGTGAGAGTGGACACCCATTAAGTTGCCATTTTATAGGCAACAACCTTATACCCACCTTATAGACCAGCTTCGTGAATGAGGCGTACTAGCGGTAAGACTGACTTTACTCTTATACATATATATATATATATATATATATATATATATATATATATATATATATATATATATATATATATATATTATTAACTTATAATATTATAAAGTATAAGGGTTGAATTTTAACTTTTAAAATTCTAAGGGCTAACTTGGAATTAAAGTATTCATAAGAGAAAACTTTACATATTCCAAAACTTGAGGGCAAGTTTTTGAAACTATTCAAAACTAATTAATTCCATAACTTATGTGTTTAAAGTAGTTTTAATCCAAAAACCCTTCAAGTTCCATAACTTGAGGACAAGTTATGGAAGACTTTAAACTAATAAAAGAATTAACTTTTCTTTATTTTATAACTTATGAAATTAATTAAGATTACACTTTTTTTTTAATTTATTATTTAATGAAGAGACTCTTGGTCCTCCATAACTTGAGGAAAAATTATGGAGTCATAACACCTTTTAATTAGAACTAGACTCTTCATTTTTGTAACCTTTGCCAACTTTTATGAGTTTTATGAAACTTAAATGTGACTTTTCATATAACTTGAGGACAAGTTACAAAAACACATTTTAGAATCAACTCTTAGATTAATTTGGATTGAAAACAACTATTTCACTCAACTTTTCTATTAATCTAAGCAACTCATAAGAACAAGATAATTCAAATCAAACTTTTTCATGTAATTAGTCTAAACCTTAAACTAATACAAAACATGAATCTATTGACAATTATCTTTGAAATTGGATTAGCATGAACATTACCACATCACAAACAAGTTTATAAGTTTAAAAACATCTTAGGGTAATGTTCCTAGTCCAATTCCAGCCAAAAAAGTCGAATTTATGCTATCTGGGGGCCCAACTCGTCGAGTGCATGAACCAACTTGGCGAGTTGGATCGATTTGATCACTTTTTAGGCATGGACTCGTTGAGTCTCCTGATGGACTCACCGAGTCTGATGATCAGACAGCAACAATTTCGATTTTTTAAGCAGTTTTGCAAGTATAACAAGAAAACAAGCCTAGGCTCTGATACCACTGTTGGGTTTTGAGCATTCTAACACTCCTAAGTGTACATGCAACCCTAAATACATTGGATCTATGTTTTCTCTATTATACATACAAATAAGAACTTCCAAGGTATTATCCTAATCTAGCATATAATAATAATGAACATAACAAGATAGAATACATACCTCTTTCATGTAGAAAGTCTTCATGACGCTTGAGTGCCAAGTGCCCCAAGTGTGACACCTCAAATGGTTCACACAACACCAAATACACTTGGAATAACTTGAGAGAATTCTACACTTCATAAAATCGGCTAGCCCTCTCTAGATTGATACTAGTCGCCGATTTTGTCAAGAATAAGATCTTTATATAGTGTTACAATTAGGGTAAACCCTAATTGTCATGACTTTCCATTTCCTTGGATCCATGGGTTCAAATACACCATGGAGCATCCATGGACCATCCTATGGGTTTTAGCCCAACTTGATTATCCATGGAGCATTAGCCCACTATACAATTATGGATGATTTACACAATCAACCCATATATTTAATTAGTCTTCTTTTGATCACTTAATTAATCCTAGATTAATTCTTGATCAATACTAATTAAATAATCTTATTATTCTTATTATTAATATACTAGAACTTATAATATATTAATAACCATAAGTGTCTTATTTCTCTCATTATAGTCTATCCAAATGCATGATGCCATGCAACCCAAATGGACCATGCCGGGTCGGGTCAAGTCTTACCAATTATAGTTATGGACTTAGACATTAATCCAACAGAACCCCGTACAGATAGTGACGCCATATCTTGAGGGCGAACACCACTGCCCCCAACTCTAGATCGTGGGTGGGATACCTCGTCTCACGAGGCTTCAGCTGCCTCGATGCGTATGCTATCACATGCCCTCTCTGCATCAGCACCGCTCCCAACCCCAAGATCGACGCATCACAATACGCCACAAAGTCCTCCATTCCCTCTGGGAGATCTAACACCGGGGCTTCGCATAGCCTCTGGCGAAGCGTCTCAAAGGAGGCCTGCTGCTCCGGGCCCCATGAAAAAGCGACACCCTTCCGGGTCAACCTAGTGAGTGGCACGACGATCTTGGAGAACTCCCTGATAAATCTCAGATAATAGCCTGCCAACCCTAAGAAACTCCTGATCTCGGAGGGTGACCTCAGCACCTCCCAACTCATCACTGCCTCAACTTTGGCCGGGTCGACCAATATGCCTTTCTGGTTAACGAGGTGCCCTAGGAACCGGACCTCTCGCAACCAGAAATCACACTTGGAGAATTTGGCATAAAGCCTCTCCGATCTCAGAACTCCGAGGATCTCCCTCAAATGCTCCTCATGCTGCTCTCTAGATCTCAAATACACCAAAATGTCGTCGATGAATACAATCACCGAACGATCCAACATCGGCCTGCACACTCTGTTCATGAGATCCATGAACACTGCCGGAGCATTGGTGAGTCCGAAGGGCATCACCACAAACTCGTAATGTCCATAACGAGTCCTGAACGCTGTCTTCTGAATGTCCTCATCTCGCACCCTCACCTGATGATACCCAGACCTCAAATCGATCTCGGCGAACCAAGATGCTCCCTACAACTGATCAAACAAATTGTCGATCCTCGGCAACGAGTAACGGTTCTTGACCGTCAGCTTGTTCAACTCCTGGTAATCAATGCACATCTGGTGTGAACCATCCATCTTCTTGACAAAAAGGATAGGCGCTCCCCACGGCGAGCTGCTCGGCCGAATAAACCCCTTTCCCAGCAACTCCTGAAGCTGCGAGGATAACTCCTGCATCTCTGGAGGTGCAAGGCGATAAGGCACCTTGGCGATAGGCGCGACCCCCAGAACCAAATCGATTCTGAACTCCACTTGCCTCACGGGAGGCATGCCCGACAACTCCTCTGGAAATACGTCCGGGAACTCACGCACTATCGGAACCTCCTCAACTAACCTCGGTCTCTCGGAATCAACCTGCGTATCCATCACATACGCTACAAAACCCCTACAGCCCTTCTGTAGACACTGCCTTGCCCTAGCGGCCGAACAAAATGCTAACCCAGAACGTGTACCCTCGCCGTACACCGTAAGAAATCCCCCACTAGGGTCTCGTATGGTCACCACCTGTTGCTTGCAGTCGATACCCGCTCCGAATCTGCTCAACCAGTCCATGCCCACGATGACACAGACATGCCCCATCGCAATAGGAACTAAGTCAATCGGGAACCCAACACCGAAAACCTCGAGCTCACACCCTCGGATCACCTCTGTGGCATACATCGCCCTCTCTTCAGCTATGGAAACTCTCAGAGGTCGACTCAACGCCTCACGACTAACACTGATGTGCTGAATAAAAGCCAAAGATACAAAGGACCGACTCGCACCCGGGTCAAATAACACCAAGGCAGGTACAAAACTCACAAGAAAAGTATCTGCACATAACATAAAATAAGCACAATATCTCAACATCAAAATAAATACACGAAAGAATACATACCAGCCACAACATCGGGCGCTGCGCGGACCTCCTCCGCGGTCAACTGAAAGGATCTCCCTTGTGTCTTCGGTGCCTCGGCCTTCACTGGCCGGCTCTCAGTAACTCTGATGGCAGTAGGGGCAGATCCCTGAGATGCTCCCTGTGCTGATCCCTGCAGCTACGGACACTCTACCTTCCGGTGTCCGATCTGGTTGTAGTGAAAACATACTGCAAACCCCTTGAGGTTATCCTTGGCCATATGCCCCTCCTTGCCACATTTGTAGCAAGACCCTTGTAACAACGTAAATTTTCAAAACAATTTTTCATTTCTTAAAAACATGTTTTCATCCAAAACAAGTCATAAAGATCCAATGTATCATATCATAATACAAATCATATAAATCCCAAGATCATAAATCCTCCATCAGTGTGTACAGATCACGCCGACGCCTTCCCACGGTCCTCGCTAGTACCTAAAACACATAACACAACAACTGTAAGCATAAATGCTTAGTGAGTTCCCCAGAATACTACTTACGCACATACGCCTTTCCAGGCCATGACCTTCCGGTCCATGTGTCTCAGGGGACTTTCGTACCGACCTAGTAAACCTTCCGGTCCTACCCGTGTCGACCTTCCGGTCCACATCACAATGCCTTCCGGCCCATACATAAAATGCCTTCCGGTCCATAACATAATGCCTTCCGACCCATATCAAGCATAGCATACATAGCACATACAAACGATTAACTTATCATATTCAATGCATACGACTCATAACATATCCGACCTCTCGGTCACACATAAATACCCTTCCGGGTACAGTATAGTGAGAAGACTCACCTCGCAGGAAGTCTAGAATCTCACGTGCTCGCTATCTCCGAATCTCGAAACGAAGACCCAACCCCGCCTAATCATAACGAAATATCATTCTAAAATATAGACTTTCAAGACTAGGCTACACCCTTATCATTATCCCACAGAGGGGTAAAAGACCATTTTACCCTTCCTTGACTCATGTTGACCAAACCCTAAAAGTCAACGAAAGTCAACTGACCACAGTACGTGGGGCGTACCAGCTTCTGTACGCGGGGCGTACATCGATGAGTCACAATCGGGGGTCGCAACCCCTTACGCTGCGCGTACTGGGAGTTACGCCCAACATAAATCCCAGATTTAGCCATACCAGATTTCTTGTCTTAAATGGTTAAGACACTCCTTCAACTTCTAGATCTGGCTCTCATTAAGCCTCCTAATCGATAAAGTCGGAACCTTTAAGCCTTGGCATGGCTGTAAAGGCTCCTACACTCTCTAATACCTTCCTTTTCAACTCCAAAGATCTAGATCTCATGCATGGCTAAATATATACGTCCAAGATCACATTTTTATGAACATACAACTCAAATGGACCTGGAATATGGTAGATCTAAGCCAATGGAGACTGCTTGCTCATAAAGTCTCCATCTTTGGGACCAAAACCCTAGAAATTGGTCCATGAAGCATACCATAAGAACTACAAGGCAAGATCTAAACTTTTTACCTTAGGAAGAAGCTCCAACCTTTGCTTTTCACGGATCTACTCTTGCACACCAACTTCTAGCCTCCACAATGGACTCCTCTTTCCTTTTGCTACCTTGAAATGACACCTCAAAGCTTAGAACACTCACAAACAAGCTATGAACGAAGGAACAACTCTCTTATGGTTTCTTTCTGAAGGATGGTGGCTGAGGAACCAAGCCATCTCATTCCTTTTATAGCCAACAACTCAAATTAGGGTTTTGGGTCTGGACCGATTACGCCCGGCGTAACCTTGGGTACGCCCAGCGTACCCGACGATGACGTGTTTAAATGAGGCGCGCGAGTACGCGTATCGTACTCCTTGGATGCCCAGCATACTCGCCCAACACAAGGGCCCAAAATGACAAATAAAGATGAAGGGCTAATCGGTTGTACTTGAATTTCGGCTGTTACAATTCTCCCCCACTAGAACCAGACTTCGTCCCCGAAGTCTTATACCGAAAACAATTCTGGATGCTGCTCCCGCATCTCCGACTCGGACTCCCACGTCAGCTCGGACCCCTTCCGATGTTGCCACTGCACTTGCACCAAGGGCACTTCCTTGTTTCTCAGATCCTTAACCTTTCGATCCCTAATTGCCACTGGTCTCTCAACATAGTTCATACCCGCATCCACCTGAATATCCTCTAATGGAACCACAGTCGACTCGTCGGCAATACACTTCCTTAACTGCGACATATGAAAGGTGTCGTGAATCTGACCCAGTTCCGCAGGTAGATCCAAACGGTAGGCTACCCTGCCTACTCTCGCAATTACCCTGAAATGTCCAATGTATCGAGGTCCCAACTTGCCCCTCTTCCTGAATCGAATCACTCATTTCCAAGGTGAGACTTTTAAGAGTACCAGGTCACCAACTTGAAACTCGAGCTCGGACCGACGCCTGTCCGCATAGCTCTTCTGGTGACTCTGAGCGGTCAACAATCTCTGCCTGACCTGTTGTATCTGCTTTATTGTCTGAAGCATAATCTCTGTACTACCCATTACCCGATGCCCCACCTCTCCCCAGCAGATGGGGGTCCGACACCTCCTCCATACAACAGCTCAAAGGGTGGCATACCAATGCTCGAATGATGGCTGTTGTTGTACGAAAACTCTGCCAAGGATAAATAGGTGTCCCAACTCCCTCCAAAATCCAAAACACACGCTCGGAGCATATCCTCGAGCGTTTGAATCGTCCGCTCACTCTGCCTGTCCGTCTGTGGGTGGTATGCGGTACCGATATGCAGCCTTGTACCCAACTCCTCGTGAAACTTCTTCGAAAATCTGGAAGTAAATCGCACGTCTCGATCTGAAACAATCGACATCGGAACCCCATGCCGCGATACCACCTCCCTCACATACAACTCTGCCAACCTCTCAGAAGAAGAGCTCTCACTGATAGCAAGAAAATGAGCGCTCTTCGTCAACCTGTCCACAATCACCCAAATTGTGTCGACTCCTCTCACAGTCCTTGGCAATTTGGTGATAAAATCCATGGTAATTTGTTCCCACTTTCACTTGGGAATCTACAGCGGTTGCAGCTTACCATGCGGACGCTGGTGCTCGGCCTTAACTTGGCGACAAGTTAGGCACCTCTCGACGAACTATGCAACATCCCTCTTCATACAGGGCCACCAATACTCCTTCTTTAGGTCCAAATACATCTTAGTAGCCCCGGGATGGATCGAGAACTTCGGTCGATGTGCCTCCTCCATCAAAATGGTACGTGTCCCGCCCACAAATGGTACCCAAATCTGACCCTGAAATGTCATAAGTCCCCGACTATCGGTAACGAACTCCGACACCTGCCCAACAACCCGCTCCCGCTTTCGGTTCTCTGGTCTCGCAGCCTCAGCCTGGGCACCTCGGATGGTGTCCAATACCTGAGTCATCACCGTCAACCTCATACAAATGTCTCTGATCGGGGCGCTCTCCGACCTACGGCTCAACGCATCGGCTACGACATTAGCCTTGCCCGGGTGGTACAGGATCTCGCAATCATAATCCTTCACCACATCCAACCATCTCCTCTGGCGCATATTCAGGTTTGGCTGATCCATCAAGTACTTCAGACTCTTGTGGTCCATGTATATGGTACACCGAACCCCATATAGATAGTGCCACCAGATCTTGAGGGCAAACACCACAGCCCCCAACTCCAGATCGTGGGTGGATATCTCGACTCATGAGGCTTCAACTGCCTTGATGCATACGCTATAATGTGCCCCCTCTGCATAAGCACTGCCCCTAACCCAGATATAGATGCATCACAATATACCACAAAATCCTCCATCCCTTCCGAGAGTGCGAGCACCGGGGCCTCGTAGAACTTCTGACGAAGGGTCTCAAATGAGGACTGCTGCTTCGGACCCCAAGAAAATGCAACACCCTTCCGGGTCATCTTGGTAAGTGGCACGACGATCTTGGAGAAATCCCTAATAAACCTCCAATAATAGCCGACCAATCCCAGAAAGCTCCTGATCTCAGTGGGTGATCTCGGCACCTCCCATCTCATCACTGCCTCAATTTTGGCCGGATCGACCAATATCCCTTTCTGGTTAACAAGGTGTCCTAGGAACTGGACCTCTCGTAACCAGAACTCACACTTGGAGAATTTGGCATACAGCCTCTCCGATCTCAGAACTCCAAGGATCTCCCTCAAATGCTCCTCATGCTGCTCTCTAGACCTCGAATATACCAAAATATCATCAATGAATACGATCACCGACCGATCCAGCATCGGCCTGCACACCCTGTTCATGAGATCCATGAACGCATCTGGGGCATTGGTGAGCCCAAAAGGCATCACCACAAACTTGTAATGTCCATAACGAGTTCTGAATGCAGTCTTCTGGATATCTTCATCCCGAACCCTCATCTGATGATAACCCGACCTCAAGTCTATCTTGGAGAACCAAGATGCCCCCTGCAACTGATCGAACAGATCATCGATCCTAGGTAACGGATACCGGTTCTTGACCGTCAACTTATTCAACTCCTGATAATCGATACACATCCGGTGTGAACCATCTTTCTTCTTTACAAAAAGGATCGGTGATCCCCAAGGCAAGCTACTCGGTCGAATAAACCCCTTCCCCAACAGCTCCTGAAGCTGCGAGGATAACTCCTGCATCTCCGGTGGTGCGAGGCGATAAGGCGCCTTGGCGATAGGTGCTGCTCCCGGAATCAAATCAATATGGAACTCCACTTGTCTTTCCGGAGGCACGCCGACAGTTCCTCGGGAAAAACATCCAGGAACTCGCGCACTACCGGAACCTCGTCAACTGAACTTGGCCTCCCAGTGGCCACTCGTGCGTCCATCACATAGGCTATGAATCCACTGCAGCCCTGCTGCAAACTCTGCCTCGCCCTGGCAGCCGAACAAAATGCTGACCCACACCGGGTCCCCTCGCCATACACAGCAAGCACTCCCCCACTAGGGTCTCGCATACTCACCAGCTGTCTCTCGCAGTCAATGACCGCTCCAAACTTACTCAACTAGTCCATGCCCATGATGACACAGACATCTCCCATAGCGATAGGAACTAGGTCTATAAGGAAATTGACACCAAAAATCTCGAGCACACATCCTCGAATCACGTCGGTGGCATATACCGCTTTCTCATCAGCTATGGAAACCCTCAGAGGTTGACTCATCACCTCTCGATCAATACCGAGGTGCTGACTAAAAGCCAGAGATACAAAAGACCGACTCGCACCCGAGTCAAATAATACCAAGGTAGGTACAAAATTCACAAGAAAAGTACCTACGCATATCATAAAATAAGCACAACATCTCAGCATAAAAAAATACACGAAAGAATACATACCAGCCACGACATCGGGTGCCGCGCGGACCTCCTCCGCAGTCAACTGAAAAGCTCTCCCATGAGCCCTCGGGGCCTCGACCTTCACTGGTCGAGTCTCAGTAACCCTAGCAGCAGGCGCAGATCCCTGGAGAAGCTGAGGACACTCGGCCTTCTGATGGCCGGTCTGGTTGTAATGGAAGCAAACCATAAATCCCTTGGGGAAATCCCTTGTGATGTGCCCCTCCTTGCCACATTTGTAGCAAGCACCTGATCGACAGGCCCCCTCATGACCCTTGCCGCACTTTCCGAAAGTGCGGCCCTTCTAACCTCCTGTCCTCGAATCGGCGGACTTGGTCCGCTTGGCTACCGACTGGGACTGAGTCGGCCGCTGATCCACCCGCTGAGACTCGGCCTCCTCCCTGGACTGGGTCTCCAACTCGATCTCCCTCTTCCGGGCATTTTCCTGGAGCTCAGCAAATGTCCGGTATGTCGAGTTCGATACGAACTCCCGAATGTCCCTCCTCAGTATACCCAAATATCGGCTCATCCGTGCCTGCTCAGTAGAAACCTGCTCAGGGCAGAACATCGCCCTCTCATGAAACTTCCGGGTGACCACAACAACTGAATCATTACCCTGCTTGAGGGTCAAGAACTCCTGAACCAATCGTTCCCTCTCCACCGGGGGAACATACTCATCTCTGAACATGGTGGTGAATTTCTCCCAAGTCACCGCTGAAATCTCCTCAAGAGTGAAGTTCGCCGTCACGAACTTCCACCAATCCTTTGCTCCCAGGCGGAGCTGGTTCAAAGCGAACCGCACCCTCAGATGCTACGGACATGAACACGCGTAGAAGCATCCCTCAATGTCAGCAATCCATCGTATCGCAGCGATTGGGTCCTGCGTCCCATCAAACTCGGGTGGCTTCGTGTTGCTGAACTCCCGGAACAACAACGAGTCACCTCCCTGAGGTCTGGCAGTAGCCACAGCTGCTGTAGCTGCAGCGGCCGCAACCTCAGTCACCGCGGCGTACCGCTCATCAAAAGTCTCCAACAGCGTGGTCTTGATAGACCCAAACATCTCCGGAATCTCGGCCCGGATTGCCGCAGCCACCTCATCGTGGATCATCTGACAAAGCTCCTCGTCACTCACACTGCTCGTCTCAGATCTGTGGCGTGTCCCAACCATGATGCCTCTGAAATACAACATAAAAATATCAGAGACCCAATCGAGCATACTCGCACTCGATAACACAAACCTACTCGACCTCCGATACCCAAAGGATTCTTACTTGGACTGCCCACTGATCCGGTGTCTTCAGTAGTACGGGCCTTATACTACTGACTACACTGCATCAGTGTTCACCCCAAGTCCTCCTCCTTGGACCCCGGATCACGAGTACTATATTCTTGCTATGCACTGGTTACCTACTCGCTCTCAAAGCATCTCATAGCAGCAGATTTCCCTTAGACTAAGGCATCACAAATCAGGCCACTCTAGTCCTAATATGAAAACCTAGTCTACTTTAGCATGCATAACATATCGCAACATATCTTATAACACATATTGTAAGGGTATTTTGGGGATTTTACCGTTCGGGCGTTGGCTGACCGTACACACTGCTTCATCCTTGGTTATCACAAAATCCCTTATAAAATTTTATGCTTTTATTTTTGAAATTTTTTCTCAAATCCTCGGTTTGAGTTCAGTTACGCCCGAAGGTGCACCCGAATCCCTCAAACCAAGGCTCTGATACCAACTTGTAACAACATAAATCTTAAAAACATGTTTTCTTCCAAAACAAGTCATAAAGATCCAATGTATCATATCATAATACAAATCATATAAATCCCAAGATCATAAATCCTCCATCAGTGTGTATAGATCACGCCGACGCCTTCCCACAGTCCTCGCTAGTACCTGAAACACATAACACAACAACTGTAAGCATAAATGCTTAGTGAGTTCCCCAGAATACTACTTACGCACATACACCTTTCCAGGCCATGACCTTCCAGTCCATGTGTCTCAGGGGACTTTCGTCCCAACCCGGTAAACCTTCCGGTCCTACCCGCGTCGACCTTCCGGTCCACATCACAATGCCTTCCGGCCCATAACATAATGCCTTCCGGCCCATATCAAGCATAGCATACATAGCACATACAAACGATTAACTTATCATATTCAATGCATACGACTCATAACATATCCGACCTTTCGGTCACATATAAATACCCTTCCGGGTACAGTATAGTGAGAAGACTCACCTCACAGGAAGTCTAGAATCTCACGTGCTCGCTATCTCCGAATCTCGAAACGAAGACCCAACCCCGCCTAATCATAACGAAATATCATTCTAATTAATATAGAATTTCAAGACTAGGCTACACCCTTATCATTATCCCACAGAGGGGTAAAAGACCATTTTACCCTTCCTTGACTCATGTTGACCAAACCCTAAAAGTCAACTGACCACAGTACGCGGGGTGTACCAGCTTCTGTACGGGGGGCGTACATCGATGAGTCACAATCGGGGGGTCGCAACCCCTTACGCTGCGCGTACTGGGAGTTACGCCCAACGTAAATCCCAGATTTAGCCATACCAGATTTCTTGTCTTAAATGGTTAAGACACTCCTTCAACTTCTAGATCTGGATCTCATTAAGCCTCCTAATCCATAAAGTCGGAACCTTTAAGCCTTGGCATGGCTGTAAAGGCTCCTACACTCTCTAATACCTTCCTTTTCAACTCCAAAGATCTAGATCTCATGCATGGCTAAATATATACGTCCAAGATCACATTTTTATGAACATACAACTCAAATGGACCTGGAATATGGTAGATCTAAGCCAATGGAGACTGCTTGCTCATAAAGTCTCCATCTTTGGGACCAAAACCCTAGAAATTGGTCCATGAAGCATACCATAAGAACTATAAGGCAAGATCTGAACTTTTTACCTTAGGAAGAAGCTCCAACCTTTGCTTTTCACGGATCTACTCTTGCACACCAACTTCTAGCCTCCACAATGGACTCCTCTTTCCTTTTGCTACCTTGAAATGACACCTCAAAGCTTAGAACCCGCACAAACAAGCTATGAACGAAGGAACAACTCTCTTATGGTTTCTTTCTGAAGGATGGTGGCTGAGGAACCAAGACATCTCATTCCTTTTATAGCCAACAACTCAAATTAGGGTTTTGGGTCTGGACCGATTACGCCCGGCGTAACCTTGGGTACGCCCAGCGTACCCGACGATGACGTGTTTAAATGAGGCGTGCAAGTACACACAGTGTACTTCTTGTACGCCCAACGTACTCGCCCAACACAAGGGCCCAAAATGCCAAATAAAGATGAAGGGCTAATCGGTTGTACCTGAATTTCGGCTGTTACAACCCTGCGCTGCATACCCCATCGTGGCTCTTGGCAAGTGCGGCCCCTCTGGTTCCCTGATCTCGAATCAGCGGGATTGGCCCGCTTGGCTACCGGCTGAGACTATACCGGTCGCCGATCCCTCCCCTGAGACTCAACCTCTTCCCTAGCATGGGTCTCCAGCTCTATCTCCCTCTTTCGGGCATTTGACTGAAGCTCGGCAAATGTCCGGTACGTCGAGTTCGCCACAAACTCTCATATATCCCTCCTCAAAATGCTCCGATATCGGCTCATACGTGCCTGCTCGGAGGACACGTGCTCTGGGCAGAACATCGCCCGCTCATGAAACATCCTCGTAATCACCGTAACAGACTCAGTACCCTGCTTGAGGGTCAGAAACTCCTGGGCCAAATGCTCCCTTTCTACCTGGGGAAGGTACTCATCTCGGAACATAGCAGTGAACCTCTCCCAGGTCACTTCTGCAAGCTCAGCAGGCGTGTAGTGCGCTGTCACAAACTTCCACCAATCCTTCGCTCCCAAGCGAAGCTGGTTCAGCGCGAACCGGACTCTCAAATGCTCTGGAGATGAGCAAGTAAAGAAACACCCCTCTATGTCTGAAATCCATCTCATCGCCGCAATCGGGTCCTGGGTCTCGTCAAACTCCGGTGGTTTTGTGTTGCTGAACTCTCAGAACAGCAAAGCATCACCACCCTGCGGCCTAGTCGCATCTATAGCTGCAGTGGCCGCAACAGCAACAGCCTCAGAAAGAGCAGCGTACTTCTCATCAAATGTCTCTATCAACGTGGTCTTGATAGACCCGAACATCTCTGGTATCTCTGCCCTGATGGCCGCAGCCACCTCCTCCTGTATGATCCTACGGATCTCCTCATCACTCGTACTGCTAGTCCCTGATGTGTGGCGCGTCCCAACCATGATCTTTCTCTCTGAAATACAACACAAGAATAAATATCAGGGACTCGCTCGAGTATGCTCACACTCGAATACTCTACCCTACTTGCCCTTTGGTACTCCAAGGATTCTTACTTGGACTATGTACTGACCCGGTGTCTTCAGTAGTACGGGCCCAATACTACCGTCCACACCGCATCAGCATTCACCCCAAGTCCTCCTCCCAGAGTCCCAAGTCCCAAGTACTGTACTCTCTCTGATCATATGATACTCGCTAGAAGATCTCTCACAACCTCCTCGCTGCTACCTAAACACTCTAAAGTATTCCTAGCAGCAAGACTCCTAGACTCAGGCATCACATATCAGGCCACTCTAGTCATAATAAGAATACCTAGTCTACTCTAGTATGCATAGCATAGCTCATCATATAACATATCACATCATATCTTATAACACTTATAGTAATGGTATTTTGGGAAATCACCGTTCGGGCGCTGGCTGTTCGTACACACGACTCTGCTCTGTTTGTCTCGTAAGTTCTTCTTTTGAAAACTTATTTTATTATTAAAATTTCCTCAAATCCTCGGTTTGAGTTCAGATACGCCCGAAGGTGCACCCGAATCCCTCAAACCTAGGCTCTGATACCAACTTGTAACACCGTGAAAATTTAAAACAATTTTTCGCATTTTCAATCACATTTTTACAAATTCATTCATTCATAAAATGTCATAATATCATGTCTTTGTTTCACAAAATATCTCCCAAGATCACAATACATAGAATCCCATGTGTGTGTACGAATCAAGCCGGCGCCTTCCCGCGGTCATCATTGGTACCTGAAACACATAACACATAACATTGTAAGCATAAGCTTAGTGAGTTCCCCCAAAATACCACTCTAGCACATAATAGCCACTCGAGGTTGAAACTTTGTCGACCCTCTGGTCAATGTGTCTCAGTGGGGCCCTACAGCCCCAACTCTCTGTGGGCCCTCTGGCCCTAACTCTAGAGACCCGAAAGTCCCAACTCTGTAACTCTGAATCATGCATAGCACATATCACAATAAATCACAACACATAAATAACATGCAAATACACTGGCATATAACTCTCTAGTACTCTGTCACATAACTCTGTTACCACACTAGGTAAAGTATAGTGAGAAGACTCACCTCAGGCGTCCCGGTAAATCTCCGACTCGATGGAAAATATTGCCTAGCCTCCGCCTATTCACATAAATTAATATTCTTATAAATATAACTCTCGAGACTAGACTCAACCTGCCATTGGCACCCTCAGAAAGGTAAAAAACTATTTTACCCTCCCCTCTTGTCACAAGAACTCCATTGATGACCAAACCCTAAAAGTCAACAAAAGTCAACGGTCCCACTTTGACCCTACTCGCCGAGTCCACCCAGGTGACTCGGTGAGTTCTCACATGTCCTTTAACTCTTTGTCCCGCTTGACACGCCGAGTCCCTCCCTATGCTCGACGAGTCATACCAGCCATGAATCGAAGGGCCACCTCGACTCAACTCGCCGAGTCTCAAGAACAACTCGGCGAGTACCGCCTTGAACTCCAGTTCTCTAATTCCCTCCTGACTCACTGAGTCATCCCCCAACTCGGCAAGTCTACTCGCTGAACAATTTACGTGAAACCCTAACCCTACTCGCCGAGTCCCAAGAACAACTCGGCGAGTTCATGCCATGTACAAACTCTACTGACCTCCTGAGGTCAGATCTGTTTCCCCAAACCATAGATCTGGCCTCCCCAAGCATGAATGTCATGTAAAGTTTGAAACTTGACGCTTGTACAACCACAACAAGGCATCAAAAGGAGATTTAGTCCCAAAAATGGCAACCTAAGTCCAATAACCCCGAACTGATCCATAAAGCTCCAAGGGTTAAGGTCTATGGACCTCTTTGAGTCCAGATCCAAGGTACAAACTCGAAGAGGGACTATTGCTCCACATAATCACTCTTCAAAGGGGTTAGAAAACCCTAACTCTAAAGATCAACACCAAAACTGAAGGAGGTTCGAACTATTACCTCAAAATGAAGTCTATGAACTCTGGAACTGCTTGAATCGCACCTCCTCTTTGTTCTTGTCACCTTCTTCTTGCTAAACCAAAGGTTCAAGGATCAAAAAGTGACTTCTTCTGCCTCACAACGATTTAGCTCACTTAGGGTTCTCTCAAAGGGACTGGTAGTCGCAATGAGAGGCTATAAGTGCCCTTAAATAGGCTCCAAACCCGGGGAATTAGGGTTTCATTAAACAGCATGGACTCGCCGAGTCCACTAATGGACTCGCCGAGTCCGGACGTGAACCCGGTTGAACATCCGCGACCCTACTTGGCAAGTCTTGGCTCCAACTCGCCGAGTTCCTCCACAAATTTCAAAATAAATAAATAAATAATATACCTGGAAAATTCGGATGTTACACCTAGGGTAAGGCCCATGTAAGGGGCTTGGACCCAATTTGGAAAATTGGGCCATAGATGGGCCATAGTTTGGGCCTTAATGATTATATGATGTTGGGCCTCAGAATAAGACCATGTATAGGCCTAGGCCCAATTTAGAAAATTGGGCCATGTGTTGGGCTTTGATTTCTAATTGAATTTGGGCCTATGGCTTGGGCCTTGGGCTTGAATAAGCCAAGCTAGGGGTAATGTAGTTATTACCCAAAGAATGTACTTATGGTTATGTATTGGGACCCAATTATTAATTGGGTGTTATTTTGGTGTTGACAGTTCGGGAATCTGTCAGCCAGCAGCTGGGGTCGAGTCTGCGGGACTTCAGCAAGTGTGGGATCGTGTCTTCAGGACTTCAGCAGTGTGAGGTGAGTAACCTTCCAGTAACGGTGGGTCTACGGCCATAATGCCGGCCCACCAGTAGGAGTTGTATGTTAGATGATTGTCTTTGTGATATCATCTAGGTTTGCTACTACCTGATATGTTATATGCTGGCATGATATGTATATGTGATAGTAGTAGAGTTCAGTTGTTAGGACCGAAGGGTAGGTCAGACACCCCAGATATGTCTGACAGTATGTTATGATATGTTTATATGCTGGCATGATATGTTATATGTGATAGTGGTAGTAGGAGGGGAATAGTCCCCAAGTTCGGTTGTTAGGACCGAAGGGTAGTTCAGACACCCCAGATATGTCTGATAATCTGTTATGCTATGGTATGTGATAGTAGTAGTAGTAGTAGGGGGTGGAATAGTCCCCGAGGTTCGGTCGCTAGGACCGAAGGGTAGTCAGCACCCCAGAATGGCTTGACATGGGTAGTCAACACCCCATAATGGCTTGACATGGGTAGGACGGCACCCCAGAATGGCCGCATGGGTAGGTCGGCACCCCAGAATGGCCGTACCAGGTTGGTCGGGCACCCCAGAATTGCCTGACAGTATGTATGCTATGTGATTGTATGGTATGTGGTATGATGGGGGAACTCACTAAGCTTCGTGCTTACGATTTTCAGTTTTGGTTTCAGGTACTTGGTTTTGACATGACATGATATTACAGATGTTTTATTACACTGTTCGTTTTATAATGACGTATTTAAAAATGAAAATTTTGGCCTGTATTTTTGGGATGTTACATGACTGTTTTGGCATTATGACTCGTGGTGGATGGTCTAAGCTCATAAGTAGTAAGCTATAAGGCTAAGTCTGTAACATGTTTCCATGAATGTTTTTAATTTTCATTTTGATGTTTAAGACTTAAATATCTAAAATTCGGACCTACGAACCTGCCAAATTGCAAACCCGTATAAATAAATGGGTTGGTGGGTCATATATGAGTTTATGTTCCAAACCCGCCAACCCGTGACCTGTATATTTAAATAGGTCGTGTTTGGGTTGGCATATTTTGACCCGCCAACCTGCCAACTCGCGACACGCCAATCCGAACACGACACGATTGTTAGGCCTAATATTCAATTTTTCTTGAATTTTAAGAGGTATCGTTTTTATTGCAACATGTACAAACATCTCATGCTTTTTCTTACAAAGGAACGGATGCCATCACTTTCCTTTTCCCTCATGGCCCAAAATTAAATCCTGAGCTCACTCACTTAGCCATTCACTCCCACATCTTCTCTCTACAAACCCTAAACCGTCGTCGTCTCCCACCTTACCATCGTATATCTCTTCGATGTTTTCCCCCAACTTTTGCCCTTTCTCTAAATATCCGTAACCAGGATAAATTCCCACATTCCCTTTTTCCCATGATATCCATTCTCTGTCCTCCCTCTCCTTTTCTCTCTGGATAGTGTTGTCATCTTTTTCGTGTTCGTTGAACTTAGTTTTTATTATTTGCTGATTTATGGGTGGCTTTGATTTTTGATTTGAAGTCTATTTTTCATTTTTTTGTGTCAATATACAGATCGATGAACAAGTTGAGTATTTTAAGACAAACGAAGCATATGACCTGGAGGAAGACGCTTCGATTTGATCTGTATGTTTCATTTTGCTGCTTCAATTTTTTTCCCTTCTTAAAGAGTCTTCTTCTATACCGGCTTCATCCAACACAAGATTTGGCAACCAATGGAACTCTCTCTCTCTCTCTCTCTCTCTCTATATATATATATATATATATATATATATATATATATATGTGTGTGTGTGTGTGTCCAGGTTACCCCTCCTTCTGTTACTATGTTCTTAGTATTCTAATGCAATATGTTTGTGTGGGTATTTTTTTATGGTTTGGATAAAGTTTTCAAGTCGAGATTTCTATTTCTTTTGGCTGGGAAACTTCAATTTCTTGGCTTTCAATATGTTGGATTGATTTATGTCTATTTTTTCTGGGTTCTTTTTTAATTTATGCTAAAAAACTAAATTTTTTATTTAAACCTGCAACACATGCAAAATAACAGGTTTTCGTCTGCAAAATAAAGTTGAGTCTGATACATTTTTAATCTTTGATCTAATGTTGCAGCTTTGGAGGAAGAATTGATCGAAGCAGTGGGATGAATTGATGAAATCATATAACTCACAATCACTAGGTGACTTCAACACTCAAAATATGGAGTCAGTGAGTACTGTAATCATTTTTTAAGCATCAATGTTATACAAAGTATGATTGTTTTTTATAGCAAATTGAAATATGTGATACTTATTTTCATCTCTGATATGACTGTTTTTTATTTATATTTTTGGGTGATTTTGTTTTAGATTTCTTAAGAGACAAAATGGAACACCAATCTGCTGGGTGTTTCTTTCCATGATTCTACCTTGACATGGATGCTCGCAATAGGTGTTTGTACCCTTGGGTTGGGTTGATTTTATAGTGTCGTTATACATTTAGTAAAGGTTCTAACATCCGTTAAGTTGTATTCCTCCTTTACTCTTCTCAGTGTTTTCATATCATTTTACTTCTAAAATGGTTGTGTTTGGATTGAACTACATAGGTTTCAAAGGAGTTATTTAATGGGAGTAACGTTGAAAATTAAGAATTAAAAGGTGTTAACGTGCTCAAGGAAAGTGCGCATAAAGTGTTTGTAAATGCCTGAGAGAAAACAAGAGGTGAGTATGATCATTACGAAATCTTTCTTTATGCTATGTTTTTATAGAAATTTATCCCAGGTTGTTTTTTAGTTTCGATTTTATGACATTATCAATTTTCTTTATGCTCTTTCCTACAGATGTGGTACTTACTCACTTATGATATATCAACTTTTTAAACTAGACCATGACATCGAAGTTAACTTTTTTTGTTGATTAGGTAGAAATTAGTATCTATCTCGTGCCATTTCTTATGTTAGCCCAAGAAAGAACAATGAAAAGAATTAAAATTATAATCATGTTATAGAAAGAAAAAGTATGATTCTATAAAAAACAAAAAATTTTCATTATGAGCAAAGCTTTATGATAATGGAGTTTCCTCAAACACAACCATTAAACTTGTATTATGTTTTGCTTAATGGACCTTTGAGGTATAACATATAAAATTGGAAAAGGGTACCATTTTCATTCCAATATTAATTAGTTTTTCAGGTCTCCCTAGCACCTAAGACAAACTCACACCATCTGCCACTTTGAGGTATGAATATGTCAATCTTTTTTTTTTTCCTGTTGTATTGTAGCATCAAATTTGTAGCTAAATTTGTTTATTTTTTTAGCAATGCACTCTTCTCTTTCCTCTAATCAGCTAATCGTGTTTTGAATATACAATATACAGGGGTTCAAAAGGTATAAATGATGCATGTGGGAGTACACATTACCAAGATATTAGGAATGAACCAACTAAAAAGTGTCCACAAGTCAATGGATGGGTTGATAGAAGGGTTATATTATCTTGACTCTTGTAATCTTGGAGAGGGTAAGTTTCTAATGAAGTTAAAGTTTCATCCTAAGTGAATTGAGCGATTAGTTTCAAACTCCCTTCTAGAAATTCACTGTAATTGGTGAAGAATGCAACGCTTAAGGCTTTGATTTTTTTATCAAGTCAATTTACTTTGAAGAATCGAATCCTTTATAGCAATGAACCGTACCTTTTATTAATTATTAGACCAATGTATTTTGACAAATCTGTCCAATTATAGTGTGTTAGAATTTCTTTGCATCTAATAGATTTTCTAAGGTATAATATTGTCATAGGATGATACAATGCTATTTCTTGCATTTGGCTGTTTATTTTCATATCATCATTGTTAGTAATACGTCGATCCTAAGCAAGCAACAACTTATTTGCAGATTATATATTTACTAGCCATTGTTTTTACTAAAATCATTTTAGAGTGCGTTTAATAGGAATTTGAAAGCACTTAAAGTATTTAGTCATATGTTGTTACCACTTAGTGATGTTAAGCGATCTCATTAAAACAATGTGAATGATTTAACAATTCACCAAGGAACATATTTTAGGATTACATAAAAAACATCATAATTCAACTTGTGGATTTTCGATTGGCAATGATTCTACTTGAGGACCATACCCATATAAAACCTATATTAGCACAAGATTTTTTAGAACTTTTACGCAGTTAATATGATTTTATTTAAATAGCTATTTTGTAGCTTTATGAAGAGGAGCATAACAAACTTATGTTGTTGGAACGGTAAATATAATATACTCTTAATTTTCCTATTTTCATTTTATGTCTCCAACATAACTTGAACCATGGACTTCAAAAAGAAAGGACAAAACTTGATACCGTTGATATCGATAGGCTAAAGGGTAACGGAGTTTTAACTAATCAGATACATAGACTATACCATAAAAAATGACCATTTTTACTAGATTATATTTTAATAGCAAGTGATCATTTTCATCGGAAAAAGACTTTTTGACAACAAATATGACCATTTGGACAACTAAAATGACCTTTTTGTATGCGTATATGTTGCTTATTTTTTAAAATGATTAATCAGAACGAAAAAAATAAGATATCCTAATTATATTATATTATATTATATATATATATATATATATATATATATATATATATATATATTAATTAAGAACTGCCACTTGAACAGTTCTTCTTTATGATTCGCTAGATTTTTTTTTTTTTTTTTCTGTTTTGCTTTTTTATTTATTTATCTGTTTTCCACCGCTTCTTCTTTCCTTAATTCCTCCACCACCTTAGAGTAAACACTTTCAGTTCCCGATCCTTCCATCTTCTGATCGATGTCTCCACCGCTTGCTTCTTCCTCCACCTTCTCTCTTCAATAATTTTTTTTCTCTGGGACTCGAAGATGAATAACCCACCGCTTCCTATGTCTTTCTTTCTTTTGCCATCGGTGCTCCTTTAGTCGTCCATTTTACCTCTTCCACTGCTTCTTAGATTCCAATCGCCTCTCCTCCGATTGCGCTACCAATTGTTTCCCTCTCATTCTACGACGGAATATTAGGTCAATCGATATCCGACAAGCCGACTTCTGATTTCAGTTGACGTTCTGATTTAAGCTCTTTTCCTTGCAGGTTTCTACATTCATAGGGTGTAACTTGGCGCCAGAAAAAGCATAAGAATTCAATACTTTCCTTCCCTTCTATTAAAGACTAGAGAGCAATGAAGCTGCGGACCCTCAGTAAACAATTGAATCGAATCGTTTTTTTGTATTCAATTTTAAACATCATCGCCACATCTCCTCCTGACACCAACGAATTCTGGTCACACACAGTCGACAAAGAAATGGGAAGAGCATTTCGTTATGTGATAATTGGTGGAGGTGTCGCCGCCGGTTATGCAGGTCTCGAATTCACAAAGAAAGGTGTCTCTCATGGTGAACTTTGTATCATCTCCAATGAACCTGTAATTTTGCTTCATTAATTTGCTTCATTCTACTTCATCATGTTATAATTTCAGTTCCTAAAGCAAGCATTCCCGATCATTCTGTACATCCTAATCCAGATGTGTACAATTTCGTGGTTGACTGGCCATCGGCTTCAAGGGGTGAATCGAAGGTTAAAAGATCGATGCAGGGTATGATTTCAAGGTTGATGTTTGTTTTTGTTGATTGTTTTGCACAGTTTTTTGAAGTTTTGAATTGAGAATTTCTTGGTTTATTTACAAAGTTGGTCAGAATTAATATGCAGGGTGCTATAACAAATATTATCTTAGGTTCTGAAGTATAACTAATTTTTAAACAAATGGATTGAACTATCAGTCTCATATTATTTTACCCTTTTTTATGTTTTGAAAAAGAAAACTAATTGCATGGTTGTACGTTGTAGGATGTTGCAGCAAATTAGAGCCAATGTATGTAAAGTATTGTGAAGTTTGTTGCTATTTCCTGTTTTTTAATAAAAGACTATGAAATACCCTCCAACCCCCACAACTCCAACACCCACAACGCGGGATTCTTCCCTAGTTCATATTAATCTGCAACCGAAATTTTAGATATCCAAAAAGTCGGATACGGATTGGGATATCAATATCCATTATCATAAAATTTTAGATATCCAAATTTTCAAAAATATGGTTTTGAACACCCTTACTTGAAAATGAGCGAGAAGTGAAGCTTTTCCTGGCATAATAAATATCGAATATTCGGTTTTCTAGAACGTAATGTTTTTAATAAGAAAAAATTTAAGTTACACGGTAAAGAAAAAAAAAAGAACATGATTTTGTAGTAAATAAATAAATAAATTATATTGCTATTTTTTGCATCTAGAAAAAAAAATTGTTAGAAAAGTCTCAGTATTTTCAGAAAAGTTACACTTTAGTCACAATATGCTGAATTTTAATAATATATATATATATATATATATATATATATATATATATATATATATATATATATATATATATTAATTACCATATAAAGCATTTTTGGTCAAATGCTGAATTTTAAGTCGTACAAACATACAATGCATTCGTACAATCAATTTATGCATTACAAAAAGAGTAGAGTACATATGGTCAACAGTTGAAAAGGTCAAATCTCTTATCCTCTATTCTTAGGCTATTTTGACCCGGTTCATTCCTTATCTCCGTATTTCCCTAAATCTCGCAATTTCTGTTCACAAATCTTGGATATATATCGCTGACGTTTCCATTTCTAGGGTTTAATTCATCTTTCAGCATTCAACCACCATTGTCACACCCGTCGTTTGGTGCGGGTAAACGGCTAGTTATATATATATATATATATATATATATATATATATATATATATATATATATATATATATATATATATATAGGAGGGTTCAATTGAGAAAAAAAAAAGTTGAGAATGGGGGAATCATTCTCAGCCACTCATTTATTTTTGCCGCAAAAGCCTCCGTCGTACCAGCAGAAATGGGAAAGGAATAGACATGTGTTTTCCAACAAAACATGTTTCCTTAAACTACGCTAATCATTACTTTAATATATACAAAAACATAGTTTTTTCGTTTTTTTTTTTAATTTTTAAGAAGCTATTTTTATCGAAAAATGATTTTAAATATACCAAAATTCATGATTTTTTATTCTCTACAAATAGACATCCATATTGATATAGTTTTAAGATAAAATAATTTTTTTTTTTATATTTTCAGCTATCGTTGTTCATAAGTGAATAAAAATGAATCAGATTTTTACTATAGTACTTTCGTTATTCAGTTATGAATAAAAACTATGATTAACTTTTTTTTTTTTTTTTTTACAGTTTAAGTATCATTCATATATGAATATAGCATATAATAAACATAGAATATTCATGTTTAAATATTAGACGATGCATTTAGTTATGAATATTACATAGTATATTTACTTGTGAATATTAGATGATATATTCACTTATGAATATTAGAGAATATTTTCATATCTGAATATTACATAGTATTACATGGTATATCACATGTGAATATTACATAGTATATTCATTTGTGAATATTAAATGATATATTCACTTATGAATATTACACAGTATATTCACATATGAATATTACAAGGTATTTTCACAAATATATATAATTTTTATATGTTATCCACATATGAATAACATACAGACTTGCATATTTGTTTTTTTGTTTTAATAATCATATACTGAGAAAACATATTCATATATGAATATAACGTGCTAATTTAGTTCATGCATTTCATCAAACAGTTGGAGTGCATACAATTTAACTTTTTTTAAAAATGTTAAAAACATGATATTTTGACTATTTAAATCTACAAAAGAGTAGATTGATAGAGAATTATATGAAATTTTTCAAAAAAAAAACGATTTGATATTTTTCTAACCTCAATTTTTAAGTTTTATTTGATAATCGATGTTGAATGAATGATATGAAGTGGATTTTTGTTGATTATCGATGATGTTGATCTAATAACGCTGGGAGTATAATTAATCATAGATGTTGAAGATCTGATCGTATTCAAGCACCATTGAAGGTGGAATTAAAAGAACCAAAAACGAATTTTTGTTGTTAACTGTTGAATCGTATTGATTATTGACGAAGATCGATGATTGATTAGCACTAGATGATGTTGATGATGGTCTAATTGAAGAAATCTGGATGATTGTTGAAAGTTGGAGAATAAATTTGGATGATGAACGATGAATGAGTTTGAACTACAGATACATATTTGAGATTGAAGGTTGTTCTCATATTTACAAGTTTGCCACCGTGTCTTTTATGCTTGAATAAAATGAGTGGCTGAGAATGATTCCCCCATTCTCAACCTTTTTTATTTTCTCAATTGAACCCACCTATATATATATATATATATATATATATATATATATATATATATATATATATATATATATATATATATATATATAAAAGTTTCATTACCATCCCAGACCCAAAATAATGAAGTCACGGTGACATGAGTTACATTACTTTGATGGTTTTAGTTTAAAATGTCACATTCCTTCTTTTCGTGCTTTCTATCCGTATTTCCACCATGTAATTCCCTTTTAAGCTTTTAAGTATCATTTTATCACATTTTCTCACTTTATCATTAGTTTGAGTAATTACATTTATGCTTTCACATGTTTCCCCACCTTGTCCCCGTTAGCCATTTGGCATTTTAAATCTTAAATCTTCTCGCCATAGATCATTCAAGTGTTTTGAACTTTGAAATCATTCAACTAGCGTTTTCTTAATACTTTCTATTTAATTTTATGTTTTTTTATCCACACTTTTATTTAACTATTAAATAAAATAAAATTTTACATTTTTCTCAAAAGTTTTACCCCCAAAACCGAATGTTACAACTGACTACATCCTTACATATTAATGGGGAACATGGTATGTATTTGCTAGTGTTGAAAGAAAGAAGATGAAACTCGTTAGTGTATGTACATAATCATAATATCAATGTCATGTCGATATCATCCTTTAAACCTATTTGGCTCACACAACAAGAAATTTAAATGTAAAAGACAGTATTTATAAATAATTATAAATTATAAACATTTAGAAGAATAAAAAAAGGTTTAGTTGGTTATAGACCGTTCACTAAACTTTTGATTCCTATAGAACACACTATCCATAACACTTCAGCCATCTAACCCTTGAAAATAAATTCTACTTATTCAATTTTTGTCGCAATATTCTCCTTTTTCATAAAATAAACACTTCGTTTTTTTTTTCATTTAGCCATTCAAAACACCTATAATGTTACAAAAAAATGATATTTACGTGAATCATAAAAGAGCTGAAGTACAAGGTAACACACTTATGTTCCAAAGATCCTAAAAAAATAGAGAACATAGTTTTTAAATCCCTATAATATTCAAACTCATTGTAGTGCTTTCTCATTGTAATTTTGGAACTCCTAAAGAGTTTTTTTTAACTAAACTACTGGCTATAAAGAATTGTCATGTAAGATTCATACCTAATACTGAATTCACACACAAACATACCCGAATAAAACAAACAAATAACAAACTAAAGATTTGCAATACAAACAACAAATTTTACGATTACCAATTTATTTTATGATCAATTGTAAAACCCGAAATGTTAAAAAAGATAACATTCAATCATGGGTTATATCCCAAACCCTAGTTTTTTCCCAACTTAATAACACCTCTCCACGACCTTGATGGAACCACATGAATCTTGAACCTCTCATGATGATGATGATGATGATGATGTCAGCAAGACTTATCCTCAGAAAACATTTGTCTTTCTTCATCGGACCATGCTTCAACGTCATCGTACTTTACTCTAGATTTGTCATTTGAAACACATTCTTCCTCATTGTTGGTCTTCCTCTTGTTTTTTGAGAAGTAAGGTTTCAACTTGTAAACATCGGACAACCTCACGGATTTCAGGAAACCTAATGAACTAAAGGGGGAACGAAATTATGATGGGGATCCATCATATTTTCGTCCAAGGCCTTATTCCAGAAGGTTCCTTGGGCTACTTGGTGGCTAAGTTGTCCATTAGGGTTTAGACTGAAACCCTAGCAGCCTACAGTATAAACATGACCCTTAGGCTATGAAAATCGGCTACACTTGATTCCAAGAGAACCCTAGGGCCGATTTTAGCATCTCTCACCCTCTCTCATATTGCCTTCTTTCTTGTGGGGTTTGTGAACCGTTAGAGGAGTTACAATTGTGACTCTAAGCTCAAGATCACGAAGATTCCAAGGATTTCAATCAATTTAAAAGAGGTAAACACTTAGATCTGTTCTTATGATGTTGATTTCGAATTACATATGTTATATCTAGGGTTGCAAGTCTTGGATTCAAAGCATGTACAATAGAGAAACCTAGATCCAAGCATTAGGGTTTGTATGAGCACATAGGATTGTTCTTATGCATAAAACCCATCAGTGGTATCAGAGCCATGATTGGTTTCAGTTGTATGTGATGCTTTAACTGTTTAATTGCTGATAATCGTTTTTTCTTGCCCCTGCCCGACTCAACTCGGCGAGTCTGTGCATCAGGCAGAAGATATTTCGGGATTTTGTTGCTGTTTTGTCACTGGATTTATGCCTAAATCAGTTTTTGAAGATAAAATCCAAATTTTATTGTATTTGAATGATTATCCCTGCCAAACAATAGATAATTTCAAATCTTTTGAATATTAGTTGTTTATATGATAAATATGGATTATTTAAATTATTTGGTAATTATCTTGTGACTAAAATTGGATTAGGTCAAATATAGATCATTATAAAATTAATTGTTTATTTTGTATTATTTGTTATTTGATCCCTTGTGTTTTGAAAAGTTCAAAACTTGTCCTCAAGTTTTGAAATTTAAATTTTATGATTAAAAGTTTAATTTTGAATAATTTAAATTTCAAACCCTTAGAATTTTATAAGTTTAAAATTCAACCCTATACTATTATATTATTACAAGCTTATATATATATATATATATATATATATATATATATATATATATATATATATATATATATATATATATATATATATAAAACTTAAAATGCTAGTCTTACCGTTAGTAGGCCTCATTCACGAAGCCAGTCTATAAGATGGGTATAAGGTTGATGCCTATAAAATGGCGGTTAATGGGTGTACTCTCACACCCACCGCTTGCTTGACTGGTGGAGGGTCGTTAGCCGAACGGGTAGGATAGGGCAATCCTCTCCTCATTAAAAGTATAATGAAAGATACAAAGTAACCACAATGTTTTACAAATTCCCAATCTTAGTTACTTTAGGGTAAAAATGTGAAAATGATGTTAATCCATGGAATTACACTTTGTACCCTTATCGAACGTTGGTGGAGCGCGTGTGGTTAACCGGCACACTAATTTGGGGTTGACATTGGTAGCAAAGGGTGACCGATACATTGAGTGCACCATGTTAATTCGCATGGTTATTCACAACTTGTTTGCGATCCTCGGTATCCCAGTCGCAAATTTGAAGTGCATATCGAGATTTAAACATGCCATTGAAAAGTTCAATGAATCTCAAAGATCTAGGAGTTTTCAAATACATTTAAAACTTAAATCTTTTTTTTTTCGTTTTTCATGGTGAGAATTAGTTAATCATCATTCACTTACCTTCAAATTATTTACTTTTAGAGTACGACATCCCTTTCTAAGTTGTAAATAATGTTGTTGGGTCCTAGCCCAAATTTCTCATTTGGGTGTTTAATTAGGGACTCATTTCTAATCAAACTTTGTTCCTTTCTTTTTCAGATGTCTGCAAACAACAACAACAAAGCTTCTGGGTCATTCTCGTTGATGAACCTATGTCAAAAGGTGACATTTGATGGGTCAAACTTCAACGAGTGGATGAGGTACATTCGCATGATCACACGCTACAAGGACAAAGAATATGTCATCGATGAAAAGCTTGAGAAGATCATCCCAGATGTTGCTACTTCGGAAGAGTTGGCCGCCTTTGAGGCCCACGAGCGTGATGCTACGAAAGTTCATTGCATCATGATGGCCACCATGAACCTCGAAATCCAAAAGTCCTATGAGGACATGTATCCGTATGAAATGCATCGGGATTTGCTGGACAGGTACCACCAGAGTACGAGGCAAGAGCACTATGAGATCATTACTAACATGATCACCACTAAGATGGGGAGTGGAGTATCCCTAACCTCTCATTTGCAGAAAATGAAGAGGTATGTTGATCGTCTTCTCAAACTTAATGTTAAGTTTGATGAGGATTTGGCTATCGACATAATCCTCCACTCCTTGACCTCCTGCTACAACAGTTCAGAATGACCTACCACATGAATAAAGAAGAGGTCTCCTTGAGCAAGCTCCAAGGACTGCTGAGAGCAACCTCAAAGGCAAATCTGTTGCACCATCCCCTGCTGTGGCTGCTTCTGTGATGGCAATTGGCCAAGGGAAGGGAAAGAAGAGGAAGACTCCCTCAAAGAGCTACCAAAAGGGAAAGTCTCGTGATGGTTCATCCTCTAGTGGGACCAAAGCAGGCCCTGCTAAACCCTCTTCCGATCCCAAGGAAGCAGAGTGCTTCTATTGCCACGAAAAGGGCCACTGGAAACGAAGTTGCCCTAAGTATCTGCAAGATATAAAGGATGGGAAGATTAAGCCCACCTTTGCAGGTATGTATTCTATTAAATCTAACAACTCATCATTTTCTACTTCATGGGTTCTAGATACAAGGTGTGGATTCCACATTTGTTATGATTTGTAGGGCCTAAAAAGAAGTAGGGAAGTGGAGCATGGAAAGATGAACTTGATTATGGGAAACAGAAGATCGTCGCCTATGACCAAACTCGGAGTTTATTATTTAGTGTTGAGTAATGGGTTAGGGCTAGATTTAAATAATTGTTGTTAATTGCCAGATATGGCAAGAAACATTATTTCATTTCATGGATTGTTTAGACAAGGTTTCAGATATTCTTTTGATAATAGTAATGGTTCTATTAATGTTTATTTGAATGGTGTCTTTTATTTCAATGCATTACCTTGTAATGGGATTTATGAATCTTAGATGGTTGTTGATAATTTAGGAAATGATGTTTTGAATATTGATTCGTCTACTAGCCTAGACAAAGCATGCTTGTGGCATTGTCGCCTTGTCCATGTCAACAAGAAACGCATAGCCCAACTCCAAAAGGATGGAGTGTTGGAGTCATTCGACCTTAGGGACGATGACATGTGTGAATCTTGTTTACTTGGGAAGATGACCAAGTCACCCTTTACTTACACTTGTGAAAGGGGTGAGGGTCTATTGGATCTCATACACACCAATGTGTGTGGGCCCTTTAGATCCACCACAAGGGATGCTTGCCGCTTCTACGTGACTTTTACAGATGATTATAGCAGATATGGATATATCTACTTAATCAAGCAAAAGTCGGAAACCTTTGAAAAGTTCAAAGAGTTTAAGAATGAAGTGGAGAATCAGCTAGGCAGGAAAATCAAGATGCTTCGGTCAGACTGAGGAGGAGAGTACCTAAGTCTTGAGTTTCACGACTATCTAAAAGAATGCAGAATTTTTTCACGATTGACGCCTCCGAGAACGCCATAATTGAATGGTGTGGCTGAGAGACGTAATCGGACCTTGTTGGACATGGTTCGTTCTATGATGAGTCGGGCTTCATTACCAATAGCTTTCTGGGGGTATGCCTTAGAGACTGTCGCCCATATCCTTCACTTAGTTCCCACCAAGAAGGTTACCAAGACTCCTCACGAGATGTGGACAGGGAAAGCTCCCTCGTTGGTACATATTAAGGTTTGGGGTTGCGAGGCTTTCGTAAGACGAGAGACTCACGACAAGATCAAACCTCTTAGTGAGAAGTGTTATTTCATCGGCTGTCCACATAAGTCTTTTGGCTATCTTTTCTATAGACCGAGTGACAATGTTGTCTTCGTTGCTAGGAGAGGAGTTTTCCGAGAAAGGGAATTGATAAGCCAAAAGGACAGTGGGAGGCAAATTGATCTTGAAGAGATTCAAGAGCAAAGCGATAAAGGAACCTCTAACAATGGCAGTCAACCCGAGGAGGAAACTCCTGTTGAGCCCGTTGACGAGTCCTTACATCTTAGACGTTCTAGTAGGGTTAGTGTTCAACCCCAATTTTATGGTTTTCATATTACTAGTGAAGGGGATATGTTTATTAGTGATGAAACACTAATGAATTTGGACGAACCTAGCAGCTACAAGGAAGCCACGGCAGGCCCGGAGTCTGCTAAATGGAAAGAGGCAATGGACAGCGAGATTCAATCCATGTACGACAACCAAGTTTGGAATTTGGTTGATAATGTACTGGTTCGTAAGACAATCGGGTGCAAGTGGATCTTCAAGAAGAAGACGGACATGGATGGGAAAGTGCATACTTATAACGCACGATTGGTTGCGAAGGGCTTTACTCAAACTACCGGAGTTGACTATGATGAGACCTTCTCACCAGTTACAAAGATAAAGTCTATTAGGATAATGCTCGCAATAGCTGCGTTTCATGATTATGAAATATGGTAGATGGACATGAAAACCGCTTTCCTTAATGGAAAGTTGGTTGAGGATGTTTACATGAATCAGCCAGAGGGTTTTGTCAATGCAAAGCATCCAAATATAGTGTGCAAGCTTGAGAAATCCATTTATGGATTGAAACAAGCGTCTTGCAGATGGAATCTTTGTTTTGACGAGAAAGTTAAAGAGTTTGGCTTTCTGCGAAGCGAAGATGAATCTTGTGTGTATGTCAAAGCCAGTGGGAGTATAGTGAGCTTCCTCGTATTGTATGTCGATGACATACTGCTCATAGGAAATGACATCCCAACCTTGCAGGAGGTCAAGTCCTGGCTTGGGAAATGTTTCGCTATGAAAGACCTAGGAGAGGCTGCTTATATTATGGGAATAAGGATAGTAAGAAACAGGGAAAAAGACTGATAGGACTCAGTCAGGATACATACTTGGATAAGGTACTAAAGCATTTTAGTATGGAAAATTCCAAGAAAGGGGAGTTGCCAATGCAAAGCAATACCAAGCTGAGTAATACTCAGAGCCCGAGTACAGAGGCAGAGATAGCTGATATGAGCCAAGTACCTTACGCTTCCGCAGTAGGCTCTATCATGTGCGCTATGACTTGTACTCGTCCTGATGTGGCCTTCGCTTTGAGCATGGTCAGGAGATATCAAGGGAACCCTGGTAGAGCTCATTGGATTGCAGTTAAGAATACTCTTAAGTACCTACGAAGGACCAAGGAATGGTTTTTAGTCCTCGGTGGGAGTGATGACTTAAGGGTACGAGGGTATAGTGACACTAGTTTTCAGACAGATCGGGATAATTACCGATTACAGTCGGGCTGGATCTTTACCCTAAATGGAGGAGCAGTGACTTGGAAAAGTTCCAAGCAGGTGACTGTAGCTGATTCAACGTGCGAATCAGAGTACATTGCGGCGAACGAAGCGTCAAAGGAGGCTATATGGTTGAAGAACTTCATTGGAGACCTTGGAGTTATGACATCCATAAAGGATCCAATGGAAATTTTCTGTGATAATGAAGGAGCGGTTGCCTTAACCAAGGAACCAAGAGATCATGGTAGATCTCGACATATCGACAGAAAATACCATTTTATCATACATCGGGTAGAAAAGGGATTCCTCGTTGTGAATAGGGTATCGTCAGAAGAAAACCCATCAAATCCCCTTACGAAGGGACTGAGTAGGGTCAAACACTTGCAGCACGCTAAGAGCATTGGGCTGAAGGATGATATAAGTTTGGATTAGATAAGAAACGTGTAATAGATATTTTGTACTTAACATTTGATGAATAAATAAAGTTGTGTTATTTATGAGTAAAGCTACTATCTTGTGTTGGTTATATATCTATTGTTTTAATTTTGCATGTTTTGACTTCCTGAATGATAGGATTATTCGAACAGTCCACAGTCGCTCATATTTTGGAAGTAGATGTGAATGAATACTGTCATGAATTGGTTGTGGATTGTCTAAAAAGTTTTGGGCATAGCAAAGGTTTTCTGCAAGTTCATGAGTGCTTATGAATATGATTTGAGCATTGGAATAAACCCGCGTTTTCCGGTATCACTTCGTGGTGTTTTACCTTAAGTGATCGCAAAGCGATAATATCATATAGTCTTAAAACTTGGAGATATGGTTGTTGTTTGCTGGTTGGTTATGCATTGATGATGTGTAAAAGCATTAGTAACTTGATGTTATAAAACACATTGTTGTGTGTGATTTAATTAGTAAATAATAGATGCATATGAGTCGAAGTTAATCTGTTCCTTTTATTCTATGAGAATAAAGGTGATATCTTGGCCACTTGATGTTTTGGTTTGACTTATGTGCCGGGCCCGGTCAGAATGAAGTTGATGTATTCAACTAAATTCTATGTCAAACAAGTCAGAAATCGAGGAACAAATGTTGGACAATAAGCATTGTCAGCATGATATCTAGAACAAAGGATTATATGATCCCTTATCTGAAGGACAAGTTGCTGATCAGAGTTGACAACGACGTATAAGAGCTACGATTGCTAATCGGATCCTGAAGTCATATGTGAGATATAGTTACTAGACTTATCCAAGTGGGAGACTGTTGGATTAGTGTCTAAGTCTGTAACTATATTTGGTATTTACTTGACCCGGTTGTGCATGGTCTTTTTGGGTTGCCTTCACCAAAGCAACTTGACAAGGTAAATTAAGGGGAGAGAGAGAGAGAGAGAGAATATTATGGTTTATTAATATATTATAAGAATAATATATTAAAGGAGAAATCATATTTATTTAATTAGTATTAGTCATAAATTAATTAGGAATTAATTTGGTGACTAAAAGAGATTAATTAAATAAAGGGGGATAAATTGTCAAATGTATGATAGTTGAGTTTTGGGCTGGGAAACCTAATGGACTAAAGGGGGAACGAAATTATGATGGGGATCCATCATATTTTCGTCCAAGGCCTTATTCCAGAAGGTTCCTTGGGCTGCTTGGTGGCTAAGTTGTCCATTAGGGTTTAGACAGAAACCCTAGCAGCCTACAGTATAAATATGACCCTTAGGCTATGAAAATCGGCTAAACTTGATTCCAAGAGAACCCTAAGGCCGATTTTAGCATCTCTGACAATCTATCATATTGCCTTCTTGCTTGTGGGGTTTGTGAACCATTAGAGGAGTTACAATTGTGACTCTAAGCTCAAGATCAAGAAGATTCCAAGGATTTCAATCAATTTGAAAGAGGTAAACACTTAGATATGTTCTTATGATGTTGATTTCGAATTACATATGTTAGATCTAGGGTTGCAAGTCTTGGATTCAAAACATGTACAATAGAGAAACCTAGATCCAAGCATTAGGGTTTGTATGAGCACATAGGGTTGTTCTTATGCATAAAACCCATCAAGATCATGTTAACACAAAGATGTATTTTGAGATTACCGTGGATATCAATGTACAAGCAAGTGGTTGTGCATAACACATATAAACCAACAAATTGTCACATTTTAGATCAAAATGAACAATTTTTTTGGAATGCAAATATTCCATCTCAAAAGTTGCATTCATGGCTATTATGAGCTTTTTAATGACGATCAAGTAACCTTAAATGAGATAAAAAAAAACACAAAGGGTAACCAAAGGTTTCATGAGGAATAAAACTGAGTTTTTTAGATTCCGAATATACAATAACGAGCGACAATAGAAATTGGAATTCAAAATCACAAATTGAACCAAAGTAATTCTGACAGAATGCATACCTTGTTAGGCATTTCAACAAACACTTGTTAGGCATTATCATCAAACAAACCAAAATCTATTGAAAGGCTTAGTGTAATCGGAAGCAAAATAAAAAAAACATAAATTCTTTAGAGAAGATCAAAGTTTAAGTTTTTCAATACCAAATAAAAACAAAGAAGACGAACCTGATAGTTTTCAATAAAATCTCATCAACAACCTCATAAGCATCTTGACGTGCTGCTTCATGAACTAGTCTTGCATAATATCGAGGATCATGAGGTTTACCAGGGGTCTTTAAATTGTCGATTTATCACATACCAATTTGAAAACTTGTTTTGCTTCTTCGGGTTCCCTGTGTTTCTTCTCGATATGCTCAATGTATTTAACTGCAAATTCTGACAGAATAAGGAACTAGCATCAACCTATTGTTATGAAAAGGGCATCCAACCCAATCTAAATTAAGTTATATAGTTATGAAAAGAATAAGGAACAAAGCGAAGTAAAAACATTAAAGATTATTAACTATTATTCCATTGAGGCATTTTATCGAACACATGGAGGACATGACATAATGTTATTGTTTGTAAACGAAAATTCCAAATCAATAATGATTTTGGAAAGCTTCGATGCCTAAATTAATGTACAACATGATATAATAAGCTATATTTTTGGAGCCTAGAGTCAATATATTTTAGGGCAAAAGGTTGATCGTAAGTTGTAAGCAGGCGTCTAGTGTTGGATTCCACGGGTGCCCAAAAATGAATTAACCTATCAAAAGAACACAATTCAACTTTACAGAATGCAGATTTTATCGCCGTTTGAATCTCCCAAGGATCAGTGATATCAAGAACCAATCCACGATTATTTGTGTAATTTTGAATTTTGAGTATTATTGAATGAAAGTTAAAAGACAGATGAATTGGATTTTAAGGTGACTCATCGGAATATCGATTACTTTGAGATGATAAGTTTTGGCTCCAAAAAACAAACAGTCCACGCTTAGATACAGGTTGCGAGTAATGAAGTTGTGTTGTAAACGTTTCAAGGAATGGGGGGAGCTTGTTGTCAATGGGAGATGGGGAAGACTCTGTAGTTTACGACGACACCGATTGATTACGGAGCCGACGGTGGAGAGACAGGAGGAAGAAGCGGCAACATGCGTTTTTCGATGATGATGAACGTGTTCGACCACACACATACACACACGAATGAAGTGAGGGAATAAGAACGTCTGTAAATAAAAAGGGGGGTAAATTAGGTTAAAAGTCAATTTGACTAGCATGATTATAGGGAATATTTATGAAATTTATATATCAAATTACTAAATCACCATTATTTATTTATTTTATTATTTCCTAAATTCTTATTGGTGCATTCATGCACACTATTTGCTAGAAATATTTGAATCTAGCTCTCTCTCTCTCTCTCTCTCTCTCTCTCTATATATATATATATATATATATATATATATATATATATATATATATATATATATATATATAAGTTTCATTACCATCCCGGACCCAAAATAATTAAGTCACGTCGACATGCGTTTCATTACTTTGACGATTTTAGTCTAAAATGTCACATTCCTTCTTATCGTGCTTTCTATCCACATTTCCACCATGTAATTCCCTTTTAAGCTTTTAATACGACACGGTATGGGTCTCAACGAGAAACGGTGTTGCTGAGGTGTAAGGCGGAAATGCGGTCATAACGGGGGGAACACCGCCCCCTACTCGTTGCTTCTCGTCATGTTACAACTTGTGCTCGTCACCACCGGGTGAAACGGAGCGTTTCTTCTCCAATTCTTCTGTGTTTCTTCTTTAATTTTGCCTTACAACGACGTTGTGAGTTAGGAACACCACCCCTGAAATTTGCCTTTGAGTAATTACATTTATGCTTTGACATGTTTCCCCACCTTGTCCCCGTTAGCCCTTTGGCATTTTAAATCTTAAATCTTCTCGCCATAGATCATTCAAGTGTTTTGAACTTTGAAATCATTCAACATGCGTTTTCTTAATACTTTCTATTTAATTTTATGTTTTTTTATCCACACTTTTATTTAACTATTAAATAAAATAAAATTTTACATTTTTCTCAAAAGTTTTACCCCCAAAACCGAATGTTACAACTGACTACATCCTTACATATTAATGGGGAACATGGTATGTATTTGCTAGTGTTGAAAGAACGAAGAAGAAAAAAAAGAAGAAGAAACTCGTCAGTGTATGTACATAATCATAATATCAATGTCATTATCATCTTTTAAACCTATTTGGGTCACACAACTGTAAATTTAAATGTAAAAGACTATCTATAAATAATTATAAATTATAAACATTTAGAAGAATAAAAAAAGGTTTACTTGGTTATTAACATAAGGCCATTCCTACATTTTTTAAGCAAGGAAAACGATTCCTAAGGCCCTTTTGGTTCCTATATAGAACACGCTATCAATAACTTTTTTCTTTTCTTAAATTAACACTGCCATCTAACCCCTGAAAATAAATTCTGTTTATTCAATTTTTGTCGCAATATTCTCCTTTTTTCATAAAATAAACACTTAGTTTTATGTTTTTTTTTTCATTTAGCCACTCAAAACACCTATGATGTTACAAAAAAATATGACATTTACGCAATGTTTTAAAAACCGGTTTTTTAGTTGAACCGATATGGTGACCGGTTTCCAGTTCGACCACCAGGTTAACCGGTTTCTATATTTTTCATGTTTTTCCTATTATCTTACACATATATACATATATAAATCATGAATTTGATGTTTACAAATTCAAACATTAAAAATACACATAAAAATAAGTTTTAGATGAATTCAAATACATTAAAATTACATATAACCATAAATTCTAGTGTTTTACACAAATCCATATACGTCAAAAAGAAAATAAAGTATAATACCATAACAAAATATAATTTTAGATGAATACAAACACATCAAAAAACTTTATAATATTTACCATATGTTTTTATTTAGAAAAAACTAAATAGATATGAAAAAAATTACCAAAGTTTATTATGTAAATGGTTTTTTTTTCATGTGTTTTTATTCGGTTTAACCGGTTCAACCGATTTATTTTGAGCGGTTCAATCGGTTTTTTTCTAAAACCGGCTGGTTCAATCCGGTTCAAAAATCAATGTAAAACCGATGATAGTTGAACCGTTCTCTCCCTCGGTTTCCAGTCCAACCGGTTCAAACTGGTTTTAAAACATTGCATTTACATGAATCATAAAAGAGCTGAAGTACAAGGTAACACACTTATATTCCAAAGATCCTAGAAAAATAGAAAACATAGTTTTTAAATCCGTATAATATTCAAACTCGTTGTAGTGCTTTCTCATTGCAATTTTGAAACTCCATGAGTTTTTTTTTTTTTTTTTTTTTTTTTAAACTAAACTACTGGCTATATAGAATTATCATGTAAGATTCATACCTAATACCGAATTGACACACAAATGTCCCAGAATAAAACAAACAAATAACAAATTAAAGATTTGCAATACAAACAACAAGTTTTACGATTACCAATTTATTTTATGATGAATTGTAAAACCCGAAATGTTCAAAAAGATAACATTCAATCATGGGTTATATCCCAAACCCTAGTTTTTTCCCAACTTAATAACACCTCTCCATGACCTTGATGGAACCACATGAATCTTGAACCTCTCATGATGATTATGATGATGATGTCAGCAAGACTTATCCTCAGAAAACATTTGTCTTTCTTCCTCGGACCATGCTTCCACATCATCGTACTTCACTCTAGATTTGTCATTTGAAACACATTCTTCCTCATTATTGTTGGTCTTCCTCTTGTTCTTTGAGAAGTAGGGTTTCAACTTGTCAACATCGGACAACCGCACGGGTTTCAGGAAAAACTCCTCAGCTCCTTCTTCCAAGCATCTGATAAAGAAAAAAAACTATCATAAGCATCAAATGTCTAAAATACCCTTCAAACATGACCATATGAAGGAATATAGGGATCCATGTGCCCTTCCTTACCGCTATGACAAACATTCACGGACATAAAAGAAATTGAGTAAAAGTACATGAATGGTCCCTATGGTTTAGGGTAATTTGCATGTTTCGTCCCTAACTTATTTTTTTAACTCGGAAGGTCACTATTGTTTGTTTTTGTTACGTGGTTGGTCCTTGTTTTACCTAAAAAGACTATATTGCCTTTGATTTTTTAATTTATTTAAATAAATACACCCCAACCTAACCCCCTCACCTTACCTTACCTTACCTACCCCACTATTTATCTCTATTTAAATAATTGTCTTTTTAGTTAAGAGGGTGTTTGGGATTACTTTTGAGCATCAAAAGTCCTTTTTGTAGAAGCACTTTTTGTAAAATGACTTTTTGCAAAAGAAGGTTTTTAAAATGTGTTTGGATTGACAAAAGGACTTTTGATTTAACTATTATAGGTAAAACAACAAAAAAGTCACAAAAAGTCATGATTTTGTGACTTTTAGAAGCTCCTTATTTTCTTCTTGCCAAAGTCATTTCCAAAAGATCTTTTGAACTATCCAAACATCTTTTGACTTTTTTTCAACTTTTTGGAAAAGTTAAAAGCCAAAAGTTATTTTAAAAGCAACCCCAAACACCCTCTAAGAAAACAACCAAACACATAACAAAAACAAATAGTAGGGATCAAATGCGTAGCAAAAACAAACACTAAGCTTAGTTTGGCGCGCCACAGCTAGCTTTCGAGTTTTTTTATGTTGTCGTGTTTGGTAAGCCAAAAAGTAACTTATAAACTAGCTTTTTGAAAAGCTACTTAGACTAGCTTTTTTAAAATTTTCCAAATATACCCCTTAATTAATTATAGAAACACATATTCTTACCTGTCCTTTTATGTAATTTTATATATTTCAGCTAGCTTTTCTGCTAGTTTTACCAAACGTTATTTTTTATTAGTTATTTTTTCAGCTATCAGCTAGCTTTTCAGCCACCGGCTAGCTTTTCAGCTAGTCCGCCAAACATAGCCTAAGGACCTTCCGAGTTAAAAAAATAAGTTAAGGACCAAACTCGTAAATTACCTTAAACCATAGGGAACATTCGTGTAATTTGCTCTAAAAGTATGGGACACTTAAAACCGAAATAGTTTGTAAAATGAAAATGGACAAGGGTAAAATGGTAATTTGACATGTAAAATCTAAATCACCTATTTATCCTAGCTGGCTCGTTCTCGGAGGACATGATTACAACCGGTATGTCTTTAAGTGATGTTGATTCCTGCAAATATCACAACATTATATAATTATTTCCCATTTTATATAAATGATCCTACACCAACGAAAGGAAAGGTAGATCAAAATGTCCACAACACAATTCATCTACTTTAAAAAAAAATTGACATTTATACCCCCTCATTTTAATTGAAAAGTGAAAATCTAAAACATAAGTGATAATATCGAATAAAGTCAACCATCATAATAACCAAGATATTGGGCATAGGTCGTGTTTAACGAGCCCAAGATCATACATTAATGACTAGAAATGAGAAGTTTTTACAAACATGATCTGGATCATATGCGAAAGATTTTGGAAATAAATTTGTGTTTTAGAACAAATAGTAACTAAATAAGATCAAAAACCTCACCTTGATCTTTCTCAAGAGTTCAAAACCAGTCATCCCAGGCATACAATAATCCGTAATAATCAAATTCACTTCCACTTCCTGAAATTAATTGAAGATCAAAGCAAAAATCAATATAACGATCAACAAGAAACACATATATCAAACACGCCTCTTCAATCTACAGTCTACAGAACTAAAATATCCTTTTGACTTTTGAAAGTCAACCATAGACTCGTTCAAATTAAGAATTTATATGAGTGAATTTTGTTTTCTTCATCAAATTATTGATATTCCGAAATCAAATTATCAGCTTTTTCGTATAGCACAAAGAAGTAATTCTTGAAAATTTTCAAAATGAAGTATGATTGGTTTATTACTTCATCACGAAAAGTCAAATATAGAAGTTGATTGATTAAAGATTCACAGAATGATATGCAAAAACAGAAATGAAAGAAGATTCATACTGGTTGACAAGTGTTAGCAGCAAAAGACGGAAGCTTTTCAACATCTTGCAGACCCAAAAACTCCAAGGCCTTACTTCCAGAATCTACAGCAGTAACTGCAATCACAATCACAAAAAATGGTAAATCGAATGAGCACAGAAGGTTTGAATAAAACCCTATTTTAGAAATAGGTGAATAAAAGATGTTTTACCATGATATGAAAAGGTCTTTAGCAGACGTTCGATCAATTTCCTATCAAGATTGCTGTCATCAACTGCAAGAACATGAAGAGGGGCATTTGCGACTGCGATAACACCCATTTTGAAATTGTTTTGAAGATGAAGAATTGGAAGAAGAAGAATTGGGGTTTTTTAAGAGGACCCATTTGATTTGTGGAGGTGGGATTTGAAGATTTTGACAGTTTGGAAAAGAAGATCCGACCAGATATGATTTTCCGAATCGTTTAGGATCTTTTTTGAGTTGATTTTTCAGCAATGGTGAACGAGCACCGAAGTTTCAAATTGTTTTTTATTTTCTTCTAATTTTAGTCAATTTTCAAAAATTTACCCCAATTTCAACATTTCTTTATAGTTTGACCCCAAAATTCAAAATCTATACGTGTGATGTGCATGTGCATATCATATGGAGGAAATCTTTATCTTTTTCTTGTCAATCTTTAGAAAATAAGAAAAGAATAGCGAAAGATCAATCAAGTGGATACTTTGGATTTGTGAAAATATTTTTGTTTTTTCGATGCTCATATCTTTAGCATTTCAAAGTAGCAATAAATATGGAAAGTATATTATAAGTTTTACGAATGTTTGGATTCCCGATGGTTTCAAAATCAAGCAATTGCCAAAAATTGCATAAAATCGTGATATAGACGTCATTTGCCAATGTTTACACTTCCAACACTTTTAGTATAAATTAATTATTAAAAAACAAATAAACATAATGAAAAGTATCGTAACATAACAGGAATATCAGCAAATGATTTTTTTCGATCGCTAGTGTATAATAAATTATAACATGAAGATAAATCCAAATATAATTTTGTTATTTAGTGATTGTACTTCGAATGGATCACATTCACAAGGGGTGTGGTTAACATGACTACATGATTAAAATATGACAATGAAAAACTACGAAAGAAAATTTATCATTTTAATTGTTATTGGTACTTAATGTTGCATACTTGATTAAAATATGACAATGAGCTTATTAAAAAAAAAAAAAGAATTAAAAACAAACACGGACCCAACTAATCATATTCCAAAATCTATATATTTTGTTTATTATGATATTTGATCTTTTAACCACTTTGAAAATTAAACACACCAGACCAAATGCCACTTCATATTAGAACTAATGTGAACATTATAGCCTAATATACTATTTATAAATTTTTTAACAAATTTGTAAAAAGATTATATTGAATATGGAATTATTCCAACTAGATGAAGGTCACCCGTGTCATTGGCACGAGTTTGGTTGGATCATGACATTTTTCGTCTTTTAGAGTATCGAATAAAAGGTTGGTACATTAAGGGGTGTTTAGCTTATCTTTTGAGAGACCAAAAGTCCTTTTAGAAAAAGTTGCAAAAAACTAGGAAAAAGTTTTCCTGACTTTTCAAAAAATTCATTTTCCTTATATCCAAAATCCAAAAGTAACTTTTAAAAATGTTTTTTACCAAACATCTTTTTCTTTTATCTTTTCCTAAAAGGACTTTTGGCCTCTCAAAATATAAGCCAAATACCCCTAATAGAGTTATAACATCTGCAAGTTGAGAGTCATTGAACAGAAGATTGATACATTAATAGAGTTATAACATCTGCATGTTTATAAAAGCTTTTTATGAGAATGTGGATAGACTACTGGTTTCTTATTCATAGAACTTGCATCTTGACGAACGGCTTCTACGTGCAGATATGGATCTTTGCATTAGATACATCTATTAATGTTCTGATCATTATACCCATACAATAACATATTCTATATAACATCAAAAGGGTAAAGTTGGTAATGTATATAAATAATCAAAGATAAGAGAATTATTACATGTATAACTGAACCTAAAAGGCTAACCATGAACTGGACAATGAAAACTGACATTTAAGACATAGTTGCCAAGATATAAATTTTCAGAGGTGTAGCTAAGCTTGTTGAAGGTAGGTCCTAGGACCTACCTTTTTTTTTTAATACAACAAATATATATATATATATATATATATATATATATATATATATATATATATATATATATATATATATATAGAAAATAAGTAGGATCTATCTCATTTTTGCTAAAAGACCTACCTATTTTTGCGAAAAGACCCACCTATTTCAATTTTATTTACAAAAGGAACCATGTGGTTTTTGGTTCTAGATTCGCCACTAAAGTTTTCCATCTTCAAACAATCCATCACCAAAGTTTCCCATTTACCTGTTAAACGTTTCACTAAAATCAGACTTTCATAAACAAACAAATCATCATGTTTTATCAAATTGAATTCATATGCGAAGGTAGTATTTAGGTGCAGTCAGCTTGGGTGAGGAATCAGTGCAGTCAGCAAAATCAACTTTGGATTGCCTTTTTGAACAACAATTTGTGATCAGATGTCAAGGTTACTAGATTATATTGATGGTGAAAATGAATGTGTTGAATATGTTAGGAGAAATAGTTTTAAGTAATTGGTGTGCTAAAACATATTTTGAGCTAACGAAAGCATTCATGTGGAAAATTAGAGCCAAATATTATAGAAATAGTAACTTTTATTTTATATAAAAAAAATCAACAATAGTCCCTGTAAAAAAACTAACAAAAGGTACCTAAAATGGAATAAAACAAAAAATGAAGCTTTGTGTAGTTCAATGGATAGAGAAATACATATTTGTGTTCTAATTTGAAGATGTGCATGGCCATAATCTTTAGATACATGTCATGCCATTAGAAATCAGTACATAGTTTGGTATGATGGAATTTGGGAAATGAATGAAATGGTTGATTTCATTGGAATCATAAATAAATTTAAAAAAAAATTGTTTGTTTTGTCTAGTTAAATATAACATACCATTCTAAGTAATATACGTCTAATGCAATTAAAAGGAATCAAATTAATTGACAATGACAAAAATACTCTTGTACCTTCTCCAATAGCTTTCAAAGAAATGGTTATGGTTTGTTGAGAAACTTATTTCATGGCTTTGTTTCCAGGTTCACCTGGAAGTGTCACGTCCTTGATCCTACATGATTAAATAATTAAAATAACATAAATACATATTTATATTTTTATTCTTTTTTTAAATATGACCTTAACGCTAGCTGAAGATGAAGGAAAGGCGACTCGCAATACAGTTTAAGTGCAAATGGTGGCATCAAATGCTCTTCTTTTTGGACAACAACATTTATTAAAATAGTTTGTGCCTTTTGGGTAGAGAGAGTTCTAAGAACAATAAAAAAAGTTATAAGTTGATTTATATATAAAGGACAAAAATCATGTTTTTTAGAAATGAAAATGATTAATTAAATGAGATATATCACTAAATAAGTTGAATATAGAAACATATTTCAGGTTGTTTGGAATGTATATTGTAAAATTGAATTTCAAATAGTCCAAAATATTATTCCATGATGGAATAAAAAACAAAACATAGAATAAAAACAAACAAATAGTGAGAATCACATTCATTTAGGAATGGTCGATTCCATAAAAATGTAAGAAAATATAAGTACAATGCTATTATCTAAAAGGATTAGAATCATATGAATGAAGTTAATGATTAGAATTACATGGATACTAAAAAGATTCGGGTAATTCTAAAGAGGTAAAAATGTCACACCCCAAAACCAAGAACGGCGGAAACGTTCTGGGGCGGAGGACGTCATGTAAGGTAATCACAACACAGTAAATGTAAATAGGCAAACAACATCATCCATTGCATTAAATATATAAATTTAATACATGCGTGTTCTGTACAGTTTTAGACACCAAAAATATAACGTAAATCAAAATAATAAAATGATGAGTCTTGAGTACGCTCCATCATCTCAAAAAGCTGGCATCGGTACCTGTCTACTGATGACCTGAGAATACAAGTTATTTTGAAAGAGTTTATCAGCATTAAGTTGGTGAGTTCATAAGTATTTTAGTGTCAATGATCATTGTCAAAAACGTTTGAACTTGTCCCAATGTATAAGTTTGTAAAAATGTAAATAAATGTTTAAAAGTATTTGCAAAAGTTTGAATCTCTCAGAAAATCCTATATTTTCTATAAAAGTAACCTTCTACCAAGGCTTAACTGTTTTGTAAACTCGTCTGTTGTAAAAGTGTGTGATTACCCAAGTATAACTATCATTTGATAAAATATAGTGTGTACATTAATGCTTAAGTGAGATTATCACCAAAATATGTAATGGGTAAATCATTGTAGTACTGTAGTTTTGTATAATAAGAACTACTGTTGTACTAATTACTACTACCTTAAACCGGATTTATATTAAGGTATAATGTGATAATTGCACCATACTATCGACTGATAACAACGACATAAAGAACGGTCGTAATAACGGAATGACGTTTGGCACCCGCAGACCTGCAGGTCCGGCTGTAGCTAGCAGCAAGGTGTAGGATAGTCAATCCAGTATAGATCTATACGCAAACTCAACGCTCTCCCTCCAAGAGAATTCTGGCTACAACTCGGGCCATGACATTTAAGGCATGCTCCGATACAGTGGATCACATTTGTTATCGTATTCTTGCATGTGTGATGAAATGTTTCTTGTTCTAGTATTGTTGTATATGTTCTCGTAGTATAGTTGTATATATTCTCTTCCTAGTATAGACTCATGAATGAACTGACTCATTGATCTAGCAGTTGTAATAGTTTGATTCTGTGTTACCCCGATGGTAACTTGTTAACAGTGCGTTTAGTACATATGATTATGGAAGTACTTTCATGTCTATATATGTATATTTGATATATAATTAATATGGAAACGACCTTCGGATGGTCACCCAAAATCCTATCAGACCACATCCAAATCGAGGAAAAGGAAACAAGGTGGATAGCCTTCCTAAGTCCTTTAAACATTATTTATACGTCTATACATATATGGGCATGCAATTTGTAATATAAAAGCATAAATAAGTATTTATAAGGCATTTGAAACATAAGTATTATTTTTAAAGAAAGATTGACTTGATGTCAATCTATAAAACCATTTGAAGGTGTAGATTTGATTAAAACAGTTTAAGTATAAGGAACATTTGCTTAAATCACAGTTGCAGTGTAAATTCGAAAAGTAAATGGGTTTGGAAAACATTTAGAAGTAAAACAGTTTGATAGATAGTTTGAATAGTGATAAAACCACTGATTTCCCTAGTTATTAATCACATGTGATTAGTACAATCACAGGTGATTGAAACAATAACTATAAGTATTTAACTTGCATTCCCCCCCTTTTGAAAGCATATAAAAGCATTTAGAATATTTAACAGGTTGATTAAGGGGTATGAAACTCACTTGATTGATTGAGGAAAGCGAGATGGAAAACCGGGCAGAGTTTCGTCTCGGAAAACGGATTTTTCTCGGGATTCTCAGGAATCTCGGGAGCAAAATCGACCCTCGGGACTTGAGCAAAAAGACCAGAGCTTCGGGTTATAACGGGCACGGAAAACGAGACAAAGTTGTGAGAGAGAGGAGAGAAATGAGCAACATTTTCGGAAAGCCTCGCATCCTATTTATAGGAAGGCTGAACCGCCTCCGAACGCGGGGCGTACGCTCGTACGCAGCGCGTACGCGTACGTCATGCATGACCGAAGCCTCGACTGCCTCGGTTCGGATGGGACGGGTTGCTGGGTACGCGGGTCGGATGGGACGGCGGGTCGGACGGGACAGCGGGTCGGACGGGTCGGACGGTTTAGAACTCTTCGGATAGTGCGACGTGGACGATCCGAGACCCTTGATCTCAGTACGCGGGGCGTACGAAGGTACGCAGGGCGTACTTCGGTCCAATCCGATGACTCCTCTTCGGATATTACCGAGAATTTATAATTAAATTCTTATTTATTTTAAATAAACTAAAAAAATTCATATCTCCCTCATACGAACTCCGTTTTTGACGTTCTTTATATCCTCGCGAAGGTGAGACCATGATCTACGACTTTCGTTTAGATTCCGTTGGCTAATTCCGAAATTATTTTTATTATTTATTTATTAAAATGACGTGATTAAGGAATTTCTTCAAAATTTCATAACTTCCTCATCCGGAGTCAGATTTGGACGTTCTTTTTATGTACGCAAACCTTGATATGATTCCTATTACTTTATTTAATCCGAATAAGATTTTAGGAAGGTTACATTTTGACCTAAATTTGATCGGTTTTACATTACATTGACTCGAAATATCGGGTTGTCACATCATCCCCCCGTTAGAAGGAATTTCGTCCCGAAATTAGACTTTTAAGCAAGCTAGAATTTACAAATAACTAAGCAAAAAGGTGAGGGTATTTCAGTTTCATCTGATCCTCACGTTCCCAAGTGAATTCCGGTCCTCGCTTGGCATTCCAGCGAACCTTCACGATAGGGATACGACTTTGCTTTGTCTGCTTGACCTCACGGTCCATGATCTCTATAGGTTCTTCCACGAAGTTGAGGCTTTCGTTGATTTCGATCTCGTCGAGTGGGATTACGAGAGTCTCGTCGGATAGACACTTTTTCAAGTTAGCTACGTGGAAGGTAGAATGTACGTTACGAAGTGCGTCTGGTAGTTCGAGTTTGTAAGCTACGGGGCCGACTCTTGCAAGAATCTCGAAAGGCCCTATGTACCTCGGATTAAGCTTCCCACGCTTGCCGAAGCGTATCAAGCCCTTCCAGGGTGAGACTTTGAGGAGGACTCGGTCTCCCACCTGAAATTCCAAAGGTTTCCTTTGCTTATCAGCGTAGCTCTTCTGTCGGTCTCTAGAGGCTTTCAATCGTTCACGGATCTGAACGATTTTCTCTGTTGTTTCCCGAATGATCTCCGGACCGGTGAGAGTACTGCCAGAAGTTTGCCCCCTGGCTAATTGGGTATCACCCACCTCAGCCCAGCACAGAGGGGATCTGCACTTACGGCCGTAGAGAGCTTCAAATGGAGCAGCCTTGATGCTCGTGTGATAACTGTTATTATAGGAAAACTCGACAAGGGGTAAATGAGTATCCCATGCCTTCCCAAAGTCAATCACGCAGGCTCGCAACATATCTTCTAGAGTTTGGATGGTCCTCTCACTCTGTCCGTCGGTCTGAGGATGGTAGGCTGTGCTCATGTCCAGCCTCGTTCCTAGGGAATGTTGTAGTGATTGCCAAAATCTTGAGGTGAACCTACTATCTCTATCGGAGATAATGGACATAGGTACACCATGTAGCCGTACGATTTCCCTAATGTATGTTCTCGTAAGCTTCTCCATCTTGTCGGTTTCTTTGATAGGCAGGAAGTGTGCAGACTTGGTCAATCTATCAACGATGACCCATATGGTGTCAAGTCCACCCGTTGTCTTGGGCAACTTGGTTATGAAATCCATAGTGATCCGCTCCCACTTCCATTCCGGGATCTCTGGTTGCTGCAATAAACCAGAGGGCTTCTGGTACTCGACCTTAACCTTTGCGCAAGTAAGGCATTTACTTACGAAGGTAGCAATCTCTGCTTTCATATTAGGCCACCAGTATAGCTTCTTAAGATCCAGATACATCTTATCTGAACCTGGGTGGACGGAATACCGAGTGTTGTGCGCCTCGGTCATGACCAAGTCTCGGAAGCCACCATGCTTCGGTGTCCAGATCCGGTTCATGAAATATAAAGCTCCGTCACCCTTGGCTTCTAAATTCTTGTCCATTCCTCTAAGGGATTCACTTGACACATTTTCAGATTTCATGGCCTCAAGTTGAGCCGCCTGAATTTGCTTAGTCAGGTGTGAATGGATGGTTATCGATAATGACTTGACTTTGCGACCAGAATATTCCTTCCGACTTAGGGCGTCTGCTACTACGTTGGCTTTACCCGGATGATAACGAATATCGCATTCGTAATCACTGAGTAGCTCGACCCATCGTCGTTGTCTCATGTTGAGCTCCTTCTGATCGAAAATGTGTTGTAAACTCTTGTGGTCGGTAAAGATAGTGCTCTTCGTTCCATACAAGTAATGTCTCCAGATCTTCAGAGCAAACACTACTGCTCCTAGTTCAAGATCGTGGGTCGTGTAGTTAACCTCGTGTGTCTTCAATTGTCTCGAGGCGTAGGCGATGACCTTACCTCGCTGCATCAGAACACATCCGAGCCCTTGATTCGATGCATCGCAATAAACTACGAAGTCTTCTATTCCTTCCGGAAGGGATAGTATTGGTGCGGTGCACAAGGCTCGTTTGAGCGTTTGGAACGCTCTTTCTTGTTTCTCTTCCCAGTCAAAGGCCACACCTTTCTGGGTTAGGGTTGTAAGAGGCTTCGCTATTCGTGAGAAGTTCTGAATGAACCTGCGGTAGTAGCCAGCGAGACCTAGAAATTGACGAATTTCTGTAGGAGTCTTCGGTGCTGACCAGTTCTCAATGGCCTTAATTTTGGATGGGTCCACGTGGATTCCCTCTTCGCTTACCACGTGTCCTAAGAATTCGACTCTTCGGATCCAAAATTCACATTTCGAGAACTTCGCATAAAGTTTCTCTTTTCGTAATGTCCCTAGAACTTGTCGCAGATGATCGCCATGTTCTTTCTTACTTCGGGAGTAGATTAGGATGTCGTCAATGAAAACGATGACGAACTGATCCAAGTAGGGTCGGCATACTCTATTCATCAGATCCATGAAGACTGCGGGCGCATTGGTCAATCCGAATGGCATCACCACGAACTCGTAATGTCCGTAACGAGTTCGGAAGGCGGTCTTCGGCACATCCTCCTCTAGCACTCGTAACTGGTGATATCCGGATCTCAGATCAATCTTAGAAAAATAGTTCGCCCCTTGCAGTTGGTCGAATAGATCATCTATGCGTGGTAGAGGATAACGATTCTTGACCGTCAGTTTGTTGAGTTCTCTGTAGTCAATACACATACGGAAGGATCCGTCCTTCTTCTTAACAAACAAGACCGGTGCTCCCCAAGGTGAGAAACTTGGCCTTATAAAGCCCTTGCTGAGCAGTTCGTTAAGTTGACCAGAGAGTTCCTGCATCTCAGCTGGTGCTAAACGGTAGGGCGACTTGGCTACTGGGGTAGCTCCTGGGACCAAATCGATTCTGAACTCGACTTGTCGTTGTGGAGGCAACCCGGGTAGTTCTTCTGGGAAAATGTCGGGGAAGTCGCTCACTACTGGGAGGTTCTTTAGTTCTTTCGTTTCTAGGTTCGTGTCGACGACGTGAGCAAGGAATGCGTGGTATTCCTTACGCAGGTATTTCTGTGCTTGAATACTTGATATGATGCGAAGACTTGCACCGGGTTTGTCGCCATAGACTATAAGAGTTTCGTTAGACGGGAGGTTTAGACGGACTGCTTTCTCGAAGCACATGATGTCGGCACGATGGAGGCTTAACCAGTCCATGCCAATGATGACGTCGAAACTTTTTATTGAGACTGGCATGAGGTCGATTGGAAATGAATGGTTGTCTAGGGTTAGGGTACAACCTAAGTATATGCTACTCGAGTTTTCAGTTTTTCCATTAGCCATTTCTACTGTAAATAGTTCTTTGAGTGCGTGCGGTGGTTGATTAAGCATGCGAGCAAATTTATGGTTTACGAAGCTTCGCTCCGCTCCACTATCGAACAGAATGCATGCATAGGAGTTATCGAGGAGGAACGTACCGGTTACTACTGTCGGGTCAGCAACTGCTTCCCCGTGGCCTATAGCCAGTACCCTCCCTGCTCCTCCAGCATTCCTCGCTTTGGGGCAGTCCCTCTTAAAGTGGCCTGCTTCGCCACATCCATAGCAGGTTGGGCTCGCGCCAGAGCCAGGGACTTGGTTGATAGGTTGTGCCGGGAACTTACAGAATCGGACGGTGTGTCCTTTCCTGTTGCAGTTAGAGCACTGCAATTCATGGCAGGGGCCGTTGTGGTGGTAGCTGCATTTGTTGCACTTGGGCGAACTTCCAGCATACCGACTAACCGGGGCAGTAGTAGCAGCAGTAGGGGTCACTGCGGCATGAATTGCCACCAGTTGCTGCTTTTTGGCAGCCTGCTGCTTCTTCCTTTCATCCCAGAATTTCCGCTTAGTATCGGCGGGTTTGGAGGGTTCCGGGATGGCTAGGGTGGTTGTGGTTGCAGGGGTTTTGACTCCATGGTCAATGAGTCGTTGCGCCAATCGTTTGGCACTGTCAAAGGTAGCGGGGTTTGACGCTAGCACATTCCCCTGATACGGAGGCACTAGTCCCCAAATGTACCTCTCGATCTTCTTCCCCTCGGTGGGAACCATATTGGGGCAGAGGGCCACCAGCTCGCTGAAGCGGGCAGTATAAGCGACCACATTGGTGCCCTTCATTGACAGGTTCCAGAGTTCCTGCTCCAGTTTCTGGATCTCGCCCCTCGGGCAGTACTCCTCAGTCATGAGGTCTTTCATTGTTTCCCAGCCCATGTCGTTGGCTACGACGAGAGTTAGGGCTTTGACGTGGCCGTTCCACCACGTTAGGGCTTTACCCTCAAAGGTGCAGGCGGCATATTTCACTTTGCACGCAACAGGGCATGAACAGATTTCGAAGACTGATTCAGTCTTCTCGAACCATTGCGAGAGAGCAATGACTCCGCCGGTGCCATAGAAAGGCTTCGGCTTGCAGTTTGTAAAATCCTTGTAAGAGCACTCCCTTGAGCGCACAGGGATTTCGATCGGAATAGATTCCACAGGGGTTCCACCTCTGCTGGCATCAGAAGAGTGATACTGAGCCATGGCAGTTGCCACTGCTGCAGCTACGACAGCATTCAGGGCTACAGTATCGATGACCGGGGGCGGAGGAGGTGGTGGAGGTGCAGGATTATTCCTATTCCTGGGAGATTTGCGAGGAGGCATCCTCCAGCATATAGAAAAGTTTGACAGTCCTTAGATTTCAAATTTGAGTACGGGAGCTAGAAACATTTTACACACAAGCGCTACTTGGAGTACAGATGTTAAAGGCTATCCTTTAATTAAAAGACGGAGCTGTACTAGACATCAACCAACGGCGATGGGAAAATCCCGGGCGAGTACTGCGGTCGGATACTTGACGAAACACCTCTTGAATGGGTCGATCCTGAGTCCTCTGACGAGCTCGAAGTTCCAATATTTCAGCTCGTGAGGCAGCCAACTGCTACAGCAGGGTTTTATTTGTCCTCCGGGTCCGTTCCATGTCTTCTTCAAGACGGCGGATGCTGACTGTGTTGACACCTGAGTCGGCATCAATCTCTATGACTCGGTCGACGGCTGCTCCACCTTGCTCGACAATACGAGCTATTCTGCGGATAATGACAGGCAGAGCTCGGTCAGTAGAGCCACCATCACTGACGTTGTAAAAGGTTCGGTCTCCAAAGTATGGTAAGGGTTGTCCCTGATCATTACTCCAGCGGTTCAGGTTGCTTGCCCATATGGGTGTAGGACCTGGAAACGCTGGTCGAGGGTTGTTGTTCGGGGCTTGACCTACAATCGGTAGGTTGTTGACTTCAGGCTCGGAGTCGGACCCATCTGAAAAGCCTTCTGCGAGGTGATCATCCAAAGGGATTGGATGATCAACTTCGGGCTCTTCATCGATCCACCCGGCATTGCCTTCATTGGGAAAGTACGGGTCGCCATGATGGATATCTAGCCATCAAGATCTATGCGAGAATAGAGGTATAAGAATATAGTATACGTGTAACTAGTAGCGCAAAATACTCCTATAGTATTTTAAGTTTAAATTCTATTGATCTTCTTGTGGTATGGTTGGTAAGTTTTTAGACTTGTTAACCTATCACAACCATTCTAAGGCATGTGCTAATCACTCCTAGGATCAACATAGTTGATCAGGCTATGCCATTCCCAGGACTGACCATACATCCCCGAGCTCACTTGTGATATTTAACAATCGTAATACTTTTGTTCTTGTCATTGTGACACTTATTTTAGTATGAATGCAGACTAGTATACTTAGTTAAATATTTTATTATTTTAAGTATAGACTCTTGGTCAGAGTTTAATCCCCAATGGGTTTATAGTTTAGTATATCTTTTATGGGTTGATATACTCAATTCACTATAAACAATGCTCTGATACCAATCTGTCACACCCCAAAACCAAGAACGGCGGAAACGTTCTGGGGCGGAGGACGTCATGTAAGGTAATCACAACACAGTAAATGTAAATAGGCAAACAACATCATCCATTGCATTAAATATATAAATTTAATACATGCGTGTTCTGTACAGTTTTAGACACCAAAAATATAACGTAAATCAAAATAATAAAATGATGAGTCTTGAGTACGCTCCATCATCTCAAAAAGCTGGCATCGGTACCTGTCTACTGATGACCTGAGAATACAAGTTATTTTGAAAGAGTTTATCAGCATTAAGTTGGTGAGTTCATAAGTATTTTAGTGTCAATGATCATTGTCAAAAACGTTTGAACTTGTCCCAATGTATAAGTTTGTAAAAATGTAAATAAATGTTTAAAAGTATTTGCAAAAGTTTGAATCTCTCAGAAAATCCTATATTTTCTATAAAAGTAACCTTCTACCAAGGCTTAACTGTTTTGTAAACTCGTCTGTTGTAAAAGTGTGTGATTACCCAAGTATAACTATCATTTGATAAAATATAGTGTGTACATTAATGCTTAAGTGAGATTATCACCAAAATATGTAATGGGTAAATCATTGTAGTACTGTAGTTTTGTATAATAAGAACTACTGTTGTACTAATTACTACTACCTTAAACCGGATTTATATTAAGGTATAATGTGATAATTGCACCATACTATCGACTGATAACAACGACATAAAGAACGGTCGTAATAACGGAATGACGTTTGGCACCCGCAGACCTGCAGGTCCGGCTGTAGCTAGCAGCAAGGTGTAGGATAGTCAATCCAGTATAGATCTATACGCAAACTCAACGCTCTCCCTCCAAGAGAATTCTGGCTACAACTCGGGCCATGACATTTAAGGCATGCTCCGATACAGTGGATCACATTTGTTATCGTATTCTTGCATGTGTGATGAAATGTTTCTTGTTCTAGTATTGTTGTATATGTTCTCGTAGTATAGTTGTATATATTCTCTTCCTAGTATAGACTCATGAATGAACTGACTCATTGATCTAGCAGTTGTAATAGTTTGATTCTGTGTTACCCCGATGGTAACTTGTTAACAGTGCGTTTAGTACATATGATTATGGAAGTACTTTCATGTCTATATATGTATATTTGATATATAATTAATATGGAAACGACCTTCGGATGGTCACCCAAAATCCTATCAGACCACATCCAAATCGAGGAAAAGGAAACAAGGTGGATAGCCTTCCTAAGTCCTTTAAACATTATTTATACGTCTATACATATATGGGCATGCAATTTGTAATATAAAAGCATAAATAAGTATTTATAAGGCATTTGAAACATAAGTATTATTTTTAAAGAAAGATTGACTTGATGTCAATCTATAAAACCATTTGAAGGTGTAGATTTGATTAAAACAGTTTAAGTATAAGGAACATTTGCTTAAATCACAGTTGCAGTGTAAATTCGAAAAGTAAATGGGTTTGGAAAACATTTAGAAGTAAAACAGTTTGATAGATAGTTTGAATAGTGATAAAACCACTGATTTCCCTAGTTATTAATCACATGTGATTAGTACAATCACAGGTGATTGAAACAATAACTATAAGTATTTAACTTGCATTCCCCCCCTTTTGAAAGCATATAAAAGCATTTAGAATATTTAACAGGTTGATTAAGGGGTATGAAACTCACTTGATTGATTGAGGAAAGCGAGATGGAAAACCGGGCAGAGTTTCGTCTCGGAAAACGGATTTTTCTCGGGATTCTCGGGAATCTCGGGAGCAAAATCGACCCTCGGGACTTGAGCAAAAAGACCAGAGCTTCGGGTTATAACGGGCACGGAAAACGAGACAAAGTTGTGAGAGAGAGGAGAGAAATGAGCAACATTTTCGGAAAGCCTCGCATCCTATTTATAGGAAGGCTGAACCGCCTCCGAACGCGGGGCGTACGCTCGTACGCAGCGCGTACGCGTACGTCATGCATGACCGAAGCCTCGACTGCCTCGGTTCGGATGGGACGGGTTGCTGGGTACGCGGGTCGGATGGGACGGCGGGTCGGACGGGACAGCGGGTCGGACGGGTCGGAGCTTCGGACGGGTCGGACGGTTTAGAACTCTTCGGATAGTGCGACGTGGACGATCCGAGACCCTCGATCTCAGTACGCGGGGCGTACGAAGGTACGCAGGGCGTACTTCGGTCCAATCCGATGACTCCTCTTCGGATATTACCGGGAATTTATAATTAAATTCTTATTTATTTTAAATAAACTAAAAAAATTCATATCTCCCTCATACGAACTCCGTTTTTGACGTTCTTTATATCCTCGCGAAGGTGAGACCATGATCTACGACTTTCGTTTAGATTCCGTTGGCTAATTCCGAAATTATTTTTATTATTTATTTATTAAAATGACGTGATTAAGAAATTTCTTCAAAATTTCATAACTTCCTCATCCGGAGTCAGATTTGGACGTTCTTTTTATGTACGCAAACCTTGATATGATTCCTATTACTTTATTTAATCCGAATAAGATTTTAGGAAGGTTACATTTTGACCTAAATTTGATCGGTTTTACATTACATTGACTCGAAATATCGGGTTGTCACAAAAAATGAATTGGATAGGCAGTGGAAAAACCGAACAACTCCATCAAAAGTGATACAACAGCAAAGCAACCCATGTTGTTGTGTATATAGTTTTTCTAGCAAATTGGAACCCCATCTATGAAAGATGATAAATAAATTAAAAATTACTAAAAATGTTATATATATATATATATATATATATATATATATATATATATATATATATATATATATATGTGTGTGTGTGTGTGTGTGTGTGTGTGTGTTTATTGCATTTCTGTAATCGTTAGAGCGGAAAGATCTTCAATCAATCATGCCAAAGCAATTAATTTACATAAGAATCAAACTTATTATTCGATTTCAATGATTAGCATGTGTAAATATCTGGATTTATATTCAAATTTTGTAGAAAACATACTCATAAGTGATTAAGTAAGAAAAAAGAACCAAAAAACGAAGTAACACATGAGAACAAAACAAAGAACAAAAATTACTGATAGGGATCTGGAAAAAAATTGTTTGGAGATATGTGTGTTTGTGATGGTATATAGCGGCAACAAAAAAAACTATACCCTAAGAGAGATCTAGATAAACGAATCAAAAAACAAAACAAAAAAAAATCAATTGCAAGAATAGAAAAATGATTCAAATTCAGTTGCAGAATGAAATAAATATAATCATTAGAATTTACTTACGTGTTACTTTTGTTTTACAAAATAAAGGGTACATTTCTATGGGTGACCTTCTTGTCCACCTGCTTCGGTAGGGGTGAAGTAATCTTCAATACACAACGAAATTAACTCATATGAAAATTAGAATGTAGGGAGATAACAAAGAAATTGAGAAATAATACACAACGAAATTAACTCATAAGTCAAATTTGAAGAAAAAAACTTACATCTTCAATGTATGCAGTCGATATCTCATCAGTGTTTTTGTGTGGAGCATGTAATGTATGCAGTTGGTAACTCATCAGTGTCCATCAAGTGTCCTTCAGAAGCACTATAACATACAAAACAACTTTAAATGTATATATACTTATAAAATATTCCCAAATAATCATTTTAATTTAAGAAATGTGAATATTTTTAGCCACCTGATAAGAGTAGATCATTAGGAGAACATGTTTTGAAAATAATATAAAGTAACAAGTAACATTTTCAAATGTAAATAAATGTGTATGCATGCTCCTACAACAGAAGTTCTGGTTATTTAAGCCTTCTGGTCAATGTTGATAGTTTTGGTATTTTAAACCAAAATCTACCATTTTTACCCTTTTCGACTCCTTTGTAACTCATGAACTTCCCAAAAAAGTTCACAAATGTAAATAACTTATGAACTTCCCAACATTTAAGCAAAAAGGTATTTTCAACACACACATAACATAGTACACAAACCAAAATTTATGGTTTTTTTCCACCTTAGGTCCAAGGGTAAAATGGCCACCTTTCGAAAATAACATCATAATATTCATTTTTAGTTATAAAATAGACTTAAATATGACAAAAAAAATTTAAATTACATGATTTTATTATTCAATTTCACATGTACTTATGTGGATTCCTACCGCCATATCTTATTTATATTTACAACTCTCAACTTGTAAACATTCATCAAGCCTTTTTTTAATAAAATAGAGTAATTTTTTCCATTTTAGGTCCAGGGGTAATGTAAATTACCTGTTTGTATACGAAATCAACATAAACCATAGATATCACTTGCATCAATCAATGTTATCCTACAAGTTTAAAATATAATGGGATATGAATCTTCAAAGAAATTAATTTTTGATTTTTAAGCAAAATGGATAAATCTATTAAGTTTATTATATTGTTTTTTTCTAATTATAATTATTATCAAAGACTATGAAAACACTAAACTTGGATGCAAGTAATATCTGAAACATGAATTTATAAGAAAGTAATTTTAAAATGAAAACAACAAAAACAAAATCCAAAATGGAGTTAAAAAAAATCTAAAAGAGTAATGAAAGCATAGGTCTGATTACACTCTACCTCCTGCCAGTAGCTTTTCTTTTGCCTTCTAGATATTCAACACCTTCTTCACAATAGTTTGTTCTTCAACCAAAAAAGCCCTAATTATCCTATAAATGCAAAAATTACAACACTTGAGCAACGTAACATTCCGATGTGAGGTACTTCTAAATTAAACCATTTAGTTCATTTATATTGCATTTGGTTCCAGGGTTCAAGAAACATATGTAAAAAGGGCCTTAAGGGCATTATTGTAATATTGGGGCCTTCGGAGTACGCCAAGCGTACATCAGTGTACGCTACTACGCTGGGCGTACTTGCTTAATGAAGAAGCCTTAATTTTTAGGGTTTGGCTAGTATTTAAGCATCCTTATGGCCTCATTTCCCTTCACCTTATCAGTCTCCATGAAACATCCCAAAAATCATGACAAAAAAATTTCGTTTTAAATTATTAAATAAACCATAGTTATCAATCATCTCATCGACAGTGTAAATCATAGTATCTCAAAACATCATATCCAAAAACATATGTCAAAATATCAGAGTAAACATCCCAGACTAAAACATTGTGGTGTGTGCAATGCAGTCATCCTGAGCTCTTCCCCTTGCTACCAAAAGTACCTGAAACCCAAATTGAAAACTGTAAGCACGAAGCTTAGTATGTCTCCCCAAACTACCACATACCATACACATAATCATAATAACATGTCATGGGCCTTGCTCGCTTCATCGGGCTCCGCCCGACATCGGAAAATGTCTGACATCGGGCTCCTCCCGACATCGGCCCGAAATCCGGCATCGGGCCCCGCCCAGCGTCGAGCAAAGCTTGGTATACATATAAAACTCACCTCGCAAAGCTGAATGCATAATCTCACGGTAAGGAATCTCTAATGACTACTCCAACGACTCCCCAAGATATCATTATCACAATAGCACTTAGTTAAAATCCAATAATCATTCTTAGGGTAAAATGACCATTTTACTCCTGATCTAATTTGGACCATAACCTAGGCCCAATTCCATAACATCCATGGTCCAGTTCTATATAACCTTTCCAAGCCCACTAATGGCCCACTTATGGCCCAATTTTCTAAATTGGGGCCAACTTGATAGGCCTTCCCTTAAGCCCAAACATGTCCTTAGCCCAATAACTGACTCCTGATGGCCAACTAAGGCCCAATAGCTAAGAAGTCCAAAGCTTGGCCCAAAATGAGGCCCAAATGACGAAGAATCTGAATCCAGTGAGTACGTGGGGCATACTCCTCTGTGCACTAAGCGTATAGGCTGCATGGGTTGTACGCCCAACATACTACCCTGTTAAGCCATAAACTCCAAAAGGGCTTAATCCATTAAGACCTTAAGCTCCAAACACAAATTTGAGTCCACTAAAGTGTCTTAACCTATAAAGTCGATTACTTGGTGGCTTGCAACCCACCAAATGGACCCAAACTTGAAATATGACAACTAACTTCCATGGAAATGACTAGAACTCATGCATGGCCACAAAAGACCTTCAAGATTGAAACTTTTTTGTTCTTAGGACTCATATAGCACTAAGGGTGGCAACCCTAAGCCTAGAAACAAATTTAGACCATAAAAATCAATTCTTGGGACCAAAAAGGTCCCAAAACACCATTATCATAGATCTAAGCATTCATGAGGCAAGTTGTGAGCTTTTTACCTCAAATGACTGCTAAATGGTGATGTTATCTCAGATCCTTTAGATCAAGCTACTCAAGTTCTTCTTCCTCCTTCCAAGATTCAAAACACCGCAATGAGCTTCACAAGACCAAAATCACACAATGGTGAAGAATGAAAGGTTTCTAGGGTTTGAGTCAAGGTGATTGGTAAGGAGGCTAGGGTTTGGGACATAATGTGGTATTTATGTGGCTTAAACCTAAAAAATTAGGGTTTTGAGTCTTCTCATGTACGCGCATCACCCCCTCCCCCGCATCCAATGCTGCTCTACGCCCCGCGTATGCCAAACTTACGCCTAATGTACACCTTCGGTCAGCCCACTCACTAAAGGCCCAACTCAATAATCCAATATTAATCTCATAGTCCAACAATTAATTATAAAAAATTAAATAATTATCATTACCTCAAGTCACGGTTGTTACAATTCTCCCCCACTTGAATCAGAATTCGTCCTTGAAGTCCGTTGCCTTGAAAAACTCCGGATAGTGCTCCATCATCTCCTCTTCAGGCTCCTAACTCCACTCTGAACCCTTGCGGTGCAACCACCGTACCTTTACTAGCTCAACCCACTTGTTCCTCAGTTCCCTTGTCTTCCTATCGAGTATGGCTACTGGTCTCTCGATGTAGTTCAGGCTGTCATCAACTTGAATATCCTCTAAAGGCACAACTATGGAGTCATCCACTAACCACTTCTGTAGCTGGGAGATATGAAAAATGTTGTGGATCTGGCTGAGCACTGCTGGAAGATCCAAATGATAAGCAACCTAGCCTACCCGAGCCAAAACCCTGAACGGACCGATGTACAAAGGGCCCAGCTTGCCCCGCTTCCTGAACCGGATGACACCGTTCCAAGGTGCAACCTTCAGGAGGACCATATCGCCCACCTGAAACTCCAATTCTGAACGAAACTTGTCGGCATATCTTTTATGCCGACTCTGAGCAGTCTGGAGCTTGCTCTGGACCTGCTGGATCTTCTCTGTGGTCTTGAATACCACCTGAGTACTCCCCGTAACTCTCTGACCGACCTCGCCCCAACAGATTGGGGTCCTACATTTCCTCCTGTAGAGCATCTCGAAGGGAGGTCGATCTATGTTAGTGTGATAACTATTGTTATATGAAAAATTCCGCTAATAGAAGATACGTATCCCAACTCCCTCCAAAATCTAATACACATGCATGCAACATGTTCTCTAGAGTCTGAATTGTCCTTTCACTCCACCCATACATATGAGGGTGAAAATCGGTACTGAAGTGAAGACGAGTACCCATCTCGTCATGAAACCACTTCCAAAATCTGGAAGTGAAACGAATATCTCGGTTTGACACAACTGAAACTAGAACTCCATGTCGTGCCACCATCTCATGTACGTAGATCTCGGCTAGCTTCTTAGCTGATATACTCTCCTAGATCGGGATGAAGTGAGCACTCTTGGTCAACTGATCCATGATGACCCAAATCGAATCCACTCCACGTGCAGTCCTGGGAAGCTTCGTGATGAAATCCATAGTGATGTCTTCCCATTTCCACACAGGAATATCCAACGGCTGCATCTTGCCGTGAGGTCAATGGTGCTCGGCCTTGACTTTCCTGCAAGTCAAGCATCCCTCCACATACCATGCTATGTCCTGCTTCATGCAGGTCCACCAATAATCAGGGCATAGATCCCAATACATCTTCGTTGCCCCAGGATGGATGGAGAATCTCGACTTGTGAGCCTCATCCATCAGAACCTGGCGTACACCGCCCCAGTAAGTGTTGGGTTTTGTATACTACAACATTCTATGGTGCACATACAACCCTAAATTCTTTGGATCTATGTTTTCTATAATTATACATGCAGTATTGTTTGCAAAGCATTAAGCCTACAACTAGCATACAATTGACATAAACAACATAGAACTGAGTTATGGAATTACCTCTTGTTGTAGCTTGTAGTTTTGGCCTTTAAGAACTTAGCTCCTTAAGCGTGATGCCTCCAATGGTTCACAAACACCATAAACAAAGGAGGACTTTTTTAGAGATAGTATGGAGCACTAAAATTCGGGTATGCTTTTCCAATAATACACGTTCAACCAATTTTAGGCCAAAGGGGTGTCATATATATAGTGTAGGAATCCAAGAGTCATGGGTAAACCTAATCCATACACTTGGGTTATGATCCATGTTTTATGTAGGCTAACTCTTCCTACTTACATAAACTTAGCTGATCATGGATCAACAGCCCAAATAATATATATATATATATATATATATATATATATATATATATATATCACTGATTTACATAATCATTCCCCGTTAATTTAATTAGTCTCTTTTGATCACTATATTAATCCAAAGTAATTATTGATCAATACTAATTAAATAAGATGATTTCATATTAATATATTAGAACTTATAATGTATTAATAAATCATAAATAACCTCTTCTCAAAAGTGCATCCTATCAAATTGCTTTGGTGAAGGCAACCCAAATGGACCATGCTACTCTCAGGTCAAGTACATACCAATTATAGTTATGGTTTTAGACACCTAATCCAGCAGTCTCCCACTTGGATAAGTCTAATAACTATTATTGTAAGTACGACTCCACAACCCGACTAGAAATTGTAGCTCTTAAAAGCCGTTGTCGAACTCTGACCTAGTCAATGACACATCCATTAGATAAGGGATCATATATTCCTCCATTCTACAAGATATCATATGGACTGATACATGGAGTATAGTCATTCTCTCTGTCCATATGTTGTTTCCCGATTTCCGATTTATGACGACTGACTAATTGAACAAATCAAATCAGTCCAGGCTTGGCCAAGCACTTAGGTTTGTCATCACTAAATCATCGAGGGGCCCACAAATATCGCTTTTATCCCTCTAAGGGTAAAAGGAATGGATAAACTTCGACTCATATGCTTGCTATATTTACTCATCAAATCACACACAACAATGCGTTTTATAACACCAAGTTAGTGGTGCATTTACGTATCTTCAATGTGCAACCGATTTGTAAGCTATAACTCACATGTCTCTGTTTTAAGAATATAAGATATTATCGTCTCACAATCACTCATGATAAAACCCATGAAGTGATTTAGATGACCGTGGGTTTAATCTAATACTCGAATCTTATTCCAGGAGTATTCTTGAACATTATAGCAAACTTGTGTTATGTCTAAAATACCTAGACAATCTACAATCAGATTCATGACAGTCTTGCCTCAATACCTACTTCCAAAGTATGATCGACTATGGATAGTTTGAATAACCTAGTTATTCGGGAAGTCAAAAATGCAAAGTGAAATACAAGAATAATTGAATCCAATATGGTCTCAAAACTTATGAATATAAATAAAACACCTTTTATTTAATCACCATATTGATTACACATTATTCATTGTATAATGTTCGATTAATCAACTTAATACTTAAATTAAAACAACAGTTATGCCATGCTCCAAGCATGCACATTATGTTTGCTTATGGTCCTCTCTTTGTGAAATAGATCAATTGAAAGCATTTCAATGATACTCATTTCACAATTCCAAATCCTTATCATAAATGTAAGAATACCAAATTCTTGTCATTCGCTATAATCTGTTAGATTTTAAACTTATATGAAATGATCCTCTTATAATGACTATGCTACGCACAAAGTCACAAAGACTTGGCAACAGACATTTCAAAGTATTCCAATGGAGAGCAATTCCATGGAAAGGAAGTCTCACATTCAAAGTACATTCCTTTGAACATCCTTCTTGTATTAAGTTTTCTAATCTTACACAGATTTAAAGAATAAATTCCACTTATGGAAACATTTCTATATTCTCATTTTGACTATTACTTCTGAACAAGAGTTACCTCTTCTCAGAGTATATCAATATGGTCCTTCCAAAATTTAGAATATACTTCCAACTATTCATAAGTATCCAATCTTTGGTAAACCTCAGGTTGTCCTCGACAATTTCTTAACCATTTTAGTCATATCTCGTTCTAGTCCCTTTTCCCTCTTAATGCCCTAGGCATTTGGAAAATTAGAACTGATTATTATTATAGCATATGTAATCGATCCTATATCCGAACTATATGGAATATGATTCATAATGGTTTACATAAAGACATGATACTTTACCAGTCTCTCTCTATAATATTTCCACATATAGAATTTCCTTATGTTGAATCATTTCAACATAACATTCACATATGTCCATGACTAAATTCGATTAAAATCTCAATCTAAGCTTTTAGATTCGAAATGAAGTATGAATTCCTCTCCCTTAATTATAGCAAAACAACTTTTCAAACCCTGCATCTTTGCAAATTAAAACTTTTGTTTTCTATAATTAACATTGCTAACTCGCAACTCTTAACGTAATAATTGTGCTCCTACTAGCATAATAATTACATTCTTATTAGCATAACACTTATGCTCCCACTAGCTTTGACATGTATTTAGAAATCAGGTGGACTAATAGAAATCAATACTTATTGACTTTCTTAGCAAAGTTCAGATTTCTGATATAAGATGCTTTGATAAGACTTTATCTAGTCTTCTCAAACTCATACACCTTTCCTTAGATAGCTCACATGTGTGTCTATACAATTTTAGAACTTACAAAAATAAGTCTCAAATGTTTAGACCTTTTCCATTTCTCACAATTCGAACTATGAAGAGGGATGTTGTAATCATTATCGAATTTGAGAATGCAAATATCACAAGTGATAACTATTTAAAATCTACTTAGTGAAAGTGTTTCTTCACAATTATTTTCAGAAATTGGAGAGAAACCTTATGAAACTTAGATTTTATGGTATATGTGCTCTTATCCATGTGAATTTGTCATAACTATAATCACAAGACATGGTTAGTGACAAATCCAAACTCATATGGACTGAACTTGTTGAATCTTAATTTCTTGCCACCTGGCAACACAAGGGCCTACCATTGCTTCCGAGTTGTTACGCAAACAACTGAGAACTCATAGAACTCACATGCATAGTCAAATTTAACTGGAATAGGCACAGAAACAAGAATATGTCAACACGATAGGTTATAAACCTCAACCCGTGTGCTAGTGATAAACAATTGGTTTACTCTTGATTAGTTCTTGAAACTCTTCAAGATCTTGAAGACTCCTACTGACCGCTTGACATATAAGATTCTCTTTGTCAAGAAACATTACTTGACAAATAAATATTCAAGAGTTAGTGCAGTTTCTTATCAAGACAAACACTTCACACAATTGGTCTTAGCTTGCCTTTGTTTGTAACATCCTGTTTCAGATCGTCTGAGGTTACGGTTTGTGGGCTGCAACCCGGGCATGAGGAAGTCTCGGGGTTGCGAAGAGTTGCTGGAAGCGTAGGGAATCTCGAAACCTTTCCAAGGATATGAGATTCATTGGAAACGGAGTTATATTGAGGAAGCAATGGAAGTTTGAAGTTATGGCAGGATAAGTCCTTTAATTGAAAAAGATGGCAGTGGAGTACGCTGGGCGTACATGTGTGTACGCTTAGTGTACTCATGTGCATGACTTTTAAGCGAAGCCACCTAGTACGATGGGCGTACCAGAGGGTACGCTGGGCATACTAGGCACAAAAGGAAAACGCTAATTCAGAGAAGTGTCCCTATATAAAGAATGAGATGGCCTCATTCCTGGCGACCATCCTTAGTTAATAAACCCTATCAAACCCTAATCCTCATTCTTGGGCTTATGTGTGACCATGGTGAGCTTTTAAGTGTTCTTGTGGGATTATTGGAGCGAAGAAGGAGCATGGAAGAGAATAGAGTTGGAGTCTAGGCTTTGGATCTGAGCTTTTCTGTTGTTGGAGCATCATTTGAAGGTATAAAGCTCAAAGCTTTCCCATCCTTTTGTTTTGTGCATGATATGGTCCATATTAGGGTTTGGTCCCAAATCTTGAATTTTTATGAGTTGTTGCACTCCATAGCTTAATATCTATCCTTTTAAGTGTTTCTAGTGGAGAGGATCCATAAAAATGAGGTATTGAACGTGAGAATCATCCCATGCATGAGATATGAGCATTTTGAGTTAAGAGAGTAAGAGTTTTGTGTGTTTGTGACCTTATCAGCCATGCAAAGGCTTAAAGTCACCGAATTTATGGAGTAACAGCTAATAGGGAGTCCAGATCTGAGAAATGAGCTAAGGTCTTAACGGGTTAAGACCAAGATAATGGACTAAGCAAAATTGGACGTACGCCCAGTGTAATTCCAATACACCCCGTGTACTGGGTTGGTGTCCCCAATCAGATTCGTGCATGCTAGTGTACGCTGAGCGTACCAAGGGAGGTACGCCCCGCGTAACCTCTTTGTGGGCTTTTGGGTTGAATCTATTATTGGGCCTTAAGAGTTGGGCTGAGATTTTTGAGCTTGTGTATTAGTGACTTTGAGCAAAGAAATATTATATTGTGCTTTGGGCCCTTGAGTTGGGCTTGCCATTTAGATTTAGAATTGGGCCTTGGGATAGCCCATCTATTATTAGACCTTGGTGGGCCCAATGGGTTTTTAGGTCATTGATGGGCTGGTTAGTGGACTACCTTTAGACCTAATGAGTGAGAGTTTGGACTTAGTTCCTAATTAGGATAATTGTGGGTTTGGCACAGAGTTAGTGGCCGGTGCGTAGGAGCAGCATCTATAGGAGCTATTCGTCATCTGAGGTGAGTCTTCTCACTATACTTTACCTTGACTGGTACTTATGTGCTAGCATTATGTCTTTGTGATTTATGTTATGCGGAGCTTTATAGACCGGACCAGAGGGTCCAATGAGCAGTGAGACCGGAGGGTCCTCACTTAGACCGAACCAGAGGGTCTAACGAGCTGTGGGACTGGAGGGTCCTACTGAGACACATTGACTGGAGGGTCTTATAGATATATAGGCTCGAGTGGCTAACTATATGTGCGTGGTATTTTGGGGAACTCACTAAGCTTTGTGCTTACCGTGTTATGTGATATATGTTTCAGGTTTTCTCAGGATCGTGGGAAGGCACCGGTTTGATTGTACACACTAGAGCAGGAGTTATGTTTTGAGGATCCTGGAGTATGAATCAAACAATTATGGACTTGTGTTTTGTAAATTAAATCAATGAGATTTTTGTGAAATGTGCTACGAGAATTATATGATTTTTTTTAAAATGAAAAATTTGTTTGAAAATTTACGTTGTTACATTGTCTTATCCAAAACATCACAACTTACCAATTTCAAATGTACAAGAGTAAGAAACATTTTACTCTACATTTGATGAGTGTTATCAATCTTTCTTAAGACCATGTCACTCAAGTTACAATCTTGGAGTATGACTCTAAGATTTGATTTTGGAACGAAGTATGATTTATCTTCTTGATTTAACCATTTCAACAATTCACGATTCCTCTTCTTAGCCATACAAATGCACTAAGATGTCCTTAAAGAATTAATCGTGATATGGTTTCATAATCACTAACATAATCATAAAACACGATACTTAAGTACTCTCCCTTCTTCTCAGATTGGAGAAACTTTTATCTTTCTTTCTAATTTGATTCTTCTTATTCGTTCTGCCATACATTGAAACTTTTTCAATGATTCAGAATTACACTTAATCTGTAAGGATAAACATATTTACTAAACTTTTGTAAATCATAACGAATAGTCTTATCGTTCTTTATGGTGGACCTGATCAGCGCACAACCAAGTATACCCGATCCCTAGTTGTTCACTTGACTCACATATACATGTGAACAAGGAATAAGTCTTAATTTCCCAAATATAAAGCTCTCATTCATCACTCAATACTGTTGGATTAGTGTCTAAGTCCATAACTATTTTGGTATGTACTTGACCCGATGGTGCATGGTCTTTTTGGGTTGCCTTCACCAAAGCAACTTGATAGGATGAATTATGGAGAGAAAGGATTAAATATGATTTATTAATATATTATGAGAATAATATATTAAAGGAGAAATCACATTGTTTAATTAATATTAGTAAAAAATTAATAAGAATTAAGTTCGTGGCTAAAAGAGATTAATTAAACTTAAAGGACTGGAATTGTAATTATAAGATAATTACAATTGGGCTATGGATTACCTTATTATTTAAGGTTGGACGAATTCTATGGGGAAACCCATTAGAAATCATCCAAGGGCCTTCAAGAAAGGGTTCATGGGTTGCTTAGGGCTTAAGCATCCAAATTAGGGTTTCCTACTTCAAAACCCTAATAGCCTACATGTATAAATAGTGCCCTTAAGCCTCAAAAACGTGGTGAACTAATCCTCTAGGGTTTCCACACGGTTTTGGGCAGCTCCTTCTCTTCTCCTTTTCATCCTCTTGCTCTTGGTGTTTGTGAGCCATTAGAGGAGTGACATTTGTGACTCTAAGCTTTCTAAAGTCAATACAAGAAGGATTTGTGATTGTTATTACTACATAACAATCAAGGTAACATCTAAACCTATTTCTTATGCTAATATGATTACTTGTATGCTAGAATTAGGGTTTTAAGTCTTGGATTAAAAGCATGTACAATAGAGAATCCTAGATCCAAGCTTTAGGGTTTGCATGAGCACATAGGATGTCTTTTGGCTAAAACCCATCAGTGGTATTAGAGCCTAGACTGGTTTCTATTGTATTGATGCTTTATGTGTTGCATAAATCGAATTTTGGCCTCCCTGCCTGATGAACTCGGCGAGTACCACAATGTACTCGGCGAGTAGGCCTCAACTCGGCGAGTACAGTGTGGTACTCAGCGAGTTCGAGCGTCAGAAAGAGGCATGTTTGGGATTTCTTGCTGTTTTGGTCTTGGATACTTACCTTAACTATTATGGATCATTAAAATTCGAATTTTAATCATATTTTGGATATATCCTTGATTAAACAAAAGATATTTACCAATTAATTAGATAATTACTTCCTTATATGATTAAGTTTGATTATTTGTATTAATTGGGTAACTTATTTTGCAAGAAATTGAAATTAGGTCAAATAAAGATAAATGATGAAATTAATTGTTTAATTTATATTATTTGTTATTTGATCCTTGTGTTATGAAAAGTTTCAATTTTCCCCTTTAGGTTTTATAGTTTAAATTTGAACTTAATAGTTTTGTTTTGAAATCTAAATAGTTGAAACCCTAATGTTTTGAATAGTTTCAAAACTAGCCCTCAAGTTTTGGAATTTAAAAGTTGATTAAAAGGTTTAATTTAGGAATGTTAAATTCTAAAAGCCTAGTATAGTTTTGAAAAGTTCAACTCTCACCCTTATGGTTTTATTAATTAATTAAGGTGTATAATTAAAGAAGATTTAATAAATCCATAAAGTTTTGGTGTACAATTTAATTAAAAGATATTATTAAATTAGAACACCTAGTATTTTAAAAGTGTAAAATGCACCCTATACTATATATAACATTAAAGGTCTAACATTATATATATATGTATGCGTAAAAGTCAGTTTTACCGTTAGTAGGTCTCATTCACGAAGCTGCTCTATAAGGGGTGTTTAAGGAAATTGCCTATAAAATGGCGATTGAATGGGTATCCACTCTTACCCACCGCACTCTTGACTAGTGGAAGGTCGTTAGCCGAACAGGTAGGATAGGACAGAAACCTTCCATTATAAGTATAATGAAGTATAAAAGTAACTAAATGTTTTCATAAAATTCCCAATCTTAGTTACTTTAGGCAAAAGTGAATGGATGCAATTCCATGAAATTACACTTTGTGCCCTTGCGAAGACGTTAGTGGAGCGCGTGTGGTTAACCGACACACTAAATGGTTCTGAGCAACGGTAGCAAAGGGTGACTCAATGTTTGTCATAGTTCGGTGGAGCGTGTGTGGTTTACCGGCACATCGAATAGGTGACTGTAACATGTGAGGGCACCATGTAGATTTGCATGGTTATTCACACTCGCTTTGTGATCCTCGACATCCCAGTCACAAACTAGAGGGGCATATCGAGATTTAAACATGCCATTGAAAAGGTTCAATGAATCTCAAAGGATCTAGGAGTTTTCATAGATTTAAAACTTAAATTTTTTTTTTCGTTTTTCATGGTGGAAATTAGTGAATCGTCATTCACATACCTTCAAATATTCTGCAACTAGATTACGACATCCCTTTTCTAGGTTGTAGCATATTGTGTTGGGTCCTAGCCTTAATATCTCATTTGGGTGATTTATTAAGGACTCAATCAATCAACTAACTTGAATTTATTTTCTCCCATTTTGTAGATGTCAAAGTTCGACAACTATGGTCTTCCTAAATCTCGTGGAACAAGCATTCCACACGAAGATGATATTCCACGATTCGATCGAGGAACAAGAGATCATGCTTCACTTCCTCCTCCTCCTCCCGTTGTTCTCCCTAACCCACAAGATCGAAGAATTGAAAGGTTCAATGTCACTAAAGCCCTATTGGAAATGAAACATGAAGATGGTAAACCCGTGTGTGTCCACGTTCTAGGAATGAAATCATACATCGATAGGTTGATAATGTTGGGTGCGTCATTCCCTGATGAGTTGGCTATAGGCTAGGTCCTGCAGTCACTCCCTGAATCATATAATGAGTTCAAAAGAAAGTATTATATGATGGATCATGACGCAAACCTCATTGACCTAACTTACATGCTCATTGCTGCTGAATCAGAAATGATTTGGCAAAGCAATGGAGCATATTTGTTGGGAAAGTCAACCAACCATGCTTCCAAGGACGTTCTAGGAGAACCAACCTGCGTTTGCTGCCAAGAGAAAGGGCGTTGGATACGAGTCTGCCCTAAGAGCCTGAAGAGTCCAGAAGATGGGAGAGTCAAAGAGTATGGCTGTGCTTCAGGTAAAATGCACTATCTAACTCCATTAAGTTCCTATTCATTGATATATAATGTGATAAGATTGCATTTGAATGTTTTGCAAGATCAATGAAAAGAAGAGGAAGCTTGATGAAAGAGCAAAGTGAGTCTAATCACGAAGAAATGGATCTCGATCGCATGGATTCGAAGATTAGATTTTGAGCTTAGATAGAGTTGTTAGGAATATTCAATTACATAGTCTTTCAGTTGATTTTGCATTGTAAGGACAAAAATGTTTTCTGCTGCTTTTTGAATAAAATAAAATTTTGATTTGACTCATTTATTTATTTATTTATTTCCTTGCAATGAAATCGTAATGAAAAATTGATGTTTGCATATTTTTACAACGAATGGATGTGATTCTTAATTATGTTAATTGTGGAAATGTCAAGAATTTACCAAATGGGGAAAGTTTCTCATCGACCAAGTTTCAAGTGGACAGAAACTTGGAATCATGCAACAAGTATTGAATGATGAATGAAAAATTTTCACATTTGGGAAAATTAGACTAATTCGTTGACAAAGTGTCAAGTGAAGGACTAGAAGATCGAGTACACAAGGTTGTGTGTTGATCAAGTCCACCACAAGAGTAGCAAAGATATTCGTCATGATTTACTAAGGTTAAGTAAATGTGATTACACTTATGAGATTAAGTGTAATTCTTAGTTGATTGAAAAATTTTATATCAATAGCAGAACGAATAAGAAGAATCAAGTAGGCAGAAAGATAAAAATTTCTCTATTCTAAGAAGAAGGGAGAGTACCTTTTATCATATTTTATTATGATATGTCTTAATGATTAAGAACCATATCTCATTTGATCCTCTAAGTGAGTCTTAGTGCAATTGTATGTCTAAAAAGAGGAATCAAGAATTGAAGAAATGGTTAAATCAAGAAGTCAATCATAATTCGTTCCAAAACAAGTCTTAAAGTTAAGATTGTGACATTGAGTGACGAGTCTTAAGAAGGTTTATAACACTCATCAAATGTAGAATTTGGAAAAAGGTTTTCTTATTCTTGCACATTTGAAATTGGAAAGTTGTGATGTCTTGGATAAGACAAAGATCAACTAGGACCAATTTTGTGAAGTGTTTTGTCTTGATAAAAACTACACTAACTCTTGAATATTTGTTTGTCAAGAAATGTTCCGTTGACAAGAGAATCTTATATGTCAAGGAGTCAGTGGGAGTCTTAATGATCTTGAATGGTTTCAAGAACCAATCAAGAATAAACCTTATCGATCATCACTAGCACACGACTTGAGGTTTACAACCTATCGTGTTGACATTATCTTATTTTCTGTGCCATGCCAATTGAGTTAATTATGCATGTGAGTTTTATGAGTTCTCATTTGAACTCATAAGAGGCAAGCACCTTAATCAATGAAAAGTACATTGATAAGATAGGGTGAGTTGCTTAACTACTTGGAAGACATGGTGGGCAGCCGTGTTACCATAAGGCAAGAGATCAAGATTAAGAAAGTTCGGTCCATAAGAGTTTGAATTTGTCGTAAAACTTTGTTTTTGACAAATTCACATGGATAGGAACACATACACCATTAAAATCTAAGTGTCATAAGATTTTCTCCTTCATGAAAATGACTGTGAGAAAATGCTTTCACTAAGAGAGATTTTAAGAAGATAGCAATTGTAAAATTGCAATCTCAAATTTGATTATGGTCACGGTATCCCTTTCCATGATTCGAATTGTGAGATTTGGCAATTAGTATTAATTGTTGAAGACACATATGAGCTGTCTTGGATAAAGGTGTATGAGATTAAGAAGCCTTGATAAAAGATTATCAAAGCATTAGGTATTAGAAACATGAACTTAAGAAATTCAATAGGTATTGTTTTTCTATAAGTTAAGCTATTTTCTAAATACATGTCAAAGCTAGTGGGAGCATAAGTGTTATGTTTATAATAATCATCATGATAGTGGGAGCATAAATGTTATGATTGTATGACTATTAAGGCAAGTATTGCAAGTCAGCAATATTAATTATAAAAAACAAGATTTATACTTTGCAGAGTAGTAAGGATGTAAAGTTGTTTTGCTATAATTAAGGGAGAGAATATTGTACTTTGTTTCAAAAATCTAAAGCTTAGATTGAGAAATTTTAATTAATTTAGTCAAAGGATACATAGTGCGTTCTTAAATTTCGATTATGATTACGGCATTCCTCTTCATACTTCGAATTATGAGAACGTAGCACGTAAAATATTATGGCAGAAGATTGATAAAGTATTAAATCTTCATGTAAGACATTGTGCATCGTGTCCAATACGCTTCGGGTATAGGATTGATGGTGAATGCTATAATATTTGACCATTCTAAAATTTTCCAAACGTCTAGCGCATTTAGAGGGAAAAAGGACTAGAATTGGTTTTGACTAAGATAATTAAACAACTATCAAAGGACAATCCAAGGTTCGCCGTGGATTGGTCGCTTGTGAGTAGTTGGAAATATGATATTGGATGGAGCATATCGACATTATTATGAATAGATAAGATTCTATTAAGGATGAGTTGTCATATGGTAAGTATGGAAAGGTTTTCATATTGGGAGTTGGATATTAAGAATCTATATCTAGATTAGAAACTTTTATGCAAGAAGGATGTTCAAAGGAACGTACTTTAAGTGAGAGACATCATGTCTATGGAATTGTCTTCCGATAGAGAGTTTTGTAATTTCATTGGCAATAGTCATTGTGACTTTAGTGTAGTGATATTACAAAAGGATCATTGCATAAAATGTTAGAATCTAACATATTCTATAAGTGGTAAGAATTTGATATTCTTACACTTGTGATAGGAATTGGGAATTGTGAAATGAGTATGATTGGTAATGTGTTCATTTGATCTATTTCACAAAGTTAGAACCATAAGAAAACATTGTGTGCATGCTAAGAGCATGGGACAAGTGATGTAATAATTCAAGTAAAGAAGTTGATCATTTGAAATGACAAATAATGAGTAATCAATATGGTGATAAATAAAAGGTGTTTTATTTATACTCAAAGGTTTGAGGCCATATGTGATTAGTATTATCATTGTGTTTCACCTTGCATGTTTTGACTTCCTGAATAATTTAATTGGTTAAGAACAATCATATTATTCAAACGGACCACAGTCGTTCATATGTTGGAAGTAGGTATGAATGAAGACTGTCGTGAATTGGTGTGTGGATTGTCTAAAGTGTATTAGACATAAGCAATTGTTTGCTGCAACGTTCATGAGTGCTTATGAATATGAGTTTGAGCATTGGATTAAACCCACACTAACCTGGATCACTTCATGGATTTTATCACGAGTGATTGGTGAGACGATAATATCTTATATTCTTGAAACCAAGATGTGTGAGTTGTATCTTGCGAGTCAATTGCACATTGATAATATGTAAACACACCAGTAACTTGGTGTTATAAAACATATTGGTGTGTGTAATTTGGTGAGTGAGTGCAAGCTAGCATTGAGTCAAAGTTTATCCGTTCCTTTTATCCAAAGTAGGATAAAAGCGATATCTGTGGGCCCCTCGATGATTTAGTGATGGCACCTAAGCGCTTGGCCAAGCCGGGACTAAATTGATGTGTTCAATTGTAGTCCGTTGTTCAGGAAACAACACATAGACAGAGAGAAGATTTAGATCCATGTCTCAGTCTATAAGATAATATCTAGAATGGAGGAATATATGATCCCTTATCTAAAGGACACGCGTATCTGATAAGATCAGAGTTGACAGCGGCTTTAGAGAGCTACGATTGCAAATCAGGATCTGAAGTCATACGCAGAATAGTTATTAGACTTATCCAAGTGGGAGACTGTTGGATTAGTGTCTAAGTCCATAACTATTTTGGTATGTACTTGACCCGATGGTGCATGGTCCTTTTGGGTTGCCTTCACCAAAGCAACTTGATAGGATGAATTATGGAGAGAAAGGATGAAATATGATTTATTAATATATTATGAGAATAATATATTAAAGGAGAAATCATATTGTTGAATTAATATTAGTCAAAAATTAATAAGAATTAAGTTTGTGGCTAAAAGAGATTAATTAAACTTTAGGGACTGGAATTGTAATTATAAGATAATTACAATTGGGCTATGGATTACCTTATTATTTAAGGTTGGACGAATTCTATGGGGAAACCCATTAGAAATCGTCCAAGGGCCTTTAAGAAAGGGTTCATGGGTTTCTTAGGGCTTAAGCATCCAAATTAGGGTTTCCTACTTCAAAACCCTAATAGCCTACATGTATAAATAGTGCCCTTAAGCCTCAAAAACGTGGTGAACTAATCCTCTAGGGTTTCCACACGGTTTTGGGCAGCTCTTTCTCTTCTCCTCTTCATCCTCTTGCTCTTGGTGTTTGTGAGCCATTAGAGGAGTGACATTTGTGACTCTAAGCTTTCTAAAGTCAATACAAGAAGGATTTGTGATTGTTATTACTACATAACAATCAAGGTAACATCTAAACCTATTTCTTATGCTAATATGATTACTTGTATGCTAGAATTAGGGTTTTAAGTCTTGGATTAAAAGCATGTACAATAGAGAATCCTAGATCCAAGCTTTAGGGTTTGCATGAGCACATAGGATGTCTTTTGGCTAAAACCCATCAAATACAAGTTGCATGATTCCAAGTTTCTATCCAATTGAAACTTGGGTGATGATAATCTTTCCTTATTTGGTAAATCTTGACACTACCACAAACGAAAGAATCAAATCCATTTTCCAATATTGCTATCAATGGAAACATATAAGCAACAATTCTCACAAATGGCATTATAAGGAAACTTAAAATAAGGTAAATTTCAAAAAAAAATCTTTATTTATAAAAATTGCGGAAAACTTATCCTTACAATGCAAATACATATGAAAACTATATTGTTATCTATTCCTAAGCAATCTATCATAACTCTTAAGCAGCATCTCAAAATTTTGATCATCGAACCATGCTATTGAAATCCATCTCTTCACGATCAGAATAAGCTTACTCTTCCTTTAAGCTTCCTTTCATTTCTTCGATTCTACAAAACATCAAAATGTAATTACATTACATCATGTATTAAGAATCTCTAATTAGGAACTTAATAGAGTTAGATAATGGATTTTACCTGAAGTAGAGTCAAGCATTTTGACTTTACCATCCTTGCGATCTTTCAGGTAAATATGGCAGCTTCACAACCAATGCCACTTCTCTTGGCAATAGAAACAAAAAAATCTTTTGGAATGGTACACATGACTATCTCAGACTTAGCCTTCCTCTTTACCATTTGGTCAAATGACTTGATTATAGCCGATCCATTTCCATTGGGAAGAGAAAGCTTTTCTAGACTTCCGATGTTACCATTGTCAATATTCGTGGAAGTTTGGGGAGTAGATCTTCCAATCAAATTTTCTTTACCAGTATGCCAAATCATTGTTGATTCAGCAGCAACAAGCAAATAGGCAAGATCGATAATGGTGATGTCGTGATCTGTCATATAGTAGTCCTTTAATGAACGCACTATACGACTCAGGGAGTGACTGAAGAACCAAATCAACAACCAGCTTCCTTGAGATATCGACTCTTAACAATCCCAACCTATCAATGTGTGACTTCATCTCCAAGACACGTGCACACGCAGACCTTCCGTCTTGGTGTTCCATTGCAAGTAGGGCTTGAGTGACCTTGAACTTTTCAAGTCTTTGAACTTGTGGGTTAGGGAGAACAATTGGAGGAAATGGAGCTCCACTACAACACGAAGAAAGGATTAATCTTTCACCTCGATCATCTTGTGGCATATCATCTTTATAAAGAAATCTTTTTCCAAAAGGATAAGATAGACCACAGTTGTCAAAACTAGACATATATAAGGGAGAAATTCATGTTAGTTGATTTAAGTCCTTAATATAACACCTAAAATGAAATATTAAGGCTAGGACCCAACATAATAATTTACAATTCGGAAGAGGGATGTCGTAATCCAATTGCAAATTATTTGAAGGTAGGTTACGATTTACCAATTTCCACCATGAAAAACGAAAATGAACTTTAGGTTTTAAATGAATTGAAATTCCTAGATCTTTTGAGATTCATTGAACTTTTCAATGGCATGTTTAATCTCAATTATGCCCTTCAAGTTTGTGACTGGGATACCGAGGATCACAAACAAGCTGTGAATAACCATGCAAATTAGCTTGGGACTCTCGATGTCATTTATCACCTAATCAACGTGACGGTTAACCACACACCCTCCATTGATCTATGACAAACATCGAGCTACTGTTTGTCACCCTTGTTAGTCCAAGTTAGTGTGTCGGTTAACCACACACGCTCCACTAACCACTTGGCAAGGTGCAAAGTGAAATTTCATGTATTAGCATCAAATTCACATTTTTCCTAAGTAACTAAAATTGGGAATTTGTAAAACATTTAGTTACTTGGTATTTTTCATTATACTTTTAATGATAATAAATGTCCTATCCTACCCGTTTGGCTAAGGACCCACCACCAGTCAAGGAAGCGGTGGGTGAGAGTGGACACCCATTAAACCACCATTTTATAGGCAGTAACCTTATAGCCCCCTTATAGACCGAATTCGTGAATGAGGCCTACTAACGGTAAGACTGACTTGTCTTATACATATATATAATTATTAAACTTTTAATATTATAACAGTATAAAGGTGTATTTTAAACTTTTAAAATACTTGGTGGTTTAATCTATTAATAAATTATACTCTTAATTTAATTAAACTTAAACCATGTCATTATGGAATTATTAATCTCTTTTAATTAAACACTTTAATTAATTTAATAAAGTCCATAACGTGTAATTTGAACTATTCAAAACATCAAGGTTCTAAATAAAAAAAATTCACAATTAAAACTATTTAATTAATTTTTTTTATTTTTTGAACCCAAGAGTTACACCTTTTTAATTACAAGAGTTTCCTAATTTGAGACTTTTCAAATACCAAAACTTGAGGGAAGGTTTTATAACTCTTAAAAACTTTTGGTTTTCCATAACTTATGAGTTAATATGGTTTTTATGTAAAAATTTTCATGTTCCATAACTTGAGGACAAGTTATGGAGGACTTTAAAAAACATTTAAGATCAAACTTACCAAGCAAAATTATCATATAATTTTTTATTATGATCTAGTTAAACTCATAAGTCAAAACAATTCATATCAACAATTTATAAGAAATTAGCCTATCATGTAAACTAATACAAATCTTGAAATTTTGACAATTGTCTTTTAATTGGATTAGGATCAACATTACCAAATCAGAAAAATACTTTTTTTATGATTACAAAACACTTTGTGATAATGATCCTAGTCCAATTCTGGCCAAAACTCGAAATTCTGCAACCAGAGCCATCAACTTGATGAGTACATGAACTGCACTCGTCAAGTTGCTCTTTTACTGAGTGGACTCGTCGAGCCAGTCAGTGGACTCGGCGAGTTCATTAGTCAGAGTCTAGAAAATCAATTTTTTGAGCTTTGAAAAATAACCAAGCATCAAATATAATAAAAAACAATCCTAGGCTCTGATACCATTGTTGGGTTCTGTATACTACAATATCCTATGATGCACATACAACCCTAAATGCTTTGGATCTATGTTTTCTCTAATTATACATGCAATATTGTTTCCAAAGCATTAAGCCTAAAACTAGCATACAATTGACATAAACAACATAGAATTGAGCTATGGAATTACCTCTTGTTGTAGCTTGTAGTTTTGGCCTTTAAGAAATTAGCACCTCAAGTGTGATGCCTCAAATGGTTCACAAACACCATGAATAAAGGAGGACTTTTTGATAGAGAGTATGGAGCACTAAAATTTGGCTATGCTTCTCCAAGAATACATGTTCAACCAATCTTAGGCCAAATGGGTGTCATATATATAATGTAGGAATCCAAGAGTCATGGGTGAACCCTAATCCATACACTTGGGTTATGATCCATGTTTCATGTGGGCTAACTCTTCATGGATACTTACACACATACACACACACACACATATATATATATATATATATATATATATATATATATATATATATATATATATATATATCACTGATTTACATAATCAGTCCCCGTTAATTTAGTTAGTCTCTTTTGATCACTAAATAAATTCCAAATTAATTCTTGATCAATACTAATTAAATGAAATTATTTCATATTAATGTATTATAACTTATAATATATTAATAAATCATAAATAACCTCTTCTCAAAAGTCCATCCTATTAAATTGCTTTAGTGAAGGCAACCCAAATGGACCATGCTACTCTCGGGTCAAGTACATACCAATTATGGTTATGGGCTTAGACACCTAATCCAATAGTATGGAACCCAGACCCTCCGATGAAGTGTCAACAACCCACGGCTGAAATAATCAAATGAGGCCACCTGGCCTACGATCCGCTCACACTTTTGGCGCTCTTCCTTCATACCCTCGACTTGCGCCTCCTGAATCCGTTCCAGCAACAAAGTAATCACTTTCATCCTTAGACATATGTGTAAGGGTCAAATTTAGTTGTAATATGTCGAAGTCTTGTTTACTCTTCGTATGTTTGTTAAGTTTATTTACTAAGGTGTATTTCGTACGAAGCTTAAGTGTCAATGCCTTAGTAATTTTTGTATACTTTCTTTGTTCCTATAAATATGGAACTTTACTAGAGTTAGATATGAGTCTTTACAGAATCCATCTATTTTTCTCTGTAAATGTTGAAAGCATAAATGAGCAGAAACCAAATCTTATTTACATTGTTTGTTCAATCTGCATTTATTTTAATCTGATTTTAGTTAATACTTGATTCAATAATTCAAAAATTGGTATCAGAGCAGGAATCATAATCTGAGATCTAATTTTCACTTTGTTTCAAAAGGTTTTTGAATAAAAATTTTGGTTCATAAAGCTCCGCATCTTTTGACATGAAAAAGCTTTCTAGATCTTAAGTTGTGATTTGATTCTGCAACAAATTTGTTGAATCAAGTATTCTACTTTGTTTTTCTATTCAATTCAACAATTTGCTTTCAAATTCTCTTTGATTTCTCAAAAATTTTCTTTCGTACATCAATGGTGAATTTCAATCTCAACTCAATGACTTCATACTCTCATCTGCTAGGATCTTCAACTAAGATTCTCATGCTCATTCCTGAATACTATGATCAGTGGTCTGATCGTATGCAGGATTACTTGAATGGAATCGATGAAGGGCTTTGGTCTTGCATCTCAGGGAATGTTACTCTTCCAATGAACTTACAACCAATTGGATCTTCATCGAGTACTATGAGTGTGGAAAATCAAATTGATCATATGAAGAAACTTGAAAAACGATGCATAAGGGAGTTGCGTAGTGCATTGCCTCCAGTGGTGTATAACTATGTCAGAAGCTATACAACTGCAAAAGAAATTTGGAATAATCTCAAAGAAAGGTTTCAAGGCAGTGAGAGGACAAAAATCAATTTAGTTAAGCAATGTTTGATTGAATTGAAGGATTTCAAGCAAAAATATGGAGAAACGATTGAAAGTTACTATAATAAGATTAATGAGTTGATTTACAAATGCAATCGTTATGGAATCACGAGGTCTGCCATGGAATTCAATCTCACCTTTGTTATGGGACTCCGTAAAGAATGGAGAAGTGTTAGCATGATGGTGAAAAATCAACAAAGTTTCGATACATCTTCTTTGAATGATTTGTACAATCAACTAAAAACTCACGAAAGTGAAGTGAATGAAATGGCAGAAGATTCGAAGCTTAATCTAGGTGGTCCTTTGGCACTTGTCTCGAAAGTTATTGAAAACGAAACTATTGAAAGTGATGAATCGGATGCTGAAGAAGGACTTTTAATGAACTCAGATGATGAAGCAATTGCATTCTACTCAAACAACAAAGTCAAAAAGTTCTTTAAGAAACCGTTTAATCCGAAGTCGAGACAGAGTGAAGGAAGAGGAAATTTCTGAACAAGGCTGGTAGAGAAGAGAAGAAAAAGATAGAAAAGAAAGAAGTGAAAGTTGTTGAGGAGCAGAGAGAGAAGAAATTGAAAGGGAATTCTAGAATAGATTGTCACTATTGCAGCGGGGCCAATCATCTTGCGAATGATTGTATGTTTCGTAAGAAAGAGGAGAAGAAGAATAAGGTGAAGGATGAGGCGTACTACACGGAGAGACCGAAAGAAGTTAGAGCGGAGGCGAAAGGTATCTCTTTGGTGGCAAAAGGCGAACAAGAAGATGATGGTACTTATCAGATATGGTCTTCTGGGTCAGATGATGATGAAATGCGCAATCCGATGCATGGTGGTCTATACGATAAGTTTGAAGATAATTCTGATGAAGTGGTCACAGGAAGATGCTTTGTATCCAAATCATCTGACAAGTCTCCGATGACTACTAAGGTATGTTCTATTCTCAAATCTTTCAATATTCCTTTAAATGCATATAACTCTGAAATTGTTGCTTTTGATGACACTGCTGCTTATTTCGATTCAATTGTTGTGTCTGCTAGTAACGAAGCTAAGAAACCGAGCTTACAATTGTTAGAGACACAAAAGAAGCTTGATTTGAAAATAACTAAGACATATTGTTTAGAATTTCAAATCACAAACATCATGTGTGATAGAGACTCTCTTTCGAGCGATGTAAAACTCTTATTAGCACAAAGAAATATCTACTGTAATTCTGCAAAAAGACTCTATGGAAAAATTACAGCTTTACATCATTCTTGTGATATTAGCAAAGAACAACATAGGAAATTATTACCTTTTCTAGCATATGAAAGAGCGAAGGTAGATAATATTTCATATGATTGTGAGAAAAATATAGCTGAGTTTGACAAAATTCCTAATGATAGATATACTTATGGAATTGTCAAAATTGATGAGTGTCTTGATACAAATGAATTAGTTAGCATTGTGAATGATACTTTGACAAAATCAGAACAAATCAAAATTTTGAAAAAGTCTGAGAATTCGACATCTGATTCTCAACCTAATTTTGCCGATATTGAAGATAACTTTGACAATATTAGCGAAATTAGTGATATTGAGGATGTTGATTGTTCTCAGTTGTCTGTCATTAATGTTGCATCAAAATCTAAAGGAAAAGAAAAACTTAAGGATTTGGAAGTTAAGATTGACATTGAAAAACCTTCAACTTCAAAAGGTTATGATTATGAGTTTGTGGATATCCGAGATAGTCAAACGGATAGCAGTGATGATGAAAATGATAATATCGAATCGAACAAAAAGGTTTCATCCAACAAAGATTCAAAAGAAAAAGAAATTCCTCGTGTTGTTGTTGATCAAGTATTTGGGAATACTGAAATTTTTGACAAAGTGTTGTCCGAAAAAGGAGCCCATTATTTGGAAACAAATCAAGTGGTGTATCCTAATTTCAAGTGTACTGATGATGTTGTTTTTCCCAATCAAGTGTTCGTAACTACTGGAAATGTTGAGAACATTAAACCAGAATTCAACAAAATGGTCAAAGATGACAACAAGAAGACAACAGACGAAGGATTCTTTTCAAATCAAAGCACAGTTGAAAATACCTTGACAAAGAATTCGTATGTTTTTCAAAAACAAAAACCACAACGCAAATGGGTTGAAAAATCGAAAATCGTGAAAGAAGTTACAAAAGAAGTTGTTGTGGAAAAAGAAACTGTTTTCCAATTAAATTCCAAAGAATTTTAAGAACAAGTTGACAAGTTTTCAAAAGAAAATGCAATTTCAAAAAGACAAGCACGAAAGAAGATTTTTTGGCAAACCATAGAACTTCAAAAACAACAAAATGATTTGAGTTTGGAAACAAATGAAAACACAAAAACTAAATCTGTTAAGAACAAGTTTTCTCATTCCGCAATTCATTCAGATCAAAAGAAAAATCCCGCTCATATAAATAAATCTACATCTGAATTTCAACCAAAAACGAATTCTTTGAAAGTTTCGAACTCATCGTTTTCAAAAGCTAAAAAAAATACATCAAAGACTATTCAAAATCAACCTTCACAACAACGATTTTCTTCTAATCAACAAATAAGGTTTTCTCAAAAAAAAAAAATTTCAAATCGTTTTTCTCAAAATCGAGGTGTAGAAAGAATGATGGAAGTCGATACGCTATGGCATTTCGACCTAAATCAAATGTTGATTTCTTTCCTCAAAAACCGAATTTTCCAAATCCTACAGGAAAACAAACCTTAAAAGTTTCGTACACAAAAGGGTTGTCTCGTGGCAAAAACTTCGATCATTGGCTTGACGGAAAAAGGACGAAAATATCAATCAAGAAAGTATTCTCAACAACAAATTCACGAAGTCTATGAGAATTATGTGAATTCTTCTTCAACTGAAAGCTTATCTTCAAAAGATTCGAATGTTTTGGTAAAAACTTGGCAACCGGTTTCGAAAGAAAAGCTTCATCATACTCAATCTAAAAAGATGAAGGCATGTGTCAATGACAATCCCGAACTAACAAAAACTTATGTTTATGTTTGTTTAAATAATGAAGTGGACTTAATTGATAGTCTCAAAACTAAAGTTTGTGATTGGGTTAAAAGACCTTCATTTCATTCTGTTTTCAGAACTAATTTCCAAGGACCCAAACAACCTTGGGTACCTAAATTCTTTCATTGATCGCATGTACTATGTGACGAGAAATATGATGAGAAATGGTATATTGATAGTGGTTGCTCACGTCACATGACTGGACGAAAGGAAAATCTGAGAGATTTTTGAAGCTTGGAAAGTGTAGGAGTTGTGAAGTTTGGCAATAATCATAAATGCCAAGTGAAAGGTTATGGCAAAGTAACAAATGGAAAATTTACTATTAATTGTGTTGCTTATGTTGAAGGTCTTCAACATAACTTGATAAGTGTTTCTCAACTTGTTGTGGGCACTGGCAATCAAGTGGTGTTTAACGATGAAGGCAGCATCATTTCAAATGTTGAAACTAACGAAGTCTTGCTCAAATCCAAACGACATGGTGACATGTTTACTCTTGATATCAAACCAATCATTGGCAAACCCTCAGTATGCTTACTTTCGAAATCTTCCTTTGACATCAGCTTGTTATGGCATCGACGTTTATCACATTTAAACTTTTGAAATTTGAATAAATTCATTGTTGATGATCTTGTTTGTGGTTTACCTGTACTAAAATTTGATAATGATACATTATGTGCAGCTTGTGAACAAGGGAAATAACACAGGAAAGGACATCCAATTGTGATAGATTCGAAAATTGTGGAACCGTTGGAACTTCTACACATTGACCTTTGTGGACCATCGACTGTTGCAACTCTCAACAAGAAATAGTAGATTTTGGTAATTGTTGATGATTTTTCATGATTTACTTGGGTATATTTTCTCAGATTAAAATATGAAGTTGCTCAAACAATGATAGAGTTTATTAAGAAGATTGAGATAAGTCTGACGAAAAATTTTCGAAAAATTAAAAGTGATAATGGCTCTGATGTTAAGAACAAATTTTCGGATTCATACTTAACAGAAAAAGGAATTTCGCATAACTTTTCTTTGCCATATACACTGCAGAAAAATGGTGTGGTTGAAAGACGAAATAGGTCACTTTGTGAAGCAGCGAGAACTATGTTGACATATGCGAATCTTCCTCAATATCTTTGGGCTGAAGCAGTTTCGACAACTTGTTTCATTCAAAATAGATCTTTCATTCACCGTTGATTCAATATCACTCTGTATGAAATTATCAATTACCGAAAACCTAATGTCAAATTCTTTCATGTTTTGGCTGCAGGTGTTTTATAATGAATCTTAAAGATAGCCTTTCCAAATTTCAAGCTAAAGCTGACGAAGGCATATTTTTGGGATATTCGCACAATTCGGTTGCATAGAAAGAGTTAAATGTTTATACATGAAGTGACCCTCTTAACATAGCCTACCGCAGCCTACAAGCATCCGCAGTCAAGCTTCCATCAGCAGCCACATTCGAAGTCATCTAATCAATTGTAGTCTTCGTACCTTACTTAGTTTATTTTATTTATCTTTCTGTAATACTCTGTGTTGTCCAGTATGCCTTACATGGCTGCTCTTAGAGAGTGAATCATGTGTATTTCATGAGTCTCTATAAATAGAGCTCACTCTTACTCAATCAATACAGATCTCTCTTTACTCATCTATAAATCTGAATTATCTTCAAGTATTCCTTATGCATCTCATATCATTCTTACTCTCTAAATCCTCTTGAACACAACTGATAAATATTTCTCTTCGGAGCAAGTCATTCGTGACTTTATCACTAAGCTTGATCTCACTCATTAACTTGGTTTGAATGCATTCCAAGTTATGAATCAACTTATGTGTTTACTTGATATATATCCTGCTGTCATTTATGTTTCCTTACATTTCCGCAACTAACTATCTGACTATATAACTCATTAACTTATTATTGTTGAGCTTTTAGATTCTTTGAGATTAACTAATTCCACAACTATACTTGTTCTAACGTTTGTTCAAGTGTGTCTCAAGTTTTTCTCTCAATAATTGGTATCAGAGCCATAGTGGCTGCTTTTTGAAAAACAGAACTCTGATTTTCAAAGGGCCTTCTATACCACTGAAGCTCATTTCTTAAAACAAAAAAAACAAGGAAAATGGCACAAGCACTTTCTCTAAATGTTTCCAATAGTGTTGGTGGTTCAAATCGAGCTCCAATATTTGTTGCAAATGAATACCATCACTGGTCTCAAAGAATGGAAAAATACTTAAGGAGACTTGGTAGAGATGTATGGCGATCTGTTGAAGAAGGACCACATGTCCCTGTTCTTACACCTTTTCAAACTGATGGCGCCACAACTAGACTAGGAGGAGGACAACCAGTCATGAATCATCCCACCAAAGATGATCTTGATAAAATGGAAAATGATGTTGCTTTTTATGAAATTTCTTATGGAGTTGCTCCTGACAACTTCGACATTATCATAAACTGCAAATAAGCAAAAGAGATCTGGGATGTTCTCAAGAACTTGTATGAAGACTCAGAACAAAGTCAAGATAAGAAGCTCACAACTGCACTCAATGAATTCAACAACTTCAAAGCTCATACTGGCGAAAGTTTAGAAGACTCTTTCAAAAGGGTTAATCTAATAGTCACCAAGTTATCAAATGCTGGCACCATCCGCAGTAACCACGAAACAAACCTTCAATTTCTCAACGGTTTAGGAAGACATTGGACTACTGCTAAGATGATAGTTCAAGGAGATAGAAAGATTCATTCTCTGTCTCTCTACAAGTTATATGGAGAATTGCAAGCATAAGAATCCACCGTACTCAAAGACTGTGCTGACTTCGGAGGATCACTTGCACTTGTAGCACAAACTCCTCACAACCAATCTTACTCTCCCTCGTATGACACTACACCGTAGTCGTACGAAGCTGAATCAGATTATAATGATGAAGACGAATTTCAAAAGGCTATTGCTCTGGTTAGTAAACAGTTCAACCGGCTACCACCTCCCTCTTTACGTAAGAATCAACATTTCAACAAACCTCCTTTCAACTGTAACTTCAACCCACAAAACAATCACTCTCATTATCCTAAAAGTTCACACCCACAATTGCAATATCAAAACGCTCAACCAAAGGAGGCATCGCAGTCCATTCAAACCTCTGACTCCAGTACCCCTTCAGAAGACAAAAGTGATGTTGTAATATGTCACAAGTGCAACAAAGAGAATCATTTTGCAAAGGATTGAAAAGCTAACGTGGTGAAAGACAGAGCATTCTACCTTAGAATGGCTCAAGAACTGGAGGAAAAGGAAAAGGCAAGGGCATGTGTGGCTCATGTCAAAATAGACCATCAAGTTTGGTCATCCGGAGAAGAAGAAGAAACCATCAGCAATACCAAAGGAAAAGGCAAGATCTGCATGCTAGCCACTGTTGATAATGATGGTTCTACCAAGCTGGAAAGGAACTACTGCTACATGGAAAAGGATGGAACTCTAAGCATCGTCGAACAGGTAAAACTTATGATCCAAACTCTAAATTACAACATGCATGACTGTCAACCTTTCATAGACAATCTTAATGACACATGTGCTGCCATCCTTTCAGACTACAACAAAGCCTTAGATGAGAAGAACATAGCGTCCCAAGAGATGTTTCATGTGAGAGGACGACTGGAAAACAAGAGACTCAAAATGGCCATGTTAGAAAGAGATTTAGAGTTAGAAAAAGATGCAAGAATGTTGAGTGAAACACAACTAGAGATAGCTTTGAACCATAGAGATCTAGCTCAGAGAGAGATTGTACGTTTAAATATTTTAATAGAAAAATTGTTCAATGAAAGTGAAGCTATTGAAAATTTGGTTAATAATGGAACTGTGGACAATACATACAATTGGGGTTGGTCCAATGGAATCCTACCGCAGAGGATTCCTCACCCCGGTTCAACAAAGATCGACTCTATGTCCCTCCGGACCGAGAATTTTATTTCCCAATCAATGACAAGACTTTTCCCGAAGATATCAGAACACACTTCGGTAGACTTCATAATCTAAGTAATAATTGTGTCATTGAGAAATTGTGCCAGAGGTTTCGGATCACACATTTGATCAACCTCTTATTTATGGCACGATCAACCTAAATTCTCAGACCTCATCTGTTGTTGATAAATAAATTGTCATAGAAAGTCCCGAAGTCTCTCAGGACTTTCTACCTTTGTCCTCAGACCGTAGTGCCTCTCACTACAGTCATGATTCTCAGAAAAAACTCATTCCAGTCACAACTCAGACTTACGCTACGGTAGCTAAGTCTTCCTTACCAAAGTCCACAATCAAATGTTCCGTGACTTTTCAACCAATTCACCATGAACTACCCATAGAAAACTTTGAAGTAGGTCAATGTTCTCAAAACCCTGAATCTTCAAGTGCTGATGAGTCAAGCCCGTGTTGTCAAAAATTTTCAAAGGCTTCCAAGAAACTGCAGTTGAACACAAAATTTTCAAAGGCTTCCAAGAAACTGCAGTTGAACACTAATGACTGCGGATCTCCAAAAACTTTAGCAAAAAAGGCTTTCAAAGAGGATATTCGATCTCGAGACACAAATCGACAAACTTTTTCTAAAAACAAGAGACATACCATATTTTCAAAATCTAAGAGTCCAGAAAAGTTTGTTTTTGCTCACTATTTTTCAAAAAACTCTCCTATCAAGAAAACATGCAAAAAGGAATGTGTAGTTTCAACATCCATTCCTAACTCATCCGACAAAACCCAAAATAAAGAAAAGTCTTTTCGAAACAATGGTTTTCAAATCTATTCCTCAGATGATCCAAAATGGAAGGGTATCTTACCCACTCCGACACTTTTAAAATCACATCCGAATTTCAACAAGTGGAAGGGCATTTTACCAAATCCCAAGAAAAGGTCCAAGGTATCAACACATGCAAAATCTTCTTCGAGACAAACTTTTTCGAAATCCAACAACACACATGTCAGATCTTACCAACCTCAGACCAGTCACAAATCAACCACATCCTTCCAACCGCTGACCAAAAAAGTGCCCAAACAAAAGACAAAATTTCAGCTTGTCAATGTCAATGTAGTTGTCAGAAAAGGTTATCTCATGTCAAAACTGATCCTTTTCAAAAACCTCGTAACTTTTCAAAAAGGCACAACACTTCAATAACTCACAAACACCAGGACTAGGATTGAAAGTTGACACGAAACCAGTCCCTGCAACCTCGATTCATGCATCAATCAAAAACTCATCTATTGTCCCAGGCTCCAAACTAGTTTGGATGCCTAAACTAACCATGTAATATTCAAGCCTTGTGCAAGGAGGAACAAGAAGAAGAATGGTTAATCGACAGTGCCTGCTCCTTGCACATGACGGGAAGGTTAGAATACCTTCGAGACTTCAGGCCAATTTGCAATGGTGGTAATGTTACATTTGGGAACAATGCTAATGGAATCATTCGAGGTTATGGTGTTCTCACTACGGGAAATTTCTCTATTCAAAAGGTTGCTTATGTAGAAGGCCTTAAACATAATCTCATCAGTGTTGGTCAACTATGTAAAGCAGGCCATCGTGTTAAATTTGATGACCAATTTTGCTATGTAATGACAAGCGATTGGAGCAATTGTCTGATCAAGTCTAGATCCGATGGTACTATATACCCTCTGGATGTATCTCTGATCATAGGAAAACCGCAGTCATGTTTCCTATCCAAAGCCGTATCCGAAGTCAGCTGGCTATGGCACCGCAAGCTCGCTCATCTTAACTTCAGATAGATCAATAATTTGGTCATCGGAGAACTAGTCAGAGGTCTTCCAATTCTCAAGTTCAGCAATGATACTCTCTGTCCTGCATATGAGTGTGGAAAGAAATTCAAGGCAAGTCACCCCACGGTGATTTACTCCTTAATTTCTGAACCATTGGAACTCTTACACATTGATCTCTGCGGTCCATCTACTGTAGCCAGTCTTCATCACAAAAAGTACATACTGGTTATAGTGGATGACTTCACACATTTCACATGGGTCTTCTTCCTTCGACCCAAGTCAGAAATGTCGTAGGTGTTAATCAACTTCATCAAGGAAATCGAACTTCAGATCAAGCTACCAGTTAGACGTATCCGAAGTGACAATGGAACCGAGTTTGCTAACCGCCTTCTAAATAGTTTCTTGGTTTCCAAAGGGATTACTCACAATTGCTCAACTCCTTACACACCACAACAAAATGGGGTAGTAGAAAAAAGGAGCCACACTCTAGTAGAAGCTGCCAGATCTATGCTGAATTTCGCACACCTTCCTTTTTACTTCTGGGTCGAAGTAGTGGCCACAACTTGTTTTGTACAAAATCGAAGCATTGTGTGCAAACGTCTCAACAAAACACCATATGAGGGCCTTAACAACCGCAATCCAAATGTCCGATTCTTTCATATATTTGGATGTAGATGCTTTGTGATCAACAACCGAGATCACCTCAACAAATTCGCACCAAAGTTTGATGAAGGCATATTCCTTGGCTACTCCACTAACAAGGTTGCTTATCGAGTTCTCATTAGACGCACAAGGCTGATAATTGAAAGCTTCGATGTGAAATTCGATGACTATCACATCCGCAATGCCGCTCCATCAACCGAAACCACAACAATTCTAGAAAGCGATATTCCTGCCTCTTCGGGTTCATTAAATCTAGTTGAAGTAAACTATGATAATCTATTTGATTCGGTAGATACAGTCAAGTTATCCGAAGTTCTTGTGTCTCTGGAAGCTCAGCAGCAACATGCAGACGTATCTGGTCCAACAATGTCCGATGAAGTATCTCTAAATACTTCCACCTCGCCGGTTGAGGGGGAAAACTCAACTTCGGACCAAACTGTTGGGTTTTGAGCATTCTAACACTCCTAAGTGTACATGCAACCCTAAATACCTTGGATCTATGTTTTCTCTATTATACATACAAATATGAACATCCAAGGTATTATCCTAATCTAGCATATAAAATAATGAATATAACAAGATAGAATACATACCTCTTTCATGTAGAAAGTCTTCATGAAGCTTGAGTACCAAGTGCCCCAAGTGTGACACCTCAAATGGTTCACACAACACCAAATACAATTGGAATAACTTGAGAGAATTCTACACTCATGAAAATCGGCTAGCCCTTTCTTACTCTCTCTAGTGGCCGATTTTGGTGAATAATATGATGCTTATATAGTTAGGGTTACACCATGTAAACCCTAATTGACATGGCCTTTCATTTCTGTCACACCTCCAAACCAAAAAGGCGGAAACGTTCGGGGGCGGAGGACGTCATATTCAGTATCATAACAGTTCATAGAAAGTAAAGTACACACCACCATACATATATAAAGGTTTTAAAAATGTTTACATCATTGTATTCATTACATGCTCAAAAGATAAATGCATAAACATCTTTCAAAAGAAGTAATTAACGCCAGCGCATTAATCCCCAAAAGTTGATTTCCAAACCTGCTTAGCGGTTCCCTGAGAATACAAGTTATTTCAAAGAGAAAGTGTCAACAATTAAGTTGGTGAGTTCATAAGTGGTTTAGAAAGTTTGTATGCCATTCCAAATTGAGTGTATGTTTTCCAAGAAAATCCCTTATTTCCTTATAAAAGTGTGAAATGCATGAGAATATATGTATTGAATAATATAGATAGTTGAATCAAGAAAATCCCTTATTTTCCTATTAGTTGTTTGTTTTGTATACATGGAAAATCCCATATTTTCCTAAAGTAATAGTTAGCCTAATGTCCCAGACTAAAAACCGAAAGCAAAAGACATGCTTTAGAAGGTTGAAGCATAGATTTATATAATGAAACCTATTAGAAGATTTCAGTTTGTTAGATGAAGAATAGTTTTAATAACTACTCATTCATCAATCAGAAGTACTATAATAATTGTATATCCGATGATTTTTATAACCATACTAAACATAATATGCCTGTAGCGACGTTCTTCAGGCGTCGTAGCGTTATGACAAACTGTCACCCCAAAAGACGGACTGTAGCTAACAGTCAGGGCGCGGGATCATGACTTCCCGTATAGATCTATACACATTTGACACATTCTCCGAACGGGAGACTCTGGTTATAGACAGGACTTGTACCGATACCTTCTAGCAACAAGGCAATGTTTGAAGATGTACTTGTCTCATGGATTCTCAACTAAGTCTGTATTAAAGTAATAGTTTTGTATGCAAAGATCATCCTTTCTCACAAAGTTTTGACAATGCATAAATCATAAGTTTTTAAAATGTATTAAAACGGTTTAACAACGAAGGATACTTTGGAATTTCTAAATACTTTGTATAAATCTAGTGCATGCAAAGTATGACAAGAGTTTTCACATAGTAGTAATAAATCACAAGTGATTCATTTGATAAAAACGAGTAAAGTGAAATTTTTGATGTAGAAGACAAGTTTGTAAACAAAACATATATATGTATATGGTTATATATATGTATAGGTTTTAAAAGATGATTTGGTATGTTTCGTAATTGTTGTTCATATTCTTACGTTTTTATTAGAAACTTTGCATGAAATAATCCTTAAGTTTGATACTAAAGACCTTTTTGTACTTATCACTTTTGTAAAAATGGTAATTAAACATATTTAAATGATTGTTTTTTAACTTCCTTAATGTATAAACATTGCTCAAAAATGTTAGAAGGTGTTAATAAATCTATAAACCACTTTTGACAGTTTTACCCTTTACTGTCCCTGTTTTTAGAAAACTCATAGAAAAATCATCGTAAGTCAAAAACTGAATCCGTCACCTCTGAGAGTTTATAAAATGAGTCTACTTTGTTCCCAATTTTTATTATGATTTTTAGTGGTCTCAAACTAGTGTGAAAATGAACATCTTCACATACTGGTCCGAAATCACTTCTGAAATGACAGACAGTTTTATAAAAATCGCCATAAATTGTAGAAAAATCGTATGAATGCGTGCGAGTAGTCCTTAGAAAGTTATAAACTTGAACTATTTGAATATTGTACAGTTTTGAAATATATTAAGTTTAAGATGGTCAAAACAGTCCGTGAACAGGACTCAACTTTTCTGTAGAAAGCTGTCATTTAAATTTAAGTTATGTTTAGTGTTCTAACTTGTATTCCCCCCCTTAAAACTTGAAGAAAACATGAAAATGTAGGGGTATGAACCCACCTTATGTGAATACTTGAAGAATGGAAGGTTGAAGATGAACTTTTGGTTGTTGGTTTGATGCTCCAAAACAGCCACTCTTTTGGCTATGTTGCTGTCACGAAAATTTCACAGCAAAAGAGCAAGAAAAAGGGTAGTTTACTCACTGTTTTGAATCAATAATTTTGAGTATCATAACAAGTAACTTCCAGGGGTATTTTGTGGTAAAAATATCAAGCAAAAAGGAAGGTGTATATGGGTGAAATGGTGGCTGAAACACAAAAGGGACAACAGCCCTTTAGTTCATGGTTTTGATGGCTTTGGAAGGAAGTTCTTGTGCTTGAAAATGAGATGAAGGTTGAGAGTAATTCCATGGAGTATTGGCTGGTCAAATGAGGGTAAAATGAAGAGGAAATTTCGTGGATATGAAGGAGGAAAGAGTGGAAAAGGATAAGGGGACAAAACCTAGACTAGCTTGTGATGGGATGTGAGTTTAAGTGATGTGATCTTGTCTAGCCACTTGCTTGGGTGGTTTCTTAGAGATGGGATTAGTTAACTAACTAACTACTAGTTATTTAGTTAGTTAGGAGTTCTAGGTAAGGAGAGGGAAGGTCTTAATCTTGAAAATTAGAAGAGGGATTAAGAAACATTCTTAGTAAAATGTCTTAAGTGATTAAGCACTTATTAGTTAAGTTGGCACTTATCTCCACCAATTCTCTTATCTTAATTGATTTAGAAATCATATTCCTTACATGAAATCACTTTAAGTAATGACCCATAACTATTCATTCACTAGATAATAATACATATGTACAAATACATACATGTATACTTAGTATAAAATAACAATGTAGTTTTTGTGTATTTGAACTTTAATGTTTATGTTTTATTCTTTTTATTCAAAAACACTTAGATATATTTTAATTATACCTTATAATAATTCATTTTATATTTTAATTTATTTAAATATAAAATTTATTGACCAATGTATAATTTCGTGACATTTAACCGGTTAACCATATCGTTAAACACGTTTCGTCACTTTGGTTCGTATATTTGTCGAATTTAGATCCTACACAACTATTAAGCACACGTTTTACATAGAACCTAACTTAATTATCAACTAGATACATGTTGATACAAAAATTAAGTTTGTTGCGTTCAAATGATGTTATATGCTAATTTCACAAACCGGTGATGGTTCGTAGCCACACATCATAACGAAATTTATCAATAGCTATTTGTTTTATATTTCACAATAACTTATTTAAATAAAAGCGGTTAAATTCCTTCAACCATTCTTGATAAAATACTCATATTGCTTAATAATCAAAACATAGCATCGTACGATTGTTCCTATTTTTACCAATTGTTACAATTTCCATGATCCATGGGTACAAATACACCACGGAGCATCCATGGAGCATCATATGGGTTTTAGCCCAACTAGATAATCCATGGAGCATTAGCCCACTATATAAGTATGGATGATTTACACAATCAATCCATATATTTAATTAGTCTTCTTTTGATCACTTAATTAATCCTAGATTAATTCTTGATCAATACTAATTAAATAATCTTATTATTCTTATTATTAATATACTAGAACTTATAATATATTAATAACCATAAGTGTCTTATTTCTCTCATTATAGTCTATCCAAGTGCATGATGCCATGCAACCCAAATGGACCATGCCGGGTCGGGTCAAGTCTTACCAATTATAGTTATGGACTTAGACATTAATCCAACAGTCTCCCACTTGGATAAGTCTCAAACTATTATTGCGTATGACTTCAGGAACCGACTGGCAATCGTAGCTCTCAAAAGCTTCTGTCGAACTCTGACCTTGTCGATAAACTCTGACCTTTGTCAATGACTTGTCCATTAGATAAGGGATCATATATTCCTCCATTCTAGATATCATATGGACTGAGACATGGATTATAATCATTCTCTCTGTCCATTTGTTGTTTCCCGATTTCCGATTTATGACGACTGACTAATTGAACAAATCAAATCAGTCCTGGCCCAGCCGAGCACTTCCATTTGTCATCATCAAATCATCGAGGGGCCCACAGATATCGCTTTTATCCCGAAGGTAAAAGGAACGGATAAACTTCGACTCATATGGCTTGTTCTACTACTTGCTGAATCATATAGAAAGGCACGTTTTATAGCACCGAGTTACCAAATGCGTTTTCGTGCAATCAATGTACTATCAACTCATAGTAACAACTCATATCTCTACATTTGAAGAATATAAGATATTATCGTCTCATGATCACTCGTGATAAAATCCATGAAGTGATTCCAATGAGCGCGGGTTGAATCCAATACTTAGAACTTATGAGCACTCATGAGTGTTGTAGCCCTTTGTCCAACACCTTAGACCTCTACAAGCCAACCCATGACAATCTTAATTCATATCTACTTCCAACATATGACCGACTGTGGATGGTTTGAATAACTTAGTCATTGCGGAAGAATAACCCAGTTTATTCGAGAAGTCAAAACATGCAAAGTGAAACACAATAATAATTGAATCCAATATGGTATCAAAACCTATGAACATAAATAAAACACCTTTTATTTATCACCATATGATTACACATTATTCATTGTATACTGTTTCAGCTATCAACTTTATTCTTGAATTTAAAACAATAGTTGTCCCATGCTCCAAGCATGTACACTATGTTTTCTAAACACTAGTCATGCCATACACCAAGTATGCATACTATGTTTGTCTATGATCTTTACTTTGTGAACTAGATTCATTGAACATAACTTCAAAGATTCTCTTTTCACACTCCCAAATTCTTACTGCAAATACAAGAATTCCAAATTCATGCCATTTACTGAAATCTGTTAGATTCTAAACTTATATGCATTGAACCTCTTGTAATGATTATGCACAAAGTCAGAAGGACATGACAACAACCATTACAAACCATTCCAAAGGAGATCAGCTCCTTGGGAACATCCTTCTTGCATTAAGTTTCCTAATCTTAAACAGATTGAAAATTCTAACTTTGAAACATTTCCAGATTCCATTTTGACTATCACTTCTGAACAAGAGTTGCCTCCTTACAGATGATGTCAATATGGTCCTTCCAGAATTATCACTATACTTCCAACTGTCCTTGAGCAACCAATCTTTGGTAAACCTTAGATTGCCCTCGACAATTGTTTAATCCTTTTAGTCATATCCATTTCTAAACCTTTTCCCTTCTTAATGCCCTAGGCATTTGGAAAATTTTAGAAAGGATGAATATAGCACATGTAATCGATCCTATATCCGAAGCATATGGGACACGATTCATGATGTCTCACATAAAGACTAAACCAATATTTTGCTATAACATTTCCATTTCTATTTGCAAAGTTCTCATAATTCAGATTATGAAAAGGGATGCCGTAATCATAATCGAATTTTAGAAAGCAAATAATGGACCCATATACAGAATTTCCTTATGTTGAGCCATTCCAACATGAAATTCATATATATTTCCTTGACTAAATGATTAAAACCTCACGATCTAAGCTTATAGATTTGAGATGAAGTATAATTTCCTCTCCCTTAATTATAGCAAAACAACTCTTTCCCAATTGAAACTTTTGTTTTCTATAATTAACATTGCTAACTTGCAATACTTATCATAATTATCATGCTCCCACTAACATGATGAGTATTAGCATAACACTTATGCTCCCACTAGCTTTGACATGTACTTAGAAATCAGCTGACTTTCTTACCAAAGTTCAGATTTCTGATACTAGATTTTTTTGATAAGACTTTATCAAAATCATACACCTTCTCTTAGATAGCACACTTGTGTGTCTAAACAATTATGAAGAGGGATGCCGTAATCATAATGGTTAGACTTTTTTGCCACTTATCACAAGTCCAGGTTAGTGTGCCGGTAAACCACACACGCTCCACTAACGACTTTCAGAATGCAAATATCACAATTGCTATCTAGCTAAAATCTACTTAGTGAAAGTGTTTCCTCACCATCATTTTCATGAATCGGAGAGAAACCTTATGACACTTAGATTTTTATGGTATATGTGTTCTTATCCATGTGAATTGTCAAAACCATAGTCATAAGACAAGGATAATGACAAATCCAAACTCATATGGATTGAACTCAATCTTAACTTCTTGCCACCTGGCAGCTCAAGGGCCTGCCATTGCTTCCAAGTTGTTGTGCAACACATTGAGAACTCTAAGAACTCATATGCAAATCCAAATTTAACTAGAATGGGCACATAATATGTCAACACGATAGGTTATAAACCTCAAGTCGTGTGCTAATGAAGAATTTCAGGTTTTTATTCTTGATTAGTTCTTGAGACTTTCAAGACCTTTAAGACTCCCACTGTCCTCTTGACCTATAAGACTCCCTTGTCAAACATCCAAGAGATAGTGTGGATTCTAACCAAGACAAACACTTCACACAATTAGCCTAAGTTGGTCTTTGATTTATCCAAAACATCACAACTTACCAATTTCAAATGTACAAGAGTAGAAAACTTTTACTCTTACATTTGACAAGTGTTTTAAACCTTCTTTGAGACATGTCACTCAAGTTACAATCTTGGAGTATGACTCTAAGACTTGTATTGGAACGAAGTATGACTCATCTTCTTGATTTAACCACTTCAACAATTCATAGCTCCTCTTCTTAGCTATCAGAATGCACTTAGAGGATGAATTGTGATTAGGTCTCTAAATCATTAAGATGATCATAATTGACATGGCCTTTCATTTCCATGATCCATGGGTACATGGCCTTTCATTTCCATGATCCATGGGTACAAATACACCATGAAGCATCCATGGAGCATCATATGGGTTTTAGCCCAACTAGATAATCCATGGAGCATTAGCCTACTATATAAGTATGGATGATTTACAGAATCAATCCATATATTTAATTAGTCTTCTTTTTATCACTTAATTAATCCTAGATTAATTCTTGATCAATACTAATTAAATAATCTTATTATTCTTATTATTAATATACTAGAACTTATAATATATTAATAACCATAAGTGTCTTATTTCTCTCATTATAGTCTATCCAAGTGCATGATGCCATGCAACCCAAATGGACCATTCCGGGTCGAGTCAAGTCTTACCAATTATAGTTATGGACTTAGACATTAATCCAACACAAACAACAACCATCGAGGTTGCAGCACTAGAAGATGCAGCTCCAATCCGCAGAGAGTTTCAACCATCAAACGTTTCTTTGGATTCGGATGACGAAAACATAGAGAACATTGATACAAGAACAGACTCAAGGATTTTTTTACTTTCCCATCCGCACTCCAGGGGGAACCTTCGCTATCTGCCCAAGATAACTCTGATCCCGCCTTCCCAGTTCAAGATAATTCAGCAGGATGTGCTCAAGTGTAGGGGGAACTGCCTTCTCCAACCGTAGACTCTTCTGACATTGAAGACATTCCCTCCACCGCAGCTGCTAATCATCCTAAACCCCATCTACACATATGGGCAAGAGACCACCCACCAGGTCAAATTATTGGCAACCCATCCTCAGGAATCCATACTCAATCGTCCAAGGACTTATCCGACCATTTTCACTACACAACATTTTTGTCCTCGGTCGAGCTACGAATGATCAAAGAAGCTCTACTCGAACCAGACTGGATTTCCGCAATGCAAGTAGAGCTAGAAAAATTCAAAAGAAACAAGGTATGGCAACTCGTTCCATATCCGCAAGGCCACACCATAGTTGGCACTAGATGGGTGTACAAGAATAAGTTGGATGAATCTGGTGCGGTTGTCAGGAACAAGGCAAGACTAGTTGCCAAAGGCTATAGTCAACTTGAAGGCATTGACTATGATAAAATGTATGCTCCGGTAGCACGAATAGAAGCCATCCGAATCTTCTAAGCATACGCGGCACACAAAAACATCAAGGTTCATCAAATGGATGTCAAAAGTGCTTTTCTCAACGGCGAATTAAACGAAGAGGTTTATCTTCAGCAACCTCCAGTCTTTGAAAGCGTCGAATTTCCAGACCACTGCTACAAACATGAAAAAGCAGTCTACGGTCTAAAACAAGCCCCAAGAGCATGATACGAGACCCTTTCTGGATTTATTGTCTCGTCTGGTTACAAACGAGGAGTGATTGACCCCACTTTATTTAAAAAAGAAAATGGTGATGACCTTATGCTTGTACAAATATATGTGGACAATATCATCTTCGGCTCAACTGATCAAAAGATGGTGGATGAATTTGCTAAGCTCATGACCAACAAGTTTCAAATGAGCATGAATAGAGAGATTAACTTATTTCTAGGACTTCAAGTGAAACAAGTCCCTCAAGGGATATTCATTCATCAAGCAAAATACACCTCAGAATTGTTAAAGAAATATTCTATGGACAACTACTCTTCGGCTAAGGTCCCCATGGCCTTCGGATACAAGATATCTGCAGATCCGTCAGGTGAATCAGTTGATCACAAGACTTATAGAGGTATTATTGGCTCATTTATGTATCTCACTGCCAACCGACCTGATATAGTCTTTGCAACGGGTGTATGCGCAAGGTACCATGTTGACCCAAAAATGTCACACATGACCGCAGCCAAGTAAATTCTACGGTACTTAAAGGGTAGCAAAACTCTTGGCTTATGGTACCCAGCAGGAAACGATTTCAGTCTTCAAGCATTTACCGATGCGGATCATGCCGGATGCAAACTTGATCGCAAAAGTACCTCAGGTGGATGTCAATTTCTAGTTGGAAGACTCGTCAGCTGGTGTTCAAGGAAACATAATTATGTGTCATTGTCTACCGCAGAAGCTAAATATGTGGCCGCAGCCAGTTGTTGTTCACAAGTCTTATGGATGAAAACACAACTATTAGACTATGGTTACAGAATGCTGCAGATACCAATCTATTGTGATTCTAAAAGTGCCATAGCGATTTCTCACAATCCTATTCAACACTCCAAGACCAAGCATATTGAACTACGGTATCACGTCATCAAAGACCACATCCTGAAAGGTAACATTGAACTAATTTTTGTCTATACTCATGAAGAGATTGTTGATGTTTTCACAAAGGCTCTTGACTCGAAAAAAACTCAACAGTTTCTTACAAATGTTAGGAATGATGAACCCAGACCCACAATTCTTTTTGAATTGATAGGTACCACAGACCATCCTTGGTCTCTGTTGCGGTCCTAGTTGAAGTTAATTGTGATAGATGGTTTTGTTATATTCTATGTACTGCAACCATATATCATAGTTATACTTCAATGGTCATTATTGTTTGTTTTTACTAATCTTTGTTCAAGTGCCCCTCTTAGCTCTTATACCGCAGTCATCCATCCGAAGACATATCATCCATCCGCAATGAAGTTTCATTCCGCAGTCGCTTTAATTGATTTTCAGACTGTTACATTCTTTTGAAAAAAAACATGGTGTGCTATTTAATGATCCTTCATTAAATAGAGTAAACATTAAAAAAAAACATTCTTTGTGCATCTGTCTCATTCTTTTGAATAAACCTCGTGTCAGACCAATTTTAGATATGATGACAAAAAAAAAAGATTTTCCAAAACCAAATCCTTTCAACCTGTCTCTTCCTATTACCCTAAAACATCAAATCCATTACAACTTCCCTTTACTCAACGGATTGATTGTTGGATTTGTGTCTAAGGTTGTATCTATATTTGGTAAGTACTTAACCCGGTTGTGCATGGTCCTTTTGGGTTGCCTTCACCTTAGCAACTTGACAGGATGATTTGTAAAGAGAGAAGAGATATTATTGTTAATATATTATGAGAGTAGTATATTAAAGGAATAATAATATTATTTGATTGATATAAGTTATATATTAATTGAAAATTAATTTGGTGACTTAAAGAGGTTAATTGAATAAAGAGGCATAAACTGTCAAATGTGTGATAGTTGTGTTTTGGGCTATGTATCCTTATGGATATTAGGGTGGACGGATTTTAGGGTTAGGATACCTTAAAATCATCCAAGCCTCATATCTAGGAGGACCTTTGGATTGCTTAGGTCCTAAGTTATTCAATTAGGGTTAAGGGTGTAACCCTAGTATCTCATAGTATAAATAGACCCCTTGGGTGAGGGAAATCGGCCATACTCTTGCAAGGAAGAACCCTAGAGCCGATTTCTCACCTCCTCTCTCTCTCTCTCTCAAGATCATCCTCTTGCTAGTTGGTGTTTTTAAGCCATTAGAGGAGTGACAATTGTGACTCTAAGCTCCAAGAACAAGAAGTTTCAAGCAAGCAACTTAAGGTATTCTTCTAGATACGATTTCATATGATATGATTCAATTGTTTACACTAGATCAAGAATTGTAAGCCTTGGATACATTGCATGTTCAATTAGAGAAACCTAGATCCAAGCATTAGGGTTTGCATGTGCACATAGGAAAGTTCTTATGGCTCAAACCCATCAGTGGTATCAGAGCTTTGATTGAGTTCTATTGAATTGATGCTTTGGTTAATTGCTTGTTTCTTAAAAAAATTCAATTTTTATGCTTCTGACTGGTGAACTCGGCGAGTTCCAATGTGGACTCGGCGAGTAGCTCCAACTCGGCGAGTTCATAGAGGAACTCGACGAGTTCTAGCGCTAGAAAGAGTCAATTTCGGGATTTCTTGCTGTTTTGCTTGAGGATACTTGCCTTAATTGTTTTGGGTCATTAAAATCTGAATTTTATGATATATTGGAGTATATTCTTGACCAAACAAAAGATAATTACCATTTAATTGAATAATAATTTCCTTATATGATAATAATTGATTATTTGAATTAAATTGGTGAATTGTCTTGCAAGTAATATTGATTAGATCAAATTTAAATAATCTAATTAGTTGATTTGTATTATTTGCTATTTGATCCTTATGTTTTGAAAAGTTTAAAACTTGTCCTCAAGTTTTGAAATTTAAGTTTTGTGATTAAATTTCAATTTCAAACCCTAGAATTTTACAAGTTTAAAATTCAACACTATACTAATATATTATTACAAGCTTTATATATATATATATATATATATATATATATATATATATATATATATATATATATATATATAAATGCTAGTCTTACCGTTAGTAGGCCTCATTCAGGAAGCCAATCTATAAGGTGGGTATAAGGTTGTTGCCTATAAAATGACGCTTAATGGGTGTACACTTACACCCACCGCTTGCTTGACCGGTGGAGGGTCGTTAGCCGAACGGGTAGGATAGGGCAATCATCTCCTCATTAATAAGTATAACGAATCTATATAAAGTAACTAAATTTATTTCATAAAATTCCCAATCTTAGTTACTTTAGGAAAAGTGAATTGATGCAATCCCATGAAATTACACTTCGCACCCTTGTTAAGATATTAGTGGAGCGTGTGTGGTTAACTGGCACACTAATTGGTTAGGTGGCAAAGGGTGATTCATTTTTTGTTATAGTTCAATGGAGCGTGTGTGGTATACCGGCACATCGAATAGATGACTGTAACAATGAAGGCACCATGTAGATTTGCATGGTTATTCACACCCGCTCTGTGATCATCGGCATCCCAGTCACAAACTAGAGGGGCATATCGAGATTTAAACATGCCATTGAAAAGTTCAATGAATCTCAAAGAAATCTAGGAATTCTTAATACATTTAAAACTTAAGCTTGTGTTTTTCATGGTGAAGAATTATTGAATCTTCATTCACTTACCTCCAAATTGTTTGCATGTTGGATCACGACATCCCTTTTCTAATGTGTAAATAATGTTGTTAGGTCCTAGTCCTAATTTTTCATTTTGGGTGATAATTAGGGACTTAACTCTAATCAAACTTTGTTCCTTTCTATTTGTAGATGTATAACGCGAACAACGTTGCTGCTAGCTCATTCACGCTAATGAGCCTTTGTCAAAAAGTGACTTTTGACGGATCGAACTTTAGCGAATGGATAAGATACATTCGCACGATCGCGTGTTACGAGGACAAAGAGTATGTTCTCGATGAGAATCTCGAGAAGATCAATCTAGAAATTGCTACTCCCGAAGAAATGGCTGTCTTTGATACCCATGAGCGTGATGCAACGAAAGTCCATTACATCATGCTAGCCACAATGAACTCTGAATTCCAAAAGTCCTATGAGGACATGTATCCTTATGAGATGCATCTAGACTTGATGGAGAGATACCACCAAAGCGCGAGGCAAGAGCACTATGAGATCATAATGAATATGATCACTGCTAAAATAGGAAGTGGAGAGTCTCTAAACGTGCACTTGCAAAAGATGCAAAGGTAGGTTGATCGTCTTCGCAAGTTGAATGTCAACTTTGGGGAAGATTTGGCTATCGACATTGTTCTTCACTCCTTGCCCTCATGCTACAAACAGTTTAGGATGACCTACCATATGAACAAGGAAGAGGTTACCCTAAGCAAACTCCAAGGGCTCCTAAGGACTGCTGAGAACAACCTCAAGGACAAGTCTATCACACTAACTCCCAATCCACCTGCTGCTCCTATTTTGGCTATTGGGTAGGGAAGGGGCAAGAAGAGGAAGGCTTCTGCAAAGAACCACCCCAAAGGAAAGTCCCAAGATGATTCCTCTTCTAGTGGGACCAAGGTTGATCTTGATAAGGCCAACCCAAACTCAAAGTAGGCAGAGTGCCATCATTGCCACAAAATAGTGCATTGGAAGAGAAGCTGCCCGAAATATTTGCAAGCCATCAAGGATGGGAAGATCAAGCCATCTTTCGTAGGTATTTACACAATTAAATATAATGATTCATCTCATGCTATTTCTTGGGTTCTTGATACAGGATGTGGTTATCACATTTGTTCTGATTTGCAGTGACTAGGAAGAAATAGGGAGGTGGAGCGTGGAAGAATAAATCTAATCATGGGGAACAGAAGATCGTCACCTGTGACCAAGATTGGAGTGTATTCTTTAGTGCTTAGTAATGGATTGAATTTAGATTTAAAGAATTGTTGCTACTCGCCAGATATGGCAAGAAACATCATTTCTTTTCATGGTTTATTTAGACAAGGATTTAGATATTCGTTTAATAATCAGAATGGTTCAATTTATGCTTATCTAAATGGTGTTTTATATTTTGAAGCAATGCCTTGTAATGGAATTTATGAAACTGTTATGGTTGTAGATAACCTAGGAAATGATGTGTTGTGTATGGATTCTTCCAATAGTATGGATAAAGCATCCTTGTGGCATTGTTGTCTTGGACACGTCAACAAGAAGCGCATAGACCAACTCCAAAAGGATGGAGTGTTGGAGTCATTCGACCTTAAGGAAGATGACACGTGCGAATCTTGTTTACTTGGAAAGATGACCAAGTCACCCTTCACTGGCACTTGTGAGAGGGGTGAGGGTTTATTGGATCTCATACACACCGACGTGTGTGGGCCCTTTAGATCCACCACAAAGAATGGGAACCGCTTCTACGTGACTTTCACCGATGATTATAGTAGATATGGGTATATTTACTTAATCAAGCACAAGTCAGAAATGTTTGAAAAGTTCAAAGAGTTCAAACATGAAGTGGAGAATCTATTGGGCAGGAAAATCAAGATGCTTCGATCCGATCGAGGAGGAGAGTACCTAAGTCTTGAATTCCACGACTATCTCAAGGAATGCGGAATAGTTTCGCAATTGACGCCACCTAGGACACCACAGTTGAATGGTGTGGCAGAAAGGCGTAATCGAACCCTGTTGGACATGGTTCGTTCTATGATGAGTCGTGCTTCACTACCTATCTCTTTCTGGGGGTATGCCTTAGAGAATGCCGCTCATATCCTTAACCGAGTCCCTACAAAGAAGGTTGCCAAAACACCTCACAAGATGTGGACAGGGAAAGCTCCCTCGTTGGCACATATCACGGTTTGGGGTTGTGATGTTTACGTAAGACGAGAAACTCATGACAAGCTCGAACCTCGTAGTGAGCGGTGTATTTTCATCGGCTACCCGCAGAAATCCTTTGGATATCTCTTCTATAGACCGAGTGATAATGTTGTCTTCGTTCCGAGGAGAGGGGTTTTCCGAGAGCGAGAACTCATAAGCCAAGGGGACAGTGGGAGGCAAATCGATCTTGAAGAGATTGAAGAGTCGAGCGATGAAGGAACCTCTAGCGCTAGCGCGAAACCCGAGGAGGAAACTCCGATTTAACCAATTAACGAGTGCTTACCTCTTAGACGTTCCGAAAGAGTTAGAGTTCAACCCCAGTTTTATGGCTTTCATATTACTACCGAAGGGGACACGTATATTATTGATGGTACACTAATAAATCTAGATGAACCTAATAGCTATAAGGAAGCCATGACAGGCCCAGAGTTTGCAAAATGGAAAGAGGCAATGGACAGCGAGATTCAGTCCATGTATGACAACCAGGTTTGGAATTTGATAGACAATGTGCCCAGACGTAAGACGTTTGGGTGCAAATGGATCTTCAAGAAGAAGACCGACGTGGATGGGAATGTACACACATATAAAGCACGACTGGTTGCGAAGGGCTTTACTCAAACTCCCGGAGTTGACTATGATGAGACCTTCTCGCCAGTTGCTAAGATAAAGTCTATTAGGGTGATGCTAGCCATTGCTGCATTTCATGATTATGAGACATGGCAGATGGATGTCAAGACCGCTTTCCTTAATGGGAAGTTAGCTGAGGATGTTTACATGGCTCAGCCAGAGGGTTTTGTCGATCCAAAGCATCCCAATAGAGTGTGCAAGCTTGAGAAGTCCATTTATGAACTTAAGCAAGCATCTCGTAGATGGAATCTTTTCTTCGATGAGAAAGTCAAAGAGTTTGGATTTATACGAAGTGAAGATGAATCATGTGTATACGTCAAGGCCAGTGGGAGTATAGTTAGCTTCCTCGTTTTGTATGTCGATGACATACTGCTCATAGGAAACGACATCCAGACTCTGCAAGAGGTTAAGTCCTGGCTCGGGAAGTGCTTCGCTATGAAGGACCTCGAAGAGGCTTCCTATATTTTGGGAATAAGGATAGTGAGAGAACGAAGTAAGAGACTAATAGGACTTAGTCAGAATACTTACTTGGATAAGGTACTAAAACGTTTTAGTATGGAAAACTCGAAGAAGGGAGAACTACCAATACAGAGTAATGCCAAATTGAGTAAGACTCAAAGTCCGAGTACAGAAGCCGAGATAGATGAGATGAGCTGAGTACCTTATGCTTCCGCAGTTGGCTCAATCATGTATGTTATGACTTGTACTCACCCTGATGTGGCATTTGCTTTGAGCATGGTCAGTAGATATCAAGGGAACCCTGGCAAAGCTCATTGGATTGCGGTCAAGAATATACTTAAGTACCTTCGGAGGACCAAGGAATGTTTTTTAGTACTCGGAGGGAGTGATGACTTAAAGGTGCAAGGGTATAGTGATGCAAGCTTCCAGACCGACAGGGACGACTATCGTTCGCAGTCGGGCTGGGTCTTTACCCTTAATGGAGGAGCAGTGACTTGGAAAAGTTCCAAGCAACAGACCGTAGCTGATTCAACGTGCAAATCAGAGTACATTGCAGCGAGCGAAGCGTCAAAGGTGGAGATGTGGTTGAAGAACTTCATTGGTGACCTTGGAGTTTTGCCGGCCATAAAGGAGCCTATGGAAATTTTCTGTGATAATGAAGGAGCGGTTCCCTTGACCAAGGAACCGAGGGATCATGGTAGATCTCGGCATATCGACATAAAATATCACTTTATTAGACATCGAGTAGAAGAAGGACACCTCGTAGTAAAAAGGGTATCGTCAGAGGATAACCCAGCAGATCCGCTTACGAAGGGACTGAGTAGGGTTAAGCATTTGCAGCACGCTAGGAGAATTGGGCTGAAAGACGATATTAGTTTAGATTAGATTGTTTTAGAAACATGTAATAGATAAATGTAATTGAAATTTGATGATTAAATAAAGGAGTATTATTTATAAGTAAAGCTACTGTCTTGTGCTAATTGTGTAACTATTGTTTCACTTTGCATGTTTTGACTTCCTGAATAATTGAGTTATTAAGAATAATCGAATTATTCGAATGGTCCACAATCGTTCATATGTTGGAAGTAGTTATGAATGAAGATTTTCGTGAATGGGTGTGTAGATTGTCTAACAGGTATTAGACATAGCAAAGGTTTGTTGCAACGTTCATGAGTGCTTATGAACAAGTTTTGAACATTGGAATAAACCCGCGCTTGATGGAATCACTTTGTGGAACGTAACGCAAGTGATCGCAAGACGATAATATCATATGGTCTTAAAACCAAGATATATGGTTTATTTTTTATTAATTGGTTGTGCATTGACAATGCGAAACCGCATCAGTAAATTGATTTCATAAAACACATTGTTGTGTATAGTTGATTAGTAAGTAGTAAATGCATATAAGTCGAAGTTTATCTGTTACTTTTATTCTAAGAGGGTAAAAGCGATATCAGGGCCACTCAATGATTTGATTTGACTTATGTGTCGGGCCCGGTCAGGACTGAATTGATGTGTTCAATTAAGTTCTATGTCAAATGAATACGAGATTAAGAAACCAAATGTTGGACAATAAGTTCCATGAGATTGTCCACACAATATCTAAACAGAGGACTGTACGATCCCTTATCTGAAGAACAGGATACTGATAAGATCAGAGTTTGACAGCGTCTTTGAGAACTACGATTGCTAATCGGATTGTGTTTGCATATATAGTTACTAGACATATCCAAGTGGGAGACTGTTGGATTAGTGTCTAAGGTTGTATCTATATTTGGTAAGTACTTGACCCGGTTGTGCATGGTCCTTCTGGGTTGCCTTCACCTTTGCAACTTGATAGGATGATTTGAAAAGAGAGAAGAGATATTATTGTTAATATATTATGAGAGTAATATATTAACGGAATAATAATATTATTTGATTGATATAAGTTATATATTAATTGAGAATTATTTTGGTGACTTAAAGAGGTTAATTGAATAAAGGGGCATAAACTGTCAAATGTGTGATAGCTGTGTTTTGGGCTATGTATCCTTATGGATATTAGGGTGGATGGATTTTAGGGTTAGGATACCTTAAAATCGTCCAAGCCTCATATCTAGGAGGATCTTTGGATTTCTTAGGGCCTAAGTTATTCAATTAGGGTTAAGGGTGTAACCCTAGTATCTCATAGTATAAATAGACCCCTTGGGTGAGGGAAATCGGCCATACTCTTGCAAGGAAGAACCCTAGAGCCGATTTCTCACCTCCTCTCTCTCTCTCAAGATCATCCTCTTGCTAGTTGGTGTTTGTAAGCCATTAGAGGAGTGACGATTGTGACTCTAAGCTCCAAGAACAAGAAGTTTCAAGCAAGCAACTTAAGGTATTCTTCTAGATCTGATTGCATATGATATGATTCAATTGTTTACACTAGATCTAGAATTGTAAGCCTTGGATACATTGCATGTTCAATTAGAGAAATCTAGATCCAAGCATTAGGGTTTGCATGTGCACATAGGAAAGTTCTTACGGCTCAAACCCATCATTGATCTCATCCTCACCACACGTTCTCTAGACGTGGGTTTTCAACCTGACATTTCATTAAATGCAAGCCTCTTTTTGGTAAATCTCAAAATATAGATTTAATTCATTTGTGCCTAAGATTAGAGCTCTTAATTCGAAATAAACACCCAAACGTTTTACCTAAATTCACTTAGGGTAAAATTGTTTCCCGCTCCCTTAAGCCACTATAATACCCCTTTCTTCTCTCCAAAGAAAAGTTTACGCTCTCTGAACCATAAACCCTTCTCTTGCACTCTGTTTTCGTTCCTTCAAAGCTTCTTCGAAATTCAACAATGGTGAAATCAAGTGTGTCCAAGAAACACTCCAAAGCATCTGGATCAGTAAAACCTACTGGTTCAGACTCTGCCTCAAGACATCCCACACCGATGATTTCCTCAAGCAACTTCAGAGCTTTGTTCGAAGAGCATGCATTCTACAATGCTCCCACAAAGCTGATGATCAAATTTCTGACAAATCACCCTGTGAAGATACTCCATACGAGTGCATCTTAACCTAGTCAATGATTCTTTGGTCATTCTGAACAAAGATAAATTTCTCACTGCCATTAACCTTCTTGTTCATCCCTCAATCAAGATCTTTACTCCATCAATGGCTGACATCCTTTCTGCGCTTTAGTAGATGGGATATCAAAAGAAAATCAAAGGTATTGGGGAATTCAAGAAAAACCAACTGCCGACGGTCTGGCAATTCGTTTGTCACTTTGTCATCCGCAGTCTATCCGGTAGAACCGGAGGCACGGATAACATGGGACTCAAGCTCCTAGAACTCGTATGGAGCATCTTCACAGGCCATGACGTCAACTACGGTCAGATTCTATGGGACGATTTCCTATAATACATTCCAAAAGAAAGCCCAAGAGAGAACCCTACGAACTCACATTTGCAAGGTTCTGGTCACTATGCATCTCAGACCTCCATGTGGATGCAGGAACCAGCATGGGCAACGACATCAACCTCTTTGTCACCAAAGATCTCAAAAGGTACAATCCCTCTTTTGATCAATCTGTTTTTGGTCCCATTAGAAGACTACCAACCCATATTCTCTCTTCACTTGGTCTTGAGACTGCTAATGTCTCAGATCATATTGAGGCTACGGAAGGTATTGCCCCATACCTTTCTACCCCGCTTCTTCAAACCCCATCCGCAGTCATTGCCCCTAGTAGTACCGCAGTCCCATCTTCCACAACTCTCTCCAACCTGTCTCTATCTCTAAGACGCAAATAGTTAGCCTCAATTCGTCAAGGCCTCCGCAACACCAAGAAACAAGTCACCCCTAAGAAAAAGGATGCTCTCAAACAAGCCAATCCTTCAAAGAAAATAAAAATCAATCCACCAGTGTTAACAACTGTTGAACCAAGCAAACATCAATCTCCTTCTTCCTCTAGCAGTGATTCTATTGAGGGTAATCAACCCATCACACTCCTTAAGAAAAGAAAAACCGATCCCACAAGCCAAATGCGTGACCGGATTGATACCCCAGCCTCTCAATAGGCTCTGGTAGTCCTTGGGGTGGCCGCACACCCATTCAATACCGCAATCGAATTCCACTCAGACTCAGAAAGTGAATCTGCTTCATCGCAACATGGAGACTCCCCCTAGGTCAATCCCAAGAGGATGGATCTGGCTCCTGCCCTAAAATCTATAGGGCTTCCGGTCTTCATTTCTTTTCCGGAGAGGAGTTGCGCTCCATACTTTATTCTGTTACCCAAACACTCCAAACACCATCCCAACCGCAAGGCGACTCTTCAGCCTTTGCCAGAACTGAGCCGAGGCCAGACTTGACCCTAGGTCAAGGAGACCGAGGAAGCTTAGGAAATCCTACTCTGCTTACATCAGTAACAGGTGTTTAGGCATGGTGATCACAAATGTGCAAGGATCCGTGAACCCGAGGGACACCTCGGTGCGTTACCAAGGAATTGACAATATTGATCTGAATGACTCATGGAGTAAGTATCAACCATCCAATGAAGCCGAAGCCAAGAAATATGCCACTTTCTATAGGGCATTCCAAGCAAGAAAAGCAAGACAAACAAAGCAGCTTCACCAGACACAACAAGAGATCTAATTTGTAGCTAAGTATTGGGCAGGCGCAATCAACAATGCCAATACCGTAGCTACTTTTTACAAGGTCCATGCTCTGATGGACAACATGGCTGATACCATCCGCAAGGCTCAAGAAGTGACTGCTGATCAGAATCTTTCAAATCCCCTTCCATCTCTAACTGCCAAAGACTCTCAAGATGCAGACACCGAAATCGAAGTCAGCTCTGCTCCCACCTTTGGTTTTGATGATGTTGATCTACAGGAGGTCAATCAGTCCATTCCATCGGATGATGACCTCATGATGTTCGTTGAAGAAGAGGAATCAAGTGGTTCTCAACACTCGACCTCTAAGCCAAAAAATATAAAGAAAGATGGCCATTTCAAGAAAAGAATTTCTAAGTCTACAATCCAAGGTAGATGAAATTCTGGCCGAAGTTAAGTCTACTCAACCGCAATCAGATGATCATCATGTACCGCAGTCCTTGATTGAAAGGATTGAAAGGTTGGAGACAAGGGAACGTATGGCTGCTGAGAGAATCTCTCTCAAGGTGGAAATGGGAATTCGGTCCCTTGATAACAATCGTCAAGCGGATCACAAAGAATTCATGGCTGCTGCGGAACGCCTCATCTCTGAGGTATCCGCAATCAAAGACAACTTGCAGACATCCATTACGGATCAATCTTCTTTCTCCCATAAAATGATAGCTGAGACTCACACTGCTTATGAGTCCACTATTTCAGTCCTCCATGCAACCATCAACAGACTCCAATGATCTTTATCCTCAAACTTCCATGGCCCCAAAATTCTCCAACTGACAAAGGAGTTTCATCGGCTACTCTTTAACACCACCATTCCCGACAATCAACAACTGGATGATGTTCTCAAAGCCCATTTCCAGGAGGTGTGTGCCAAAGTCGATGGTCTCAAACAATGGCTTGAGGAGGCTCCGGGTCTAAACTCCTCAAGAGGGGGACGTGGAGAAGACCATCGAGAAGAAGAACACTATGACTATGATCATCAATATCCTCCACATCAATCTCCTCCACATAAATCTCCTCCACATCAATCTCCACCACCGCAACATAAAATAGTTCCTTCCCCTAAACGACGTGAAACTCCCCCACACTTTAAAAATCTGGTGTATCACATGTCTTCTCCAAGCTCAAATGACTCCCCTATAACTAAACAAAAGAAAGCTGACTGGAAAGCAACTAAACTTGCAGAGCTCATATGGAGAGAATGCGATTTTGACACTGTGATGGATGAATCATTGACAAATTCCTGGATCAATCCCCACCGCAGACTGCTGGATGACGACTACAAACCATACCTCACGTATGTTGAACCCCCTTCAGATGGCTACTGGGATGTTCCTGTCTCCCCAAATGCTAAATACTTCATAGTATTTGAGCAGTTTGACCGTAGCCTTCCTGATCACAAAAGACTGCCAATGGAGTTCGAGAGACTTAACCGATTCTATGCAAAGCATGCCTCTCCCATTGGGAAGATCTTGTCCAACGACAGGCCATCAACAGTCAAGAACTTCAAACCTCGCAAATTCATGAAGGCTGACTTTGTGCAATACACACTCACAAGAAGGAATCAGGACTATGTCCGCACCCAAGCTGACTTCCCCTGTGTGAACCCAGAAGAAGCTTTCCTCATAGAAAAGGCGTTCCAAAACAAGTGTGAAAAATATCCGAAAATGTAGATAGCTCTTAAAAGAGAGAGTACTTTTCTGAAGGAAACTGTCTGCGACTTTGCAAAAATAGATGTAGATATCTACCTAACCATTGCCAAGAAACTTGACTTACCACCACTTGATTCCGCACCGATGCCAACCAAAGGTTATGAAGAAAGATCCTTAGGTGCAACAAACTTCCCTAAACTTGGAGTCATCTTCATAAGAAAGACCGATCAAGTCAGGTACTTCATTTCAATGGCCTCCATGAACCGACTCACAAAGAAACAACTTGAAATCTGTCAAACCGCAGTTGAAAAATCGAAACACACGACTGCCGAAGTCAAATTCGAGATTTTAAGGAGGATCACTTGGCTGGAAAACATCAGGAAGTTTTGGTGGATCTTGATCAAGTTTCTTAAACTTGATAAGTGAAGAAGTTAGAGGTCACTTAGGGTGAAATTGTTGATACATGAAGTGACCCTCTTAACTTAGCCTACCGCAACCTACAAGCATCCGTAGTCAAGCATCCATCGGCAACCTCATCTGAAGTCATCTAATTAACCGTAGTCTTGTTACCTTACTTAGTTTATTTTATTTATCTTTCTGTAATACTCTCTATTGTCCAGTATGCCTTGCATGGCTACTCTTAGAGAGTGAATCAAGTGTATTTCATGAGTCTCTATAAATAGAGCTCACTCTTACTTAATCAATACAAATCTCTCTTTACTCATCTATAAATCTGAATTATCTTCAAGTATTCCTTACGCATCTCATATCATTCTTACTCTCTAAATCCTCTCGAACACAACTGATAAATATTTCTCTTCGGAGCAAGTCATTCGTGACTTTATCACTAAGCTTGGTCTCACTCACTAACTTGGTTTGAATGCATTCCAAGTTATGAATCAACTTATGTGTTTACTTGATATATATATCCTGCTATCATTTATGTTTCCTTACATTTCCACAACGAACTATCTAACTATCTAACTCATTAACTTATTATTGTTGAGCTTTTAGATCCTTTGAGATTAACTAATTCCGCAACTATACTTGTTCTAACGTTTGTTCAAGTGTGTCTCAAGTTTTTCTCTCAACATTAAATAAGCGCAAAAGAAAAGTCGAAGAGACCTTCAATCTTACTTTCGGTGATTATTATGTCAAACAAGTTGAAAATCAATTTGAACAAAAACCAATTATTAATGAATCATCTGATGAAACTGACGAAACAAATTCATCTGACTTTGATTATGATTTAATTTTTGGTATTCCTGACAGGGTTGTGGATGTTGAAGTTCATGCGAATGATAATTCTCACTCTGAATCTTCGAAACATAACGATGACTTGGAAATTCCTCAAAACATAGTAGATGTTAATTCAACAACATATTCTCCTAGGGTTGGCGAAAGTATGCTTAATAATCAGGTGGTAAGAGTACATTTGGATTCGAATACTTTGGTTGAGGGGGAGCATTCTTTCGAGGGGGAGAATGGGAGAATGGATGATGTTGTTGAGGGGGAGCATCAAAATGATAATCGTGATAATCATGTTGAGGAGGAAAACAATAGAATAAATATTAATCAAATTGATAATTTTCATGATCTAAATGATAATGTTTCTATTGTAGGATCTGAAAATGAAGAGATGTAAGAAGATGCACCCTTGGAATTCGATCCGGCATATCCACCATTAGAGAAATGGACAAAGACTCATCCTATAGATCAAGTGATTGGAAATCCTCAAGATGGAGTATTAACAAGAGCTCAGATTCGTGCAAAGAATGAGGTATTAAATACTCATCAAGAATTTTGCATGTTTAATGTTTTCATATCTAAAATTGAACCAAAGACAGTCAAGATGGCAATGGAACACTCAGATTGGGTTGTTGCAATGCAATCTGAAATGGCTGAATTCTAAAGAAACAAGGTTTGGAGATTAATTTGTAAACCTGAAAATGTTTCAATTGTCGGGTTAAAATGGATTTTCAAAAACAAAACCGAAAAAGATAGAAATATCGTACGAAATAAAGCACGTTTAGTTGTAAAGGGATATTCGTAACAAGAAGGGATTGATTATGAAGAAACTTTTGCTCTTGTTGCAAGACTCGAGTCTGTTTGAATATTCTTGGCATATGCAGCTCATAAGGATTTTGATGTCTTTCAAATGGATATGAAATGTGCTTTTCTCAATGGTGAACTCGAAGAAACTATTTACATAGAACAACCTACAGGTTTCGTAAATGAAATGCATCCTGATCATGTATATATTTTAGATAAAGCTATCTATGGGTTAAAACAAGCACCAAGAGCATGGTACGCAACTTTTACTGGTTTCTTAAAACAGTCGAAATTTAAGCAAGGATCAGTTGACCCCACATTATTTCGAATGAAAGTTGGGAATCATCTGATGCTTGTTCAAATTTATGTTGATGATATTATTTTTGGCTCTGCTGACCCTGTTTTATCTAATGAATTTGAAAATTTGATGAAAAGCCAATTTGAAGTGAGCATGATGGGTAAAATCAATAATTTTCTTGGATTAAACATATGTCAAAACAGAGAAGGCATATTCATCAATCAAGAAAAATATACAAGGAATTTGCTCGAAAATTTTGGACTGACAAATAGCACGAAGTTAAGAGTACCAATGGTTGTTGGTACAAGGCTCACACCTTCGTTAGAAAAGTCTGAGGTTGATCTTACTGTATACAGGAGCATGATAGGTTCATTGCTTTATCTTACTGCAAGTAGACCTGATATCATGTTTTCTGTATGCAATTGTGCTAGGTATCAAACAAATCCTCGTGAACAACATTTAAGAGCTGTGAAGAATATATTTCGTTATCTCAAGGGAACAATTTCGTTAGGATTATGTTATCCTTCGAAAACAGGATTTTTCATTCAGGCATTTTCAGATGCATATCTAGGAGGGTGTACTTTGGATTGAAAAAGTACAAGTGGTGGTTGTCAATTGTTGGATAGAAAGTTGGTTAGTTGGCAGCTGCTACTTGTACATCACAAATCATTTGGATTCAAATTCAGTTGAGAAATTACGCTGTAAATATGAAACAGATTCCATTGTACTGTGATTCTCAAAGTGCTATATGCATTTGTCATAATCCAGTACAACATTCGAAAACAAAACATATAGCTCTTTGTTATCACTTTATTAAAGATCATGTGGAAGATGGAAACATTGAAGTTCATTTTGTAAAAACAACTGATCAGCTTGCTGATATTTTTACAAAAGCTTTGGATGAAAAATCATTTGTTAGAATTTTAACTGGTTTGGGAATGATTGAAGCGAGTTCCGTTCCAGGAAGGATTTCGAATGTATAGCAAAGGAGGACTATACAAATGTATCGATTCAGAGGCAATAAGATGTCATTCAGCGGTTACTGTTCATAGTCAATGCTTCGACACGCTTCAAATTCGACAATTTGCATGATGGTTGTGTTGTACAAAATTTTCGTTAGTTTGTCAAATTTTCGTAAGAATGGCAAATTGTAGTCTGTTTAAAAAAATTTCGTTTGTTTGTAAAAATATTTTTCGTAAGTTTGTATCTTAGTTTTCTTTTTGAAAAATCAAAAACTCCAAAAAGATTTTATTTTCGCTTTCTTGTTTTCTTTCGAAAAAATTAAAAACTCCAAAAAGATTTTATTTTCATTTTCTTGTTAACTTTTCGAAAAATCAAAAACTCCAAAAAGATTTTCTTTTGTTAATTGTTTTATTTTTCGAAAAATATTTTCTTTCTGTTAGAAAAATATAAAATCCAAAAAGATTTTTGTTACTTTATTTTTTTTATTTTTTTTATTTTTTAGGTATCAAGGATGTTTACACGAAGAATTTTTTTAAGAGTCATGCTTATGTTTCTATGGGAAGGTAAATGGTAAATTTTCGACATCTATGTACTAGTTAGACTGTACCTAGAAGCATGTTGTTGCATGTCGACATAAGCCTCCAAAGACTCAATGTGTATTTTCGATAGCCTTAATGAAAATTTTCATACGAAAGTTTCTTCCCAATCATCTTACATTCACATTAGTCACTAGGCTACCATACTCTTCTCAAATGAGTTAAGAGTTTACTGTTTCGTCCATGTTTAACAGAGGTACATTCGAATCTTTCATCGTCTTTTTCATCGCAAATTTCTTAACACTTTTCACACACAAAGACACATGTTCAAGAGGTCATTAATCAAACCAGTCATGACTTAAACATGTCAAAAATTTGTGTTAATGATCTTAAATCATGAGACCGTGATGAAAGTGAAACCCAACTTTCTATCTTAATAAGGAATTGACGGGGAACTTTGTTCCAGATTCTTACGAAACACTTGTTTCAGTACCAAAAATTTCATATACTCCAAATCACATTCTTTCGTATGATAGGTCTTGATCAAATGTTCGAAGCCCACAACATTTGTTTCCTAACAAGATCCAGCTTAAATATTTTTCTTTCGATGTGATTTCCATCTGAGTATCAATTCTTTTTCTTAGACACTTTTACATACTATTACAAAGCAACTTGTCACTGACTACACTGGTCAAACAAGTAATTTCGATTACAATTACTCACCTTATATTTAGGATGATATGTAATGAAATTCGTAAGCCACCCTTTGAAACCCTGAAAAAGAAGCCCTTCGATACCTCTCTATAAGTATTTGATTGTAATTCACGGGAACATACACAAGCAGTTGATTATCTCTCTTGATAATTAACAAAGCAACCTTTGCTTGGGGTTTATCTGCTTTTGTGTCAAAAACAATTTGACATCACAAATCCAAATTTTTATTAAATTTGTTTCTTATCTTTTCTTTGGCACATTGCACACACGAAATCCTTGAGGTTCTGAGTACTACCAACTCAGGCTTATGATTTTGACAAGTCTAGCAAATGACTTCGTCTCTAAACCCAAAGACGAAAGAGCTTAACCTCCATCTGAAGGTTGATGACGGTTACTATTCCTTGAGGTGACACGAACAAACTGTATTTTGAGACGTTTTGTATTTAGTCCTGGTTTCAAGGATGTGACTGTTACTTTTTGACGTATGGCTACTTTATTGACAGACTGGTACGATTTTCAAGATGCCACGTCAGATCTCAATTAATGCTTATCCCGCGTTACATTCAAATTCAGGGTTACATATAAAAATGGCATTTAGCGGTTCTTTATCTCTTTAAGCTCACAAAAGAAAACAATTACCCAAATTATCTCTGTTCTTCAAAGCTTCAAAACCCTAATCACGGCTGGCGTTGATTCTGCTTCTCGCACAACCGATGACATCTCTTCTCAACCAATAATAAAGATTCAAAGCACCAATTATCAAGTGGAAGGGTATGTGTCTCTCTATCCTGAAGAATTGAAGATGTTAATTGTCGCATTGAAGAGTTATGTTCTTTCAAAGGCGATGTTAAACTCGTTCACAGGTCCTCTATCATGACTTTCACAGGCAGGATCCACTGCTACGTATAGAAAAGCAAAGGATATCATTACCTTTCAACTGGTGAATGACAAGAAAATTTGTTTGTCTAAGATTTTTTTTTTGTCATATTCGGATATTCCCAATTCTCCACTTGTTACTAATCTTACTTATGCACAAGTAGTTGGTATGTTTAATGAGATGGGTCATCAACCCCCACTCATGAAGATTAGTGATTTCAAGAAGTCATCTCTTCCAACTGTTTGGAATATTTTGTTTGGAATTTTTCTTCGATGTTTGAGTGGTCGAAGTGTTGGATTAGACAAAGGTCGCGTGGAGGCTTATGCGATGGTGGCAAGTTTATACTATGATATTTCTGTCGATTACTCGACACAAATGTGGAAGGAATTCCAAAAGAGTGTCGAAAACACAAATGTGGTTCAAGGCATTTCGTGTGCTAGGTATTGGAGTTTGATACTTGGCTATTTCTATGAAAAAGAAGGAATTTATGTACTTGCTGATGAAGAAAAAGCTGAGTTTTTGAAGTATCATTTCCCAAAGGAAGTTTCGGATGATATGGAGATATTCACTCACATTGCCAGGATTCCTGATGCAATGCTAAAAAGGGTTGAGCCAACAAATTCGATGTTGATTGAGTACTTGAAAACCATCAATCCTGATGTTGAGACTGGAAAGTTATTGTCGAAAGAAGAGGCTTGTCCTTCTAAGAAATCAAAACGTTCTAAGATGGATGCAAAGGCTACACCTGAGAAGACAGTGCACGAAACTAAGAAGTCTTCTGAGAAGATTGTGCATGAATCCAAGAAGTCCCCAAAGAAGCCTGAGACGACAAAAGTGAATGTTTCGACTGTTGTCATAAAACTAGTGGGACCTATTGATAATACTATAGTAACAAAGAAAATTCCTTCCAAATATGGTGTTTTTCAAAGAATAAAGCAAAGGTCTAGGGGTTTACGAAAATCTTTAGATGGTTTATCAAAATCTTCTTTAAATGTTCGTAAAGCACAACTTTCTCATCAAGGAGTTATTTTTCATGAGGTTCCAGCTCCTGTTTCACCTTTGTCAAAGAAATGTAGAGTTGAAGATGTGACTAAACACATTTCAAAGAAGAAGAAAAGGCAACAAAAAATGGTTATACAAGAGGAGTCATCTGAAGAAGAGGTGGTTCCTGAAACACCATAAACAATTATCCCTGAGAAGTTGATTGTCATACAACCCGAAGTTTCGTTAACTGAATCACATACTGAGGAGGTTCGAACTTCAGGCATTTCTACGCACGTATCTGATACGGTTGTAAATGTCAATATGGGTGAGGGAAGGTCTAACAAATAAGTTGGTGCTAGAACTCAAGGTATTCCTATATCTTCAATAACGGATACTTTTGTGTCCTTACCTCCTTGTATTGTTCCGAATTCTTCTCATTCCCCTACCTTTAAAAACATTCTTCAACAACCTTTTACAACTCTTTTTCCATCTCAATCCACTGATTCACCCAAAATAGATTCATCTGTTCATAGTCCACCTATTGTTGCAACTGATACTGACAACGAAGGTTTTGGAGGCATGTTTGAAGATTTGCAGTTTGATGATGAAGAAGATAATTTTCCTGATTATATGGTGATGACGATGAAACAATCAAGATTCTCAACAAGAAATTGAATTCTATTCTTCAATCTCAAGCAGATTTGGGGAGTAGTTCGTCTGTGTCCAGTATGGAAGTTGATAATTTGTTAAAAACTTTCAAAGAAAAAGTGGTGAGTAAAGTTTCCGGAATTATTCGAGACTCAGAGAATAGACTCTTGGAGAAGGTTGATCACAATGATCAGAACGTTGAGTTAAGAGCGAATTCTCTAACTTCGATGTTTAAAGGGGAGGTGAAAGAATTCAAGCATGTGGTAAAGGAATGGCATGTGTTATTCATTCAGGATGTCAAGAAATTTAGGGAGGATGTGAATTTGAAAATTCAGGAGCTTTGTCAGGATATGCAAAAGGAAATTACAATTGTGCAAAGGGATTATGCTTCAATCCTCTCAATGGTTTCAAGTTGTGCTCATAAAATATGAATATTGCATCATTTGCGTATAATTGGACTCGTAATGGTTTCAAAATGGAACAACTATTAAACTGAATATAATTGTTATATAAACGCTAATTTATCTCATTGTTTATGGTAATATAACAATAAAAAAATCATTAAAATTGTTTTTCAGCCGCTTGAATTAACAGAATAATTAACAAAAAAAAAAATATATGTTTATAAAATATCCAATAATAATATTGTGCTTTTGTAGTGTTTTTAACTTTTTATATTAAATGGATTACCGAGGGTATAGTTGACATGATCATCCTTATTATAATATGATTTATTAATTATTATTATAGTTTGTTTAAATGTATGAATTCTTTTATCACACGAAGACTACAACCATGAGTCCATGACTCCATGACTATACCCACAAAACTAATGAGATTAAGACACTCACTATTTATCATATTAAATTAACACGATTAAAATACATAAACCCAAAACACTTTTGTTACCAAACTCAATTTGAATAAATTTAAAAAACAATATATATTGTTGACTATTGATGATAAGTCTAATAAATTACCTTGAAATGTTTCATTAAATTAAACATTTTTCTACTTTGGATTCTCTAATTTAGAACACTTAGACCATAACTTTAGTGAAGTTGACTTTTCTTAAATAATGAATTTTAAGGAATTGGATCCAAATTCACATTAACACCAATGGTTTGCTAAATGAATAATTTTTTTAGAACATATGGAATATATTGCTTAAGAAGAAAAGTACAGTAAAATCAATAAGGAGATATACATGATTCGTGAAAGAAAAAAACATTTATTTATATCTTTATCTTTAGTATACCAATACATATGGAAACTATAGCGTAGAAGATAAGGTTTTTCCCTATTTATTACATAAAACCAAATTGTCCAATTATACAATTTAGATTAGACTATTTGGTTCGGATATTCAGATTTTTAGATTAGTTTTCATCAAAACCGAATTATTATTTTGGATTTTGGATTCGTTTTGGTTTATAAAATAAGAATCGTATAGTCCAAAAAAACCGAATAACAATATATTATTTGTATTTATTTTAAATATATCTATAATTATTTATTAAGTTTAAGATTTGTTTTTTCAAATAAATTCAAAAAGTTTTACCTAATAAAAAACATTAACATGTACTTTCTTTCAAAAGTTTTTTTTATCTATTAAATATTAAACTATAATATACCTTTTTAGTGGTTGTTTATAAATTTTAAATCACAACTAATTAATTTGTCTTTTCTTTTTATATAAAAAACTGGATAATACTATAATTATAAATCATTTTAAAATGTTGGTTGTTGAAAGCCGACCTAATTGAATTGTAATGGGATCGGATTGGATTGGATCGGATTTGAATTTCTTTTGAACTATTCGGATCCATATTTTAAAAACCAAAATCAATTTGGATTAATTAATTGGATCGAATCAAATTCATGCAGACGAATACCCCTAATAGAATCTGTGACGTAAGTAACAAATGTGGAAGTTTGGATTCTGGTTGGTTTCAAATGGAAGCAATTGTCAAAAGTTGAATAAACTTTAATTATGTAGAAAGCTTTATATAGTGGATTTTTTTTATTAAACATTAATTTTATTTTATTCTACAAAATTAATTTTTAGAGTAAATTACACGAATGGTCCTTATGGTTTGGCATAATTTGCACGTTTGGTTCCTAACTTATTTTTTCAATTCGGAATGTCCCTACAGTTTGTTTCTGTTGCGCGTTTGGTCATTGTCTTATCTAAAAAGACTATTTTGCCCTTGATTTTAAAAATTATTTAAATAAGGTAGGGTAGATAAGGTAAGGTAAGGTAAGATGAGGTGGAAGCGGGATTAGGGGTGCGTTTATTTAAATAAGTTAAAAAATCAATGGCAAAATAGTCTTTTTAGGGAATACATGGACCAAACACGCAACAAAAACAAACAGTAGGGGTCTTCCGAGTTAAAAAAAAAAAAAAAAAGTTAGAGACCAAACGTGTAAATTATCCCAAACCATAGGGATCATTTGTGTAATTTACTTTATTTTTTATTTTTTTATTTGCTAGTAGGCTTGTCTAAAACTTTCGGTTTTACACAAATTGTTTCAAAAACAAAACCTCAAGTTTTTTCCCAAAAAAAACTTCAACTTTTTCCCAAAAAGACCCTTACATATCACACACACACACACACACACACACACACATATATATATATATATATATATATATATATATACACGTTAGGTTATCGTGAGAACTAAAAGATTTGTAAGAACTGGAGAACTCAAAATCAGCTCATTATTTTTCAAAACAAAAACACCAATCTTCTGCAAATGATACGTTTAAGCCATATCTAGGCTGAAAACAAAAGATTTGAGACTTTTTTTTATTTATTTTGGAAATTTGCATGTATGCACAATCAACAGTTATATGGACTGCTGATGAGTATGACTGCTATTTGTACTCATCAGCAGTCCATATAACTGTTGATTGTGCATAAATCAACAATTCCAAAAAAAACAAAAAAAATCATCAAATCTTTTTGAGTAAATTACATGAATGGTCCTTATGGTTTGGGTAATTTGCATGCTTGGTCCTTAACTTATTTTTTTTTAAATCGGAAGATCCATACTGTTTGTTTTTGTTACGTGCTTGGTCCCTACTGTTTGTTTTTGTTACGCGCTTCGTCCTTGTCTTATCTAAAAAGACTATTATTTGAATAGGAAAAAATGGTGGGGTAGGTAAAATAAGGTGAGGGGGTGGGGTTGGGTGTGTGTTTATTTAAATAAATGAAAAAATCAATGGCAAAATAGTCTTTTTAGGTAAGACAGGGGCCAAGCGCATAACAAAAACAAATAGTAGCGACCTTCCAAGTTAAAAAAAATAAGTTCGGAAGCAAGCATGCAAATTACCCCAAACCATAGGTACCATTCGTGTAAGTTACTCAATCTTTTTTTAGCCTATATATGGCTTAGATGCATCATTTAGAGAATATTGGTGTTTTTGGTTTTGAAAAATGATGATCTGATTATGACTTTTCAAGTTGTCACAAATCTTTTGGTTCTCAAAAGAACTTGGCTTTCTCTCTCTCTCTCTCTCTCTATATATATATATATATATATATATATATATATATATATATATATGTATGTATGTATGTATGTATGTATGTATGTATGTGTCACACCCCAAAACCAAGAACGGCGGAAACGTTCTGGGGCGGAGGACGTCATGTATAATATCAACAACAATGTAAAGTAGTAAACAAGCAACAACATCATCCATTGCATTAATAATATAATTATTATACAAATGTGTTCTGTCAAATTTTGATAAACACTAAAGCATAAGTCAAAATGAAAGATAAGTCTTGAACAAGCTCCATCTTCCTTTCTCCTTGCATCGGTACCTGTCTATGATGACCTGAGGATACAAGTAATTTTGAAAGCGAGTATCAGCTTGGAAGCTGGTGAGATCATAAGTATTTAGTGTCTTAATTTGTATGTAAGTATTTGTATGTAAGAATTTTTAAGTATATGTATTGTAAGTTTTGAAAGTGTATATGAACTGTAAGTGTTTGAAAAACCCTAGAAATCCCTATGATTCCTACTAGTATAAGAAGGTGTCTTCTACCAAGACCTAACTGTTCTGAAGGTAGTCTTCTACCAAGACCTAACTGTTCTCAATGTTCATTTCTTGTAAGAGTGTGTAATTTTCCCAAGTGTAACTATTATTAACAAAATATAGTTTTTACATTTATAGTTTAAGTGAAAAGATCACTAACTATATGTACAGGGAAAAATTAATGTAGTACTAAAACGTAGCGCTATAAGAACTACTGCTATACTAATTACCTTAAACCGGATTTATATTAAGGCATTATGTGATAAATTGCACCATACTATCGACTGATAACAACGACATACAAATGGTCGTAATAACGGAAGGACGTTTGGCACCCGCAGACCTGCAGGTCCGACTGTAGCTAGCAGCAAGGTGTAGGATTGTCAATCCAGTATAGATCTATACGCAAACTCACGCTCTCCCTACAAGAGACTCTGGCTATAACTCGAGTCATGACATTTAAGTCATGCTCCGATTTAAATCACAATAATTATCGTATTCTTGTATATGTAATGTAATGTTTCTTGTTCTAGTATAGTTGTATATGTTCTCCTCCTAGTATAGTTGTATACGTTCTCCTCCTAGTATAGTTGTATATGTCCTCTTTCTAGTATAGTTGTATATGTTCTCTTTCTAGTATAGTTGTATATGTTCTCTTTCTAGTATAGTTGTATATGTTCTCTTTCTAGTATATTTGTATATGTAATGTACTGTAATGTTCTAGAAAGTATTGACTCATGAATGAACTGACTCGTTGTATGATATCGTGTTCTAGTAATTGTTCTAGTATCTTCCTAAACTACCCATATGGTAGTTTACTAGTAATCTAGCTGGTACGTATGGACAAGGATGTATACCCTTGCTACCCAAGGGCATGGGATGAACTGGAAGGACCTTTTATGAATATATATGTACACATGATATATAACTAATATTTAAACGACCTTCGGACGAATACCCGATATCCCACCAGACCACATCCAAATCGAGAAAAAGGAAATAGGGTGGATAGCCTTCCTAAGTCTTTTAAACATTTCTTATATAACTATACATATAGAGGCATGCAATTTATAATATAAAAGCATAAATAAGTTTTGTAAAACATTTGAACGTAAATATTATTTTAAGAAAATATCGACTTGATGTCAATCTATAAAACAATTTGAATGCATAAGTTTGATAAAACAGTTTAAGTATAAGGAAACATTTGTTTGAAACACAGTTGTAAATAAGTTTGAAAGGTAATGTACAGAGTAAGATGTACAGTGTAATAAGGAGTTTAAAACATATAAAATGTTTATAAAAATCATTTGAAGGAAACTGTTTGGTAAAACGGCTAATGAGTAGCCAAATCATTTGAATGTTGTATATTAATCACATGTGATTGATGTATAAGTAGCGTAATTCTACTTACTAATCACATGTGATTGACATAATAAGTAGCATGATTCTACTTGTATCCCCTCCCCATAAAACATTTAAAAATAGTTTAAAACATTAGTTAATGGGTATGAACTCACCTGCAGTAAGTGACTAGAATTGAACGGACTGTTATCGTACGGAAGGATCGGACAAGTGCTTGGTGTCAAGTGAAGACTTAGACACACGCAATGATCCTAATTACATATGAAGACATATGTATATAAATAATTAGTGATTAACACACTAATTATACGAGTATAAACATTTAAACGCGAGGAAAACACTTTTTGTCAAGTGCTTGGAGGCTAATGGGTTGCAACAAAGGAGTGCAATGCCCCTAATGGAAGTTTATGGTCAAATGACCATATGTTTTGGAGTTTACGGCCCAGGGGAGTAAACTCCTGGCTATAAACTCTCCTTAGGGTCCCTAATTGAAGCTTAGAATTACTACAACTCTAGTGGGGAATTGTTTCAAGGCTATACAAGTGTTTGGGTACCATATGAACTCCTTTGGGGAGTTTACGGCCCATAGACCATATTCCCTTGGAGTTTATGGCCGTAAACTCCCTTGGGAGGGTGATTATGGTGTTTTCTAACCTCTAAATTAACTAGGAACAAACTAGGCTTTTGTACTTGTATTTAGAAGAGTTTATGGCACATTTGGCACCATTTTATGGAGTTTACGGCCTTAGAACCTTTTGGGCCGTAAACTCCCTTACTCTTGGTGTTCTAAGTGTGTTAACTAGTCCAAAACTCATTTAGGTACATGCCCAAATTGGTCTCTTGGCTTAAGGAAGGAGTTAGGGTGTCATTTGACCCCTTTATAGGTGTTTACGGCCCAAGAGTTTGTCTTGGCCGTAAACTCCTTTTTCCTTGTGATTTTTTATGTTTGCTAGGCTATAAACACTTTAGGGTACTTGTCCTAATTTAATCTTAAGCCTTAGGAAGTGTTTCAAAGCATTTTGGCACCTAAAACATGGAGTTTACGGCCTAAGAAGCTCCTTGGCCGTAAACTCCCTTCTATCCATGATTCCTAATTGTTTTTTGGTATAAAGCATGAATTGGAGGCTCCTAGTTCGAGTTCTAAAGCTTTGAGGGTCATTGGAACCCTTTAGGACCTTAAAATGGAGTTTACTCCCCAAGAACGTTCTTGGGCGGTAAACTCCCGGATCTCACATATTTGGCATGTAATCTATGTTATTAAGCTTATAACAAGTATTATAAAACAACTAGAGAAGTATACTCACGATTTGGGATGAAAACCCGAAGATCTGTGAGAGGGAAAACGGCTTTTCTCTAGTTGGAAATGTGAATAATGAATGAATTTAGTTCAGAAATCTATTTATAGTCCTGAAATATTTTTGGTAGAAAAATATTTTTATTCCTGGAACGAACTCTAATGTCCTAGAGTCTTGGAATAACAGTGTTGCACAAAACCCTAGTGCATCCACTCTCCTAATATCTCCTTAAGTGTAAAATCCTGAAAACTGCCAAACTTATACTCGAAATCTGAGTTTACATTGAACTGTTCTACATCTATTGGCTTGATATGGTTTGTTCAGAATAGAAATTTCGGGTTGTCACAGTATGTATGTATGTATTGGGGATGGTTCACTTGAGATTTTAAGAAAATAGTGATATTAAGATTCAACCTTAACCACATATTTCTCATTTCGCTCTAACGATCCAACGTACTGGCAACAGCGGAGTATGCCAAATCATAAATGAATATATGATAGGGAGGTATAATCATATATGATTATACATGTTTATCATATATGTATAATCATAAATGATTATAGATATATGTTGTTCACAGATTGAGTAATCATATATGATTATGGTGCTTAGTGGTAGAGGAGGTAGTGGTGACAGAGGTGGTAGTGGTATAGGTGGTGAGGTCGGTTGGTGGCAGAGGTGGTGGTAGTCATGGTGGTGGTGGCAGTTGTGGTGGTGGAGAAGGTGGCGGGGTAAAAGGGAATGGACGACGCTGAATAATCATTTATGATTATAACTCTCCTTCCGTGTCAGTATGTCGGAACGCTAGAACGGCAAATGAGAAATATGTGGCTAAGGCAAATGTTGAATCTCAAGATCTCTATTTTTTTTTATTTGGAATCTCAACAGAACTATATATATATATATATATATATATATATATATATATATATATATATATAATGATTTAGTTCATAATTCCTTTGTTTTTCATGTTGTAGTTATTTATGGTGTTCTTGATATTGTTCAACTCTAACATATCTGATCAAGGCATTTGACTTTTTCAAAATAAATAGGATGACGTGTCCAATTACTGTTGGTAAAATACATATCAAAAAATTATTTACAAGGTGCTCGAAAATCATATCAGGTGAAAAAATCTAAATTGGCTTTGTATTTAGATAATTAGAGTTCGAAAGTTGTCTTTATGTTTAATTCTTTGAACAGAATAAATGTAAAACCGATTTACATCACAGGTCTTTGTTGGATTAGGTGTCTAAGCCCATAACTGTAATTGGTATGTACTTGATCTGATAGAAGCGTGGTCCTTTTGGGTTGCCTTCACCATAGCAACTTCACAGGATGACTTTTGGAGAAAGAGGTAAATAATTGATTTATTAATATATTATAAGAATAATATATTAATATAGATATCATATTATTTAATTAGTATTAATCATAAATTAATTTGAAATTAATTTTGGGATTAAAGGAACTGATTAAAAGTAAGGGGACTGATATTGCAAATTATTGATAGTTGCAATTAGGGCTGATAGACTCCTTAAGGAAGGAGTGGATGAAATCTATGGGAAACCCATAGAGATTTCGTCCAAGGCCTTCCAAAAGGTATCCATGGACTGCTTAAGGCCTAAGCAATCAGATTAGGGTATCCACCTGAAAACCCTAACAACCTCAGCTATATAAGGAACCCCTTGGTATACAATTTTCGGCCCTATGCATTCTAAGTTGAAGAGCCTTCATTAGCTTTCTCCTTCATCATTTGCTAGTGGTGTTTGTGAATCCATTAGAGGTGCAACGCTTGGGGCACTAAGATCTTAGAAATCAATATCATGCAAGGAATACTTGTTAAACTAGATCACAAGAACGATATTCTTCTAACCCTAATAATATATAGATTTCGATGTTATATATACTAGATCTAAGGTTATTGCTTTGGAAATTTCATTTGCATGTATAACTTGAGAAAAACCTAGATCCAAAGCAATTAGGGTTGCATGTACACATAGGAGTGTAGATATGCCAAAAACCCATCAGTGGTATCAAAGCCTAGGTCGTTTTTCTATTATATTTGATGCAATAGTGAATTGTCTAAAGCTGAAACAAAACGATTTTGCTTTCTGTCTAATGAACTCGACAAGTTAGGGGAACTCGAGGAAACCAAGCCCTGACTCGATGAGTTGACTCATCTGGCAGCTGATTTTTCAATTTCCTTATCTTGGTTGGTTTGAGATAATTACCATAAATCGTTTTTATCACCATAAATTAAATTTTTTTTTGAATGGTAATCTGATTTCCTTACCAAGTAAGATGGATTAGGTTAAATTTTAAGATAATGACAAAATTATGAGATCTATTTAATTATTTAAAGTTTGATCTAAGAATTTTGAAAAGTTTCAAATTACACCCTCAAAATTTTCAATTGAAAATTTAATTAAAAGTTGAATTTTGAAATATTAAATTCTAAAAACCCTAGTGTTTTAAAAGTTTAAAATACAACCCTTATACTATTATAATATTAATATATATATATATATATATATATATATATATATATATATATATATATATATATATATATATATGTAACATCCCAAAAATCATGACCAAAAATTTCGTTTTAAATCATTAATCAACCATAATCCAGTCATACATAAATCCTTATATGAAATCAAGTATCATTTCAAACATATTTATTTTATCAGAGTAAACATCCCAGACTAAAAACTTCTTGGTGTGTGCCATACGATCATCCCAAGCTCTTCCCTCTGCTACCGGAAGTACCTGAAACCAAAACTGAACACTGTAAGCATGAAGCATAGTGAGTTCCCCAACCTACCACATACGACATACTGGGCCCCCACCCGCTACATCAGGACTTGCCCAACATCGGACTAGCTCTGGCATCAGGCACCGCCTGGCATCAAGCCCCGCTCGGTATACAGATCTATTTCTCTTAGGCCCCGCCTGTCTCTGGGCCTCGCCCGCTAAACATATACAAACATATAACATAACACATAACAAATAGCTAAACATACTCTACTATACTTCTAATCTAAGGCCTCGCCTAACTTGGGCTCGCCCCCGTCCTGCTACCGATGAGTCATGGAACCTCATCCGTGCTCCTGCTGATAGTGAGATACGGGCCTCCGCCCACACTCGCCTCCCTCCTGACTCGGGCCTCGCCCCTCCTCTACTACTAATGAGATACGGGACCCCGTCCATACTTGACTAATGATGAGATACGGGACCTCGCCAATACTCACCTCCCTACCAGGCGCATACAAGTATCACACAGACAACAAGTATAACTAGCATACAAACATTCCTCGGGCTTCGCCCGGTATCGGATTGTAATCCGAAACATATATCATAATAATGCCTAGGGATAACCCTTGGGTCTTCCTACTATACACAAACATAATGGGCCAGCATTGTGGCTGCAGACCCATGCATACAGTGAGGAGACTCACCTCCTACTCCTAAACCCTGCTGATACTCCTTTGGCTGCTGACTGGCAATTCCAGAACTGCTAACCCTTCGGCTTCCCGAACTACCAATACCAAACATCACTTAGTCCATTACAATAATCATTCTTAGGGTAAAATGACCATTCTACCCCTCGTCCAACTTGGTCCATAACTAAGACCCAAACCATAATAAAAAAAAGGCCCAACACTAGGTGAGCTTCCCAAGCCCACTAGTGGCCCACTAATGGCCCAATTTGCTAAATTGGCCCAGTCCCTTTAATGGTCCTTACCCTAAGCCCAAACATTTCCTTAGCCCATAATCTGACTTCTGATGGCCCACTAAGGCCCAAGAACCCACAGCATGGCCCAAAATGCAAAGCCCAAATTGATAGAGTACGCGGGGCATACATTCACGTGCGTCAAGCGTACTAGCCAATGGTGTGTACGTTGGGTGTACCTGCATGTATGCTCAGCGTAGTCCCCCTGTTAAGTCATTTACCCATTAGGTGCTTAATACTCTACTCCAGAAGCTACAAACACAGATCCAAGTCCTTTTCCGTGTCTTAATCCATAAAGTCACTAACTTGGTGACTTTACTTGGCCCTAACAAGCCCAAACTCCCAAAATGATATTCCGCTTCCATAAAGAGGGCTAGATCTTATGCATGAACCCATTAAGACATTCAATTTAGAGACTGTACTACTTATGGGACCCTTTTAGCTCTGAGGGTGGCAACCCTAAGCTTACAAACGAGATTTCGTCATAAAGGTCCATTCTTGGGATCAAAATGACTCCAAAACCACACTACACTAGATCCAAGCATTTCTTAAGTAAAGTTATGAACTTTATACCTCAAAAGAGTTCCAAATGATGATGTTTCCAGATATATGAGCTCCAACTTCCCAAGTTCTTCCTTGCTAACTTCCTCTTTTCTTCTTTCAAGCTTACACCACCAAAATGAGCTTCTTGAAGTCAAAATCACCCAAGGATGAAGAGATGAGGCGTTTGAGGGTTTCTCTGAGGTTGGGGGACAGATAAGGAGGCTAGGGTTTGAGCCATTATGTTCTTTATATAGTGGCTCACCCTAAAAGTTAGGGTTTCTGGACACTGGACATACGTTGGGTGTATGCCAAAAACACCCGCAACCTTATGACCTTATACATTGGGCGTACTCGCGCGCTTACCACCTTGCATGCATGGTCCTTCTTTGTCATCTATTTGCATTAAGGGCCAATAACGTTAATAACTTCAAAGTGTCATAACTCCTTCATTCCAAGTCCGCTTCCGACGAACTTTATATCCACGAAAAGGTGGCGAGAAGCCCTACGCTTCTAGCGACACACCCCGGCCCAAAACCTCTCGAATAAAAACTTAAAACCCATAAAACACCAAAACGCCCCGATCCCTTGCCTCTGAAATCCATAAACGGATACTTTCAGAACCTAGGTGTTACAATATATATATATATATATATATATATATATATATATATATATATATATATATATAAGTATAATATGAGTCAGTCTTACCATTAGTAGGCCTCATTCACGAAGCTGATCTATAAGGTGGTATAAGGAAACTGCCTATAAAATAGAGGTTGAATGGATGTCCACTCTCACCAACCGTTTCCTTGATTGGTGGAGGATCGTTAGCCGAACGGGTTGGATAGTAATTAAATCCTCATTAATAATTATAATGATAAATATAAAGTAACTAAATGTTTTTCATAAATTCCGAATCTTAGTTACTCTAAGAAAAATGTGAAAATGATGCTAGTCCATAAAGTTACACTTTGCACATTGCCAAGTCGTTAGTGGTGTGTGTGTGGTTAACCGGCACACTAACTTGGACTAACAAGGGTGGCAATTGGTAGCTTGTAAATTATCATAGATCAATGGAGCGTGTGTGGTTAACCGACACATTGATTAGGTGGTAAATGACATCGAGAGTACCAAGCTTTTGCATGGTTATTCACAATTTGTTTGTGATCCTTGGTATCCCAGTCACAAACTTGAAGGGCATAATCGAGATTAAACATGCCATTAAAAAGTTCAATGAATCTCAAAAGAATCTAGGAATTTCATTTCATTTAAAACCTCATCCTTTATTTCGTTTTTCGTGGTGGAATTGGTAAATCGTCATTTACCTACCTTCAAATAATTTACAATTAGATTACAACATCCCTCTTCCGAATTGTGAATTATTGTGTTGGGTCCTAGCCTTAATATTACATTTGGGTGTTATATTAAGGATTCCTTATCTAATCAGAACTTTGTCCTTTTTCTTTTGCAAATGTCTACAGCAAACAACGCTCCCGCTCCCTCCAAAAACAACTCCAACAACTCTTTCTCGCTCTTGAACATATGTGTGAGGATTACGTTTGATGGTTCCAACTTCAATGATTGGATTCAGAACATTCGTATGGCCTTGCATTACCAGGAAAAAGAATATATCCTCGATAAACCGTTGAATGCGATTGATGAATCAAAAGCTACTCCCGAAGAAATAGTTGAGTATGGGGTTCACTACAAGGATGCTACTAAATTGTCCTGTATTATGGTAGCCACTATGACTCCTGAGCTGCAGTGGTTCTACGAGGACTACCGCCCCTACGAGATGTGCAAGGACTTGATGGAAAAGTATCATCAAAGAGCACGTCAAGAAAGGTACGAGATAGTCACCTTATTCATCACCACCAAAATGGGGGATGGAGAGTTCATCACGAGCCCCTTGCAAAAAATGCAAAGATATGTGGATCGTCTCTTGAGGTTGAATGTGATCTTCGACGAAGAGTTGTCTATTGAGATACTCTTACACTCTTTACCTCCTTACTATGATCAGTTCAAGATGACTTATCACATGAGCAATGAGGAAGTCACATTAAGCAAGCTACAGTTCCAGCTAAGAACTGCTGACAATGGATTGAAGGGGAAAAGTGTTGAATCCACTCCCACTCCTGTTGTTGCTTCTGTCCTGGAAATTGTAAATGGTAAAGGGAAGAAGAGGAAAGTTCCCTCGAAGAACTAGAAGGAAAGTCCCATGATGGATCTTCTTCAAGTGGATTCAAATCAAAACCCGGTTCTGCCACTCCCTCCTCCGATCCTGAAGAAGCAACGTGCTTCTACTACCATGATAAGAGGCATTGGAAGAGAGGCTGCCCGATGTACTTGCAGGACATCAAGGATGGGAAGATAAAGCCCTCCTTTGCAGGTATTTATACTATTCTATGTAATAACTCATCACATGCTAGTTCTTGGGTCCTTGATACAAGATGTGGTTTTCATATTTGTTCTGATTTGCAGGGGCTAAAAAGAAGTAGGGATGTAGAGCATGGGAAAATGAACTTGATTATGGGCAATAGGAAGTCGTCTCCTGTTACCAAGATCGGAGTTTACTCTTTAGTGCTTAATAGCGGGTTAGGGTTAGATTTGAATGAATATTGCTACTCATCAGAGATGACGAGGAATACTATTTCTTTTCATGGTTTGTACAGACATGGCTTTATATTTTCGTTTAATAATGACACTGGTTCTATAAATGCTTATTATAATGGTTTATTTTATTTTGAAGCATTGCCTTGTAATGGTGTATATGAAACTGTGATGGTTGTTGATAACTTAGGAAATAATGTGTTGCATATCGATTCGTCTAATGGTATAGATAAGGCATGCTTGTGGCATTGTCGTCTTGGACATGTCAACAAGAAGTGCATAGCCCAACTCCAAAAGGATAGAGTCTTGGAGTCATTTGACCTAAAATCAGATGAAACGTGCGAATGTTGTTTACTTAGAAAGATGACTAAATCACCTTTCACTGGTACTTGTGAAAGAGGTGATGTATTATTGGATCTCATACACACATATGTGTGGGGGCCCTTCAGATCCACCACAAGGGATGCTAATCGCTTCCATGTGACTTTTATCGAAGATTATAGAAAATATGGATATATCTACTTAATCAAGCACATGTCGGAAACCTTTGAAAAGTTCAAAGAGTTTAAGCAAGAAGTGGAGAATCAATTGGGTAAGATAAATATGCTTAGATCCGATAGGGGTGGTGAGTATCTTAGTATCGAGTTCCATGACTATCTTAAGGAATGTGGAATTGTTTCACAATTGACGCCACCTAGGACACCAAAGCTTAATGGTGTGGCTGAGAGGCGCAATCGAACATTGTTAGACATGGTTCATTCCATAATCAGTCGAGCTTCGCTACCAATCTCATTCTGGGGGTATGCCTTAGATACTCCCCCCCTCTCATATCCTTAATCTAGTCCCAACTAAGAAGGTTGCCAAAACACCTCATGAGATGTGGACAGGAAAGGTTCCCTCGTTGGCACATATCAAGGTTTGGGCTTGTGAAGCTTTCGTAAGACGAGAGACTCACGATAAGCTTGAACCTTGTAGTGAGCGATGTATTTGTTGGATTAGTGTCTAAGTCCATAACTATAATTGGTATGTACTTGACCCGATTGGCATGGTCCATTTGGGTTGCATGGCATCGGAACAATTTGGATAGACTTTTGTGAGAAAAGGATAATTATGATTTGTTAATATATTATAACTTCTAATATATTAATATGAAATCATATTATTTAATTAGTATTGATCAAGAATTAATTTGGAATTATTTTAGTGATCAAAAGGAGACTAATTAAATATATGGGGATTGATTGTGTAAATCATTTATTCTTATATATGTGGGCTTATGATCCATAGTTCTTCATGTTGGGCTGAACCCATGGAGTAACCCATGGATACTCCATGGAGGTTTTAACCCATGGAGCATGAAGAATATGGAAAGACATGAGTTACATCGTGTAACCCTAATAGCCACCATATATAAGGACCCCATAGCTCAAGAAATTGGCACTAGTGTGTGTACGCATGAGGGCTAGCCGATTTGAGCATATGAACCTTTTCTCTCAATTTATTCCAAGTTGTTGGTGATGTTGTGTGAACCATTTGAGGTGTCACACTTGAGGCACTAGGCTCTTAAGCTCCATGGAATCAAGCTACAAAAAAAAGGTATGTCTTCCAACTTGTTTATATTACCCAAGTATCAACGATTGTATGCTAGTTAGGGTAATACCTTGGAAAGTTCAAGTTTGCATGTAAAATAGAGAAAAAATAGATCCAAGGTATTTAGGGTTGTATATACACCTTAGGAGTGTTAAAATGCTCAAAACCCTTCAGTGGTATCAGAGCCAAGGCTTGTTTTCTTTTATATATGATGCAACTTGCTGAAATAGATTAAAAATCAAAAAATTTGGCTTTCTGGGCACTGGACTCGCCGAGTCCACTGATGGACTCGCCGATTCCATGAAGAAAATCATCCTACTCGTCAAGTATGTTCATACACTCGACGAGTAGGAGCCCCAGATAACATATTTTCGAGTTTTTTAGCTGGAATTGGACTAGGAACATTACCCTAAGCAGTTTTTTGAACTTGTAAACTTGTTTTTGATGTGGTAATGTTCATGCTAATCCAATTTCATAGATAATTGTCAATAGATTCATGTTTTGTATTAGTTTAATGGTTAGGCTAATTACATGAAAAGTGTTTGATTTGAATTATCTTGTTCTTATAAGTTGATTTAGATTAATAGAAAAGTTTTGTGATAATATGTTTTTAATCCAAATTAATCTAAAAGTTGTTCATAATTTGTGTTTTTGTAACTTGTCCTCAAGTTATATGAAAAGTCATATTTATGATTATTGAAACTCATAAGATTTCCATAAGTTACGAAAAATGGAGAGTCTCATTTTTTAAATGTTTGAAAGTCTTCCATAACTTGTCCTCAAGTTATGGAACCTGAAGAGTTTTTCATTAAAACTACTTTAAACACATAAGTTATGGAATTGAAAAGTTTTTGAATAGTTCAAAACTTGCCCTCAAGTTTTGAAATTTGTAAAGTTTCCCCTCATGAATACTTTAATTCCAAGTTAAGCCCTTAGAATTTTAAAAGTTATAATTCAACCCTTATACTTTATAGTATTATAAGTTAATAATATATATATATATATATATATATATATATATGTGTGTGTGTGTGTGTGTGTATGTGTGTTTGTGTATAAGAGCAAGTCAGTCTTACCGTTAGTAGGCTTCATTCACGAAGCCGGTCTATAAGGGGGTATAAGGTTACTGCCTATAAAATGACAGTTTAATGGGTGTCCACTCTCACCCACCGCTTCCTTGACTGGTGGAGGGTTGTTAGCCGAACGGGTAGGACAAGGACTAGAATTCTCCCTTCATTAAAAGTATTAATGATAAATACTAAGTAACTAAACTATTATGAATTCCCAATCTTAGTTACTTAGAAAAATGTGAATTTAGTGCTAACCTATGAAATTACACTTTGCACTTTGCTTAAGTCGGTTAGTGGAGCACGTGTGGTTAACTGACACACTAGCTTGATTTAACAAGGTAGGTAAAGGGTACCAAGTATATTTACATGGTTATTCACACCTTGTTTTGTGATCCTCGGCATCCCAGGCACAAAACTTGAGAGCGCACAATCGAGATTGAAACATTTATTGAAAAGTTCAATGAATCTCAAAAGATCTAGGAGTTTCAAATCCAATTAAATCCTAATAAATTATTTTGTTTTTTCATGGTGGAAATTGGTGAATCGTCATTCGCCTGCCTTCAAATATTATATAGCTTGGATTACGGCATCCCTCTTCCAAGTTATAAAATATTGTGTTGGGTCCTAGCCTTAATATTTCATATTGGGTGTTATATTAAGGACTTTAAATCAACTATCTTGAATATCTCCCAAAAGATATCTGGTTCAGACAATTATGATCTTCCCAAAAATCTTGGAACAAGGTTTCCTAATGAAGATGATGTCCCAGAAATCATTCTTCTCTTCCTCCACCTCCTCCATTTATTCTCTCTAACCCACAAGTTCAAGGTCACTCAAGCCCTCTTGGCAAGCAAGGTCTATGTGTGCTCACATCTTGGAGATGAAGTCACATAGTGACAAGCCGAGAGAGTTGGGTGTCAAAGTCTTGAGAAATTTGGTTGTTCAATCACTTTCTAAGTCACATAGTGAGTTTCTTTGGGACTACTATGTAAAAGACTATGACATGACCCTTTATGATCTTATCTATTTGCTTGGTGCTGCTGAATCAACAATGATCTGGAGCACTGGTAAAGCAAATTTGATTAGAAGATCAACTTCCCAAACTATCATGGACATTGACAATGGTAACATTGGATATCTACAAAAGCCTTCTCTTCCCAATGGAAAGGGATCGGCCGTAGTCAACTCGGTTGACCAAATGGTAAAGAGAAAGGCAATTCTGAGATAGTCCAGCGTACCATTCCCAAAGGGTCCATATGGTTCTATTGCCAAAGGAAGGGGCATTGGTTGCGAAGCTGCTCTAACTACCTGAAAGATCTGAGAGAAGGTCTAGTTAAAAAGTTTGACTCTGCTTCAGGTAAGTCCACTATCTAACTCAATTAAGTTCTTATTTGGAGATTCTTAATACATTTTGATGTGTGGCAGGATCAAGCAAAGGGAAGGAAACTTAAAGAAGAGTATGTTGAATCTAATCGCGAAGATAGATTTCAATCGCATGGTTTAAAGATCGGATTCTTGAGCTACTACTTAGGAGTTATGATAGATTGCTAGAAAATATGTAATAGCATAGCTTTTCATCTAAAGTTGCATTGTAAGGAAAAAAAATCCGCATTTTATAAATAAATAAAATTTTGTTTTATTTTATTATATCTCGTTGCAATGGCATTTATGAAGAATTTATGTTTGTATGTTTCTAGCAATAATGGAAATATGAATTTGATTATTTCTTTTGTGGTAGTGTCTAAAATTTACCAAACAAGGAAAGATTCTCATCACCCAAGTTTTCAATTGGACCGAAACTTGGAATCATGCAAGTTGTATAGTATGATGAATGAGAACTTTCAACTTTGGAAAATTAAGACTAATTCCTTGTTCACATGTATATGTGAGTCAAGTGAAGGACTAAGGGATCGACTACACATTCTTGTGCACTGGTCAAGTCCACCACAAATATCGATAAGACTATTCGTCATGATTTACTAAAGTTTAGTAAATATGGTTATACTTACAAGTTTAAGTATAATTCTGAAACATTGGAAAAGTTTCGATGTATGGAAGAACGAATGAGAAGAATCAAATTAGGCAGATAGATAAAAGTTTCTCAAATCTGAAAAGATGGGAGATCACTTTAGTATCATGTTTTGTGATCATCTTAATGATTTAGAAACCATATCAAAATTAGTCCTCTAAGGACATCTTAGTGCATTCTTATGGCTAAGAAGAGGAGTAATGAATTGTTGAAGTGGTTAAATCAAGAAGATGAGTCATACTTCGTTCCAAAAACAAGTCTTAGAGTCATACTCCAAGATTGTAATTTGAGTGACATATTTTGAAGAATGTTTATTAACACTGGTCCAATGTAAGAGTAAAGTGTGCCCTAGTCTTTTACTTTTGAAATTGGTAAGTTGTGATGTTTTTGGATAAAACAAAGACCAGCTAAGACCAATTGTGTGAAGTGTTTGTCTTGATAAAGAATCTACACTATCTCTTGAATATTTGGCAAGTGAGTCTTATATGTCAAGAGGACAGTGGGAGTCTTAAAGATCTTGAAAAAGCTTCAAGATCTAATCAAGAATAAAACATGTAGTTTCTCACTAGCTCACGACTTGAGGTTTATAACCTATCGTGTTGACATTTTTCCTATTTTTGTGCCCATTCCAGTTAAAGTTGGCTTTTCATATGAGTTTTGAGAGTTCTCAATTGGTTGCATAACAACTTGGAAGCAATGGCAAGCCCTTGTGCTGCCAGGTAGCAAGAAGTTAAGACTGCACAAGTTCAATCCATATGAGTTTGGATTTGTCACTAACCTTGTCTTGACATTATGGTATTGACAAATTCACATGGATAGGAACACATACACCATAAAATCTAAGTGTCATAAGGTTTCTCTCCAATTAATGAAAATGATGGTGAGGAAACGCTTTCACTAAGAAGATTTTAAGTAGATAGAAATTGTGATATTTGTATTCTCAAAGTCGTTAGTGGAGCGTGTCTGGTTAACCGGCACACTAACATGGACTTGTGAGGAATGGCAAAGGTCTAAACAATTGAGACTATGATTACGACATCCTTTTTCATAGTTCTAAAACTGTTTAGACACACATGTGTGTTATCTAAGGAAAGGTGTATGATTTTGATAAAGTTTTTATCAAAGCATCTCGTATCAAAAGTTTGAACTTTAGTAAGCAAGTCAATAAATTATTGATTTCTAGAAGTCCAGTTAATTTCTGAGTACATCTCAAAGCTAGTGGGAGCATAAGTGTTATGCTGATAATTCTCATGTTAGTGGGAGCATGATAATTATGATAAGTTTTGCAAGTTAGCAATGTTAATTATAGAAAAAAAAGTTTCAATTGGGAAAAAGTTGTTTTGCTATAATTAAGAGAGAGGAAATTATACCTCATTTCAATTCTAAAAGCTTAGATTGAGGCTTTAATCATCTTTAGTCAAGTGTGTGTATATATATATATATATATATATATATATATATATATATATATATATATATATATATATATATATGAATTTCATGTTGGAATGGCTCAACATAAGGAAATTCTATATATGGGTCCATTATTTGCGTTCTAAAATTCGATTATGATTACGGCATCATTTTTCATAATCTGAATTATGAGATCTTGGCAAATAGAAATAAAAATATTATAGCAAAAAGACTGGTCTAGTATCATGACTTTATGTGAGACATCATGAATCGTGTCTCATATGCTTCAGATATAGGATCGATTGCATGTGCTATAATATTCATATGTTCTAATTTTTTTCAAATGCCTAGAGCCTTAAGAGGGAAAAAGTACTAGAACTGGATATGACTAATTTTATTAAGCAATTGTCGAGGACAATCTAAGGTTTACCAAAGATTGGTTTCTCAGGGACAATTGGAAGTATAGTGTTAATTTTGGAAGGATCATATTGACATATTCTAAAAAGAGGCAACTTTTGTTCAGGAGTGATAGTCAAAATGGGAATATGGAAATGTTCCCATAGGTGGAAATTATTCATTAAATTTGTGTAAGATTAGGAAACTTAATGCAAGAAGGATGTTCAAAGCAATGTATTTTGAATTTGAGACTTTGTTTCCATGGAATGATCTCCATTAGAATACTCTGTAATGTCTATTGACAAGTCTTTGTGGCTTTGTGCATAATCATTACAAGAGGATCAATGCATATAAGTTTAGAATCTAACAGATTTAGGTAAATGGCAGGAATTTGGAATTCTTGCATTTGTAGTAAGGATTTGGGATTATGAAATGAGAATCATTGTAATTATGTTTACTCGATCTATTTCACAAAGTAAAGATCACAGACAAACTTAGTGTACATATTTGGTGTATGACATAACTAATGTTTGGAAAAACATAGTGTGCACACTTGGTGTATGGCATGACTAGTGTTTAGAAAACATAGTGTACATGCTCGGAGCATGGGACATGTATTGTTTTAATTCAAGTATAAAGTTGATAGTTTGAATCAGTATGCAATGAATAATGTGTAATCAATATGGTGATAAATAAAAGGTATTCTATTTATATTCATAAGTTCTAAGACCATATTGGATTCGATTATTCTTGTGTTTCACTTTTCATGTTTTGACTTCCAGAATAACTAGGTCGTTCTTTCTGAATGACTAAGTTATTCAAACCATCCACTGTCGGTCATATCTCAGAAGTAGATACGAATCAAGACTGTCATGAAGCTGGTTTGTAGATGTCCAAGGTAGTGGACATTGCAAGAGTTGATGCAACATTCATGAGTGCTCATAAGTTCTAAGTATTGGATTAAACCCATGCTCATTTGACTCACTTCATGGATTTTATCACGAGTTATCATGAGAAGATAATATCTTATATTCTTCAAACCTAGAGATATGAGTTGTTGCCTATGAGTTGGTTATACATTGATTGTACGAAAACACATTGGTAACTCGATGTTATAAAACGTGTCTTTGTGTATGATTCAACAAGTAGTAGAACAAGCATATAAGTTGAAGTTTATCCATTCCTTTTACCCTTAAAGGGATAAAAGTGATATCTGTGGGCCCCTCGATGATTTGGTGATGACACCCCGAAGTGCTTAGCCAAGCCTGGACTGATTTGATTTGTTCATTTAGTCGGTCGTCATAAATCGGAAATCGAGAAACAACAAATGGATAGAGAGAATGATTATAATCCATGTCTCAGTCCATATGATATCTAGAATGAAGGAATATTTGATCCCTTGTCTAATGGGCGCGTCATTGATTTGTTCAGAGTCCGACAGCAGCTTTTAAGAGCTATGATTGCTAGTTGGGTTTTGAAGTCATACACAATAATTGTTTTTAGACTTATCCAAGTGGGATACTGTTGGATTAGTTTCTAAGTCCATAACTATAATTGGTATGTACTTGACTCGATTGGCATGATCCATTTGGGTTGAATGGCATCAGAACAATTTGGATAGACTTTTGTGAGAAAAGGATAATTATGATTTGTTAATATATTATAAGTTCTAATATATTAATATGAAATCATATTATATAATTAGTATTAATCAAGAATTAATTTGGAATTAATTTTGTGATCAAAAGGAGACTAATTAAATATATGGGGATTGATTGTGATATTGTGTGAAACATTTGAGGTGTCACACTTGAGGCACTAGGCTCTTAAGCTCCATGGAATCAAGCTACAACAAAAAGGTATGTCTTCCAACTTGTTTATATTACCTAAGTATCAATGATTGTATGCTAGTTAGGGTAATACCTTGGAAAGTTCAAGTTTGCATGTAAAATAGAGAAAACATAGATCCAAGTATTTAGGGTTGCATGTACACCTTATGAGTGTTAAAATGCTCAAAACCCTTCAGTATTTTCATTGGTTATCCACAGAAATCTTTTCGATATCTTTTCTACAAACCTAGTGATGACGTGGTCTTTGTAGCAATGAGAGGGGTTTTCCGTGAAAGGGAACTCATAAGCGAAGAGGAAAGTGGGAGGATAATTGATCTTGAACAGATTCAAGAATCAAGCGGTGAAGGAACCTTTAACACTAGCGCTCAACCTAAGGAAGAGATTCCTGTTGAACCAATTGACGAGTCATTACCTCTTAGACATTCATATCGAGTTAGAATGGCACCAGAGTTTTATGGTTTTCATATTACTACAGACAGTGATACATTTATCAGTGATAGTACACTGGTAAATTTGGATGAGCCATCTAGCTACAAGGAAGCCATAGCGGGCTCGGAGTCTGCAAAATGGAAAGAGGAAATGGACAGCGAGATCTGGTCCATGTATGACAATCAAGTTTGGAACTTGGTTGAAAATGTACTAGGTTGAAAGACAGTTGGGTGCAAATAGATCTTCAAGAAGAAGACCGATATGGATGGAAAGGGGCATACATTCAAGGCACCGCTGGTTGCAAAGGGCTTTACTCAAACCCCGGTGGTTGACTATGATGAGACCTTCTCACTAGTGGCCAAAATCAAGTATATTAGGGTTATATTAGCTATCGTTGTGCTTCATGATTATGAAATTTGGCAGATGGATGTCAAAACTGCTTTCCTTAATGGGAAGTTAGCTGAAGATGTTTACATGTGTCAGCCAGAGGGTTTTGTGCATGCTAAATACCCCAATAGAGTGTGTAAATGTCACTCCATAAGTTTTGGACATATTTTGGTCCCATGAATGATTTTTAGTCTTGACTGTGGTTATTCTATGCTTAGATCTAGATCTAATGGAGTTCTGCGTATATTTTGGTCCCATGAATGATTTCTAGTGAGTAAATGTCACTCCAGAAGTTTAGATTTTCTCATCTTGATGTTTCTGAGGTCCATAGTCTATAAAGTTTGCATCTTGATGGTTGTAGATCAACCATGCATGGGTTAATGCTCATTTGGTGAAACTAGAATGCTAAATCTAGGGTTTAAGTCTCTTTAAGCCATGCGAAGGCATCAAGTTGGTAACTTTGTTGTTTAATACATTCCCCAAGGTCTAGATCTGCAAAATGGACGTTTGTACTTAAAGAATTAAGTGCTTAATGAAGTTTTGGCTAGTAGGGGCATACGTCTGGCATACTCGAGTGTACGCTGAGCGTACGCATCTGAGGCCTTATAAGTCCTTGGTCATGGAGTTGTACCATGGGTGTACCCAGGTAGTGCGCTAAGCGTACTCATCAGGAGGGGTCATTTCGGGCTTTTGATTTTGGGGCACTTTTGGCCTCTAGGTTTTTGGCTCTTGTTAGGCCAAAAGTATTATTGAGTCAGGCCATTATTAGGCCTTGGGCTTTTATGGATTTGGTCCATTTTTTGCTTCGAGTGTTTTAAGCTTTGGGTCACGGTTAATTATGCCAATTAAGGGAAAGGGGTGGTATCGGTTATTTCTTTATCTCAGACATCATGTTGAACATGATATATGGATCGCGATCAATCATATTTGGTGTTCAAATTTTAGTAACGCCTTAGATATCTAACTCACAAAAAATAAGAGGAAAAAATCTCATATTGACTACATATGCCTATCATGTAGTTCATGGTATGCCCAACGATGGCCCTTATAACTGTCTTTTATGGAATAATGTTAAACCATGTCAAATCACAACAATTCCCACACTCAAGTCCCAAATATGCATTTCAGGTCGAAGAATACAAAGATGCTACCTTTTATCAAACATCACTTATGATATGATCTAAAAAGTCATTTTGATGCGAGTCAGGTCCAATATTTTTTTTCTAATTAAATACCCATGAAGTTGGAAACAACTCTTTCTATTTTCATCTCCATGAAAATCAACAAATCTATTCATATTAGTCTTACCTCATAGATGCTCCCACATCTATAAATGACTATGGACATCTTGGAATAACCAAATTTATTCAAGGAATAAACATACTAATATAAAACACAATAATTATTTAATGAAGACTATATTCAATATATCAACTCATTACAATATATTTCTTGTACCATTCCAATATCTAAATACTAAATTTCAATCAAATACAACCACTTAGGTCAACAAGATCCTATAGCAGCAACGTGACTTTCATGCTTTAGCCAATGAAGGAATATTGTTAAGTAGATTCGACAAACTTGATTCGTATAAACTATGCGAATAAATACAGTTTCGGTTATATATATATATATATATATATATATATACACACACACACACACATATATATATATATATATATATATATATATATATATATATATATATATATATAGAGAGAGAGAGAGAGAGAGAGAGAGAGAGAGAAATTATTGAGAATGTATTAGATGCTTAAATATGACTTAGATATCAGTACTTGCATAATGGGTTTACTTATATTCATAAATGAACTAAATATTAAGCATCTTCATGTGTGGTTCCCCGAACAAAAAAATTTATTCTAACTCTGATGTGTAACTGTAGTTAAAATCTACATGACACTACTATCCATGTAACTTTCTCTTCATTTATATTGAGGAAACACCCAATTGTGATTGAGAATCATCTCAATCTTCTGGTATTTAATTTTTCATGCTCTAGGAATACAATTTTTTGGCCTTCATGTATAATCATGAAATATATGATTAAACCAATTGCAGCAGCATATGGAATACAATCATCTTATCTAATTCAAAACATTTTACTAGGATTTTGAGGGTTGCTCAAAATCATGTCATGTGGTATTGACAAGATAAACTCTCTTGGAGTATTTTATCTTAATCTATTTAAGATCCTTAACAATTAATGCAATTTTACTTAATATTTTAAGTTTCCATGATCTATCTATATAGATCTTTATTCCAAGAATTCATATGTTGACTACATATAAGACTAGAATGTTATAGAGCTCCTACTAGGTTTATAGAAAACATTAGAGTCATGTTAATTTATCATTAAATTACACTACGTAATTATCTTATAAGCAATAAGAATCTTACTTTGAGATGTTAGCTTAAATCTAAAAAGATTTTCATTCATGTATGTTTTCTCCTTTGAAAACTCACTTACTATTTATATCCGTTTCAACCCCAATGTTGATCCAATAATTTTTTTTGAAAGATCAAACACTAAAATCAAAATTAAAATTTCAATTTTTTTCTTTCCATCCAGTATTCTAAATCAACATTTCTTATTCATAATTGTTCATCTAATCTCTTTTGAGCCCAAAAACCATTTACGATTGTTTTACTATTTATCTGAGCCCATTTCGAATTCAAGTCTATGTTTCTTAGCCCAAATTACATGTCAAATATTGTTCATCTATTCAGTTTGATACTTCTTCATCGTCCGTTCGACATTCGTGATCTATTGTTCTTGTTTTCCAATTCGATACCTGTGTTGGATGATCGCGGCTGAAACACGAATTTGATTCAATTTGATGGCAAGTGTTTTGAATTCGAAATCGACTTCAATTATTGATAGGTGTTCTTGTGTCTGAGTCTATGAAGAGTCGAACGACCTTATTTGGAGTCAAATTTTGTTTGATTGTTATATTTCTGTTCACATAAGGGTCGATTTAATCATTTGAGTTCAAATCGAAATTGACATTATGTTGTATCAAGTCAAATGCTTATGTTTGGAAGTCGAACAAGTTATAGATGGATTGAAATCGAAAGTATTTTGGAGTTGGAGTCGACTTGGAGTTAATGTCGATTTTGACTGGTTTGATTTGGAATTAAGAAGTCGATTTGTTGTCAAAGTTTGATGTGATTTGAAAATCTATTAAAGAAGGTTTCTATAATCGCGGACGAATGAAAAGTCAATGTCGAAAGTCAAAATTCGGTTCTTGATGAATCTAGAAATGATTTCAATTTTGACTGGAGTTGTATTTGGTTTGAGTCGAGTATATCGATTTCGAAGGTACATGTGTTTTGAGTAGAGTTGATTTCGATGATGTTGTTGATTACTCCTTGGGCTCGAATTCTCTGAAAACGAATGTGTTTGCTTGGATTAAAATCGAATTCAACTGATGGAGTATTGGAGTAAAAAGGAGTCGCTTTGGTTTGTTAAAGTCAAAATCGAAATCAATTTGGGAATGCCTTGGAAATCAGGTCGAACTTAATTTGGGTTGAATATGATTTCTCTGGGTCGAATTTTATTTCAATTGGTTCAATTTTGGATTGAGATGTTCGAATCGATAGGAGTCAATTTCAATTTATAGGTTGGAGTCGACATTGTGAATTTGTGTTGGAGGTCGATATCGAGTGTTGCTAATCTGGGAAGCGAAGGACTTCAATTGGGTCGACTGGTTTGTTTGATAGCAAATGGAAGGGAAGTCGACATCGAGTTGACAATGCAATTTCGATTTGGGGTCAATCGCTTGGAGTCATAAGGTCGAATGGTCTGGACTTAGTCTTGGTCGAATGATCTGGACAGATGGAATACATTGGAGTCGAGTATTGAGGTTCAAATGGTTGATTTTGACGATTCGAAATAGGAATAATGACAGAGAAGTGTTGATTTCAAAGTCTGGTTGTGGGTATCGACATGGTATGTTCGAAGGTCTTGAGATGATACTGGACAAATACAGTGAAGAAGAAACAAGTTGTGTTGATTCGAATCCCTGAACTTTGTAAGAAGTGGCAAAACATACCCACATTCGAAATGTGGATAAATTTTGTGAAGAATGAAGGAGTTTAATTTTGAATCCCTGAAGTTTCGAAAACTTGGCAGAATTTACCCAGTTTTGCAATTGGGTTGAAAATTCTGAAAAACTGGAGAAATTTATGTATCAGGTCCTTGCAGTTAATGCGAATTGACACTTTATGCCCAGTTTCGTAATTGGGGTAAAGTTTGGCATCTTAGGTTGTTTTGGACGCAACGGGTCCTACATAATTATGATATTGACAGTTTTCACCCGGATTTTCAAAATTCTTGCAACTCTCACCCAAAGGTTGAAAATTTTCACAAAAATTGGAAATTTCTCATGACTTTTTCGTGATTGTTTTTTCATGCAAGTTTTTCGCGGTTTCATTTTTGGCACACATCGAGGGGGAGATTTGTGAAGTTTATTCATCGGGCGCTTCTCAACCTTAGTGGGTTTATAATCACTTGTTGATTATAACAAGGGGGGAATGTAGAGTGGGTATTCAAAGCTTCTGGGGTATTCATTTGCGGATTTGAATACCGGTATTACTTCGAGTGGGAGTTGGTTTTGATCACGTGGGCTCATTGGATATTGAAGCCGGGACATCCAATCCTAACTTTGAGGGGGAGAATGTTAGGGTGCAAAGTCACTCTTGGATGTCATATGTGCTTACTCCTTTGTATGTGTGTAATGAGTTGTCTTTCCTTTATAAGGAAGTGAGTGCCACTCATTTTATGTAAGAACTTTGTGAGAGTTAGTTTAGAGAGAGAAATATTGCAAACCCACTTGTACTCTTTCTAGACTAATGAGAGCTAAACCCGAATTTATTTACTCTTGTGTTCTTCCTATTCATAATTCTTACATGATTCACTAAATCATTTCATATTCCGCATTCATCATCATAGATAGGATCACTACAATCATGGAAAATGGTGGGAAAGTGTAACACCCGTTTTCCAGAATAGATCGGTTGAGGGCTTAACAGGGTCAAAGGTAAGGTTTTTGGGAAAAACCTTATGCTACTGCATAGTGAATGGAGAACCACGACGTGACATGCCAACTACATGTATGCACATCTCATTTGAGTGTGATGATGTAACAATAGATTGGTCACGATGCAACAACCTCTTGTATGTAAAATCCTAATTTTTCTAGGCCTTGAGCCCCATTTAAGGGAAGTGAAGGCTATGGTTTGCATACCCTCATCCTCCATCACCTCCATTTCACCCTCCAAGAAACCCTAGCTTCTATTAAGTCCTTTTTGAAGCTTTTAGGTGTGTTGTGACTTTGAAGGATAAGAAGAAGGTGTTCTTGTAGTATTATCTAACAAGAAAACATCCTCATCATCTTGTTGCACACCTCCTAGACCTTTGTAAGTCCTCAAGTTGCTATCTTTAGTGTTCAAATATTTTAGATGTAGGTTAAAGGCTTGTTCTTCATGTTCTTGTTAGTTTGGATGAGTGGATTGCATAAAGTTAGCAACTTTAAGGATCCTTAAGGTCCTTTGGGGTTATCTGTTCCAGATCTAGAGTTTTATGCCGTTTTTGGTCTCATGCACAAGTTTGGGTTCATTTCCTCCATGTTTTTTTTTACCTATATTAGAAGAGACATACATTGGACATGCATGTCCATAAAGCACCGACTTTTATGATGCTTTAGGTGCGAGAAATCCTTCTAGAGAGTAGGGATGAGTTGCCTTGGTGATTAAGAGATTAATGCATTAAGAAGGCCAAAACAGTCCCCACGACGTGAAGAATTGGCCTTCACGACGTGAGAAAAGTCAGTCTCTGTGACTGTTTTGTCTTGAGGCAATAACAAAATTGCAGAAGCTTGGCTACGATGTGGTGGCCGGCTGTGAGACTTTTGGTTGTTGACTTTGAATTTGACCGTTGACTTTTTGACCAAGTTTGACTTTAGGTCAATTTGAGGGTCCTAGGCTGCAGTTTAAGGATTGATCCCTGATTGTTTTTTAGGTGACTGGTAGTAACTAGTTTTCATATTTGCGAGAGCTACGTTGTTATTTGCTAGATTGTGAGGGAGTCTCCTCACTATACTATGTATTACGATGTATATCCTTGTATGTTAGTTAGGATATAAGAGTAGTTGTATGTTGGTTAGAGTACTAATATGTTGGTGATCGTCTAGCGGAGTGCCCTAGGGGTTGTATATGGTCATGCAGGATAGCCTGAAAACTCTTGATTTAGGCTTTCTTGCATGTTCCTTATTTGGTTGTGGCTCTAGAGTGGGATCACATGTTAGAATGTCTATCTCACCTCTGGTTACATATATCTATGCATTCCTTGGAGATCTGTTCGTAGTGGCGTAGTATACTGTATGAGGCCTGGTATGCGGTAGTGAGTTGTTAGACAGGTAGACTATTGTAGACAGCTACCTGTGTTTATGTGTTTACTTAATTGCTTGTGTGTTACATATGTCGACATATTAGATGGTGGGTTTAGACGGTCCTGCTTTGTGTTGTTGGTCAAGATACCTGGGCAAGCCAATGGTACGTTGTAGGCCAGGTGTGAGTCAACTGTATGCTTTATGCTGAGAGAGAACGGTCTAGAAGAAAATTGCCAAATCATAAACAAATTTTAATTTGGAATTTATTTGTAAATTAACATAAAATAATAAGATTTTAATGAAGATTTTCAATTTTATTTAATGATTAGACGTCCACGTTACCAACGAAACCGATAAACTGAGAAAAAAAAATTGAAATTGTTACCAATAATTCATATTTTTCATAAACAAATTTTAATACGGAAGTTATTCGTAAGTTATATTAAAATAATGAAACTTTAGTGGAATAACATTTGAAAAATTTTATAACTTCCAAAAAAAGTAATTACATTGACAAAAGATGTATTTTTTATAACCAAAACATAGTATTACGTCATTTTCTGGATGGATCTCTTACGATCCCGGTATTGCAATTTGCAAAGCCAAATCACGTTTATTCCACTTGCCCTTAACCATTTACATTTTTGCGTCCAAGAATTTATTTGTTTTTTTTTTTACAACTTTTTTGGGAATTGGGTGTTGTACCATTTTGTATTTATCTTTGTAAATCAATTGTAGTTGGTGAATTTATATATCAAAATTTTGGGATGTGACTTTTTTTTTTTATCTTTACAAAAATACCGTAAACATATTTCCCAGATGTACCAACGATTTCGTATTATTAAATTAACAAGAATGAAACAAGTACATCATGTACAATTAAAGAATGAAATTATTATAAAGAATCCAAATATGCTTAGCTATTGATGATAAGTATAATTAATTATTATCTTGATATACCTTGTTTAATTAACAATTTTTAATTTCTGATTCTCTTAATTTGAGACACTTAGACCATAACTTTAGTCTTTAGTCCAGTTTGACTTCTCTGAAATAAAAAAAAAGAATTTTCAGAAATTGGAATCTTTTGTTTATGAATACAATACATGTTGAGATTGTATCACCTCACCCTACACATACATCCTCTTCTACAAGCCATTAAGTATTATCTAAAATGCCCTTTGGTAACAAGATAAAGTGACAAACATATGAACCAAAAAATAATACAAACGAAAAGGGCAAAAAGGTAATTTACCTTAGAAGCTTGCTATGCAAAAACCCATAATTTCTAGAATCTAGACCCACCACAAAAATTAGGGTTAGCCAATCGGGCCCACAAGTAGGTGTATCTACACTTCTACAGCTGATCTTGTCCTGCAAAAGAGTACGTATGAACTGTACTTTCAATTTTTCCTTTATTAAATAAGTTCAAATATATTTTTTGAAATAACATCTTGAAGTTATGCTTCCATTTTGATATTACGTGAAAGGCAATATTATGTGAACTTTTATAAACACAATAAATATTTTTAACTTTAATCTATACGTTATATATAAAAATAATACACAAATAAATGATTTTGAACATTATTATGAATGGAAACATGAGAGATATAAAAGCATAATACCTTAATTAATTTTTGGGGTTTTTTCGCACAAAACTTAATTGGGCCAAATAATTACTTTCAGCAAAATCATGCAATGTACGTCTAGCTCGTGGGCCCTCATGCACATTCTCTTCCTTCAACAACTTTCTACACTCATCAGTATCCTGCAACCAAATATAATAAAATTGTTATATAAATATATTAAAAATATTTAAAAAGTAAAAGTATACCTGAAGGAATTTTAACATCTGTTCTTCAATGGTGCCATGCATAGCCAAAGTCTCTACATGGATTGGGCGTGTAGCACCCATTCTATGAGCTCGACTAATTACTTGTTCCTCCATGCTGTCAATTGTCAAAATGATAAAATTATTCCATTTTATAATAAATTATATTTATATATATCACAAATAAATTATACCTTTTATCCCAAATGGGCTCCATTAAAAATACATGTGTCACAAAACTAAGATCAAGACCAAGTGCTGCACTTCCATCCATCAAAAGAGCCATACATTCCTCATCATGCTGGAAAGTAGCCAATGATTTCACCTACATCATTTTATAAACTACAAATTTCAATTAAAAAAAAAAAAAAAAAAATTGCTATCAGTTTATATAAGCTACAAAAATCTTACCTTGTTAACAGAATGCATTGGACTATACATCCCCACAAATTTAATGCCAGCAATTGTCAACTGAAAAAGGAGTTGATAAATATCTCATCATTTGTGCTCAAAATAATAATAATAATAATTAAGAACTAATTACCTGCTGTTCGATTACATGTATATGCTCAAGAAACTGAGAGAATATCAACACTTTCTCTACAGCCCTGTTGGTAAATCTAGCACAAGTCATGCTTTTCCCAAAAGGCAAAAGAAGGGCATTAACGTCTTTTCCATCGTTGATGCAACTTTCTGTTATTTTATTATTAGATTCCTGTAAATCTTTTAATCTTTTCACAAGATACGAAACTTTACTGCTGGATGTTGATTGCCAATCAGGATTCCAGTCATCCTAAACCCAAAATAAAAAAATAAAAAAAAAAAACATAGCAACATACTTTTTATTAATTTCTACATTATATATCATTCCACATTTCTACTTCTATTCAATTTCCATTTCTCTCTATTGCAGCCTTCTCCTTCAAACTTTTTCTTATTAAAGCAATGTACATAGGAAAATATATGTAATTATAGAATTATATTTTTTTTAAATTTTATTCTTAGGACTAAGTGTAACAAATAGCAACAGACTTCCATTCACTTGTTTATTATATCTTACTTTAATTTCTTTCTATTATACCATTTTTCTTATTAAGGCACTTTTACTTTGAAAATCTACCTAATTATAGCATTGCACTTTCAATCTTTTCCTTATTATAGTTTAATAAAGGGTTAATCTCATAAAAGACCTTATATTTTGTGTTTTTTCCATTTTAATTTATTTTCTGAAAAAGCCCTTGCATTGTTTCATTTTTTTCCAATCTGGCACTTTCAGTCCCCGAAAAACTTGTAAAATGTGAGAAACACTTAAAAAGTTGAGGGCTTATCTGGAAACAGTTACAAGGTTGAGTGTCTTTTTTCGGAAAAAAAGACAAAGTTGAGGGTTTTTTCAGAAAAATGAAAAAATATAAGGTGTTTTTAGGGAAAAAAATTAAAAAAACAAGGTTTAATCCGGAAAACACATAAAATATAAGGTCGTTTATGACATTAACCCTTTAACAAACATGCCCAATACTCTGTACCTGAATGACATTACAATAAAAGGGTAGATTTTTCAAAATTCAATTTTGTAAAGAAATGAAATGGAAGTACAATGCTATAATAAAAACAAATAAAAAAGTGAATGAAAGTACAGTGCTATTTCTTGCATTGAAATTTTAAAGCAGAAAATAATATTTTCAAAGTAATGTAATGAAACCTGTTTATACGACGGTTGTAATTCAATGAGATCTTTTGGAACTGGCCACTTTGGATTAGGATTTTCTGGACGCGCTAATGTTTCAGGACTTTGCATCTCATATAAATTGTCACACCCTGGAAACGTACACTTTTCACTGTTTAAAGCCACACAATCCAAACACAAAAGATGCCTACATGGCGTTATCACAGGTAGGCGACACCACTCTTCACATCTGTAAATCAAAAAAAAAAAAAAAAAATCACCTTCAGAAACCTCCATAAAAGTGGGCCCGTTTTATTACAAGTTGGAACTCGTGTTAATGCAATAAACTCTGCAACTTTTTTGTCCCATCCAAAAAAGATGGGACCGGGACTCGCTCTTGATTTCTTATCCATGCAAAAAGACATAAATGCCCTCATCATCGAAAACAGCCCTACAGTTTGTTCCAGTCCCGTTCCATGTAAGTCAGACTGAACAAGCTTTGTAGGACTATTCTCTCAATCACGGGGGTATTTATGTCTTTTTACACAGACGAGAGATCAGGAGCGAGAACCTGCCCCACCCTTCTGTATAGGACCAAAAAGAAGGGAAATTGTCAAAAAAGTCCCAATATTTTCGGAAAAGTTACGGTTAAGTCCCAAATTTGTTTTTTTGAACATAAAAAGTCCGGATTATTTCATTTTGGCTCAAATTAACGAAAAAGTCCTTTTTTCTTTTAACAGGAAATGACATTATCATGTAAAATCAAATAATCAGGACTTTTCTTTTCAAAAAAAAATATTTGGGACTAAAGTGTAACTTTTCCCAAAATAAAGGGACTTTTCTGAAGCTTTCCAAAAAAAAATACAACTTTTGTCCGATTAACACAGAATCCCAATCCAATGCAAATCAAACGCAATACAACCTGTTCTGTTCTGTTTTATCATACCTCATACAGCTTCCACCATATAAAATATTATATCTAATAAAAGCATATTCCTCGGAAACCGGATCAAGCCCATTTTCCACCAAAATATCCATGGTTTCCTGGATATCTTGACCCGCATCCGTTACTTTTATATGTCCAGCTACACAACAAGACAATCTCACATTCCTAATCAAATTACTCCTAAACTTCCATTGCTTCGGATTCAACAAACTTTCCACATGACTCGGATCATTCCAATCCGCCATTAAAATATTCCTCCTAACTGTAACCACCAACTCATTATAACTCCTCGCATGTTCCTCACTAAAATTCAAAAACACCACCTTCTTAACACACTCAGGAATCATCCTCAAATCCTTCTTCCTTGCACTAATCATACACCTCCCGAGCACCTCCAAAAGACGATTTCGCCCCTCCTCCATTTTCGCCTCAAACGGTCTAACTATCCCGGACTCCCACGACATTTGATCTTGACCATACGCTTCTTCCTTTAGAAACTTCAACATCGGTTGAAGACTCGAGAGTTGACTATTCGGTGTGTTGGGAGTCGGGGTCCCGGTCAACAACCACCGAGTTGAAGCGGTCAATGATATCGATAACTGTAGTTTGTTGGTTAGGTTGAGGCTCGAGCCCAGGGTGTGACCCTCGTCGAACATGACTCGAGCCCAATGAACCGATATCAACACGCTTCTTTTTTTAGGGCTCCATTCCGCACTTAAACGACTGAAAGTTGTAATCACAATGTCGTAATCCCACGCCACGTTGTGAACCGATGGCTTTTTATGATCTGCCCAAATGAAAACGCGTAGCTGCCCGGGTTTCACGTGTTTCTCGATCTGTGTCCTCCAATGGTCGACGAGGTTTGCGGGGACCACGATTAGAGTTGCCCGGGATAAATAGAATCTGACCGAGTCAAGCGGCTCGTTGAGGGCGACTTTTAGGGCAGATAAATCGAAAGATAAGTCGATTAAATTTCTCGGGTAGTGCCACCTCATTGTGCCTTGGTCAACGCGTTTGACTAAACCGAAAGCTTGAAAGATTTTGTGGAACCCACGGGGCTCTCCAGTGGTTAACACGCGGGTCCCGGTGAGCGGGTGGACTAATCCGGTGGTTTCCATTTTTGTGAGGTGGGTTTCGGTTAGTTTTGTTAACCAAATTAAAGCTTTTTTGGTTTCGAAGTTGATTAAGTGGTAGTGTTCTTTAAGGACACTAGTGAAGAAGGAAACGTTTTCTTCTTTTCCTTGTGGTGTTCCTTTTGTGTAAAATCCGGGCAGGTAGGTGACCGACTGCCCGTTGTCCCATGACTGTTCTGGGACATTACAACTTCTGTGATACGGGTCTTCATTCATACTACAAAACCATGCAGTGGCAGAATCCGTAATATTTGATTGGAAAAGCTTCCTCCATTTTCTACATGAATCACACTGGACCCACGTTTCATTTACTTCAAAACTACCCCCTCTCCCCTTCTCCTTCTCCTTCTTTGGTTTCTTTTTCATGTTTCTTGAGATCACATACGGTGGATCATCATCATCATCATCATCACCACCATGTTTTCTCTTTCTCTCACTAGAAGGGTAAGATGGTCCTTCGTATTCGTTAAAAAGATTCCTCTTAACTTTTGTCCAGCTTCGTGTGTTGGATTTTATAAGCTTTGGTGGATCAGGGGTAACGGTTTCTGATACGGTCAGTCCGGTCAGCCCTCTTCGGGTGCTCCGGGCAGCAATCTTTTTTCCACCTAACTCATAATACCCACATTTCTGATCACCATTTTGTTTACACCAGATTACATCCACCCCATCTGGGGGGTCCGCTAGGGTACCTAGGGTTTTCAAGATTAAAGAAAGGGCAGTTATGGTCTTTCCTAACCCGGGTTCATCACAAAACATACCCCCACGAAAATCTTTAATCATGGGAATGGGCCCTGTTACAAGCTCTCCAGAAACCAAATTGACATTAAAAGCAAACCCATCTTCTGTTTCTAATTTCATGTACAATGGATTCGGGAATGTTTCAGGGTCACGTTCCCGTTTTAGCATCCAGTCAACTGCTGACTGCTGATGTGGAAATAGTTTAAGTTTCATTGATGGCATTATTGTTTGTGAGAGTAGTCTTAGGTGGCGACATGTGGCGGAGATTTTGAGGAGTTCGAGAGGGCTGAGGGAGGTTAATATATTGATCAAAACATCATCGGGTAAGAGGTGGAAACCGGATGGGGGGAAATCGTCTGAAGGGTTTATTTTGGAATTGACGAAATTGCCCTTCGATGAGACGCTTGGTAGAGTTTTGAAGATTTCATGGAGTTCGAATAGTTTGTTTCGGGAAGTATCAGGTGAGTTGCAGTGTTGATTGCATCCAAGAACATGGCAATCTGAAATGTTCCAAATCTGGGTGTTGATGTTGGGATCGAGTTTTTTGTAATCTAGTATTGTGTGCCTTGTTTCCCAATCACAGCTGTAAGGAAATGATTTGAAATAAGTTAGGTTTTATGGTGAAAATGTTTGGAACTTTAAAATGATAATTACAAAAATGTGCATGCAAATCTGGCTTGGTGTAAGCTTTCTAGGGCTAGTTTTGGTTTTGACGATGAGAAGGGCATTTATGTCTTTTGAAAAGACAAGATATTTGTCCCATCTTTTTGGGTGGACAAAAAAATTGCAATTTTTGTCAATGCTATTAGAGTAGCATGGTTTGATGTAAGATGAGTGTTTAAACAATGGGTTGGACCCAAAAGACAATATATTTCCTAAATTGACTCTTTAGCAAAGTACAATGCCCTAAAGAGAAACCGTTGAGTATGTATGTATGTTAATGATTAGTCAAGGTGTATTACATAACACGAGGATCATGAATAGTGAGGTAAATGTGTCATGTCATGAGCTAGAATGAGTATTTTATGTTATACATGAGGGTTGGTATGGGTTGAAGCCAAATGGAAGGAAAACATCATTTGAGAATCAAGTAGATTCAGGGTTGTATGTGATTGAAGACTCTCAATGAAGTTGAGATGTAAGGTTTATAGACTGGTTGCTAGACGTAAATTAACCATGAGAGATGAGATTATTAAAACTAATAAGCAAGTGATTTGATAGCAATTAACTGAATATATCCGAACCTCAAATGGCGGAAAAGTGCTGCCGCCGTGGATCTTGATTTTGGAAACTGCCAACCAGACCACAAAGCAATTGGCAGATAAACATCAACCAGCACCACAACCCTGACCTCCCCTTCTTCCCTTTTCCGAGAAATTCGAACCACTCTTGAAGTGATCTTCAAGCACTTGTTGTTTACCAAAGCGTGAAGTTGATGAATCACACTTACGCTACCATGCACTAGCCCTATCTTGCTCAATTTCTTCCTCGATACCGACATTGATCCACCACCACTTTCGCTCTTAGACTTCTGGGGTGTTTCCGTAACTTCGCCGTCGGTCGAACTAGAGTTGATAGAGTTTAAATTGATCAACGATAGTACGATGCCGTTTGACGACAGAAAACCCACATCAGTTCCATCTCGAAAAATATTACAGCGAGTGTTGACAATTAGGGTTTCGGTAATGCCATTGTCGATAGTCTGATTCTGGGTGGTGGTTTGGGGAAACGAGAGGACGACGCACAAGTAACCACAGAGCTTGTGATCCCGGATGGAGTCGTCCTGATTTTCATCCATTTAATGAAGGGAATAATTGGGGGTTTCAGGGAAACAAACAAACTCAATTAGGTGTTTCGATGTTTTGGTGTCGAACAAAATTTCGTTCTTAAAGCATCGTGAGAATTCGTTGTTGGATGAACCGAGGCTTGTGAATCTTGGTTTGGTCTTTGGTTCTTGTTTCTGCGCCCATTGGAAGGGACAATTCCTAACGACGATTCCATCCATTCCACGGTGATTTTTATCCCCAAAGTACAAATATGGACCCTGAACTTTTAGAATCTTTAATTATGTATTTTTTTAAAGGGGAATTTTTTTTAGGGATATTGGCATGAAGCACAATGATGTTTTCCATTTGGTTTTAAAAGGTCCTTCAACTAATTTTCGTACCTCTTACCTCACTAAAGTGACAAATTACTTGTCGTTTATACCATTAAAGCCGGTTACCCGGTAATTAAATGTGACGTGACCTTTAGATTTTAGATTTCTTCAATTAAATGACATATCATCAATGACATGTCAACGCCTTCATATAATTATTCAAAAAATGGCTTTACTCCAGTAGGTTATCAAAATCGTGTTGAAGTGTTCAAGATTCTAGGGCTTTTCTCTCCCATTTATGTAAGTTTTCTCTCGTCTAGGGTTCTTTTGTAGTTAAAGTTCATCTGATTCTTTTCTAGTTAAAGTTCATGGTGAACCCAAACCCTATTTTCTTGAAAGTACATTTACACTATAACAGTGTTTTTACAAAAACACCCACATAGATATACTGGATGTGAAACGTTCATGTTTAATGATCATGATTTCTCTAAAATGGATTTACATAGGTATTGTGAATTTCTAGAAAGGTTTGATGGAGAACCTTTTGAGAAACTTTATTACTCAGCACGTGATCTCACTATGGCAAATGGTCTTAGGGTAATAACTAACGAAATGGATTATCAAGTGTTTATCAATGTTGCTTATCAATCACCTGAACGGCCAATAGACATGTATTTAAATCATATTGGGGAAGGATTTGAGGACTGGTTCGATGAAGAAAGTGATGAAAGTGGTTCAATGATCCAGGGGTGACAAAGAAACTACACAAGGAATCCTTGATCCTGAACCAGCCTATATGTGTGATGTTGGTTTGGAAGATGAAATCAATGGGGAATACTATACCCCGCTAAATAAGACTAAGGACAATGAGTTTCTTAACAAGTTATGCCTGGAAGGTGGGGAAGAGAAAAATATTGAAGAGACAGATAATAGTGAGGAATTGGACAATGATGTACTTGAGGAACATCCTATCTTTAATCCTCATGTACGCTGGAAGAAGCAAGAACCAATTTTAGGCATGAGATTTGAGGATGTAATTATGCTGTTAAAAATGGCTATCAACTATGGTTCGAAAAGAATGACAGTAAGAGGCTTCTAGTATTGTGTTGTAAAGGGGCTTATACTTTCAGGCTATGGGCAAGTTGGATGAGTACAGAACACAATTTTCAAATCAAATCTTTAAAAAGTGAGCATCGATGTGCTAGGAACTACAAACTGGGTTCAATTGTCAATTACAGATGGATTGGTAGCCACTACACCAAGGAGATTTTGCATAGACAAAAACTGACAATTATGCAGCTAAGATTGGAGGTCATCAAGAAATTTGGTGTTGAAGTCAGTATTATCTAGTGCAGATGGGCCAAATAGTATGTTATGAATCTTATTGAAGGTGTTGTTATTGAGCATTATGTTAAGCTTTGGTCTTATGGAGAGGAAATTAGAAGATCCAACCCTTGTTCAACAGTCGGCATGGATGTTGTTACAATGCCATATGGAACTAATCACTTTAGTAAGTATTATGTTTGTTTTAATGGTGTAAAGAAGGGGTGGTTAGAAGGGTGCATGAAGGTGTTTGGAATTGATGGTTGCTTCTTGAAAGGGTATGTTACTGGTAAGTTGCTTTTTGGTGTGGGGAGAGATGCTAGGGACCAAATATACCCAATTTGCTGGGCAGTGGTATGTGTTGAAAACAAGGAAAACTATAAATGGTTTTTGTCATTGTTAAGTAATTATCTCAATCTTGGTATGGGACAAGGTTTAACTCTTATGTTAGACCAACACAAAGTAAGCAAAACATTTTATTATTTCTCTTTCATAAAGTATATTCCCCATTTCATTTCTAACTACTAGTATGTTGGTATAGGGTCTTATGGAAGCTGTTAATGAATTATTACCACAAGCTTAGCATAGGCAATGTGCAAGGCACAATGTAGCTAACTTCAGTAAAAAATTTCAGGGGCATAGTTTGTTAACAAGTTTTGGTATGCATGTAATGCAACAACAAAACAATCTTTTAAGGAAATAATGAAGGATATTGAGATTATGAGCCCAGAGGCAAAGTAACTACTTTATATAAAAGGACCCTAGAACATGGTCAAGAGCTTACTATCAAGTTGGTAGATGTTGTTCTACTTTGGAGAATGAAGGATGTGAAAGTTTCAATGCAGTCATAGTTTAAGCCAGGAGGAAACCTATCATCACAATGCTTGAAGAATTGAGAATGTATATGATGAACAAGCTATTCACAACAAAACTTAATGGATGGTCAAGTGATGTTTCACCTTAAATAAGGCTGAGGTTGAATGAGTTAAAGCTTAATCAAAGGTTTTGGGAGGTATTGCCAAGTGGACTCAACCAGTTTGAGACTAGGTCAGGAAGTGATTCATATGATGTTGATTTAGACAAGAGGACATTTTCAATGCCGGATGTGGCAACTTAATGGTTATGGGTGTGTTCATTTTATGGCTGCCATTAGCTACCTCAATAAAGATGTGGAGAAATATGTGGATCCTTATTTTTGTAGAGCAATGTATATGAAGACCTACCAGTACAAAATTTGTCCAATGAATGGAAGCAAGATGTGGTCTGAAACTAATTACATTCCACCTTTACCCCCTAAGAATAGAAGGATGCCTAGTAGGCAAAAAACTAAAAGAGTTAGAGATGTGAGTGAAAAGGGTGGAAAGCATATAGTTTCTAAGAAAGGGTAAGAAGATATCATGTAGTTTGTGCAAAATGGAAGGACATAATAAGAAAATATGTCCAAATGTTGATAGGTCAAGACCAAACAAGTTACCAACTAAGGTTAACAGAACTAAGGCACCAAAGGTAAATAAAAACTCTTATTTATTATTTTTTATTTTTATTAATTATGTTTCATTTAAAAGGCTGAAAATGTAAAGAAAATAACTGTAGAAGTGGCAAGTGGTAATAGGACAAGAATGGATGGTGGGGATACACATGGTAGAAAGGTTAATAGGACTAAGACAAAAAAGGTATATACAAACTCTTATTTATGAATTTTTTATTTGTTATTAGTTATGTTTCATTAATAGGGTGAAAATATAAAGAAAAAGGACTGTAGAAGTGGCAAGTGGAAGTAAGACAAGAATGGAATGTGGGGATACACAAGGTATTAGAGAGAGTGGGACTACACAAGTAACAAGGGAGAGGGGGAATGTTGTAATCCCCTAGGGTAAGAGGAGGAAAAAGAGTGAAAGGATCATCAAGAAAAATTTGGCAACCCAAGTTATAGGAAAGAATGGAGAGGGTAACACTTCAAAAAAACCTATCAACTTAATGTAGTTTTTGCATGGGAACCGTATGGGATGTTTCTTTTATTATGTAGTAAAAACATGTTAGGATGTTTGCTTTTAAATATTCTATGTCGGAATTGTTATGTAATGTATGGCACTCACTTTGGTTATTAATATATTATCTTGTGGGATCTAGTGTCCTTTGTGTCTTTTTTATGCATTAGATTGCCTCTTGTTTCTTGTCCCTCCTGGAATTGTTATGTGGACCATGCTACTTAAAAATTTGTTTGCGGACCATATAACAACTCATGCATGATATTATATAATTAATGGACTATATAACTTGCATTCTTTGGGACCATATAACAATTCATGCAGTATACTATAAAGGAAACCATACAAAAATGCAAAAATAAAATAGAATACATGCTTTCTATTATAAAATTAGTCCATGCAAAAGGTGTCACACCCCCGAACCGGAACGGCGGAAACGTCCAGGGCGGATGACATCATGTACAGTATCATAACAATTGAATAATAGAGATCAAAGCAATAAAACCAAAATATTGATAATATATAATTTACATTTGAGTTCGAATAATTGTTTATTTGTTTGACTCCAAAACATATGACAAAATATAAGACGTGACGCTACTACGATCCGTCATCAAAACTTTGGTGGGTACTTGTCTACTGATTTCCTGAGAATACAAGTAGTTTTGAAAAAGTGTCAACAATTAAGTTGGTGAGTTCATAAGCATTTTGTATAATAAAAGTCTGCCATTCATTCTTGAAAATGATAGTGTGTTTATCCTGAAAATCTTTTAAAGTGAACTGTAGTCTTAAAAACTCTAAGACTGAAAATGTATAAGTATTGTTATACCCTAAAGTAGTATAATGTAGTTTTAATCTTTATGAAACCATTTGAATCTCTGTTTCTAGAAATGTAAGTTGTACTATACTGGAAAATAGTGTACGGAAGTTGTATCTGTATAAAACGCTTTCAATGTATGTATCTGGAACTACCAGTTGTACTGTAAAATAGTGTAATGTAGTTTTATTATTAAATAAAACCATTTGAATGTAAGTTAGCCCCGTAAACCAAATTTCTTGTTAATACTTATTGTGAGTGTTTATTATAACCATGCTAACGACTAGTGGCCTGCACGACGTTCTTCAGGCGTCAGAATGGTACGACATTTGTCACCCCAGACCTGTCGGTCTAACTGTAGCTAACAGTTTAGGTGTGGGATTATCAGTCCTATATAGATCTATACACAAGTGTCACGCTCTCCCTACAAGAAACTCTAGTTATAATTCAGGACTTTAGTGTGTACTCTGGTAGGTACAATTAAGATAGTTGCTCACAATCCTGTATTAACCGGTTTAAGCATAGTGTAATGAAATCCCTTTTTCTTGTAATTAAATGTATTACCTTTCCATAGTGGTTATATAGTGTAAAAATAATTATTCTTTTAAATAATTATTTTTGTGTCCCGAAGGGTAAAATAGTGTGAATACCCCATAAACTATACCTATTATAGTTTATAAAATGTTTCGTTGAAATGATGAATCCTTTGTATGTATCAATATCATTTTGTCATGATAAAATAATACGAAATGAAATAATTATATATATTTTTATATAATTATTTTGTAAGAATTACATAGCGTATTATTACTCGTTTTTCGTAGTGTTGCGTTTTTAGTCAAAACTTTATTTTTAAAGTTCACAAGTTTTAAAGTGAAGCTATTTCATGAATTTAGCATATTTGTACAAACGGCAAGCAAAACATATTTAACCATTTTGTATTTTTAACACAAATTTTCTTGTGTTTTACTTGTATCCCCCCTTAAAACATTGAAAATATCAAAAAATGTAGGGGTATGAACTCACTTTGAGTATGTTCTTGGCTGGGTAATGAAGTGACGGTGATAATCTTCAAGTTAGAACACTTGAAAGTGGTTGTAATCTTAATAGTTTTTAACACATAATAATGTGTGTAAATTAGATGACTAACAAGGAAGGTAATGTATAACCATTAGTTTTAACAAAGAACTTACAAGAAATTCTTAAGAATCAACCTTGTATAAATGGTTTCCTGGGAAAAGTTTGAAGGAGTTCTTGGGAATGATTGATGTTTCTGGGAATTCGTATGAAGATATGAAGATGTTCTTATGAACTTTGAGAGAAAATGAGGAGATTTGAAGATGGAAAAGAGATTACCAATGGGGATCTCGGCCATATATATATATATATATATATATATATATATATATATATATATATATATATATATATATATATATATATATATATATATATATATATGAGGTGTAGAGTGATGTGATGTTTACATTGGGTTGTGTAATTTATCACCTTGGGAAGAGCACCACCGCTTTAATCTAGTGATTTCGGCCTATCTTCACCGAAATCACTTTGATTTCGGTCTAAGAGAAACCAAGAACTCCAAGTCTTCGGTCTAGTGTGTTTTCGGTCCAAAGAGATTTTGGTCTCGCCTGTTCTCGGCCAAGGTTAAGATTTCGGTCTTGCATGTTCTCGACCAATGTTGATTTCAGCCTTGTCCCTTATTCGAGAACCCCTTTTAATCCACCAAAATCAAGGGTGATTTCGGTCTTGTGCCACCTAGGCCTTAAAGGTTTTTGGTCCTAGCTATTTAACCAAGAACCTAAAAAGCAATGTATAATTTATTGATTTATGTTTTAGCTATTTGACTTTCATTTGACTTGTTTGACTTATATTGACTTGATTGATTTTTGTTGACCCATAACTACCAATTGTTACATTATCCCCCCGTTAGAGAGAATTTCATCCCTAAATTAGTTCTAGATTGGGCACTCACGAACTAGGGAAAAGATGTGGGTACTTTTGTTTCATTTGGTCTTCTCGTTCCCAAGTGAATTCGGGTGCTTGCTTGGCGTTCCAGCGGATCTTCACTATTGGTAGACGACTTTGTTTCGTTCTCTTGATCTCTCGGTCCATGATTTCCGCAGGTTCCTCTACGAAGCATAGACTCTTATTAATCTCGATTTCATCGAGTGGGATTACAAGAGTCTCATCAGACAGACAGTTCTTCATATTGGACACGTGGAAAGTGGGGTGTATGTTGCTGAGTTTCTGTGGTAGTTGAAGTTTGTAAGCCATCGGGCCTATCCTAGCAAGGATCTCAAATGACCCGATGTACCTTGGATTTAGTTTCCCACGTTTTTCAAAAACGTATCATTCCCTTCCAGGGTGAGACCTTTAATAGAACGCGGTCACCAACCTGGAATTCCAAGGGTTTGCGTCGCTTATCTTCATAGCTCTTTTGCCGATCCCGGGATGCCTTTAATCATTCACGAATCTAAACAATCTTCTTTGTAGTTTCTCGTATGATCTCGAGGTTGGTGAGAATGTTGTTAGGAACTTGCCCCCTTGCGAGCTGTGTGTCACCCACTTCAGCCCAACACAGAGGTGATCTGCACTTACATCCATAGAGAGCTTCGAATGGCGTGGCTTTGATGCTTGTGTGATAGTTGTTATTGTATGAGAATTTAATGAGTGGTAAATGGGTATCCCAAGCTTTACCAACGTCTATCACACAAGATCTCAACATGTCTTCCAACGTCTGAATGGTTCTCTTGCTTTGTCTGTTAGTTTGAGGATGGTACGCTGTACTCATGTGGAGTTTGGTTCCCAAGGACTTTTGTAGTGATTGCCAAAACCGTGAGGTAAATCTACTATCTCTGTCGGAGATAATGGATACTGGCACACCATGTAATCGTACGATCTCTTTAATGTACGTCCTGGTTAGCTTTTCCATCTTGTCGGTCTCTTTTATTGGTAGGAAGTACGCGGATTTGGTTAACCTATCAACGATCACCCACATGGTTTCGAGACCACCCGTCTTCTTGGGCAACTTGGTTATGAAATCCATGGTTATCCACTCTCACTTCCACTCGGGTATATTTTGTTGTTGTAATAAACTCGAGGGCTTCTGGTATTCTACCTTAACCTTGGCGCAAGTCAGGCACTTGACCACATAGGTAGCGATTTCTGCCTTCATGTTTGGCCACCAATAAAGTTTCTTGAGGTCCAGGTATGTCACACCCCAAAACCATGAACGACGGAAATGTTCTGGGGCGGAGGACGTCATGTACAGTATCACAACAATGAAAAGTAGTAAACAAGCAACAACATCATCCATTGCATTAATAATATAATTATTATACAAGTGTGTTCTGTCAAATTTTGATAAACACTAAAGCATAAATCAAAATGAAAGATGAGTCTTGAACGAGCTCCATCTTCCCTAAACCTTGCATCGGTACCTGTCTATGATGACCTGAGGATACAAGTAATTTTGAAAGCGAGTATCAGCTTTGAAGCTGGTGAGATCATAAGTATTTTAGTATCTTAATTTGTATGTAAGAATTTGTATGTATATGAATTGTAAGTATTGAAAATGTATATGAACTGTAAGTATGGAAAATGTATATGAACGGTAAGTGTAAAAATGTTTGTAAAACAATTGTAAACGTTTGAAAAACCCTAGAAATCCCTATGATTTCTACTATTATATAAGGGTGTCTTCTACCAAGACCTAACTGTTCTCAATGTAGTCTTCTACCAAGACCTAACTGTTCTCAATGTAGTCTTCTACCAAGACTTAACTATTCTATATGTTCGTTTCTTGTAAAAGTGTGTAATTTTCCCAAGTGTAACTATCATTAACAAAATATAGTTTTTACATTTAAAGATTAAGTGAAAAGATCGCTAAATATATGTACAGGGAAAATTAATGTAGTACTGAAATGTAGCGCTATAAGAACTACTGATGTACTAACTACCTTAAACCAGATTTATTATTAAGGCATCATGTGATTAATTGCACCATACTATTGACTGGTAACAACGACGTAAGAATGGTCGTAAAAAGAAATGACGTTTGGCACCCGCAGACCTGCAGGTCCGGCTGTAGCTAGCAACAAGGTGTAGGATAGTCAATGCAGTATAGATCTATACGTAAACTCACGCTCTCCCTTCAAGAGACTCTGGCTACAACACGGGCCATGACATTTAAGTCATGCTCCGATTCATATCACAATAATTAACGTATTCATGTATATGTAATGTAATGAACTGTTCTAGCTGTAATGTACGTGCTCTCTACCTAGAAAGTATAGTAATGTACTGTAATGTTCTAGCTGTAATGTAGGTACTCTCTACCTAGCAAGTATAGTAATGTACTGTAATGTTCTAGCTGTAATGTACGTGCTCTCTACCTAGCAAGTATAGTAATGTTCTAGCTGTAATGTACGTGCTCTCTACCTAGCAAGTATAGACTCATGAATGAACTGACTCATTGTATGATATCGCGTTCTAGTAATGTTCTAGTATCTTCCTAAAACTACCCATATGGTAGTTTACTAGTAATCTAACTGGGACGTATGAACATGGATGTATACCCTTGCTACCCAAGGGCATTGGATGAACTGGAAGGACCTTTTATGACTATATATGTACACATGATATATAACTAATATTTAAACGACCTTCGGACGAGTACCCGATATCCAATCAGACCACATCCAAATCGAGGAAAAGGAAACAAGGTGGATAGCCTTCCCAAGTCTTTTAAACATTACTTATATAACTATACATATAGAGGCATGCAATTTATAAATTAAAAGCATAAAATAAGTTTTGTAAAACCTTTGAACGTAATTATTAGTTAAGAAAAGATTGACTTGATGTCGATCTATAAAACGGTTTGAAGGCATGGGTTTGATAAAACAATTTAGTATAAAGAAACATTTGTTTGAAACACAATTGTAAATAAGTTTGAAATAAAACATACAGAGTAATATGTACAGTGTAATAAGGAGTTTTAAAACATATAAAATGTTTATGAAAATCATTTGAAAGAAACTGTTTGGTAAAATGGCTAATGAGTAGTAAATCATTTAAATGCTGCTTATTAATCACATGTGATTGATATAATAAGTAGCATGATTCTACTTGTATCCCCCCCATAAAACATTTAAAATAGTTAAAACAGTGATTAAGGGGTATAAACTCACTTGTTGTGGGTGATACGGATGAACTGAAGAGGTAGGACTGCTAGGTGTCAAGTGGAAACTTTAGACACACACAATGGTCCTAATTACATATGAAGACATTGTTGGGTTTTGAGCATTCTAACACTCCTAAGTGTACATGCAACCCTAAATACCTTGGATCTATGTTTTCTCTATTATACATGCAAATAAGAACTTCCAAGGTATTATCCTAATCTAGCATACAAAACAATGAATGTAACAGGATATAATACATACCTCTTTGATGTAGAAAGTCTTCATGAAGCTTGAGTACCTAGCCCCAATAGTGTGGAAGCCTCAAATGGAATCACAATCACCAAAACACTTAGAATAACTTGAGAGAATTCTACAACTCATGAAATCGGCTAGCCCTTTCACTTCACACACTAGTGGCCGATTTTGGTCAAGAATAAGATGCTTATATAGTTAGGGTTACACCATGTAAACCCTAATTGACATGGCCTTTCATTTCCATGATCCATGGGTACAAATACACCATGGAGCATCCATGGACCATCCTATGGGTTTTAGCCCAACTTGATTATCCATGGAGCATTAGCCCACTATACAAGTATGGATGATTTACACAATCAACCCATATATTTAATTAGTCTTCTTTTGATCACTTAATTAATCCTAGATTAATTCTTGATCAATACTAATTAAATAATCTTATTATTCTTATTATTAATATACTAGAACTTATAATATATTAATAACCATAAGTGTCTTATTTCTCTAATTATAGTCTATCCAAGTGCATGATGGTATGCAACCCAAATGGACCATGCCGGGTCGGGTCAAGTCTTACCAATTATAGTTATGGACTTAGACATTAATCCAACAGTCTCCCACTTGGATAAGTCTAAAACTATTATTGCGTATGACTTCAGGAACCAACTGGCAATCGTAGCTCTCAAAAGCTTCTGTCGAACTCTGACCTTGTAGATGAACTCTGACCTTTGTCAATGACTTGTCCATTAGATAAGGGATCATATATTCCTCCATTCTAGATATCATATGGACTGAGACATGGATTATAATCATTCTCTCTGTCCATTTGTTGTTTCCCGATTTTCGATTTATGACGACTGACTAATTGAACAAATCAAATCAGTCCTGGCCCAGCCGAGCACTTCCATTTGTCATCATCAAATCATCAAGGGGCCCACAGATATCGCTTTTATCCCGAAGGTAAAGGGAACGGATAAACTTCGACTCATATGGCTTGTTCTACTACTTGCTGAATCATATAGAAAGGCACGTTTTATAGCACCGAGTTACCAAATGCGTTTTCGTGCAATCAATGTACTATCAACTCATAGTAACAACTCATATCTCTAGGTTTGAAGAATATAAGATATTATCGTCTCATGTTCACTCGTGATAAAATCCATGAAGTGATTCCAATGAGCGCGGGTTGAATCCAATACTCAGAACTTATGAGCACTCATGAGTGTTGTAGCCCTTTGTCCAACACCTTAGACCTCTACAAGCCAACCCATGACAGTCTTAATTCATATCTACTTCCAACATATGACCGACTGTGGATGATTTGAATAACGTAGTCATTCCGGAAGAATAACCTAGTTTATTCGGGAAGTCAAAACATGCAAAATGAAACACAATAATAATTGAATCCAATATGGTATCAACCCTTTGAATATAAATAAAACACCTTTTATTTATCACCATATGATTACACATTATTCATTGTATACTGTTTCAGCTATCAACTTTATTCTTGAATTTAAAACAATAGTTGTCCCATGCTCCAAGCATGTACACTATGTTTTCTTAAAAACTAGTCATGCCACACACCAAGTATGCATACTATGTTTGTCTATGACCTTTACTTTGTGAACTAGATCAATTGAACATAACTTCAATGATTCTCTTTACACACTTCCAAATCCTTACTGCAAATGCAAGAATTCCAAATTCATGCCATTTACTGAAATCTGTTAGATTCTAAACTTATATGCATTGATCCTCTTGTAACGATTATGCACAAACTCACAAAGACTTGGCAACAATCATTACAGAGTATTCCAAAGGAGATCAACTCCTTGGAAACATCCTTCTTGCATTAACTTTCCTTAATCTTACACAGATTGAAATTTCTAACTTTGAAACGTTTCTAGATTCCATTTTGACTATCACTTCTGAACAAGAGTTGTCTCCTTACAGATTATGTCAATATGGTCCTTCCAGAATTATCACTATACTTCCAACTGTCCTTGAGCAACCAATCTTTGGTAAACCTTAGATTGTTCTCGACAACTGTTTAATCCTTCTAGTCATATCCAGTTCTAAACCTTTTCCCTTCTTAATGCCCCAGGCATTTGGAAAATTTTAGAAAGGATGAATATAGCACATGTAATCGATCCTATATCCGAAGCATATGGGACACGATTCATGATGTCTCACATAAAGACTAAACCAATCTTTTGCTATAACATTTCCATTTCTATTTGCCAAGTTCTCATAATTCAGATTATGAAAAGGGATGCCGTAATCATAATCAAATTTTAGAACGCAAATAATGGACCCGTATACAGAATTTCCTTATGTTGAGCCATTCCAACATGAAATTCATATACATCCTTGACTAAATGATTAAAACCTCACGATCTAAGCTTATAGATTTGAGATGAAGTATAATTTCATCTCCCTTAATTATAGCAAAACAACTTTTCCCAATTGAAACCTTTTGTTTTCTATAATTAACATTGCTAACTTGCAATACTTATCATAATTATCATGCTCCCACTAACATGATGATGATTAGCAAAACACTTATGCTCCCACTAGCTTTGACATGTACTCAGAAATCAGCTGACTTTCTTACCAAAGTTCAGATTTCTGATACTAGATTGTTTTGATAAGACTTTATCTAAATCATACACCTTCCCTTAGATAGCACACTTGTGTATCTAAACAATTATGAAGAGGGATGCCGTAATCATAATGGTTAGACCTTTTTGCCACTTCTCACAAGTCCAGGTTAGTGTGCCGGTAAACCACACACGCTCCACTAACGACTTTGAGAATGCAAATATCACAATTGCTATCTAGCTAAAATCTACTTAGTGAAAATGCTTCCTCACCATCATTTTCATGAATCGGAGAGAAACCTTATGACACTTAGATTTTTAATGGTGTATGTGTTCTTATCCATGTGAATTGTCAAAACCTTAGTCACAGGACAAGGGTAATGACAAATCCAAACTCATATGGACTGAACTCAATCTTAATTTCTTGCCACCTGGCAGCTCAAGGGCCTGCCATTGCTTCCAAGAAGTTGTGCAACAAATTGAGAACTCTAAGAACTCATATGCAAAGCCAACTTTAACTGGAATGGGCACAGAATATGTCAACACGATAGGTTATAAACCTCAAGTCGTGTGCTAGTGAAGAACTTCAGGTTTATTCTTGATTAGTTCTTGAGACTTTCAAGACCTTTAAGACTCCCACTGTCCTCTTGACCTATAAGACTCCCTTGTCAAACATCCAAGAGATAGTGCGGATTCTAATCAAGACAAACACTTCACACAATTGGCCTAAGTTGGTCTTTGTTTTATCCAAAACATCACAACTTACCAATTTCAAATGTACAAGAGTAGAAAACTTTTACTCTTACATTTGACAAGTGTTTTAAACCTTGTTTAAGACATGTCACTCAAAATACAATCTTGGAGTATGACTCTAAGACTTGTATTGGAACGAAGTATGACTCATCTTCTTGATTTAACCATTTCAACAATTCAAGATCCCTCTTCTTAGTCATAAGAATGCACTAAGACTTCCTTAGAGAACTAATTGTGCTATGGTTTCTTAATCATTAAGATGATCACAAAAACTGATACTAAAGTACTCTCCCATCTTTTCAGATTTAAGAAACTTTTATCCTTCTGCCTAATTTGATTCTTCTTATTCGCTCTGACATACATTGGAACCTTTTCCAATGTCTCAGAATTACACTTAAGCATGTAAGTATAATCATATTTACTGAGCTTTAGTAAACTATGACGAATAGTCTTATCAAACTTTTGTGGTGGACTTAATCAGTGCACAAGAATGTGTACTCGATCCCTTAGTCCTTCACTTGACTCACACATCCATGTGAACTAGTAATTAGTCTTAATTTTCCAATACTTGAAAGTTCTCATTCATCATGCTATACAACTTGCATGATTCTAAGTTCCGGTCCAATTGAAACTTGGGTGATGAGAATCTTTCCTTATTTGGTAAATTTTGACATTACCACAAATGAAAGAATCAATTTCTTATTTCCACTCTTGCTATTAATGGAATCATATAAGCAACAATTTTTCCTCAAATGCCATTGTAAGTATATTTTAAAATAAATAAAATCAAAAAATTTTCTTTTATTTTAAAACTTTGCGGAAAAACTTATCCTTACAATCCATATGAAAACTTGTTGTTATCTATTCCTAAGCAATATCTCATAACTCCTAAGAAGTAGCTCAAGAATCCGATCTTCAAACTATACGATAGAAATCCATCTATGCGATCAGATTCAGCATATTCTTTCTTTAAGTTTCTTCACTTTTTCTTTGATTCTTAAAACATCACCATGTGACCCAGTCACATCATGTATCAAGAATCTCAGATTAGAAACTTAGCAGAGTTAGATAGTGGACTTTACCTGAAGTAGAGTCAAACTTATTGACTTCAACATCCTTAGGTAAATTTGGCAGATTCGTAACCAATGTCCCTTCCTTTGGCAATATAAACATATGGACCCTTTGATAATGGTACACAGGACTATCACAGACTTAGCTTTTCTCTTTACCATTTGGTCAACCGAGTTGACTATGGCCGATCCCTTTCCATTGGGAAGAGAATACTTTTCTGGGTTTCCTGTGTCACTATTGTCAATGTCCATAAAGTTTTAGGAAGTTGATCTTAGCAAACAGATAAGATCATTAAGGGTCTTGTCATAGTCTGTTTCATAGGTGTCCCAAAGGAACTCACTATGTGACTTAGAAAGTGGTTAAACCACCAACTTTCTCAAGACTTTGACACCCAACTCTCCCGGCTTGTCAATATGTGAGTACATCTCCAAGATGTGTCCACACCTAGACCTTGCTTGCCAATTGGGCTTGAGTGACCTTAAACTTTTTCAAGAACTTGTGGGTTAGGGAGAATAATTTGAAGAGGTGAAAGAAGTATGATATCCATGGGACATCATCTTCATTAGGAAACCTTGTTTCAAGAGATTTAGGAAGATCATAGGTGTCTAAACCAGACATCTTTTGGGAGATATTCAAGATAGTTGATTTAAAGTCCTTAATATGACACCCAATATGAAATATTAAGGCTAGGACCCAACAAACTATTTTATAACTTAGAAGAGGTATGCCGTAATCCAAGCTATAAAACATTTGAAGGTAGGTGAATGACGATTCACCAATTTCCACCAAGATAAACGAAATGTATTATTAGGTTTTAATTGGATTTGAAACTCCTAGATCTTTGAGATTCATTGAACTTTTCAAAGGCATGTTTCAATCTCGAGTGTGCCCTTCAGGTTTTGTGACTGGGATGCCGAGGATCACAAAACAAGGTGTGAAGTAACCATGCAAATCACTTGGTACCCTTAATAAATTACCCCTCAATCGATGTGCCGGTTAACCACACACGCTCCATCGATACTATGATAAATATTAAGTCACCCTTTACCTACCTTGTTAAGTCCAAGTTAGTGTGCCGGTTAACCACACACGCTCCACTAACGACTTAGACAAAGTGTAAAGTGTAATTTCATGGGTTAGCACCTTATTCACATTTTTCCTAAGTAACTAAGATTGGGTATTATTAAGAGTTTAGTTACTTAGTATTTATCATTAATACTTTTAATGAAGGGAGAATTTATAAGTCCTTGTCTTACCCGTTCGGCTAACGACCCTCCACCAGTCAAGCAAGCGGTGGGTGAGAGTGGACACCCATTAAGTTGCCATTTTATAGGCAACAACCTTATACCCACCTTATAGACCGGCTTCGTGAATGAGGCGTACTAGCGGTAAGACTGACTTTACTCTTATATATATATATATATATATATATATATATATATATATATATATATATATATATATATATATATATATATATATATATATATATTATTAACTTATAATATTATAAAGTATAAGGGTTGAATTTTAACTTTTAAAATTCTAAGGGCTAACTTGGAATTAAAGTATTCATAAGTGAAAACTTTACAAATTCCAAAACTTGAGGGCAAGTTTTGAAACTATTCAAAACTAATTAATTCCATAACTTATGTGTTTAAAGTAGTTTTTATCCAAAAACTCTTCAAGTTCCATAACTTGAGGACAAGTTATGGAAGACTTTAAACTAATAAAAGAATTAACTTTTCTTTATTTTATAACTTATGAAATTAATTAAGGTTACACTTTATTTATTTATTTATTAATGAAGTGACTCTTGAACCTCCATAACTTAAGGACAAGACTCTTCTTCTTTTGTAACCTTTGCCAACTTTTATGAGTTTTATGAGTCTTTAATGTGACTCTTCATGTAACTTGAGGACAAGTTACACAAACACATTTTATACTCAACTCTTAGATTAAAATGGATTGAAAACAACTATTTCAATTAACTTTTCTATTAATCTAAGCAACTCATAAGAACAAGATAATTCAAATCAAACTTTTTCATATAATTAGTCTAAACCTTAAACTAATACAAAACATGAATCTATTGACAATTATCTTTGAAAATGGATTAGCATGAACATTACCACATCAAAAACAAGTTTATAAGTTCAAAAACAACTTAGGGTAATGTTCCTAGTCCATTTCTAGCCAAAAAACTCGAAAATATGCTGTCTGGGGGTCCAACTATTCGAGTGCATGAACCAACTCGGCGAGTTGGATCGAATTGATCACATTTTAGGCATGGACTCGCCGAGTCCTCTGATGGACTCGCCGAGTCTGATGATCAGACAGCACCAAATTCGTTTTTTCAACTTCTATTGCAGGTATAACAAGAAAACAAGCCTAGGCTTTGATACCACTGTTGGGTTTTGAGCATTCTAACACTCCTAAGTGTACATGCAACCCTAAATACCTTGGATCTATGTTTTCTCTATTATACATGCAAATAAGAACTTCCAAGGTATTATCCTAATCTAGCATACAAAACAATGAATGTAACAGGATAGAATACATACCTCTTTGATGTAGAAAGTCTTCATGAAGCTTGAGTGCCTAGCCCCAATCGTGTGGAAGCCTCAAATGGAATCACAATCACCAAAACACTTAGAATAACTTGAGAAAATTCTACAACTCATGAAATCGGCTAGCCCTTTCACTTCACACACTAGTGGCCGATTTTGGTCAAGAATAAGATGCTTATATAGTTAGGGTTACACCATGTAAACCCTAATTGACATGGCCTTTCATTTCCATGATCCATGGGTACAAATACACCATGGAGCATCCATGGATCATCCTATGGGTTTTATCCCAACTTGATTATCCATGGAGCATTAGCCCACTATACAAGTATGGATGATTTACACAATCAACCCATATATTTAATTAGTCTTCTTTTGATCACTTAATTAATCCTAGATTAATTCTTGATCAATACTAATTAAATAATCTTATTATTCTTATTATTAATATACTAGAACTTATAATATATTAATAACCATAAGTGTCTTATTTCTCTAATTATAGTCTATCCAAGTGCATGATGGTATGCAACCCAAATGGACCATGCCGGGTCGGGTCAAGTTTTACCAATTATAGTTATGGACTTAGACATTAATGCAACAGACATATGTATATAAGTAATTAATGATTATAACACTAATTAAACATGTATAAAAATCCTAATGCAAGGAAAACACTTTTGGTCAAGTGCTAGGAGGCTAATGGGTTGCAACAAAGGAGTGCAAGACCTCTTATGGGAGTTTATGGTCAGAAGACCATATTGTGTTGGAGTTTACGGCCCAGGGGAGTAAACTCCTAGCTGTAAACTCTCTTTAGGGTCACTAAATGAAGCCTAACTTTAATACAACTTAAGTGGTGAATAGCTTCTAGTCTTAAACAAGTGTTTGGGTGGGTTTAAGGCCTTAAAATGGCCTTGCTTGATGTTTACGGCCCTGGGACCACTCCCCCATGAGTTTACGGCTGTAAACTCATGGTAAGGAGTACCATTTGATGTTTTGAGGTTCCTAACACTTCAAGGATATGATCTATGATGGGTTCTAGGCATAAGGAAGGAATTTGGGTGTCATTTGTCCCCTTTATAGGGGTTTACGGCCCAAGAACTTGTCTTGGCCGTAAACTCCATAATACTTGTGATTCCTTATGTTTTCTAGGCTATAAAAACTTTAGGGTACATGTCTAAATTCGAGCCAAAGCCTTAGGAAGTGTTTGTGGCATCAAAACACCCCTAACTTGTGTTTTCGGCCCATGAACCATTTGGCCATGTGTTTGCGGCCGTGAACACCCATAGGTGTTGGTATTTTGATTGTTTTGGGTCCTAGACACATCAAGGTAATGTGCTATGCTAGTCTCTTGGCTCAATGAAGGCATTTAGGGCATTTTGGCAATCTAAAATGGAGTTCACGGCCCAAGAACTTCCTTGGCCGTGAACTCATTTTCACCCTTGATTCTTAATTGTTTTGTGGACTAAACATTGTAGTGAAGGCTTCTAGTTTGAGTTCTAAGGCTTTGAGGGTCATTGGGACACTTTTGGCCCTTAAAATGGAGTTTACTCTCTAAGTGTTCTTGGGCGGTAAACTCCCAAATCATGGGGTTTTGATTCGATTTTGATGTTATTAAACACTATCTAAGCTATATAATACAACTATATAGAAGTACTCACAATTTGGGATAAAAACCTGAAGATCCGTGAAAGAGAATTTGGATTTTCTCTAGTTGGAAATGTAACTAATGAACTATTTGGTTCAGATTTCTATATATAGTCCTGAGATTTTTGGCAGAAAATATTTTTATTCCCGGAATGAACTCTAATATCCTAGAGTATTGGAATAACAATGTTGCACAAAACCCTAACGCATCCATTCTCCTGATATCTCCTTAAGTGTAAATCCTGAAAAACTGTCAAACTTATACTCAAAGTCTGGAATTTTCACTGTAATTGTTCTACTTCTACTGGCTTCAAATGGTTTGTACAGAATGGAAATTTCGGGTTGTCACAAGGTATATCTTGTCTGAACCGAGATGAATGAAGTATCTGGTCTTGTGTGCTTTGTCCATGACAACGTCTCTGTACCCGTTGAATCTCGATGTCCATATTCGATCCATGAGGTAATAAGCTCCGTCACCCTTGACTTCTAAATTTTTATCCATTCCTCTTAAGGCTTCATCTGCCACATTCTTGGGTTTTAAGGCTTCCAGCTGAGCATCTTTGATCTGTATGGACAAGTGTGAATGGATGGTCATGGTTAATGATTTTACTCGTCGGCCCGAGTATTACTTTTAACCGAGGGCATTTGCCACTACATTTTCTTTGCTTGGATAATAGCGAATCTCACATTCATAGTCATTTAGTAGCTCTACCCATCGTCATTGCCTCATGTTGAGTTCCTTGTAGTCGAAGATGTGCTGGAGACTCTTATGGTCCATGAAGATTTGCAATTCGTGCCATAAAGGTAGTGTCTCCAGATCTTCAAAGCAAATACTATTGCTCCCAGTTCGAGGTCATGTGTGGTGTAGTTGACCTCATGATTCCTAAATTGTCTCGAGGCATAGGAAATGACCTTTCCTCGTTGCATGTGTACACAACCTAGCCTTTTCTTGGATGCATCGCAGTAAACTACAAAATCTTTCGTCCCTTCTGGAAGGGTCAAGATCGAAGTGCTGCATACGGCTTGCTTTAATGTCTGGAAAGCAGCTTCTTGTTTCTCCTCCCAGTTGAAGGTTACACCTTTCTGAGTCAAGGTGGTGAGTAGCTTTGCGATCTTGGAAAAGTTTTGTATGAACATCCTATAGTAGCTAGCGAGGCCTAAAAATTGACAAATTCCAATTGGTGTTCTCGGTGTCGCCCAATTTTCGATTGCCTTGATTTTGGAGGGATCCATGTGTATCGCTTTCTTACTGAACACGTGACCTAGGAAATCCACCTTTCGAATACAGAATTCGCATTTCGAGAACTTCGCATACAACTTCTCTGCCCTTAATGTTTCCAAGACTAGTCGTAGGTGCTGACTGTGTTCATCCTTGCTTCATGAGTAGACTAGTATGTCATCGATGAATACTATCATGAATTTGTCTAAGTAAGGTCAATATACATCGTTCATCAGGTCCATGAACACTGTGGGTGCATTAATTAACCCGAAAGGCATTACTACAAATTCGTAGTGACCGTAGCGAGTTCAAAATGTGGTCTTGGAAACATCTTCCTCTTGGACTCGCAGCTGATGGTACCCGAATCTTAGATCAATCTTTGAGATGTAGCTTGATCCTTGTAGTTGGTCGAAGAGGTCGTCGATTCAAGGTAAAGGATATCGGTTTTTGATGGTGAGTTTATTTAGTTCCTGGTAGTCTATGTACATGCTGAACGATCCATCCTTCTTCTTCACGAACAGGACAGGTGCTCCCTAAGGTGAGAAGCTTGGTTTGATGAATCCTTTGCTTAGCAGTTCGTTCAGTTGACTGGACAATTCTTACATTTCTGTCAGTGCTAAGCGGTATGGGGATTTGGCTACAGGGTTAGTTCCGAGAATCAAGTCAATTCTAAACTCGACTTGGCGTTCGGGTGGTACTCTTGGGAGTTCTTCTGGGAATACTTCGGGTAAATTACAGACTTCGGGAATATCCTTGATTTCTTTCACTTCTTGTTTCCCATCCACCACGTGGGCTAAAAAAACATGGTATTCCTTGCATAGGTACTTTTAAGCCTTGATACAAGAGATGATTCGAAGATTCGTGCTAGGTTTGTCGCCATAAATGATAAGGGTTTCGCTACTTGGCAGGTTAAGGCGAACGACCTTTTTGTATCATAAGATATCAGCATAGTGAGGACTTAACCAGTCCATGCCAATGATAACATCAAAACTTTTTATTGTGACCAATATTAGGTCAATTTGGAAAGAATAGTTATTTAGAGTAAGGGTACATCCTACGTATATATCGTTAGTGCTTTCTGCCTTTCCATTTGCCATTTCTACGGTGAATGTATCTTTTAGTGATTAGGGATTTTGTTTAAGTAAGTGTTTAAACTTATGGCTCACGAAACTCCTCTTCGCACCACTATCGAAAAGTACGCATGCATATAAATTATTGAAGAGGAACGTATCAGTAACCATAGTAGGATCATTCGAGGCCTCCTCATGCCCCATTGTTAAAACTCTTCCCACACCTTCGACATCCCTTGCTTTTGGACAATCCCTCTTGAAATGACCGTTTCACCACATCCGTAGCAAGGTTGGCTCACCCCAATATTAGCGGCTAGGGTGGTTTCTTGTGCTGGTGCCTTACAGAAACGGGCAGTGTGCCCCTTCCTGTTGCAATTATTGCAGTGCATCTCTCGGCAGGCTCCATGGTGATGAAAGTTGCACTTGTTGCATTTTGGGAGAGTTCCAACATATTGTTTGGCAAGTGCTGGAGCGATAGGAATAGTAGCAACGTGAACTGCCACAGTTTGTTGTTTCTTTGTGGGCTCTTGTGTTGGCTGGCCCTTCCTCTTGTTCCAAAACTTCTTCTTATTGTCACTCCCTTTTGCTTGCTGGGGAATGGTTGTCATAAAGCCCTGGCGGACTCCATGATCCACAAGTGTTTGTGCCAATTGTTTGGCACTGTCAAAAGTGGACGGGTTTGCAGTTATCATATTTCCTTGAATTTAAGAGGACAATCCCCAAATGTATCGCTCCACCTTTTTACTTTCCAAGCTGACCATCCCAGGGCATAGTACTGCTAGATCGCTAAATCTGGCAGTATAGGCTGCGATGTTAGTGCCTATCATGGTGAGGTTCCAAAGCTCTTGTTCCAGCTTTTGTACTTCGCCCCTCGGGCAATACTCCTCCAGCATCATGATGTTCAAGTCCTCCCAACTCATCGAGTTAGCTACCGGGAGGGTTAGTGATTTAATATGGTCATTTCACTAGGAAAGGGCCCTGTCAGCAATAGTGCAGGCTGCAAATTTGACTTTGCTTCCCTCTGGGCATGCATAGATCTTGAAGATTGATTTTGTCTTTTGAACCAGTGCGTTAGAGCAATGACACCTCCGCTTCCATCGAAGGATTTGGGTTTTCCATTTGTGAAGTCTTTATAGGAGCATTCCCTTGGGTGTCCCTGGCTATCTCCCTGGTTAGTGTTATTGGTACCGCCTCTCGTTCCACTGGTACCATTTATGCTGATTTGTGCCATGGCGGCTGCCATAGCGGCCGTTACAGCAGCTTGGAAAATGGTAGTGTCCATCTGTAGAGGTGTTGGCGGTGGTAGAGTTGTTGGGGTGTTGTTTTTGTGCCTGTTTGAGTTCTTTTGTGGCATGCTTCTGCCATAAGGTTTAAAGATGTTATTGAATTAGAATGTCTTAACTATAGGCCTGTTTATGTCGACTGTACAAGAATAACGGTATGAAAGACACATAAAGAGCCTAATTGTATAGTTCTATCGTATCATAAAATACTCCTATAGTATTTTAACCTTTATGTTTGGTTCTAGATTTTCCTTGTATGGGGTGTTGGTAAGTTTTAGACTCGTTGTTCACCATGACTATTCCCAAACACATGTTAGTCGTATCTCGTATAAATATAGTTGATCAGGCTATATTTATCCCATATATGATTACCTAACTATATAGGCTTAATCATAGTGTTCAACTTATCAATTAACTTTTGTGTTGTTCTTATTATGACACAGTTCTAGTATGTATTTATGTACGTATACTTGTATAAAAATGCTATTATATTTTTAAAAGTATATTTCTTAGTCAGAGTGTTTTAGCCCCATCGTATTTATAGTTATATATATCTTACGTGGTTTGATATACTTAGTTCACTATAAACATTGCTCTGATACTAATCTCTCACACCCCCGAACCGGAACGACGAAAACGTCTGGGGGCGGATAACGTCATGTACAGTATCATAACAATTGAATAATAGAGATCAAGGCAATACAGCCATCATATTGATAATATATATTTTACATTTTAGTTCGAATCATCGTTTGTTTGTTTGACTCCAAAACATATGACAAAATATAAGACGTAAAACTGCTACGATCTGTCATAAAAAACCTTGGTGGGTACCTGTCTACTAATTTTCTGAGAATACAAGTAGTTTTGAAAAAGTGTCAACAATTAAGCTGGTGAGTTCATAAACATTTTGTATGAGAAAATTCTACCATTGTTCCTTGAAAATGATAATGTGTTCATCCAGAAAATCCAATATTTTCTTTTAAAGTGAACTGTAGTCTTAAAAACTCTAAGACTGAAAATGTATAAGTATTGTTGTACCCTGAAGTAGTATAATGTAGTTTTAATCTTTATGAAACCATTTGAATGCATGTTTCCAGAAATGTAAGTTGTACTATACTGGAAAATAGTGTACGGAAGTTGTATCTGTATAAATCCCTTTGAATGTATGTATCTGGAACTATCAGTTGTACTGTAAAATAGTGTAATGTAGTTTTATTATTAAATAAAACCATTTGAATGTAAGTTAGCCCCGTAAACCAAATGTCTTGTTAATACTTATTGTGAGTGTTTATTATAACCATGCTAACGACTAGTGGCCTGCACGACGTTCTTCAGGCGTCGGAATGGTACGACATTTGTCACCCCAGACCTGCTAGTATAACTATAGCTAGCAGTTTAGGTGTGGGATTGTCAGCCCTATATAGATCTATACACAAGTGTCACACTCTCCCTACAAGAGACTCTAGTTATAATTTAGGACTTTAGTGTGTACTCTGGTAGGTACAATTAAGATAGTTGCTCACAATCCTGTATTAACCGGTTTACGCATAGTGTAATGAAATCCCTTTTTCTTGTAATTAAATGTATTACCCTTCCGTAGTGGTTATATAGTGTAAAAATAATTATTCTTTTAAACAATTACTTTTGTGTCCCGAAGGGTAAAATAGTGTGAATGCCCCATAAACTATACCTATTATAGTTTATAAAATGTTTCGTTGAAATGATGAATCCTTTGTATGTATCAATATCATTTTGCCATGATAAAATAATATGAAATGAAATAGTTATATATATTTTTATATAATTATTTTGTAAGAATTACATAGCGTATTTGTACTCGCTTTTCGTAGTGTTGCGTTTTTAGTCAAAACTTTATTTTTAATGTTCACAAGTTTGAATGTGAAGCTATTTCATGAATTTATCATATTTGTACAAACGATAGGCAAAACATATTTAAACATTTTGTATTTTTAACACAAGTTGTCTTGTGTTTTACTTGTATTCCCCCCTACCTTAAAACATTGAAAATATCAAAAAATGTAGGGGTATGAACTCACTTCGAGTGTGTTCTTGGCTGGATAACGAAGTGACGGTGATAGTCTTCAAGTTAGAACACTTGAAAGTGGTTGTAATCCGAATAGTTTTTAACACATAATAATGTGTCTAAATTAGATTACTAACAAGGAAGGTAATGTATAACCATTAGATTTAGCAAAGAACTTACAAGAAATTCTTAGGAATCAACCTTAAATAAATGGTTTCCTGGGAAAAGTTTGAAGGAGTTCTTGGGAATGGTTGATGTTTCTGGGAATTCGTATGAAGATACGAAGATGTTCTTATGAAATTTGAGAGAAAATGAGGAGATTTGAAGATGGAAAAGAGATTAACAATGGGGTTTCGGCCAAAAATATATATGAGGTGTTGAGTGATGTGATGTTTACATTAGGTTGTGTAATTTATCACCTTGGGAAGAGCACCACTGCTTTAATCTAGTGATTTCGGCCTATCTTCACCAAAATCACTTTGATTTCGGTCCAAGAGAAACCAAGAACTCCAAGTATTCGGTCTAGTGTGTTTTCGGTCCAAAGAGATTTCGGTCTCGCATGTTCTCGGCCATGGTTGAGATTTTGGTCTCGCATGTTCTCGGATAATGTTGATTTCAGCCTTGTCTCTTATCCAAGAACCCCTTTTAATCCACCAAAATTAAGGGGGATTTCGATCCACTGCCACCTAGGTCTTCAAGGTTTGTGGTTCTAACTATTTAAGTGAGAACCTAAAAAGCAATGTATAATTTATTGATTTATGTTTTAACTATTTGACTTTCATTTGACGTGTTTGAGTTATATTGACTTGATTGATTTTTGTTGACCTATAACTACCAATTGTTACAAAAGGTGTTACATGACCATATGTAATGGGGCTAAAGTACATTGCCTATACTAAATTGTCAAAAGGATCATCATTTCTGTCACACCCCGAAAACCAAAGGCGGAAACGTTCCCGGGGTTGACTCCATGTTGTGTATCAAATCCAATGTACATAGTAATCACAGTAAACAACCATTACATTACATATATGTGAAAGTTTACATCTGGTTCAAAAGTAAATTGTACAAAGTTATACATATATCATATGAACAAAAGAGACGAGTCTTCGGAGCACTCCATCTTCATCAAAAGATATCGCCGGGTACCTGTCTAACTTGGACCTGAGAATACAAGCAGTTTGAAAATCAGCATAAAGCTGGTGAGTTCACAAGCGGTTTTGTTTTATGAAAATGTATCGATTTCCTTTAGTTATCTGAAAAGATTTGATATCCAAGAAAATCCCATATTTTCTTATGTAAAGTAGTTAAATTATCTTTCGTTACAGTTCTGTTACCAGTTATAAGTTAACCCCAGGAAAATCCCATATTTTCCTATATGTAAGATTTATTGAATAACACATAGTATAGTTTAATATACAAAACTATATTTTAGACGAACTGTAAATAGAAAGTATTTTGAAAACCTTGGGACTAACATTCTGAACCAATTATAAGATAATTCGATAAAGATCATGGGATCACTATCCCGAAAGTAGATATAAGATAGCTTGATAAACCATGGGATCACTATCCCGAAACTAGATATATGATAGTTGATAAATTCATGGGATTATCATCCCGTATAAGATTTAGTTTCAAAACCATGGGATTACCATCCCGAACGAGATATAGACACAAGATCATGGGATTATCATCCCGAACGAGATATAGACATAAAACCATGGGATTACCATCCCGAACGAGATATAGATATAAAACCATGGGATTATCATCCCGAACGAGATATAGATATAAAACCATGGGATTATCATCCCGGACAAGATTTAGATTCCAAACAAATCTTAGCTGTGAATAAGTTTATATTAATACGTATTGTGAGTCGGGTAACCATGCTGATACGACAACGAGACCTCCTTGACGTTAGTCAGACGTCGAATGATATACAGAATTTGTCACCCCAGGCGTGCCCGCCTAACTGTAGCTAGCAGTTAAGGTGTGGGATTGTCAGTCCCGAATAGATCTATTCACAAATTCCTCGCTCTCCCTCCAGGAGACTCTGGTTACACTTCCGGAGAGGATTTACTTGATCATCCATAAAGGGTAGTGACTATCTCACAAGCTAGTATTAAACTATTCACAGGATTCTCATACGATAACAAACATACAAAGACTTTAAGACATGATACAATGAAAATAGATACATACAACGAAACTATCTGGCAAAACATTCGAATTATACGGAGATAAACTGAATTAGACATAGTTTATCTAATAACTTAATACAGATATCAGTAAGTGATATAATGAGAAACATAGAACCCCAATTTATTCCCATAATAATTTGATTAGTTTGATTATTTTCTTAACTAAAATCCATTTAGTTGTAATTGATAAATCATTCCTTATGCTCAACATAATACATAAGGAGTATAAGAGTTTATAAGTTTGCCAGATATTATTTGAAACACATAAATGTTATGATTTGAAAACAGTTTTGGTTTGCTTGTATTCCCCCTGAAAACAGTTAAAAACAGTGAAAAAGGCGTAGGGGTATGAACTCACCGGACGCGATATGAGACGGTTTGGATGCTAAGAGTTGATCCGGGGCTTGTAAATACACGAGGTTCCTAATTATAATGTAAAGATACACATTTGTATCTAATTAGGACTTAGATTGATTATTGGATAGGGACCATTGCTTCTAGTCGCGAAAACACTCCGATACGAGTGTTTGGAGGGACCCGGGTGGCGTTTAAGGACATGAAATGACACTAGGGACTTGGGACTTGAGTTTACTCCCCATGAATAAACTTATACAAGAGTTTTTGGTCTAAAACACCCATTCCCCATGAGTTTACGGCCGTAAACTCATGGTAGGGTGGTTTATGGTGCAAATTTGGGTCATAAATGGATATGGACACTTGGAAATACTTGGATTAATTTTTCTTAAGGCTTGGATTGAATTAAAAACATCATTTACAATACATAAGGGAGTTTACGGCCTAGGCAAGGGGTCTTTGGCCGTAAACTCTCAATTCTCCAAGATTTAGTGTTTTTAGGGTGTTAAAATCAATTACATGTGATTCTAAAAATTCCCACAAGCCTAGAAATGAGTTTGTATGGAACATATGAGGGTTTTATGGAGTTTACGGCCCATGAAACCCCCTTCATGGCCGTAAACTCTAATATATGGTGCTCCAAGGTGTTTCAAGGTCTAAAACTTGCATGAAAGGACTTCTAAAATTCATCTAAGGGCCTTAGGGGTGTTTAGTTTGCATTCTAACACCAAAAATTTTGGAGTTTACGGCCCAAGAACAAGCCTTGGCCATAAACTCTTAGAGATCCCATGAATGATGTGTTTAAGGCCCTTAAAGTATTTTTGGTTGGTCCCTTGATTTATTCCAAGGCTTTTGGTGGTGTTGGATGGCTTTCTAATACCTTAGAATTGGATTTTTGTCAAGTTTTGGGGAGTTTACGGCCCAAGCACTCTCCTTGGCCATAAACTCATCTAAAACCCCCAAAATTCATGTTTCAAGTGTCCAAATGCTAGAACCAAGGTCCTATAATTCATATCTAAGCCATAGAAGTGATTTGGAAGGGTTTAAGGGCATGAAAAAACCCCATTAACATGAGTTTACGGCCCAAGCTTATGCCTTGGCCGTAAACTCCTTCAAAGTCCTCAAAATCAAAGTTTTAAGTGTTATAAATTCATATCTTGAAGTCCCTTAGCCATATCTAAAGTCCAATTGAGTCTAGGAAGGAGTTTAAGGGCTAAAAACCCTTCAAAATGGTGTTTACGGCCTAGGCAGCCTCCTGGGCCGTAAACTCACATATATTGTCCAATTTCATGATTAAGTGTCTAATTTGGAAGCTAAACATGTTATAGATTAAGGCTAGGAAGGTACCTTAAGGATTTGAGGCCTTAAAATTGAGTTTTGGACACTTAATCTTTGGATTTAGGAGAGAGGTTAGAGAGAGAGTAGAGAGAGAAGCAAAAAGCTTCAAATGAGTGTTTAAACATGTTTATATAGTTCCTAAAACTTGGACACGGTGGAATTCTACCCGATACCGGCCTTAAACGAAGCTTTGGGTCGCACCCGATTGAGTTTCCGTCACCCGACGAGGATATTTCTAAAACTTATGAAATAAATGTTTTGGGCTAAATTCATGAGTTCCTAAATGATTTGGACCCTCATTGAATGATAATAAACATATTATTTTAGTTAACTAAACCCGAAAACGATATCGGTACATTTCGATTTCCGACGAGTTATTCGGGCAGAATGGGTTTTCGGCGATGAACAACTTCGGGTTGTTACATTATCCCCCCGTTAGAGGGAATTTCGTCCCGAAATTCAAGAAATAAGATACTGATCATGGATTGGAATGAGATACGAATGGATTTGTTGCTTCGGATCTTCACTTTCTCAAGTGGAATCAGGTCTCTACTGGGCGTTCTAACGAATTCTCACTATCGGAACATGTCTTGGTTTCGCTTGTTGACTCTCTCTCAATCTACGATATCAATCTGCTTTCTCGTGGAAGTTCCAACCCTGAACGACTTCGGTTTCTTCAAGGAATCACTAGGGTTTCGTTGGGCAGACGCTTCTAAGGATTTGAGACGTGATGGTCTAGATAGATATTTAGAGGGAATAGTTGCTAACTTCCCGATTCTCAATAATCACAGAAATGAGGGATGTGTGATAATTTACATTGGGAAAACTTTTGAGTTCTAAAGCATAAAATGATACGGAAGTTTGATGCCGAAGATCACGAGAACCGGGTCGAGAAAGAAATCTAGACGAGCGACCCTTTCGAAAGTAAAGATAACAACATGTATGAGACTTGGTCATTTCATGTTAAACATAGCATCAAAGTATTTTCATAGAAAAGTTTCTCCCTTTTTAAATCGAATGGAACAGAACAGTCCTCCGGACTGAGGATTCAATCGATAGGTACGAAGTTAGTGTTCTCTATCTCACTAGTTAGTCGTCTCGACGGTATACATTTCGATTTCATGCGAAGGATTGAGTTTAGAATACGTTCGAATAAATAGATAACAGGTTTCCCTTTTGCACCCAAAATCGAAAAGAGTTGCAAGTATAAGAATTATCAAAGAGAGATATACCTGCGGCAGCAGAGGGATTTGTGGTTGTAGCTATCTTGGGACAATTCCTTTTGAAGTGCCCAGCTTCACCACAATTGTAGCAGGCCGGACTGATTCCCGCTCCAGATGATTGGTTTGTTGGCTTGGCTGGTTTTCTACAGGTTCGCACAAGATGGCCCTTATTGCCACAATTGTCGCAGATCCTTTCGCGACATGGACCAGGAATGCGGTGGTGGTAGTTACACTTACCACACCAAGGAAGGGTACCAGTGTATCCACTAGCGGGAGTTTGGGCTATGGAACCTACAGCTGAAACAGCAATAGGGGCAGTAGCAGCATGGACTGCTACCGTTTGCTGTTTCTTAGAAGACCCTTGCGTACTCTGGGCCTTCCGCTTGTTCCAGGATTTCTTTTTACTTCCGCCTCCACTAGTGACTGGCTCGGGGGTAGTAGCTTCTTCATCAGAGTTGTCTTCGTGATCTATCAGGATTTTCGCAAGGCACTTAGCAGTGTCATATGTGTCTGGCTTCGCAGCCAAGACATTCCCCTTTGTTGGCTGGGTCAACCCCCAGATGAACCTCTCTATCTTTTTACTCTCCGGGGTAACCATTCCCGGACAAAGTAATGCCAGATCATCGAATCTTGAGGTATAAGCAGCTATGTCGGAACCCTTCATCTTAAGGTTCCAAAGTTCATGTTCTAGCTTCTGAAGTTCGCCCCGAGGGCAATACTCAGCGAGAAGAAGCTCCTTCATAGCTTCCCAACCCATAGCATTGGCTACAGGTAAAGTTAAGGATTTGACTCGGCCATTCCACCAAGTCAGGGCTTTGTCTAGGAAAGTGCAGGCAGCAAACTTGACTCTATCAGACTCCGAACAGCTGCATATTTCAAAGATTGATTCGATTCTCTCGAACCATCGGGTTAAGGCAATGACACCCCCTGTGCCATCGAAGAATGTCGGTTTTGCGTTCATGAAGTCTTTGTAGGAACCCCCTTTTTGGTGTCCCTGACTATCTTCTGGGTTTTGGGGTTGGGGACCACCTCTTGAATTACTAGAGTTCATTTGCGACATGGCTGCTACCATTGCAGCAGTCAGAACTGTCTGAAGCGATGCAAGATCAAGTTGAGGAGGAGGTGGTGGCGGAGGAGGATTGTTGCTGTTCCTTGAGCTGGGTCTCTTTCTTGGAGGAATCTCGATCTAAAAAGATCAGGAAAGAGAGGATCATAAGTCCTCTGAATTGAATCAAGAGATATGGGACAGGAGATATCTCATCAAGGCAAATATAGCATCATACAAAGCGATAAAGCAGAAAGGAGTTATCAAGATAGAACATTTTTATCGCTAGAGGAACGATCAAGGAATAACACGTATACGAGAATTTCTACAAAGGATCGGCTCGAGAAATACTCCCATAGTATTTCATGGTTCGCTGCAGCGTCGATTTGTTGTTTGGGATATTTGGTAAGTTTTAGGTATGCCGCATGCCACAGTCACTCCCAAGCACATGTTGGCCGTGTCTCGAGTGAATATAGTTGGCCAGGCTATATTGACCCTAGACACGACTACATAACTGCCCAGGTTTAACTGCAGTGTACAACACCCATTTACTTATGTTTTGTTCTACTTGTAGTTACAGATTTCGACGGCTCGGCATACTTAAATACTTTTGAAAATACTTATATCTTGTAGGATACTTTTAGTTCAGAGCACTTAGGCCCCTTAATGTTTATAGTTTTATACCATGTAAGGTTTGGTATACTCTGTTCACTATAAACAAGGGCTCTCATACCAATCTGTCACACCCCGAAAACCAAAGGCGGAAACGTTCCCGGGGTTGACTCCATGTTGTGTATCAAATCCAATGTACATAGTAATCACAATAAACAACCATTACATTACATATATGTGAAAGTTTACATCTGGTTCAAAAGTAAATTGTACAAAGTTATACATATATCATATGAACAAAAGAGACGAGTCTTCGGAGCACTCCATCTTCATCAAAAGATATCGCCGGGTACCTGTCTAACTTGGACCTGAGAATACAAGCAGTTTGAAAATCAGCATAAAGCTGGTGAGTTCATAAGCGGTTTTGTTTTGTGAAAATGTATCGATTTCCTTTAGTTATCTGAAAAGATTTGATATCCAAGAAAATCCCATATTTTCTTATGTAAAGTAGTTAAATTATCTTTCGTTACAGTTCTGTTACCAGTTATAAGTTAACCCCAGGAAAATCCCATATTTTCCTATATGCAAGATTTATTGAATAACACATAGTATAGTTTAATATACAAAACTATATTTTAGACGAACTGTAAATAGAAAGTATTTTGAAAACCTTGGGACTAACATCCTGAACCAGTTATAAGATAATTCGATAAAGATCATGGGATCACTATCCCGAAAGTAGATATACGATAGCTTGATAAACCATGGGATCACTATCCCGAAACTAGATATATGATAGTTGATAAATTCATGGGATTATCATCCCGTATAAGATTTAGTTTCAAAACCATGGGATTACCATCCCGAACGAGATATAGACACAAGATCATGGGATTATCATCCCAAACGAGATATAGACATAAAACCATGGGATTACCATCCCGAACGAGATATAGATATAAAACCATGGGATTATCATCCCGAACGAGATATATATATAAAACCATGGGATTATCATCCCGGACAAGATTTAGATTCTAAACAAATCTTAGCTGTGAATAAGTTTATATTAATACGTATTGTGAGTCGGGTAACCATGCTGATACGACAACGAGACCTCCTTGACGTTAGTCAGACGTCGAATGATATACAGAATTTGTCACCCCAGGCGTGCCCGCCTAACTGTAGCTAGCAGTTAAGGTGTGGGATTGTCAGTCCCGAATAGATCTATTCACAAATTCCTCGCTCTCCCTCCAGGAGACTCTGGTTACACTTCCGGAGAGGATTTACTTGATCATCCATAAAGGGTAGTGACTATCTCACAAGCTAGTATTAAACTATTCACAGGATTCTCATACGATAACAAACATACAAAGACTTTAAGACATGATACAATGAAAATAGATACATACAACGAAACTATCTGGCAAAACATTCGAATTATACGGAGATAAACTGAATCAGACATAGTTTATCTAATAACTTAATACAGATATCAGTAAGTGATATAATGAGAAACATAGAACCCCAATTTATTCCCATAATAATTTGATTAGTTTGATTATTTTCTTAACTAAAATCCATTTAGTTGTAATTGATAAATCATTCCTTATGCTCAACATAATACATAAGGAGTATAAGAGTTTATAAGTTTGCCAGATATTATTTGAAACACATAAATGTTATGATTTGAAAACAGTTTTGGTTTGCTTGTATTCCCCCCCTGAAAACAGTTAAAAACAGTGAAAAAGGCGTAGGGGTATGAACTCACCGGACGAGATATGAGACGGTTTGGATGCTAAGAGTTGATCCGGGGCTTGTAAATACACGAGGTTCCTAATTATAATGTAAAGATACACATTTGTATCTAATTAGGACTTATATTGATTGTTGGATAGGGACCATTGCTTCTAGTCGCGAAAACACTCCGATACGAGTGTTTGGAGGGACCCGGGTGGCGTTTAAGGACATGAAATGACACTAGGGACTTGGGACTTGAGTTTACTTCCCATGAATAAACTTATACAAGAGTTTTTGGTCCAAAACACCCATTCCCCATGAGTTTACGGCCGTAAACTCATGGTAGGGTGGTTTATGGTGCAAATTTGGGTCATAAATGGATATGGACACTTGGAAATACTTGGATTAATTTTTCTTAAGGCTTGGATTGAATTAAAAACATCATTTACAATACATAAGGGAGTTTACGGCCTAGGCAAGGGGTCTTTGGCCGTAAACTCTCAATTCTCCAAGATTTAGTGTTTTTAGGGTGTTAAAATCAATTACATGTGATTCTAAAAATTCCCACAAGCCTAGAAATGAGTTTGTATGGAACATATGAGGGTTTTATGGAGTTTATGGCCCATGAAACCCCCTTCATGGCCGTAAACTCTAATATATGGTGCTCCAAGGTGTTTCAAGGTCTAAAACTTGCATGAAAGGACTTCTAAAATTCATCTAAGGGCCTTAGGGGTGTTTAGTTTGCATTCTAACACCAAAAATTTTGGAGTTTACGGCCCAAGAACAAGACTTGGCCGTAAACTCTTAGAAATCCCATGAATGATGTGTTTAAGGCCCTTAAAGTATTTTTGGTTGGTCCCTTGATTTATTCCAAGGCTTTTGGTGGTGTTGGATGGCTTTCTAACACCTTAGAATTGGATTTTTGTCAAGTTTTGGGGAGTTTACGGCCCAAGCACTCTCCTTGGCCGTAAACTCATCTAAATCCCCCAAAATTCATGTTTCAAGTGTCCAAATGCTAGAACCAAGGTCCTATAATTCATATCTAAGCCATAGAAGTGATTTGGAAGGGTTTAAGGGCATGAAAAAACCCCATTAACATGAGTTTACGGCCCAAGATTATGCCTTGGCCGTAAACTCCTTCAAGGTCCTTAAAATCAAAGTTTTAAGTGTTATAAATCCATATCTTGAAGTCCCTTAGCCATATCTAAAGTCCAATTGAGTCTAGGAAGGAGTTTAAGGGCTAAAAACCCTTCAAAATGGTGTTTACGGCCTAGGCAGCCTCCTGGGCCGTAAACTCACATATATTGTCCAGTTTCATGATTAAGTGTCTAATTTGGAAGCTAAACATGTTATAGATTAAGGCTAGGAAGGTACCTTAAGGATTTGAGGCCTTAAAATTGAGTTTTGGACACTTAATCTTTGGATTTAGGAGAGAGGTTAGAGAGAGAGTAGAGAGAGAAGGAAAAAGCTTCAAATGAGTGTTTAAACATGTTTATATAGTTCCTAAAACTTGGACACGGTGGAATTCTACCCGATACCGGCCTTAAACGAAGCTTTGGGTCGCACCCGATTGAGTTTCCGTCACCCGACGAGGATATTTCTAAAACTTATGAAATAAATGTTTTGGGCTAAATTCATGAGTTCCTAAATGATTTGGACTCTCATTGAATGATAATAAACATATTATTTTAGTCAACTAAACCCGAAAACGATATCGGTACATTTCGATTTCCGACGAGTTATTCGGGCAGAATGGGTTTTTGGCGATGAACAACTTCGGGTTGTTACAATTTCATATACCACCATTACACCATCAAACAACACTATACACCCTGGATCACTTACAAGAGCTTTAACTTGATTTCCAAATACCTAATCACCAAAAAGATCAAGCCAAAAAACCATCCCCGTATCCAACTTGTTCAAGAAAGCACCTATGCACCATGACCCAACATCTTACATCACCAAAAACAGCTTAAAGTACGTGACCATAAATAAAAAGCAGACCAAAGCAATGAAAACAACCATTTTTAACATCTTCTTCAACCTTTCAATCTCAATGAGTAGTTCTTGGATCCTAGCTTCAGCAAGTTCCTTCTCAGGTTTCCTAAGAAGCTTGTGCTTCTCCACCTTCTTCTGCAACTCAACAACTTGACCATTCCTAAGAAAAAAGGTCGTCGATCCTCAGTTTCATGTTCCATAACGTATCCTTGTAGTGTTTTGGTAATTCTGGGTCAAGCCACTAGAAGAAGTTGCAACTGTTGTTGAATATCTACATAAAAAAGCTACACAATAGAAAAAGGGTTTCACTGTTCAAAATTTAGGGTTTTCTCGTTGTAAATGGGGTTTTTTCAATCAAAATTGGGTGTTTGCAGTATAAAAATCAAAGCTTTATGGTTAAAACTTATCGATTGTAATGAAGGATACGTTACCATTGATTTTGCGCAATTATAGAAGCGACGGGTTGGGTTGTTAGGCTTCCAAGCTTCTCTGAGCTTTAACACAGGATGATCGCGACACAAGCAGGGAGGATTCACTTCAATCCGGTAAATGGCGACGGTGTTATATGATTCAGAGGAGGAAGACATGGTCGAAAGGGTTGGTGTTCGTCGAAGGGTAAGGAAATAATGAATGTTGTTCTATTGAACCCTTACGAAGGTAATATAGTAAGCTGACTGGACACCAGCTGGATATTACAAACCACGTCACATTTGACTTTGTTGACCAACCGGGTAACCGGTAAAAAAATGGAGAAAACCTTAATTTGGCGGATAATTTGTTACTTTAGTGGGGTAAGAGGTATGAAAATTAATTGAAGGACATTTTAAAACCAAACAAAAAGCATCATTGTGCTTCTATGTCAATAACCCATTTTTACCATTAAGGGAGTGACGAGTGGGACTCGGCGTATCCAAGGTGGATTTAGCAAACATCACGCCACCACATGGGTAAGTTCTTCTTGGCAACAGAACTCGACACATGTTTATTGAGCTGAATGTGTCCTTGTCACCCAATGAGCTAACAACTCAATTTTGAAAACACTATTTTTTATAATTATTTATAAATACAACCGTACATTCCTTTACATACCATATCAAAACCTTTTTCTGCGATCTCTCTAGAAATGTCATTTTCATCTTCTTCATTGTCAGATTTTTTTAATGTGGTGTTAGAATCGAAAACAGAGGTTATTCAAGAGGATGAACATAAGATAAAAGAACAACGTCAACAAAATGTTGAAAATGCTCGCCGGAGAAAAAGAAGGTTCATACAAAGAAATCGTGAAGCTGCTCATCATCACCTCATGCAAGATTATTTTGATGAATATACAACCTTTTAAGGATATTATTTTCACTGGCGGTTTCATATGCATAAACATTTGTTTTAGCATATAGTCAGCGACGTCATGGAGGCATGTTCATATTTCCAACAACGTACAAATGCTAAAGGTACAATTGGTTTTACTCCCTTACAAAAAAATGCATTGGCGCACTTCATCAACTACCATATGTCACTTCCCCCCGATGCACTAGATGAGAATCTTAGGATGTCCCGACGTATTGCACGTGAAATCCTTTACAAATTTTGTAAGTATGTCATGAGTTTGTATGGTTCACGGTATTTATGTAAACCTACTTGTAGTGATGCCAAACAATTATATGCTCATCATTTAAATATGCACGTACGACTTCCCTGGAATGTTAGGAAGCCTAGATTGCCTCCATTGGGAATAAGGTAATTGCCTGAATGCATATCAAGGCTAATATACTCGAAGTGTCATGGTTATCCAACAATCATACTTGAAGTGGTGGCGTCACATGGTTTTTGGATTTGACATGCTTTCTTTGGTTCTATTGGTTCACTAAATAACATAAGTGTTCTCAACATGTCACTTTTATTCGATGACATATATAACGAGACTGCACCAGATTCTTCATTTGTTATGCATAGAATGCCATAAGTACAAGTATTATCTTGTAGACGAGATATATCCGAAGAATTCTTGTTTTGTGAAGCCATTGTCTTGTCCAAATGATCGAGAAATGTTGAAGTTTAAGAGAGCTCAAGAGAATGAGAGAAAGGATATTGAATGAATACTTGATGTTTTAAAAAAACATTGGCATATATTGAAAATACCCTATATTTTTCGTTGAAGATAACAAAATAAGTGAGGTGATGTATACATGTATCATATAGCATAATATGATTCTTAAAGATGAAGGAAAGGCAATATATGAGTATAATGAAAATGACATCATTCCACCAACACAAGCTTTTGAGGTTGGAATACTTCATGATGTTTAGATCCATCATGATCTTCGTAGAGACTTTACGGGACTGTAGGAACGATTGACCAGTTCAATTTAAATGAAATCATGATTATCAAGAACAAATATATGAAATGATTGCACAAGAAGGAACTGTTTCTGATTTAGAGTAAGAAGGTTCGATTAAACTTTGTAAGAATGCTCAAAAGACTTACTCTACCTTATAACTAACATCCTTATTTATAGGTTGAAAAAAATGGAGTAGTTTAGAGAATAACCATTAAGGTCATGACACCTACGCAGTGACATGTTGTATAACAGTTAAGAAAATGTCACTGTGAAACCTAAGTGTTTACATTCCGAAACCTAACATACAATCAAAGCATTACATTGAAGACTAAGATATAAATATGAAAGCTTTCACAATTAGACTCAAACACAACACATCCAAATTCTATGACCTAACAATCTCCCTTTTTGTGTCGAATTGCGAAAGTAGTCTTCATGTACTCTCATAAAAAATCTAAGGAGCAAAGCCAACCAATATTGCCCGAACAGTGATCCACCGTCTTAGCATGTCGAAGACAAAGTTTAACTTCATTCTTCAAATTGATTTTGTAGAGATTAGCCTTCAAAAGAATGCCATTCAAAGTTCTAGTCTTGTAACAATGCTTATCCTACATATAAAACAATCGATTCTTCAAGACCCTATTCACTAAAGTTTTATATACCACTCCCCATGGCTCCTTCTGAATCTATTCGTCCTTCATATTTTGAATGGTATTGGGTTTATCACAAGGACCAATAGAAGTCTTTTTCTTTTTTAAAAAAATTAGCTAACTCAACATCCATCTTACAAATCTCCAAATAATAAAATTTGATCATATTCTTCAAATAGATAATCTGATACACATATTTTGTTTTCTTGTTTCTGGTGGATTGAAAAATATAAGAGCGTCATATCCAGCTGGTTTGATAGGAGCAACGTTCTTCAATTTCTTTTCTAGTGCTTTAAAACTAAATTTCACTTTCTTATCTGCTCCAGGTTTCTTAATCACTGGAGGTAGTTGATAAGGACTCATAATTTCACTTCTTCTCCCCTTGTTGCGCACTAGCACCGCTAGTCGTAACACCTTCATTAATAGAAAGCTTAGAAAACAAAGGCTGAAGCTTTGTATCAGGCAATGTAGAAATATAATCACTATAAGGATCGTCCTTTTCCACAACAATCGTTGTGAGCCTCTGATTGATCTCAAAATTGCGAGCTTTGACTAAGAGAAGCTTATTGTCCTTCTTTGCAACATCCTCCTTCACAAAATGATGTTTTTTCTTGAGTGAGGCTATCTTCGCATTTTTCCTTTCAAGTTGCATCACCATCAAAGTTTTATATTCAAAATTATGAACCAAAATTTGAATTGAATTAGCAATTATTCAGTTATGGACAGTATTATCATTCAAAATAAGCTTCCGAAGTTCCTTGATTTCATTTAGAGCAGCCTTCATCTTCTGTGCATGCTCTATTACCAATCTCTTGTTCTCTGAAAACAACTTTTCATTCTCCGAAAGCAATGTCTTGATAGTTGCTTAATGAATAGAAATCATTATTGTGAAAGCATTAGAAGAAAAAGACTATCCACGATGTACCAACATATTTAGCTTTCTATTCAATGCCCTATAATCCTTCCTCGTCATTGGAAACTATTCTTTTTTTCTTATCCTATTCATGTTTATTGAGAGAAGCATCGATAAAAAACCCACTAACATCATCATTCTTTCCTTAAGTAACAATTATATCAATCGTAGTTTTAATAATTGGAGTAAGGACAACTGAAGTAATTGTAGTTGTTGCATGTTGAGTGGTAGAAGAGATTAAGATTGGAGTAGTTTGGGGTAAAGAAACAATCAAAATGGTTGAGTGGTAGCAGGAATATAACGACCCAAAAATACAAAAAAAAAAAAAATTGTTTTTAAATTCATACAAATTATACGATATAATATCAAATAGTCAAAAGTGTATCATAGCAACATGTTATCAGAGTACAAATTCCTAAAAGCTCTAAATGCAGAAACCATAGGTGATGTGGTGTGATTAGGTCGGGCCCTTCCCCTTCGAACTGGAAGTACCTAAAACATAAACTGAAAACTGTAAGCACAAAGCTTAATGAGTTCCCCTAAAATACCACATACTATACAAACATACAGTCAAGCATATTTGGGTGCTTGCCTTCCCTTTCAGTCTATTTCAACCAGATATGATCATGTATATATAGGTTCTTGCAATCTCCTTCGGTTTATTTCAATTGGATACCAGGTCTATTTCACCCTTACTACTACCACATAATCTCATAACAAAGAATCATAGTCATCAAGAAAACACAGGCATAATTGACAACTGTCACGATGACAATCATCCTACTACATCATAAACTAGTGGGCTGGCATTGGTGCCTTCGAGCCACAGATACATTGAAGGAAAACTCACCTCAAACTGAAGGTATCAAATCGCACTTAGTGGATGACTCGTGAAATCCTCACCCTAAGGCACAAATATAAAACCCTAATTAGAAATGGGGCCGATACTCTAGCCCGATGGTCCAAACCCTAATTCTTATCCTAAAAACAGTAAGGGTTGCTTAACCCTTGCATTATTAGGCCTACCCTACCAAATCACGAATCCAACTAGTCCAAAAAGGCATTCCAAGCCCAACTACAAAGCCCTTAAGGCCAAATATGGCCAAAGAGAACCTGAGGTGACCTAGAGCCTAAATATGTCCCGCTACAATAGGTGGGTCTGAGGCCCAACCTAAAAAACTCCAAAGCCCAATCAAAACTTGATCCCAAAAGTCACACAAGCCCACAGACGACATACGTGTGACGTATATGGCTCGTACGCCTAGCGTATGTTGGTGATTCGGAGTCGGGGTGTAACGTCTCAAAAATAAAGACCAAAAATTTTCGTTTTTAAATTAATAAAACTATCATGAAACATCAGAGTAATCATAAAATGTGAAACGAGGTGGTGTGTACACTGCAATCATCTCGGGCTCTTCCCTTTCGAACCAGAAGTACCTAAAACATAAACTAAAAACCGTAAGCACAAAGCTTAGTGAGTTCCCCAAAATACCACATACAAAAGATAATAAATACATAATGGGCCCCGCCCGACATTGGGCCCCTCTCGGTGTATAGATCTGTCTGTCATCGGGCCCCGCCCATTCTACATGTAAACATATAAGCATATAATCATACAACACATGCAATAATCACAAAGATAATAGCATACAGAATAATCATTAGGCCCCGCCCGACATCAGACCTTGCCATGTAAGTATAGAAGCACATAACACATGCAAGAGTCACGCAAACATCTAGCATACTAACATAATAACCATGGGCCGACATTGGTGCCTTCAACCCGCTAAACACAGTAGGGAAACTCAACTTTAGCTGCTGAATCACTCGAATGAATCCATGTCTGATGGTTCGGAAAATCCCCGCATAATCGTCACAAAACAATATCCAATTAATAATTGGACCTTAACCCGAAATCAAGAATCTAAGTTGCTTAGCCTATAACCAGGGTAAAAGACCATTTTACCCTTTTTCCAACTTAGCCTAAAGACAAGGCCCAACCCAAGTACTCAAAAGGTCTAAATCACAAATGGCAACCCAAAGCCCAATCATGGCCGAATCTTCCAAAATGGGCCCAAAACCCATCATGGGCTTAAGTCCAAGGAGCCCAATATGCTAGACAAAAAGCCTAATCAGAAATCTAATGACCCATCTAGGCCCAAATCTTAATAGTCTAAAACATGGCCCAAATATACAAATACATAACCTCTTTGGCCCAGATTACCGTACGCTTGGTGTACCAAGCTTGTACGCCCTGCGTACGCAATCGATGAAGATATAGACTCAGAACCAGTACGCTCAACATACCCAGGAGTACGCCCCACGTACCGGCATGATCCCAATTCCTTGGTTAGATGACTTTATCACTTCAGAACTTACTATCCAATCCACAAGATATCTTCATACTAAGTACCTAACCCATAAAGTTGAAGGCTTTAAGCCTTTGCAATGCTAAAATCCTGTAAAAACCAAATCTAGCATCTTAGCTCCATAGAATGAGACATCAACTTTGCATGGATGCATAAAACCAATAAAGAAGACATTTTTATGCATAAAGGACACCTAAAACATCTAGATCTAAAGGCTAAGCTTCTGAAACAACCTTTACTCACAAGGACCAACTGAAAAGGACCAAAAAAGACATAAACCAATCCAAACTAGATCTACACAAGGAGTTGTCAAGCTAAGAACTTTATACCTCAAATGGCTTAAAATGATGATGCTAACTTTACATCTCTAAGCTCCACTCCAAAGAATGACTCTTCAATCTGCTTCTACCACTTCAAAATGCACAAGAACACACCAAAATTCTTCATGAGAGCTCAAAAGCACCAAAACGATGGCTAAGGGGCAAAATTAGGGTTTAAAAGATATGGAGGCTGGTAAGAGGATAAGCTCATGGGACTCAAGACATTTAAATAGGACACAAAGCCTAAAAATTAGGGTTTGTTCCATCCTTGCATATGCCATGCATACTCCACGTACACCCCGCGTACGTGGGTGATATCCATGATCAGACATCAGGCTAGTACACCAAGTGTACCACTTAGTACGCCCCACGTACTAGCTAAAGGACCAAAATGAAAGGTTTTTCGATAAAAAGGGTTAAAAGTGAAACTTAGCCGAATTCGAGTGTTACAATTCTCCCTCACTTGAATCAGACTTTGTCCTCGAAGTCCATTGGTCTAAATAACTCCGGGTAATGCTCCCTCATCTCATCTTCTAGCCCCCACTTCCATTATGAACCCTTGTGATGCTGTCACTGGACTTTCACCAACTCAACAACCTTATTCCTCAAGATTTTTATCTTCCGGTCAAGAATCGCCACCGGTCTCTCAATATAATTCAGGAGATCACCTACCTGAATATCTTACAATGGAACCACTGCAGAATTATCCACTAAACACTTCCGCAACTGAGAGATGTGGAACGTGCTATGTATCTGACTGAGCTCCTCGAGAAGATCCAAACGATATGCAACCCGGACCAATTGGGCCAAAACCATGAAAGGACTGATATATATGGGGCCCGATTTGCCCCTCGTCATGATTTGGATGATACCTTTCCAAGGTGACACCTTCAGGTGAAACATGTCCCCAACCTAGAACTCTAGATCTGATCAAGCATCTGTCTAGAATCTACTCCGAACCTGCTGTATCAACTCAGTGGTCTTGAGTACCACCTTGGTACTCCCATGACTCGTTGACCGAACTCACCCAAAAAATTTGGGATCCTGAATTCCAACCTATAAAGCATCTCAAAAGGAGGTCGATCGATGTTGGCGTGATAACTATTATTATACGAAAATTCTGCTTACGGAAGATACATATCCTAACTCCCACCGAAATCCAAAACATACGCCCGAAGCATATCCTCCATGGTTTGAATAGTCCGCTCACTATGTATACCAGTCTGTGGATGGAATGTCATGCTGAAATGAAGACAAGTACCCAACTCGTCATGGAACCTCTTCTAAAATCTAGAAGTAAACCGTACATCCCTGTCTGAAACCACCGAATCCAGCACTCCAAGCCGCACCACAACCTCCCTGATGTATACCTCAACCAACTTCTCTTCAGAGATTCTCTCCTGAATCGGGATAAAATATGCGCTCTTGGTCAATTAATCCACAATAACCCAAATCAAATCCACTCCGCGCGTAATCCGAGGCAACTTTGTAATGAAATTCATGGTAATCTCCTCTCATTTCCAAACGGGGATATCTAACGGTTGCATCTTGCTATGAGGTCGCTAATGCTCGGCCTTGACTTTCTTTCAAGTCAAGCACCTCTTCACATACCAAGCCACATCCCGCTTCAAGTAGGGCCACCAATAACCATGAAAAAGATCTCTATACATCTTCGTCACCTCTGGATGAATGGAGAACCTTGACTTGTGCACCTCCTCTATTAGAATCAGACGCACACCGCCCCAATACAGAACCCATACCCTCTAATGAAAAGTTAATAACACTTGGCTATCATAATCAAAGGAGGCCACCTGACCCACAATGCGCTCACTCTTCTGGTGCTCTTTCTTCATAGCCTCGATTGGAGCCACGATTGCCTTGCGGCTGAGAGCATCAACCACCACATTTGGCCTTCCCCAGATGGTAAAGGATCTAATAATCATAATCCTTCACCAGATCCAACCACCGACACTGCCTCATATTTAGATTCGGATGATCCATCAGGTACCTCAGGCTCTTGTGATCCGTGTAAATAGTACAACGGACCCCATAAAGGTAATGTCGCGAAATATTGATAGTGAAAACCACAGCCCCCAGCTCCAAATCATATGTCTGGTAATTCGCCTCATGAGGCTTCAGCTGCCACGAAGCGTAAGCGATCACACGACCCCTCTGCATCAGAACTGCCCCCAAACCCATGATGGAAGAATCATAATAAACCACGAAGTCGTCAACACTCTCTGGTAGGGTTAAAATCGGCGCCTCACACTATCTCTGCCTCAGGGTCTAAAGTATTAAGTATCTATTAAAGAGTTTATGTGTGAGATATTTTCTATTTCCTAGAATACGTGTGAAAAACATATCTGATAATATATGATATGCAAACCAAGTAAGGTTCTATATGAGTTAAGTTATTACTTCATGAAAAAAATAATAAAAGTATCATTGGAGAGAAGGATAAATGTTTATTAATAGCTAAATACTTTGTACATAATGAAGTAGGATAGTGTTTTTAAAAAGGATCCAGTAATTAGTAGTTAAGCATTTTAGTCTTACCAAGAGATAATATAAGACTCGTAGAAGAGACTTAAGTTTAATTATGTGACATCCCGAAAGTTAGGATAAATCTATAAACAGTCAAGTTACCGCGAACCACACTATAGTAGGACCTACAACATAGAAACTTGGTGATTTTAAGTACAAATGAGATCATGTTACTCATAAGTGTCTTCGGGATACCTCTAAACGCTCGAAAAGATGACCATCGACATCAAACGAAAAACAGTTCAAGAATTAGTGAGATCTAACACCCTAAGAAAATCATGTTTTTGCAATTGACCAACATGAGGGCCATGAATGATAAAATCAAATATAGCATGTTCTCAGGATTCCATGGATATAAAGAACGTCCAAAACGAAGATCGTATGAGAAAGTTATGCATGTTTTAAGCTTTTAGGCAGGTATATACTTGATTTTACCTGGTACCAGACAAAACACTGCTCAGTTTGAAGTAGCTACAAGTCTCATAAATAAATTTTGAGCACGATTCTAAACTCAGACTTTGATCTAGTATTTGATTTTATTATTCCGGTATTTTTATCCCGAACTAAAATTAGATTCGCGAAAACTGAAGAATCAAAACCCGATTGACTTAAAAATTTGAACGTGATTTCACAGAGATCTGTAAAATGGATTTGAATTCCGTTTGAATAATTATAATCATCACATCTGTGCCATTATCCACACACTTTCAAAATATTTTTACGAGCCCCGAACCTGACATCACGTAAATCGAGACAAATAAATAAGTAAATAAATAGATAAACAAAAAAGTCAACCCTTTTATCTGTCTTTGACCATGATTAAGTCCAAACCCACCTTTTTATTACTAGTATATCAGTTTTTTTTATAAATTTATACATATACATGTATCGTCTCTATCAATTACGTGAACCTCTTCTTCTTCTTCTGTAAAAAGAAAAGCATCCCAAACATCTCCTTGTTGCTGTTACATGACCACCCATAACCACCATTTTTCTCCTATTTCTCAGTTAAGCAAACTACTATACACCCCAACCACCCGATGATCTGTGGTGCTTGTTATCTTTCTTTCTGTCATTACCGAGAAACACCACCACCACTAAGGGTGGTGGTGTTGCTATTGTAACCACCAAGAATCACTATGTTCTTCCTCGTCTTGCTATTGATCGGAGAAAACCATAATCAGCATCTTCAACTCATTCCTGCCATCAAGTTCTATCAAGTAACCCTCAAACACCATCAAACCTCACCCCATCTCCTACTACCTTCCTCTCGACGACTTGCTCCTCAGAAAATGAAGAAGATAGCTGGACAACCAAGGACTGCCACCCACGACCATCTACCGTCACCATTGCTGTAGAGTTCCGGCTACCACCGCCACTATCGAAGCCATTGTAACACCTACAGATTCGAGCTAGTCAATTAAGATATAACAAGCGTTAATATTTTTTTGATAGAAGATTATTTCAGATAAATAATCTTAACCAAAGTAATAGTTAGAGATCAACAATTGTAACCTATTTGACGTAATAAATAAGAACTATACAGATACTATGTATTTCATGATTATTATAATATAATAAAATAGGAAAAATCAGCTGAACTGTCCGTAAATCGTAAAAATAAGTGCGCCAAAACATATATATTATTATATATGTAGAAAGTACAAGTCGTCTCGATCCCAAAAATATAAATTTCGTAGAAATCCGACTCTGCATGAATTAGACATGATTTTTAAAATATATAAAATTTAGCTGTGCATGACGGATGTATGATGTAAAAAACTACGAAAAGAATGGTTGACTTTTAACTAAAGCCACCAAAAAGAAAATCGTAGTACTCTTTAAAATAAGATTTTTGGGAAAAAGAATGCCAAAAACAGTGTAACATCCTGTTTCTAATCATCCGTGATTAGGGTTCATGGGCTACAACTAGGCATGATGGATTCTCAGGGTTGTGTCGAGCTGCTAAGAGCTTAGGGCATCTCGTAACCTATCCGAGGGTAAGAGGTTCGTGGGAATCGGGGTTATGTCGAGGAAGCAACGAAATTTTGAAGATTTGGCAAGATAAGTCCTTATTTTGAGGTGTGTGGCAGTCGAGTACGCGGGGCGTAATTATGTGTACGCTCGGCGTACTCATATGCATGGAAAAAACGCGAAGGCCACTTAGTACATTCAGCGTACCAGAGGGTACGCTCAACATACTATGTCCTAGAAGAAAACTCTAATGTCTTGGAGTATCCCTATTTAAGGAACAATATGCCCTGCTGTTCAGTCACCATTCCAACATCTTACTCCCCATAAAACCCTAAATCTCGTTTCTTGGCTTGTGTGAGCATTGGAGGCTTATGAAGTGATCTTGGGGGATTCTTTTGAGAAGAAGGAACTTTGAAGGAAAAAGAGTTGTCATTTGAGCTTTGATCTGAGTTTCCTTGAGGATGGAGCATCATTCGGAGGTATCAAGCTCAAAACTTTGCTCTTCTTTTGCATGGTTCATTTAATGGTCCATTTTAGGGTTTGTGTTCCCAAAGCTTGAAGATTTTTGAGTTGGTCAACTCAAGAACCTTGTACTTGTCCCCTTTGACGTCTTTAGATGGTATAAGTTCATAAAAATGGAGTCTTGGTGGTCAAGATCTCCCAATCTATGAGATATGTGGATTTTATTGAGGAAAAAGTGAAAGTTTATGAGATCTTGACTTGTTCAGCCTTGATAGAGCTTAAAGTCACAAACTTTATGTTAAAAGAGACTTCATTTGACAGAGATCTGAGATGGTAGCCTTTGTCTTAACGGGTTAAGACCATTTGAGTGGGATAAGCAAGTATGGGATGTACGCCGAGCGTACTCCCAGCTACGTGCAATGTAGCATCGAGTCGCCCTCATTGCGTGCATGGCTAAGCGTACGCCAAACGTACGTGGCAAGCGTTGACTTTCAGTTGACTTTTTTTTATGTTTTGAGCAAATGTGAATATTGAGGGGCACAATGGGCTTTTCACCCTCCTAGGATTTAGTAAAGGATTATTGGGCTTGAGGGTTAGGTCCATTTAAGGTTGGGCCCAATTGGGAAGATTGGGCCATTAGTGGGCCCTTGTGTTGAGTTTGCCTTCTTGACTTGAGTTACGGATTGGGCCTTGGGTGGTCCCACTTAGTATTGGGCTTCATTGGGCCCAATGGGTTTGGGTTAGTTGTGGACCAAGTTGGCGGACCATCTTTAAACCTGATGAGTATGGGTATCGTCTTAGATCCTAATTGAGTTAACTGTGGGTTTGGCACAGTGTTAGAGGCCGGTGTGCAGTGGCTGCATTTATAAGAGCCATTCTTCATCTGAGGTGAGTCTTCTCACTATACTTTACCTTGAGTGGTAGTTATGAGTGACCGGAAGGTCTTATGTGCTTACATTGAGTATTATGTTATCACGCCTTATATGTTATGCTGTGCATTATTTATTTGTGATTTATGCCATGCGGAGTTTTACAGACCGGTCCATAGGGTCCAACGATTTATGAGGCCAAATGGTTCTCAACCAGACCGGACCGGAGGTTCCAACGAGCTAGACCGGACTAGAGGGTCCAACGAGCTATGGGACTGGAGGGTCCCACTGAGACACATCGAACTGGAGGGTCTTACAGAGTTACAACCTCGAGTGGCTAATATGTGTATGTGGTATTTTGGGGAAATCACTAAGCTTCATGGTCACCGTGTTATGTGTTATGTGTTTCAGGTTCTTATCAGGATCGCAGGAAGGCAGCGACTCGATTGTACACACAAGAGAAAAGAGCACGAATGGGGATCTTGGATTTTTATAACTACTTTTGAAAACTATTTTAAAATATGTTATGACATCGACACTTGAGATTTTAAAGACTATTACATGTGATGTTGTTAATTTTAAATTGAAAATTTTGTTTGAAAATTTACGGTGTTACAAACGGAGTCCGTACGAGAGAGTTATGATTTTAGCAAAACCATTTAAGTTTATAAAAATATGGACAAAAAAGATAAAGTCAAAATTAGCCGACGGAGTCTAAACGAAAGTTGTAGATCTCGTTGATAGTTACGTGCGGATAAGATCGAATTAAATAATATGAGTAAGATTGTGGATAAGATTGAATTAAATAACATGGATAAGATTGTGGATAATATCAAATTAAATAAATTGGATAAGATTGTGGATAAGATCAGATTAAATAATGTTGATACGATTATGGATAAGATCGATTTAAATAATGTGGATATGAACGAATTAAATAATATGGATAAGAACGAATTAATTAATCTTAATGGATAAGTAAACTTACTCGCTAAGAAATCCTAACATTATAAATAAGGGCTCAAGTCGTCTTGTCACACATTTCTCTCTCAAATTTCTCTGCCTTGATATCTCAGTCAATATGAATTGGTTTCTTGTTCTCGAGTGTTGTTAGTAAAACATAGAAGCATTAGAGCTTTGGAGAATCTTTTATTAGAAAAAATCTAAGCATCGAGGTTATAGTCACAATCTTTCGGATTCCATTAGTCAAGTTGATACATAAATAATCAAGTGAGTGCATAGTTACTTTCATCGTACACATAGATATGAAGTATTTAATATAAATTACGTGCTATGTGTTCATATTATCTGTGTTCTTGATATCTATGTTGGATGAACAAAATATACATATTTTATTTGATTTAAATTATATACGTATTTTATACCTATAATTATGATGGGTAAATACAGGTAGGTTACAGATGAAATGAGAGATGAAAGATGAGAGATGAAAGATGATTTAGCAGAGTATAGATGAAAACCACAGACTATTCAAGATAGTCCATTGGAACACTAGGAAGCTCATAACCTGTAGGTGTTGTGAACAGTGTGTTCACCAATTGTACTCTAAAAACCCATTGACATGTATTATGGGTGGAATCCCTAAAATAATATTGTCGATAAAAGAAATAAACCATGACAGCCATGGATTTAGTGCCCTGTAAATGAAATTTGGCAGCTGTGCCATAACCTGTAGGTGTTTTTGTCACACCCCGAAAATCAAAGGCGGAAACATTTCCGGGGTTGACTCCAAGTTGAGTATCAAATCCAATGTACATAGTAATCACAGTAAACAACCATTACATTACATATATTTGAAAGTTTACATTTGGTTCAAAAGTAAATTGTACAAGAGTTATACATATATCATATGAACAAAAGTTGAGACGAGTCTTCCACGCACTCCGTCTTCACCAAAAGAGATCACCGGGTACCTGTATAATGTGGACCTAAGAATACAAGCAGTTTGAAAATCAGCATAAAGCTGGTGAGTTCATAAGTGGTTTTGTTTTGTGAAAATGTACCAGATTCCTTTAGTTTTCCGAAAAGGTTTGTTATCCAAGAAAATCCCATATTTTCTTATGTTAAACAGTTTAGTTATTTTTCCTTACAGTTCAGTTACGCGTTATATGTTAACCCCAGGAAAATCCCATATTTTCCTAAATGCAAAATTGATTGAATAACACAAAGTATAGTTTAATACACAAAACTATATATTGAGAATCATGGGATTACTATCCCGAATTAGATATGAAATACTTTAATATACACGAACTGTAGATAGAAAGTAGTTTGAAAACCTTGGGACTAACATCCCGAACTAGTTACAAGATAGTTTGATATACTTGAAAATATAGATTGAAAACCATGGGACTACTATCCCGAACTAGATATAAGATTGTTTGATAAATCCATGGGATCACTATCCCGAACTAGATATAAGATAGTTGGATAAAGTCATGGGATTATCATCCCGTACTAGATATAGTTTTAAAACCATGGGATTACCATCCCGTACAAGGTATAGATTGAAATCATGGGACTATCATCCCGCACTAGATATAAGATATATACATACTGAAAACCATAGGAATAACATCCCGCACTAGATACAAGTTCGATAGACTGAAAACCATGGGACTACCATCCCAGACTAGATACATGATAGTTTGATAAAACCATGGGATTACTATCCCGAACTAGATATAAATTCTAAAACCAAAGCTGTGAATAAAATTATATTAATACATATTATGAGTCGGGTAACCATACTGATATGACAACGAGACCTCCTTGACGTTTGTCAGACGTCGGACGATATCCAAAATTTGTCACCCCAGGCGTGCCCGCCTAACTGTAGCTAGCAGTTAAGGTGTGGGATTGTCAGTCCCGAATAGATCTATTCACAAATTCCTTGCTCTCCCTCCAGGAGACTCTGGTTACACTTCCGGGGAGGATTTACTGATCATCCATAAAGGGTAGTGACTAACTCACAAACTAGTACTAAATTATTCACAGGGTTCTCATACGATATCAAACATACAAAAGGTTAAGAAACATAATACAATGAATATAGATACATACAATGAAATTATCTGGCAATACTTTCAAATGATACGGAGATAAACTAAATCAGACATAGTTTATTTAATAACTTTATATAGATATCAGTACATGATAGAACGAGAACTAAAGAACCCCAAATTATTCCCATAATAATTTGATTAGTTTCGTTATTTTCTTAACTAAAATCCATTTAGTTGTAATTGATAAATCATTCCTTATGCTCAGCATAATACATAAGGAGTAAAAGTGTTTATAAGTTTGCCAGATATTATTTGAAACACATCAATGTTATAATTTGAAAACAATTATAGTTTGATTGTATTCCCCCCTGAAAACATTGAAAAGCACGGAAAAGGCGTAGGGGTATGAACTCACCGGACGAGAAACGTGACGATTTCGGATGCTAAACGTTGGTCTGGGGCTTGCAAACGCACGAGGTTCCTAAGTATAATGAAAAGATACACATTTGTATCTAATTAGGACTTGAATTATCTATTAGTTAGGGACAAACACTTCTAGTCGTGTAAACACCTCATTACAAGTGTTTGGAAGGACCCAGGTGGCGTTTAAGGACGTGAAATGGCACTAGGGACTTGGAATTTGAGTTTACTCCTCAAGAGTAAACTCATACAACAGTTTTTGGTCTATAACACCCATTCCCCATGAGTTTACGACCGTAAACTCATGGTGGGGTAGTTTATGGTGCAAAATGGCTTCAAACACTTGGGGATAATTGCTAGACTTAGGTTTTTGACTTTGGAATGGATTATAACACACATAGGGACCATTTATTGGAGTTTACGGCTGTAAACATGGAGTTTACGGCCGTAAACTCCCCCATACATAAAATCCTTAATGTTTTGGTCCTTTAATCAATCACATGTGATTTTAATGATTTTTCCTAGCCTTGTATGGATTTTTGAGGGACTTTGGACATGCTTTTAGGAGTTTACGGCCATGGAACACATGCTATGGCCGTAAACTCTCAAATGATGAGTTTGGTTGTGTTTAAAGCCCCTAAACTATTTTTGGTTGGTTCTATGATTTATTCCAAGGCTTTTGGTGGTGTTGGATGGCTTTCTAACACCTTGAAAATGAGTTTATACCCATGTTTGAGGAGTTTACGGCCCAAGCACATGCCTTGGCTGTAAACTCATATAAATCCCCCAAAATTTATGTTTAAAGTGTTCTAAGGCTAAAGCAATTATTCTAGAAGTCATATCCATGTCTTGTTGGGGTCTAGGAAGGGTTTAAGGGCTTAAAAACCCTATAATTATGAGTTTACGGACTAAACACCATCCTTGGCCGTAAACTCATATACAAGTCTCTAAATTATAGTTTAAGGCATTCTAGGTCCATTCCATAAAGTCATTTAGCCATATCTAAGGTCCAATTGTGGTTTGGAAGGGTTTTATTGCTCCAAAAACCCATTTCATATGAGTTCACGGCCTAGGACTGTTCCAGGGCCGTAAACTCATGAATGTGGTCCTATTCCATGTTTTGAACTCGAATTTGAAGGCTAGAGAGGTTGCATAACAAGTTAGGGAAGGTACCTCAAAGATTTGGAGCCTAAAATTGATGATTTGGACCCTTAAACTTGGATTTAGGAGAGAGGTTAGAGAGAGAGTAGAGAGAGGAAGAAAAAGCTTCAAATGCATGTTTAAACATGTTTATATAGGTCCTAAAACTTGGACACGGTGGAATTCTACCCGATACCGGCATTAAACGAGGCTTTAGGTCGCACCCGATTAAGTTTCCGTCACCCGACGAGGACGTTTCTAAACTTTTTGAAATAAACGTTTTTGGGCTAGTTTCATGAGTTCCTAAAGGGTTTGGGCACTCATTGGATTATATTAAACATATAAATTCAATTAATTTAACCCAAAACGGAAACGAAACGAATTGATTAACGGCGAATTTTACGTGTAGAACGGGTTTTTCGACGATGGAAAACTTCGGGTTGTTACAGTTTTTGAACTAAGTGTTCACCAGACGTACTCTAAAAATCCTGGCAACTGCACCTAAAGTATAATGTTGGCAGTTGTGCCTAATATATAACATCTCAACTATGGACTGAGTGCTTGTTAAATAAACACTGGCAACGATGGACTTCATGCCTATTCCTTAAGACAAGCCTTATGAATGAATGAGTGAATGGTAGATGATTCTCAGGGTAGAACCTTAAGAAATAAAGAAGATAATGAGGATGGGTAATTAGGTTAATTGTTTGATGATGAAACATAATAACTTTATTATTGTGGGTTGAAAACCGTATATACTCACTACCTTTCCCAACCCAACCCACTCAATTTATTTGTATCACAAGTGTCGATACGAAGCTACATTACACCGAGAGATTAAATGAGATGTAAATCACTAGTGTAACTGAATGTAAGGTCTGTTTATACTTATATTTCTATATTGAAGATGACATCCCAGAGTTTTAATATAAACAAAATACATTTCTACGGAAATGCTTTGATAATATATTTATCATGTTCTCTGAGAACAAATCCCGCAATATTATTCTTTAAAATGAATACTTTGATTTTCAAATAAAAATAAATAAAATTTTTAAAATGACTGTGAATTTGGAGATGTCACAACCATTGCCACTGCTGCTTTTCATTCACGAACTCAACTGTTTTCCGATCACCACCAGCCTCTCCTTTCTTTCCCTCGTATTTCCCGGTAAGCCTAGCACTGAATCCCACTGTATGTTCCCTCTCCACCATCGCAAGTTGTGAAATACATGCCATGGCTTCGATTGAACACAACCGAGACGGACTGCGACCGTTTCCACTTCCATCGACCTGCAACTCATCCACATAATGTAAAAGATGCACTATATAAATTTGATTTCATTTTATTTAATTATGACCATGAGCTTTCTGATACTTATGAATCTAGTCCCTCATATGAAATAATTTATTAAGCTAAGTCAAACTTACAATTAAATTAAACAGAGTTGGTCCCTCCACCAGAAAAACCTAATAGTTTAGATCCTAAAACCCCAAAACAGTTTGAAATGCACATGTTTAACCCCTGTCTTGAGAATAATTCGTAATATCAGTCCCTAAAGTATGATTTTAGCAAAATCAAGCCTTAGAGTTTATTTATTTTAACAAAGACCACCATACACTTAATAACTAATACCAAAACTACCATTTGGTTTATTAAGAAATATAAATATACCCGATGGTTTGTTTTAAGAGCAAAGAACGTCACGTAGAAAATTTTACGACAAATCTCAAACCACGAACCACGTCCATGCTACGAAGGTGAGTGTTTACGGTCCCTATTTAATGTTTTTCTTATTTTAGGGGAGAATACATGTTCCATATATATATATATATATATATATATATATATATATATATATATATATATATATATATATATTGTTCGTAACAAACACTTACCGATTTTAAAACTAGTTTATAAATATTATTTTGTTAAATAATATTTTGTTTACAGATAAACTAGTGAAAAATATGTTCTATGTTCATATGTTATAATTGTTTTTAAAATTGCAACTAGTCAAGACAATGTATTATTCTACTACTAACATATTATTATTTTATAACAACATATATTTCAAAACTTATGCATAAAAAGTTACCACTTTTGTAGTAATTTAAGTTCTCATCTTTCATACATATATATACGAGTTATCAAACTCTTATATTGAAATCATTTATGTATTTGTATACATTACATTGGGATTTACCACTTATTTGAGCGAATATTATACATTTTTATGGATTTTCTTATCGATCATACTCAACTTTTTATGATAAACCATAGTTAAAGGCTTTATGAGTAAAACATGATTCATTACCTAAGTGCAAAAATACTTAGAATACCCACACCACTATAAATGTTAATCTTCGGAGCTGAGATACGTATGTATAGATCTATACGGGTTGATACCCCCACCTTTGGTTGCTAGCTACAAGCTAGACCGATCAATCGAAGCGGGTGATAAATATCTTATTCATTTCCACGGCGTCCAATGAATCATTGTAGGGGGTAGTACAATCATATAGTTTGGTTATACTACTCACTATAAGCATTAGCTAGATCTCATTATCTAGAAATTACAGATCCGGTTTCTCTGATTACCAAACATTTTGAGTATGGATTTACCATGGTTTCTTTGATTACCCAACATTTTGAGTATGGATTTACTCATGGTTTTCTGATTACCAAACATTTTGAGTATAGATTTACTCATGATTTCTCTGTTTACCAAACATTTTGAGTATGGATTCACTCATTATTTCTCTTACTACCAAACATTTTGACTATGGATTTTCTCTTGATTTTTTTGATTACCAAACATTTTAAGTATGGATTTACTCATGATTTCTCTGATTACCAAACATTTTGAGCATGGATTTACTCATGATTTCTTTAATTACCAAACATTTTGAGTATGGGTTTACTCATGATTTCTCTGATTACCAAACATTTTTAGTATGGATTACTTATTATTTCTCTGTTATCATATATTTTAAGTATGGATTTATTCATGATTTCTCTATTATCAAACATTTTAAGTATGGATTTACTTATGATTTCTCTGTCTATGAAATATCTTAAGTATGAATTTACTTACAATTTCTCTTTTATCAAATATTCTCAAACATGGTTTTAACCACAAAATAGATACTTTCAAACTTAAAAAAATGAGTATCATTACTACGGTTAGCAGAAAACCTATAAACTCTCACCAACCTTGTGTTGACCCTTAAAAATACATGTATTCTCAGGATATCAACAAACAAGCTTTCAATCGGAAGATTAGTCATGGATTTTTGGCAACCTAGTTTGATCTAAGTTTTTGTTATATCGGCCTATTTATTAAGGCAAATTTATGAACATATTATTATTATGAACCTTGTAATTAAACCTTAAAGTGAAATGTAATTTCTATGTTGTTATTTTTTGAACTTGTGATGTATATTCAATTTGCTTGTGATCCATGAACTAAGTCGCATATCCAGACGTATTCCGCTGCCTCAGCCGGGGGGTGTGACAGAGTGGTATCAGAGCTAAATTGGCTATAGAGTACTCGTATCCTTGAAAGAGGAAATACAACTATAGCTACAGGCTCCTAATAAAAGTATTATTAATAAATATACTACTTCTCGACTACTCACAAGAAGGGTCATATAGGGTTGCTTGATTTCAAAACGACTTAATTGCCAAAATGGTCTTGCCCTCTGGTGTTTCCTGTCTGGCCCTCGTCTCTAATTGGTAGTCTTGGGGTACAAAACAAAATCTTATAATGCTACATGTAACAATCAAATCCATGTATTCCATTTTAACCCTCAAAGTAATTCGTTTTGGCAAAATAGACCCTCTGTACATTGGGCGTACGTATGTGTATGCTTAGCATATGTGTGGGCATGCAACGGGTGGTTGAGGCTCGTACACTGGCTGTACGAGCATGCACGTGGGGGCGTACGAGGCTAATAACCAAACCCTAATTTCTTAGTTTGGACACTATTTAAGCACGCTTATTTCATTTGGACCTTACCCTACCCAGCCTCCATTACTTTCAAACATCCCTAAAACCCTAAATCCTCTGTGAGCAACTCTTGAGCTTGGAAGTGCCTCAAATACCTCATTTTTGGTTTGTTAGCAAAGAGAAGGAAGTGGAAACAAGCTTTGAGTGTGGGAAACGCTTTTGGATCTTGCATTTGGAGCATCTTGGGAAGCTTATGGATGTAAAAAGCTTTCACCTTGCTTATTCTTTTTGCTTGTTGAGTTAGGGTTTCAAGAAGTCCTCTTTTAAGTCCATAAATCCTCTCTTGGGAGTTTGAGCAGCTCCAGAGGTTAGGATGGATAGATCTGAGATCCCTTAGCTTGATTATATCATAAAAATGCAAACTTGATGACCTCTATAGTTCCATGCATGAGTTAAGATCCTTGGAAAGGTCTTAATGAGATAAAAAGAGTTTTTGGGAGCATATATGGCATGCAAAGGCATAAAGTTGCCAACTTTATGCCTTAGGACCCTTAAATCGTTTAAGATCTGGAATTTAAGCGAAAACTCTGCATGCATTAAGGACTTAATGGAGTTGGATGCAATACAGTTTGTACGTTGGGCGTACTATGGTATACGCTACGCGTACAACCCCTTAACCCAGTACGCTAAGCATACAAAAGAGGTATGTTGGGCGTATGCTCTCAGAAAGCCTTGGCCTTCGGCGGACTTCGGACCTTTGGGCCATAATGGTTTTTGGCTTGGATTTTCTGGTGTTTGGGCCAGAATTTATCTTTTTCTTCTTCTTCTTCTTCTTCTTCTTCTTCTTCTTCTTCTTCT